>NC_086097.1:228595498-229206123 GCF_963921235.1 Mobula hypostoma | reverse complement strand
AATAGAATCTTACAAAAGACTGCACCAACTGAGCGCATTGAATCAGTGTGCAAAAGACCACAAACTGTGAAAATACAAATTATTTCTGGGTTGTCCATGTTAATTCTGAAACTTGACATGTACTTTCTGGTGTATTCACTATTAGCAACAGGCAGTGTCTGCATCAGAATTGTAGTGGGAACTTCACAATACTGTAAAGTACAGGGGATTGCTGGATAACTGGGAGGAGGAGGCTTGCATTCCTGGAAAACAGTTTGTACTCTTCCCATAAATACAGAGCCACATGTAGAAATGAAATTTGGAAAAACTTCACAAATTCCACTAATGGATTTTATTCTGTGTATTATTTTTAGTCATGAGTTGTGGATTCTGTAAGGGCAAATTTCCATTACTTAAATAGCTGGCTTTGGACCCTGTTAAAGGAAAATCCAATAGTTGTCGGCTTTTCATGTCTAACACTCATCTCCTATCCCCATTCTTTTGCTATGAGCCATTTGCCAGATGCTTGTTTTTCCCACCTCATTTTCCCCAACCAGATTTTTACTTCATTGTGTATCATGACCATTAGTTTGCATTTCATTTTAAGGTCAATTTATTGTGATTTATATGCACCTTGTGACAGAGTATTCTAATGTTTTCCTCCCATAATTAGTAGGGAAATGTTGAGTATGACAGCCCAGTGCACCTGTAGTTGTGAACTTCCCATGATTCAGGACATTTACAAATACAGGTGTGGGGGGGGTGGGGGAGTCTGAGGGATCACTGGGGACCTAAGTCACCCCAACCGCAATCTATTCCAGCTGCTACCATCTGGGAAACGGTACAGCAGCATAAAAGCCAGGACCAGCAGGTTCCGGGACAACTACTTCCACTAGGCCATCAGACTGATGAACTCAAGCTGATTTGAGTGTACTCTATTAAGTTGACTGTTCTATTTATTGTAAATTTTTATAAATTACTATGATTGCACATTTAGACAGAGATGTAAAGATTCTTACTACTCGTGTATGTGAAGAATGTAAGAAATAAAGTCATTCCCATTCCCAATCCCAACAGTTTCATGTTAAATGAAATCAAGAGGTTCCCTCCCTAAATTATGTTGTTAGTAGCTAGTATTTCCCAAATCCGAATCAAGAACATGTTTTAACCTTTCTTTTCATATTGGCTTTCTTGGTTCTGTTTTAGTACCTTCAACCTTAACAGCAGCTCAGTTAGCATTTTCCGTATGCATATCAATCAGTATTTCTCAGATGGCAAACAGGATGATTTATGCTCCTTTGCTTGAATTTTTTTTGGGTGGCAACTTGCACATAGACTTGGTTCATTCTTAACGGAATACCTTTGGGTTCCAAAACCATTGGCTGTCACATTCTTCATCCAAACTAAGATTTGACAGAAACCATTTGTGAAAATATATCAGTATAAATGTTGGGCCTTCCTCATGCCATTCATATGACAGATTGAGGTCCCTGTTTAAAAAAAATGGCATCCATTACAAAGCTTTTAAGTTTCCAAGTGTATTTATAGAAAAGTATTAAATCAAAGGATTTAGCAAAAATGCTAGGAATAGTTAACAGTTCAGGCAGCTCCAGTGAAGAGAAAAACTGTTAATGTTTCAGGTTGATCGTTGGAATCTGCCCTTTGGCCATCCATTTGTCTGTAGCAGGTAATTATTTAGGTATTAAGAGTAGTTAAAACATATTATACTCCAGTTAATAAAGAGTTTTGAATTCTCTATTGGGATACAGATTTTTCTACTAATCGGATTCTGATTGAGGGGTCTTTCTAATTTGAAGTGAAAGTTAAATGCAATGATATTAAAATTCAATGAGGTAAAAAAAATTGGCTTTATAGTAGATGATTAATATACCAGATAACAGCATTGTGATATTTAGGGAAGGTGATCATCAGTATTCTTATTCTGCAGTCCAAGCATCCCCAGGAAAATATCCCATGTGTAATTAGAAGGACATCTACTTGATCTACTGGGAACCTGGAGCAAATGCCTGCATTTGTTTTGTGCTGTTGGAGCAATGAATTGCCTACTGTGCACAGGCTTTGTGCTGGGCAGTTCATTCAGCTCTGAAATAGGGAATTCAGGGCTGTTCCCTGGCCAGCACGAAGATTGGCAGCATCTGATTCTACAGTGTCTTCCATATACCTTGACTGCAGAAGCTCAAAGGCCAGTAACCACTTAAGAGTGGTGGCACAATACAATTGGGTATTGGAACACAAGATGATTTCTGAAACCTAAACAAGAAACAACAGAGCTGAGTTCAATTTAAGTTTATAATCCTGTTATTTGAACAGAGTTGAGCACAAATAAAATTTGAAGATGGAAAATTTAATGTAATTGTGTTTTTTTAAGGTCAATAAGGTAAATAGTTGAGATGAAAAATTATTAAGGCTTGATTTGTAAAGGCTTTTGGATGTGGAACAGTTGAAAGTTTGATTGAATTCTTCGGTAAGGACAGGTGATTGGAAGATGACAAATTTGGATCTCAAGGTTGTTATGATTGGTTTTCATAACTTGTGTCTTTAAGTATTTTGTGTTGTTCTTGAAACTGAAGATAAATTTTGCAAAGCACTGGTGAATGACATTGTGAGAAGGCCAGGGTTACAATTCAGGCTATTTCAAGGACTATTTAGGACCGCACAACCCAATTTACATCGGTGGTGCGCAAGTGGAACAGGTCAAAAGCTTTAAGTTCCTCGGGGTCAATATCACAAATGACCTGACTTGGTCCAGCCAAGCAGAGTCTACTGCCAAGAAGGCCCACCAGCACCTTTACTTCCTGAGAAAACTAAAGAAATTTGGCCTGTCCCCTAAAACCCTCACTAATTTTTATAGATGCACCGTAGAAAGCAAGTCCAATCCATAAATCTTAGAATTTCGATTAACATCTTCGAGAGCATCAGGACCCATCAGCCCTTCCAAGGGAAGCAACTTGAATCCTTTGGTATCATCAATATTTGGGTAAATTGGGCAGAACAGTGGGAGATAGAATTAAGTATGAGGTACTATATTTTGATACACAATTATTTGAAGAACCTTAGATTATTGAGGAAGAGAGCCCTCCTATACAAGTCAGTAAACATGGTGGATAAGTGCTGTATATAGAATGCCAGCCTTCATGAAATAGGGCATAGAATAATAAATCATGATCAGGGTTCTGTTTTTGAGTAAGCGATAGCTGGAGTATTATGTGCATACCATACTATAAGAAAGATGTGATTGCACCGGAGATGGTACAAAGGAAGTTTACTAGGAAGTTGCTTGGGGTAGAAAGTTTTGGTTGTGAAGCAAGACCAGATTCACCTCCATTCAGAGCTTCAAACATTCCTTCCAGTTGAGGAAACACTTCACCTGCTAATCTGGGGTTGTTTATTGCATCTGGTGCTCCTGAGGCTGCTTACTCTACATTAGTGAGACCTGACATTGTGGGATTGCTTTGTCGAGCACCTTCTTTCCATCTGCCAAAAGATTTCACAATCAATGAACATTGATTCCTCCAACTTCTGGTAATTTTTCACTACCCCCCCCCACCGCTTCAATTTCCCATTCTGATCTGTACTGAAGAGGTTCCATGTTTAAATTTTCTTTTGGATAGTTGCTTCCAACTCGGGCAACACTCTACTGTGAGAACTTGGCAAGCTTTGCCAAGCTTCAAATAGAAATTGATCTGCTGGCCCCATTTATCATGTGACCTATGCATTTGCCCTGACCATATTAGACTTGTGACTGACATAAGTCGTTGTAGGCATTCTAGCCTTTGAACATGTTGCTTTGCAGAAAGAATTGGCAGAGGTTAACCTGTAATTGTAGTTTCCAACCAAGTAGGATAGGTTCAAGATGAAAGTGAAATGATTTTATTGCCTGCAGCCCCTGGTTCTCTCACTGTTGCCACAATCTACATTTGTCTCCTCCCCTTCACCTCAAAGTACTACTTTTGTCATTTAAAAAAAATGCACACCTCTATCTTCAAGGTTGAGTTAATTCAAAATCTTGTGTGTGTCCATTGTTATCTGTCCTCTCAAAGGTTCTATTTGATTGTTTCAGTGTAATTTCAGCTTGATGCACTTGCCATTATGGTTCTCTTATTGGTACTTCCTGGCTTTCTAAATCTGATTCACTGCATTTTAATTATTTATCCCCATTCAAACCACTCCATTCCCCCCCCCCCTTTTTTAATATGTAAAATGTAGTTGTTTCCTTTATCCATGCAAGGGCATTGTATATATTTTACAGTGCAACCACCTCACAAGTAGAAACCCTTCCCTGACAGCATGAGGGAATGTATAATGCAATTTGATCTCGGAGATCAGGAACATGAACATGAAGTTAGATGATGCATGCACTCAGCATATAACACAAAGGATATGGTGGAAAAGTGAACTTGGGTTAACCATCTCCGGAGGTGATATGTTGGCTAATTATTAGACCATAAGACCATAAAACAAAGTAGCAGATGTCAGCCATTCGGCCCATCGAGTCTGCTCCGCCATTTTATCATGAGTTGATCCATTCTCCCATTTAGTCCCACTCCCCCGCCTTCTCACCATAACCTTTGATGCACTGGCTACTCAGATACCTATCAATCTCTGCCTTAAATACACCCAATGACTTGGCCTCCTCTGCCGCCCGTGGCAACAAATTCCATAGATTCACCACACTCTGGCTAAAAAAATTTCTTTGCATTTGTGTTCTGAATGGGCGCCCTTCAGTCCTTAAGTCATGCCCTTTCATACCAGACTCCCCCATCATGGGAAACAACTTTGCCACATCCACTGTGTCCATGCCTTTCAACATTCGAAATGTTTCTATGAGGTCTCCCCTCATTCTTCTAAACTCCCAAGGAATACAGTCCAAGAGCGGGCAAACGTTCCTCATATGTTAACCCTCTCATTCCTGGAATCATTCTAGTGAATCTTCTCTGTACCGTCTCCAACGTCAGCACATCCTTTCTTAAATAAGGAGCCCAACACTGCCCACAGTACTCCAAGTGAGGTCTCACCAGTGCCTTATAGAGCCTCAACATCACATCCCTGCTCCTATACTCTATTCCTCTAGAAATGAATGCTGACTTTGCACTCGCCGCCTTCACCACCGACTCAACCTGGAGGTTAACTTTAAGGGTATCCTGTACGAGGACTCCCAAGTCCCGTTGTATCTCAGAACTTTGAATTCTTTCCCCATTTAAATAATAGTCTGCCGATTTATTTCTTCTGCCAAAGTGCGTAATCATACACTTTCCAACATTGTATTTCATTTGCCACTTCTTTGCCCATTCTTCCAATCTATCCAAGTCTCCCTGCAGACTCTGTTTCCTCAGCACTACCGGCCCCTCCACCTATCTTTGTATCATCAGCAAACTTAGCCACAAAGCCATCTATTCCATAATCCAAATCATTGATGTACAACGTAAAAAGAAGCGGCTCCAACACGGACCCCTGTGGAACACCACTGGTAACTGGCAGCCAACCAGAATAGGATTCCTTTATTCCCACTCTGTTTCCTGCCAATCAGCCAAAGCTCTATCCATGTATGTAACTTTCCCATAATTCCATGGGCTCTTATCTTGTTAAGTAGCCTTATGTGTGGCACCTTGTCAAAGGCCTTCTGAAAATCCAAATATACAACATCCACTGCATCTCCCTTGTCCAGCCTACTGGTAATTTCCTCAAAAAATTGTAATAGGTTTGTCAGGCAGGATTTTCCTTTAAGGAATCCACGCTGAGTTCTGCCTATCTTGTCATATGCCTCCAGGTACTCTGTAACCTCATCCTTGACAATCGACTCCAACAACTTCCCAACCACCGACGTCAAGCTAACAGGTCTATAATTTCCTTTTTGCTTCCTTGCCCCCTTCTTAAATAGCGGAGTGACATTTGCAGTCTTCCAGTCTTCCGGAACCATGCCAGAATCTATCGACTTTTGAAAGATCATCGCTAATGCCTCTGCAGCCTCCACAGCTACTTCCTTCAGAACATGAGGATGCATTCCATCTGGTCTGGGAGATTTATCTACCTTTAGACTATTCAGCTTCCTGAGTACTTACTCTGTCATAATTGTGACTGCGCACACTTCTCTTCCCTGCCAACCTTGAGTGTCCGGTATACTGCTGATGTCTTCCTCATTGAAGACTGATGCAAAATACTCGTTCAGTTCCTCTGCCATCTCCTTATCTCCCATTACAATTTCTCCAGCATCATTTTCTGTCGGTCCTGTGTCTACTCTCACCTGTCTTTTACTCCTTATATACTTGAAAAAGCTTAAGTATCCTCTTTGATATTATTTGCTAGCTTCCTTTCATAGTTCATCTTTTCCCTCTTAATGACCACCTTAGTTTCCTTTTGTAAGCTTTTAAAAACTTCCCAATCCTCTGTCTTTCCACTAATTTTTGCTTCCTTGTATGCCCTCTCCTTTGCTTTAACTTCAGCTTTGACTTCTCTTGTCAGCCACGGTTGCATCCTTTTTCCATTCGAAAATTTCTTCTTTTTTGGAATATACCTGTCTTGCACCTTCCTCACTTCTCGCATAAACTCCAGCCACTGCTGTTCTGCCGTCCTTCCCGCTAGTGTCCCTTTCCAGTCAGCTTTGGCCAGTTCCTCTCTCATGCCACTGTAATTTCCTTTACTCCCCTGAAATACCAACACATCGGATTTCGGCTTCTCTTTTTCAAATTTCACAGTGAACTCAATCATGTTTCAGTTGCTGATATATAATTGCAATGCTTTACTTGAGCTACTTGGCATATATGAAATTTTTTTAAATGCTGGTTTTAATTTGTCATGCTAGCCCATTTATTAGATATCATTCATGAAAGCAGCCTCTGTTGAAGACTTGGCAAACACAATCTGAAACTGTCTGAGCAAGTAATTGAGCGTTTAATTTACATGTAAGGTCTGGGAACAAAATGAGTAGTTTTGAGTGATCCATATAAATTCATGTGACTTTTTGTTTCTGACAAATTATTTGAACAGCCAATTGTATTCTTAAATTTGATTTTATAAGCATAAAAGTACTGTTTGTTCCTTTTCTTGGATTACCATTCTTGGAATAAATCAGTTGTGCATGTTTGAAGTTCAACTCTGCCAAACTATGCTGTTGCATGTGTTTCCTGAAACTTGAATTAAATTATGAAAGCATTTTTGTGCTGTATGATTCTTGACTGTCTGATGCTATGTCTAGGTTCTAAATGAAAGCATTGGGCTAGTCATACTGCATCCATCCCCTACTAGCTAGACGAATGTTTCTAAGACCCTCCGATTTAATGGCAATTTTTCAGTCTCCAAAGAGCTAAGTGTTTCCACTATCAAGATTCAAAGTATTCTCTGATTAATAAGCACTGATCGTTGATTAGATCAGAGAATTTTTCATCTTGCTTTATCAAGGATTAACTGGCGTGATTGATCTCAGGGTGTGGCATGCAACAAAAAACAATTATAAAGAATTGTATATAAATATATGTAATTAAAATACCGGCATGCCTTTACAATGTAAACAATATTTTAAAAAGTGGTTTAAATTGTCCACAATGCAGTGATGGGGGTAATAAGTAGTGGGGAAAGGGGTTAACTAGAATTGCTGATCAAATTAATTGCCTGAGGGAATCTTAAACTTTTAAGATCGGGAAAAACAAGTTTTTGTTTTGATAGCATTTATAGTACTTTGCAGAAGCGAGCTTTTGGAAAAGGCATTTTGCAGGGTGGGGAGTATCCGCAATGAATTTTTCTGTCCACTTCTTTGTCTTGGCCACATACAAGTCCTGCAGAAATGGTAGACTGCAGCCAATTACTTCTGCTGACCTGACAGTTCATTGTAGTTTTTGTATATTGCGAGAGGATGCTGCACCAAAACAGACAGTGATGGTTGTTGTGAAGATGCTGTCTATGATGGCAGTGGAAAATTGCAACCGTATGTTCTGGGTAGGATGGAATTTTACCAACTACTCCAAGAAGTACATCCTCTGCCGGTCCTTTCTGTTTCTGAAGGAGATATGGTTCCCCCACATGAATGCAATCCTGCAAAGTGATGATGCCCAGGAACCTGAATGTTGAAATGGTGCTAAATGTAGAGCAGTTGATGGTGGGTGGAGAGGAGACGTACATCTCCGGAAGTTGATATGCATCTCCATAGTTTTGAGGGTATTCAGCTGCAAGTTATTGTGGGTGCATCAGGCCACTAGCTTGTTCACTTCCTAGGACTACTTGGATTTGTCGCCTCTGGTGATTAGTTCAATGACAGTGGTGTCATCCACAAACTTTACCAGTTTAACTGATGGATTATAATTACAATTCAGATCCTTGCCAATCCACAATTCTTCATTGGCTTAAGAACTATTTGCTGAAAAACATTTTGAAATAATATATTCAAAGTTTCTTCCTCCATTGATGAAGTTGGGTAGGAAACAGTCCAGTATTCTTGAACCATGACAACATTCCACCTCTTCAGTCCAATCTAATTGTTTATGTCTTAAGTTTAGAGTAGTTATGGAAAGGGACAAGGAACAAGCAAAGGTGAAGATATTCAACTGGAAGGCTAATTTCAATGAGCTGAAAAGGGATCTGGCCCAGGTGGATTGGAAACGCAGATTAGCAGGTAAAATAGTAAATGAACAATGAGAAGCTTTAAGAGGTCAGAGTTTGGGTGTAGCATAGATGCACTTCAATAAGGGACTCTTACGTTCAATAAATATTTAAAGATGGGGATTGAAGTTAAGTTGTTTTTGTACTATAGCTAACAAAATGCAGATTACAGAGGAGAGAGGAAAAGGAAATAATGGCTAAAAAATTTGAAAACGATTTGGTAATGCCATAAAAGAACCCAAAGACATAACAAAAAGAGGATGGTGGAGTCATCAGGAACCCAAAGGATCTTGTAAAATGAGGTGTCATACCTTACATACGAAATAACACTGGACAGCAAAGATTTTGCTTCCTGAATACTTTTGGGCGTATCTTACGGATTTTGGGCTGCTGATCATGAAAATCACCATGAAATTTCCTTATCACCCACTACTTGAAAGAAAAAATTGTCTATACTTGTTATTTCAATTCATAATTCAAGACAATTAAAATGTTGCCCACAATGTAAGCTGAAAAGTTTTCTATGTTGTCCAGGTATGCCTGGGCATGCTTATGCGGGGTGAATGCCGCATAGCAGGACAGATTTTTGAAAGGCTATAAGCGAATCACGTGCACACCTTTCTACATTGCATTTACATGTTTTTAGGTGTGCAATCACGTTGATGTGCATGCTCTACACAGATAGCATTATGACAAAGTAATTATTTTTTCAGGAGTATTTGTGATAGCAAAATATCTCACCAATGTTGCTACAGCCGTTTTACTTTTTGTTGTATTTGTGGCGATTGTACGCTTAATTCTCAAAGACGAGCATGACGGCTGTTGTTTGGGTGTAAAATTAGCAACCAAGACACAGCCTTAGCTTCTCACCCTTGTTGCGCAACATGCGCTGTCGATCTTAGAGCTTGGCTAGGAGATGCTCGGAAGTCAATGTCGTTCCTTGTTTGGTTGATATGGCGAGAATAGAAGGATCAGGTGACAGACTGCTTTTGTCTGACCAGTGTGTCGGGTTTCTCTGCAAAAAAGAGTTCCATTGAATACCCCAATTTCCCTTGAGCCACGCGACCTGTGCTGTGCTAGGAGACTAGTACCGAAGCCACCAGAGATATGGAGTCTAGAGGAGGCAGACAAAACCATGGTGCATATGCCAGAAATGAAAAACTGATACTGATATAGATTTTGAATCTTTTATGTCGAGTGAGCCTCACTTGATAACTTAATCTGAGTTGTATGATCTGGTCAGAGACTTGCATTTGTCAAAAGCTAAAACAGAATTACTGGGTTCAAGACTGCAAGGATAGAATCTGCTGACTCCAGTCACAAACTTTTTTCCATGAATGATTTTGATAATTGAGATGGATGTTTCTCAGAATAACAGATGCTAAAATTAAGGAATACATTTTTGTTGGTCCACAAATCAAACGGGTAATCAATGACAGGCATTTCAAAGATCTTCTCGTGGAACTGGAAAAAATCGCATAGAAAACATTCAAGGATGTTGTTGAAAATTTTCTAGGAACTATAGAGCACCAAACAATGTGCAGCTGGTTGACAACATGCAAAATCATGAAGTGCAACACGTCACTAAAGATTCATTTTCTGCATTCCCATTTAGACTTCTTCCCTGCAAATCTTGGTGCTGTTAGTGACTAGCGTGGTGAAAGGTTTCACCACGATGTTGTGGCCATGGAGAAGTGGTATCAGGGCAACTGGAATCCATCTATGCTGGCTGATGATTTTTGGACACTTAAGCAAGAAGCCTCGGGCACTGAGTACAAGCAAAAGTCAGCAACAGAACATGTTTAGCTTAGTTGAACTATTGCAAAGAGTTACACAATTAAACCGTTGTGCAATTAACACACTCAGTAAAAGTTAATTTCTTATTTCTCCAAATGCCTCCATGATATAAGTAGTCTGAAATTGTATTTGTTCAGCTTCAAGCAGTCTATCATAACCACAAAAGATTTGAGGAAGCAACACTTGGGGGGAAAAAAAATTGCTGTTCAGTGTAATTACGTTATCAAGCAAGAGGATATCAACAAATTAGATAATAGGAAAATAATGGATGGTATTAAATGGGTGGAGATAAAAGGTTACAATTAGGTCAAAAATAGAAATTGACCTTGGGTTAATACAGGACATGCGCAAGATCAAAAATCTAACCATAATCTTAAATCCTCTTGCAGAGAAAGATGCTTAAGATGCATTCTTCAGAAGAGGCGCAAGGATGAATCTTAGAACCATAGAACGCTACAGCACAGAAACAGGCCATTTGGCCCTTCTAGTCTGTGCCGAAACATTATTCCGCTAGTCCCATTGACCTGCTTCCAGTTCATAACAGAGCATAGAACAGTACAATGCACTACAGCCCCTTCGGCCCACAATGTTGTGCTGACCATCAAATCCTGCCTCCTATATAACCCCCCACCTTAAAACCCTCCAGACCTCTACCATCCATGTACCTATCCAATTTATTCTTAAAACTTAAGAGTGAGCCCGCATTTACCATGTCAGATGGCAGCTCGTTCCACACTCCCACCACTCTGAGTGAAGAAGTTACCCCTAAACCTTTCCCCTTTCACCCTAAGGCCATGTCCTCTCATATTTATTTCTCTTAATCTAAGTGGAAAGAGCCTATTCACATTTACTTTGTCTATACCCCTCATAATTTTGTAAACCTCTATCAAATCTCCCCTCATTCTTCTACGCTCCAAGGAATAAAGTCCTGACCTGTTCAATCTTTCCCTGTAACTCAACTCCTGAAGACCTGGCAACATCCTAGTAAATCTTCTTTGCACTCTTTCAATTTTTTTCAATGTTTTCTCTGTTTTTTGTAACAGGTGTTGAGCTAAAATTTTTTATAATGTAAATGTTTTGAGCAGTATTTTCAAAAGTTAAACCTACAGGGCAAAGGTAAATGGGTGCAAAAAGATGCAAGAAGATAATAGATAACGGTAAAATATTTCCTTTGTTTCTTTTGCAGGACTGCTGCAAAGTGATCCAGCACCTGAAATGGGGGAAGATGCAGCAGCAACTGCTGACTTGCGCGGTGGATTGACCGATGAAGAGAGAGAAGGACTGACCAATGAACTTGCTAAGGTAAAGAACGGCCAAACTAAGAATAGACAGATTTGTATTGTGTTTATCATAATCGGAAGATCTAGATCAGAAGGATTCTTCCAAGGATTTTATCACAAATTGTGGAAATGCACATTCTTTGTCGTTAGTGACTTTGAATTTACGGTATAGTCCCATGAAAATGGATCTTGCAGAAAGATCAGTGAAGGTATCTTCTATGGTACTTGCCTTCTTCGGTAGGATGCATGTGGAATAAAAGCTCCCCCTCCCCTCATTTTGTTATTGATTTTAGATTGTTACACTCTGATTTCTGATCCTCTAATAAAGGTTCTAGGCTTTTTATGCATTTTGGTTATGTCTCTCTTCAGCCTCTTTTATTGCAATAGCAGCCTATCCGATCTATCTTCATATTTTACAGTTGAACTGAAGTTTGCAAACACATCTTGAATATCAAGCAACTCTACCTTCTTAACCAACCTCCCATGCAAGACTGCTGCTGTTTTGCTCAAATTTATAAACTGTGTCTGTCCCCTGTCTGAATACAAGTGCAAAATATTATTCTAAGATCTCCATTTCTTTTGGCTCCACGCATAGACCAGCGAGGTTATGCTGCAACTGTACAGGGTACTGGTGAGGCCACATCTGGAGTACTGTGTGCAGTTCTGGTCTCCTTACTTGAGGAAGGATATATTGGCTTTGAAGGAATGCAGAGGAGGTTCACCAGGTTAATACCAGACATGAGAGAGTTAGAATATGAGGAGAGGTTCATTCGGCTGGGACTGTACTTGCTGGAATTCAGAAGAATGAGAGGAGATCTTATAGAAACATATAAAATTATGAAGGGATAGATAAGATAGAGGCAGGAAAGTTGTTTCCACTGGTAGGTGAGAACTAGGGGACATAGCCTCAAGATTCGGGGGAGTAGATTAAGGACAGAGATGAGGAGGAACTGCTTTTCCCAGAGAGTGGTTAATCTGTGGAATTTTCTACCTAATGAAACAGTGGAGGCTACCTCAGTAAATATATTTGAATTGAATTAACTTTATTACTTCCTTCACATACAGAGTAAAAATCTTTACGTTACATCTCCGTCTAAATGTGCAATATGTAGTAATTTATAATAGTATGTACAACAGAACAGTAACAAAATGGTTAAATATGAATAGTTAATATAGCATAGAAATACTGTTGTGTCAGCATGAATTAAGCAGTCAGTGGAAGAAGCTGTCCTGGAGCCTCTTTGTCCTGGCTTTTATGCTGTGGTACCGTTGAGGTAGTTGAGGTGACTTGGGTACCCAATGATCATTCGGGCCTTTTTACACACTAGTCTTTGTAAATGTCCTGAATAGTGGGAAATTCACATCTACAGATGCGCTGGGCTGTCCACATCACTTTCTGCAGAGTCCTATGATTGAAGGAAGTACAGTTCCCATACCAGCCAGTCAGGATGCTCTCAGTTGTGGCCCTATAGAAAGTTCTTAGGACATGGGGGCCCATACCAAGCTGCTTCAACCAGCTGAGGTGAAAGGGGCACTGTTGTGCCTTTTTCACCACACAGCCGGTATGTACAGACCACGTGAGATCCTTGGTGATGTTTATGCCAAGGAACTTAAAGCTGCTCACCCTCTCAACCCCAGATCCATTGCTGTCAATAGGGGCCTGCCTGTCTCCATTCCTCCTGTAGTCCACAACCAGCTCCTTTGTTTTTGCGACATTAAGGGAGAGGTTTTCTTGACACCACTGTGTCAGGGTGAAGACTTCTTCTCCGTAGTCTTCCTCATTGTCATTTGAGATTAGGCCAATCAGTGTAGTGTTGACGGCAAATTTAATTAGCAGATTGCAGCTGTGGATGGCGACACGGTCATAGGTATACGGAGAATAAAGGAGGGAGAAGGTTGGATAGATTTTTGCACAGTAGGGAAATTGAGGGTTAAGGGGAAAAGGCAGGTAGGTGGAGAAGAGTCCATGGTCAGATCAGCCATGATCATTTTGAATTGTGGAGCAGGCTTGACGGGCTAGATGGCCTATTCCTCCTATTTCTTATGTTATGTTGTAGATCACCATTATGATCTTCCAGAGGACCAGTGCTGTCCCTTGTAATCCTTTTGCTTTTAACATATCTGTAGAAGCCCTTAGAATTCTGTTCCACCTTGTCTGCTATAGCAACCTCATGCCGTCTTTTAGCTCTCCTGATTGCTGTACGCATTCTCTTGCTTTTCTTATACTTCATAAACACCTCATGCGTTCCTACTTGCCCGTACCTGCTATGCAAGTCCTTTATTCTTTTAACCAGGGCTTCAATATCTCATCAAAACCAGTTTGCTACACTTGTTATCTTTATCTTTATTCTGACAGACACATGGAAGTTTTGTACTTTCAAAATTTGGTTTTTGAAGGCCTCCCACTTTCCAAGTCCACTTTTGCCAGAAAATGGCCTGTCCAAATCAACACTTGCCAGTTTATTTCTCATAACATCAAACTTGACCTTTCTCCAACTTAGAATCTCAACCTTCAGACTAGATCTATCTTTTTGTACATTTGTTTTGAAGCTAATGGCATTGCGGTCACTAGACGCAAAGTGTTTTCCTACACAAACTTCTGCACCTGCCCTGTCTCATTCCCTAATAACAGATCCAGTATCGCATTATCTTTCGTTGGAATGTTTTTAACATACTGATGAAGGAAACTTTCCTGAACATGTTGACGACTCTATCCCATCTACCCCTTTTACAATATGGGAGCTCCAGTCAATATGTAGAAAATTAAAATCACCTATTATCACAGTGTTATGTTTCTTGTAACAGTCTGCAATCTCTCCACAAATTTGTTCCTCTAAATCCCGTGGACTGCTGGGTGGTCTATAATGTATCCCCGTTAATGTGGTCATAGCTTTCTTATTCCTCGGTTCCACCCATAAGACCTCACTAGATGGGTTTTCCAGTCTGTCCTGACTGAGCACTGCTGTGACATTTCCCTGGATTAGTAACACCACGTCGCCCCCTTTAATCCCTCCCACTCTATCATGTCTAAAACAACGGAGCCCCAAAATACTGAGTTGCCAGTCCTGCCCCTCCTGCAACCAAGTCTCACTAATAGCTACAATATCATAATTCCAGGTGTTGACCCATGCTCTGAGCTCATCTGCCTTTCCTACGATACTACTTGCATTGAAATATACACAACTCGGAACATTAGCCCCACCATACTCAACCTTTTGCTTCCTGACTTTGCTGTCTTAACAACACGTCTCCACAACCACTCTATCTGTTCTGGCACTCTGGTTCCCATCCCCCTGCAATTCTTAATTTAGATACTACACTACTCTTCTCTCCCCCACCCCCCCCCCACCCCACCCCGGTCTAGATTAGGTGCAAACATTCTCTCCTGTACATATCCCACCTTCCATGGAAGAGAACCCTATGATCCAAAATTTTGAAGCTCTCCCTCCTACACCAACTCCTTAGCCACGTGCTGAACTGTATGATCTTCCTATTTCTGGCCTCACTAGCACGTGGCATGGGTAGTAATCTTGAGATCACAACCCTGGAAGTCCTGTACTTTAATTTACCACCTAAGTCCCTGAATTCACTCCGCAGAACTTCATCCCTCTTTGTACCTATATCATTGGTACCTATGTGGACCATGACTTCTGGCTGAGGTGCTGAATGGCCTAACTCTGCTCCTGTGCCTTACAGTCTGTTGCAAATGAAGATGCAAAAATCTTGGCCAAGACCATAACAATCTCCTTGTTTGCTTTTTTCAATAACCAGGGATATATCCCATCAGGCCCTGGGGACTTCCATTTTGATGCTGTTCAAAAGGCCCACAATCACCTTCCTGATCTGAACATCCTAGGACGTTAGCATGCCTAATGTTGCTCCTGATACCTTTGTGCCTTTCTTCGTGAATGCTGATGCAAGGTACTTATTTAGTACTTTGCACACATTCTCTGGCTCTGAGCATAAATTCCATTCACTATCCCCGCCTGGTTCTACTCTCTCCCTAGTTATCCTCTTGTTTCCAGTGTAAGTATAAAATGTGTTGGGATTTGCTAATGGTATTTTATGAACCCTTTTGGCTTTCTTAATCCCCTGCTTGATCTTTTTCCTGTTATCTGCTTCTCAAAGCAGTGTATGATTTTAGCTTTTTGAGCTTTGCAAATACTTTTTTTTTTGTTTTTTGGCTGTTTATAACCTCTGTCATCCAAGATTCCCTTGCCATCCTTGCCCTTACTGAAACATACAAAATGCTGGAGGAACTCGGCAGATCAGACAGCATCAATGAAGCGGAATGAATAGTCAACGTTTCGGGGTGCGATCCTTATTTTGGGGCCCGAGTCCTGATGAAGGGTGTCAGCCCAAAGTGTCGACTATTTATTCCTCTGTGTAAATGCTGCTTGACTGAGTTCGTCCTGCATTTTTGCGTTACTCTGGATTTCCAGCATTTGCAGAATCTCTTGTGTTTATGCCTGACAGGACATTTATGGATGGCGTGTACTGTATATTGGCTTTATGGGGAAGTTGCATGAACTTAGATTGTTCTGTCTGGAGTGTTAGATGTGGAGGGGCAACTGGATAGAAATGTATAAAATTGAGGCATGGTTAACTTAAATCAGTATATATCCCAGACTGGAAATTTCAAATCTCATTGCATAGGTTTAATGGTGGGGGGGGGGGCAGAGTTCAATTGCAAGGCATTGATTTTTCTTGCAGCTTGTGGTTGGTGCAAGCAATGTGCTGCCAGAGATGGTGATAGGACACGAGATAGCAGTGTTTGAGAGACATTTAAGATAGACACAAACTGGCACAGGATAAACTGATACAGACCACGCGCAAGCAGATGGGATTAGTTTAGATTGGCATTGTGACCAATGTATATATGGTAGGATGAAAATCTTTAGTTGAGAGAATATTTTTAAATGTGCTTTGCAAAACTGGAAAATGGGATATGTGCATAATTAGGTGTCTTAAATCTGGAAGTTGTAACAACCTGTTACTATTGATGATGTGGATGTGGTGAGAACCTGCAAGTACCTGGGGGTCCACCTGGGTGACAGACTTGAGTGGAGCACCGGCACAGAGGCTGTGTACAAGAAGGATCAGAGTCACCTCTATTTCCTGAGGAGACAGAGGTCCTTTGGAGTATGCAGGCCTCTCCTTCACATGTTCTACCAGTCTGTTGTCACCAGTACAATTTTATATACGGTGGTGTGCTTGGGCAGTGGCATCAATGAATCATGCAAAAGGCTCAATAAGCTGATTAGAAAGGCAGACTCTGTTATAGGAGTCAAACTGGGCAAACTGAAGGCTGTGATAGAACAGAGGACACTCTGGAAAATCCTGGCAATTCTGGGCAATGTTTCTTGCCCTGTGCATGCCATCTTGGCTGAACAAAGGAGCTCTTTCAGTAATAGACTCCAAAGTGTACTATATAAGGTCATTCTTACCTTCGGCCATTAGGCTCTATAATGAGTCAACCTATAGCTGGGGAAGTGATAACCTGCTCTTAGATTGTGGTAACTTATTTTTATTCTTTCTACTTCTCTCTAATATTTATATCTGTGCACTTGTAATGCTACTGTGAGACTGTAATTTCCTTTGAGATCAATAAAGTATCCATCTAATGAGCATGGAATGATCCACAGAAAAGTACAACATTGCAACAGGTCCTTTGAACCACAATGTTTGTGCTGAGTATGATGCCAAATTAAACTGGTCCCGTCAGCCTGCATATCCCTCCACTCCTGCATTTTAATTTGCTTGTCTAAAAGTCTCTTGAATGCTTCTATAATACCTGCTTGCCCCATACTACCCTTCTTAACTTTCCCCTTCTCACCTTAAAAGGTCTGCCCTCTGGTACAGGTCTACAATCCTTTATCCAAAATTCTGAAATCCAAAAAGCTCCGAAAACTGAAGTTTTTTCCGCCAACAGCTGACGTCACTCAGGTGTGACGTGGCAGCGCTAGCAGAGGCTGCCAGACGTCAGTTGTGGCTCAGCGCTCGTACTGGTTACACGTGCATTTGCTGTTCGCTGATATTTTGTGTTCACTGTTGACTTTGTGTTTAATTTCACTGCGAAAATGTCAAAAAGAGCTGCAGATACCCCTATGGGTAACAATGAGAAAAAGAGAAGGAAGCATCTATCATTATCAGTAACGCAGAAAGTGGAGTTATTGCAGAAGCTTGATCATGGTGTGTCTGTGCGGCGTCTTACTGAAGAATATGGTGTCGGAACTACCACTGTATAGGATTTAAAGAAATAAAGACAGGTTACTGAAGTTTTATCGTGACAGTGATGTTCTACATTTATTCCAATAAATCATTTACCATGTGTTTGATTCGGTTCATTTGAAGCTGTATATTTTTGTTTTATTGAATTTTTTGTCATTATTCCCTAAACAATATAGTATAACAACTATTTACATAACATTTACATTGTATTAGGTATTATAAGTAATCTAGAGATGATTTAAATTATACAGGAGGATGTGCGTAGGTCCGGAGCTCCGCTGGGTCCTAAAGTCCACTGCACAGAGACAAGTTAAATAAGGGACTTGAGCATATGTGTTTTTTGGTATTCGCTGGGGTTCCCAGAACTAATAAGGGGGGATTCTGAAATCCGAAATGCAACTGGCCCCAAAGATTTCGGACAAGGGATTGTGGACCTGTATTTGATATTTCTACCCTGGTAAAAGAATGAATGGTTTAGAAGCAAAGGGTGTTATTGGTGCATTGGTCTTGGTTGCAAGAGACAGTTTGTTGTATTGGATTAGAATTTTGGGCTGATGCACTTCTTGCAAAAACGATCAGATAGGTTGCGGGAAGGTGATAATTTGGCAAGACTGATATATAACCTTCTATGATTTTCTGCCAGTTTTAAACCCCCTTTTTTAAAAATGATACCTATTTCTTGATGGACTCCAAATAATCTGTTCATTCACCAGCATTATTCAGGACAGATGAAGTTCCCTTTATTCATGAAATCTGCAATTGTCAAAGCTGGCATGTGTTACTCATCGTTAAGTACCCATAAGAATGTAGTGGAGAGGTGCCTACTTGAACCATTGGAGTCTTGTGGATGATGGCATTCCCACAGTGCTTTTAGATAGAGAATTTAGATATAGGCACAGTGAGTAGTAAATACTGTAGTCATTGTGTACCAGTGGCGAGGAAGCAAATGTTTTCAGTGGTGAATGGGTACCATTCAAAAAGGCTGTTATCCTGAATAATGTCAAATTAAGGGTTGAAGTTGCACTCATTCAGGTCAATGGAGGGTGTTCCATCACTCTAACAACTAAAGAAATAGTACAAAACTAAGATGAGTGGGTGTGGTCACAAAATCATATTGATATTTACCTTGTATTATTGGGCTGTATTGAATTCCTGTTTGTTTTGGTTTAGGTGGAGGAAGAAATCCAAACACTTTCTCAAGTCCTTGCAGCTAAGGAGAAGCATGTTGCTGAGTTAAAGAAGAAGCTAGGATTGACTCCACTACATGAACTTAAACAGAATTTGTCAAAAAGTTGGTTAGATGTACAATCCTCCATGGCGTAAGTGCATTATACAGCACTGAACAAGGGAATCATTAATTGAATAGATACAGGGCAGGTTTGCCAGTAATTGAAGGTGAACTTGTATTGGTTTATAAGAATGGGAAGTCTTTATTTCACATCTATTTATTTACAGTCCAGATAAAAATAAATAATTGAATATACAAGAGTAGTACATTTATGCTTAAATTTTGACTGGCCAATATGAAGACATAGCTAAGGCTTGTCTGTTTTCTCCTTTTTTTAAAAAAAAAAGTCAAATTTAACTCCCCTACATTAACCTAACCAGAATTTCAGTTTAAATGTGTAATCTTTCACAAATTTAAAATTGATTTTAAAAAATGTGGATGCTATTAACTTCAGTGGAGCAGAAAATAGTGATTCTGTAATCTTGGTGCATGAGGGTTGTGAGTTCTTGTTTAATGCAGTCAAAAACAGATTTCTATCCATTCCATTTGGGTAATGATTGAGGCAAAGAACATGAATTTTTCTGTCCCATTCCATAAACTAATGCAGAGACAATACTAATATATAGGGGACAAAAGTAATATGCAAAGTTTGTATTACTTTTTCTGAAAAAAGGTCATTACTGAGAAGGTGAATTGGGGAACTCTGTAATAATAAGCTAAAAGTTTATACAGTATTGTAGTTTTTCTACTCGCTCAGGAGAAACATTTGGATCCCACTAAGGCAAGTACTGAAATTGAATTCAGTCAATTTGGCAAAACAATTTGCTGAAGTTATTAAGAATCAATGATGCTATTAAAATATTAGAATGAAACAACTTTGAATTGGCTTAGCGAACAATTGTGAGTAAACAGTGGAGCCAGCTACAGGGGGGCTTTGTCTATATATTCTGAAAAATTTTCTCATTGGGGTTACGGGGGTGGTTGCAGAAACAAAACGGTAACTTCCTAGATGTGTGTGTTGGTGTTGAGTCAAAGTTGTTTCTTTCCTTTTCTACTGTTCCAGAATTCAAATTAATAAATTTTTGAATAGTTAAAATGAGAAGTGTATTATCCTCCACTCTTTGGAATGTTTAGGTGATAGCAACATTACAGCAATCTGTGAGTTGACCAAATGAGTTGAGTGCTGACAATTGTCAAAGACTGAAAGTACATTTAATATCAAAATGTATAATTATACAATCTTGAGATTGCTTGCAGACAGCCACAAAGCAAGAAACCCAAAAGAACCCAATATAAAAAAAGATGAAAAAAAAACACAAATCATGCAGACAATGGAAGTGAGGAACAGCATTCTGAACCAAATTGAGTTCTTAGATCTGAATCCCCGGAGCAGCAAAGCTTCTGTGTCAGTTCATCATATTAGTGGGGCAAATTGTCATGAAGCTCACAGACATGAAGCATAGCAGCCAGGGCTGTCTCTTAGCCTCAGCACAAAATTGGCCTGAGCCTTGCCTCTGGTCCTGACACCATGCCTTTTCAGTCTACCTGGCCAGCATTTAAATTGTCCAACAGCGGATTGTGCCTTGCATTAGGACCTGGACCTCATCAGTTAAACGTAACGCGCCTCCCAGCTCCAAGCCATTTGACCCCTCCAAATGGTCTCAACGCTTGGAGCGATCCAACCTCACACCTGGGTTAGTTGGACGTGCATTGAAGCTTCGATTCCTTTCAGAATTGCTCACTTCATCTCCAGCTGTGTTGATTTTGCAACACACTAGCACGGCTCATCCCTTGAATTCGCTTTGCCTTTGCTCCCGCCTCTTCACTGTTTGCAGTGGTTACCACAATTTACTTCAGAAAAGCTGTTAATGTTTTCAGTCGAATTTCTTGCCTTTCAAACCTGTTGTTTGCCTTCAGTGGTGCCATCTTAAACCAGTTGTCTTTTCAAAACTTTAAATCACAAAGGAGAAAGTCTGCAGATGTTGCAAATCTGAGCAACACACACAAAATGCTGCAGGAACTCAGCAGACCGGGCAGCATTTATGGAAAAAAGTACAGTCGATGTTTTGGGCTGAAACCCTTTGGCAGGACTCCGAAGGGTTTTGGCCTGAAACGTCGACTGTGCTTTTTTCCCCCATAGGTGCTGCCTGGCCTGCTGAGCTCCTCCAGCATTTTGTGTGTGTTCCACTAAACTTGAAATATCTGCCTTTTAATGCTGGTGGTGGAAACATCTTGTCACCTGAAGCTGCTGTATTGTTACAGCAGATTTCACCTTAATTTTTATTAATTCAAATAGAGTAGGAGCTTGGGAATGCAGTAAGGAAGAATGAAATAAAATATCCATGCCTTTACAATCTCTTGTAGGTTAATAATGGTTTCCAGCATGTGAAATTAACTAGAAGTAACAGAAGTAATAAGCATAAGTTGTACAAAATGCATGTGACATTGCAAAACCTTCATATATCTTCTGAAATATCCTGTCTTTTTCCAGCAACTTCCCATTAGCTCTATTTGTAATGAATTTCATGTGCAATCCCTACTGTAATTGGATGTTTCTGCTTATGAAATTCATGCAATGTTGTGCATTTGCTCTGGTAGCTAATGCAGCGAATCTCTGTACCAAGTGTTTTCAAAATGTATATTTCTCAAAGGTATTAAAATGTCTGTTTGTTATTTCAAAATGGCAACATTGGCTAGGAAGGTATTGGAGTTGGTGGTTTGTAGCTTGGAACATTATTGCTTGACCCTATTCGCCTCGCCTGACACCTTCGCTTTACAGTCCCATGGGCAAGCCACTGTTGTTACAATGTACCTTCTCAAGTTCTTGAAGCTCTTAAAGAATGAACCAAGGATGGAATCAGACCAAATTAAGATATGCAAACATCATACTTTTATATTTGTGTTGTACTTTTAAATGTTTTAATTGTTAAATTTAAATTTCTGTAGATTCAAGAAGACATCTGAAACCCTTGCTCAAGCTAGTCAGAAAGCATCTTCTGCATTTACTAATTTTGGTTCTGCCATTACCAGAAAGTTTGAAGATGTTAGGTATGTTGAGCTATTTTCTTCTGTTGATTAAATTGCTCTTGAAGTCTTGTTTAACATCTTTTTAAAAAATCTAGTGGTACCATATATTTTTAAACTTGCTATCATACTTAAATACAGCTTGAAATTATGATTTTGTTCTTAGTCCACGCTAAAGTATTTGTAGTATTTTTTTGTGCTGGCTGCTTAAATCAGGTTGGATTTTGTGATGATATCTTAGAATATTTATCATTGTCACATCGTAATCTTGGGTTAATATTGCTGATGCTATTACAAAGATTGTCAGTAATGTTTGTCCTACCTCATCCAGATTTACTCTTGTATTCCTTATGAGCTTGTTCCCCCCACCACTCTGTACCTGTGTTAGCTGAATGTATTGTTCACTACAAATTGAGGTTTTTTGCTTCCCAGTTGCGATTTCTTTCTTTCCCACTTCTACTTAACCTTGTTCTTTCTCAATCTGCCCTTCTGTTTTGTACAATGCAGAAAACAGATGCCTGTTCCCAATTTAGAATGATCAAAACATTTTGCAAATGAAACACTGCTAGGACTATCTTTCTGTTATCTTTTTCACCTCA
Organism: Mobula hypostoma; assembly: GCF_963921235.1. Classification (NCBI taxonomy): domain Eukaryota; kingdom Metazoa; phylum Chordata; class Chondrichthyes; order Myliobatiformes; family Myliobatidae; genus Mobula; species Mobula hypostoma. Next base: position 229,183,375 of record NC_086097.1, on the reverse strand, counting down.
ATGAGCTTGCTTGTTCATACCTTTCCAAGTTGTTCATTCAGAAATTTGTATTTGTTTTCTGTAGCATGTAATTTCTCTATACCTTTTTATTCCTTTCATTTTGCGCTGTAAAAGTGCAGAAGCTTGTTGAGTTCAGTTATGGATTCTTTTGCCATGTGACCACTACTGTAGTAACATTCATTAGCGACCTTGAAAGCTCCTTTAGTTTGTAGTTCAATTCTTTACACATGCAACATCTGCTTTGTTGGTTCAAACTCCCTGGTTCTTGAAGAATAGAAATGATTGTAAAATATGCAGGCTCTTACCCTGAATTCAAGTATCAGGGGCAGTACTTCTGAATAAATGGGGAGGGGGGAGTTACATTTTGAAGACCCAGGAAGTTTCAAATTGAAGGGTTTACAACTGCCTTGGGGCAATGAAGGACCATGCCTAGTGGACCAGATCTTGATCTGGAGGGGCATGCAGATACTATTCGAAATACGAAAGGTAAGAATGTTTTAGTTTAATTTTGCCTACATTGTTCTACTTTGTTTTCTTTGCATGAAGATTGCATTTAGCATGGTAATTATTTAGTTTGAAGCATGACTGTATTTTGTACATGGTGATTGGATTTCTAGTAAAAATAACGGGTTGTTCAATGTAGTTTCAGCTCCCTATTCCAAAAATTTTGCACTGTCTGATTTATGAGTGACCAATGAATTGTTTGGAATAAATTTTGAGAAGGGAATAGGAGATGTAATGTTTTTTGCAATTTTGATAGAAATGCTGTATGCAATATTTTTGTCCTTTACAATGGAGATTTTATTCTAGTCAGCACTCTGGAACTGAGGTGAGCAAATTGTGGGCATCTTAGTTTTGTGGTAGACATCTGGAGGTGGCAGTGATGGGTGTGGGGGGATGTGTTTATCAAAAAAAAACGTCCTGAATATTCTGGCAGTATCTGTGAAATGAGAAAGTTAACATTTCAGTCTTCAAAAATGGTCAACAGACCCATCTAGCAAAACAGACAAATAATCCCATCAGAGAAAGGAGCAGCGTTGCTTTAGGCTGCTGTTCCTAGAAAAGTGGTATGGAATTTCTGAAGGTCATCGGTCTGAAACATTATCTCCACCTGACCTGAGTGTTATTATCATCAACCAGTGAGATTTGTCTAAATGCTGTGCTGTCATGGCAGATATCTGCCAGCGGTTGCATATAATGACAACAGTCTATTTGCATGTGTTGTGTTCAGGTGTGTTACAAGTGTACTTGCGCTGAATCTTGTATTCTGTAGAAGATGGGTACAAAGATGCTCATTTCAGGCCAAAGTAGAAAGGATTGAAGCTGAAACCTATAGATTTGGTGGTATTTTGGCACTTTCAAATTGGCGCAATGCTGCTTAAGTGAAGTTGGAAATGATTCAGCATGTGCACTAGGCTATCAATTCTACAAACACATTCAAGGCTTTGGATTATATTATCAATTAATACAGTCTCTGAGACTTTCCTGTTATTGCACTGAGTTTTCATTACATTTCATTGTGGAGCAAAGGGCCTGTATTGTGCTGTAGGTTTTGTATGTTTCTGGGTTTCACTTTGCAACAGGATTTGCATTCTGCAGTTTGTGGTTGAGTGTTTCTTTAATACAATATGACTGAGATAGTTGATAAAAAATGACAAATTAAACTTTTTTACAGTATTGTATGGAAAATAATTTTGCTTCAATTGAATGTTATTGGTTTTGTAGAAGTTAGGTCATGTTATTTTCCAGAATCTTTTCAGTTCAAATTATTAGTCAGTAAACTTATCAATCCACTATTTTTGGAGTTAAATGGTTTAAGTAACACTTGGGTATTTTAGATCATTTGAATCCAGTTTAGCTTGATAAAAATGTAATAATACTTAATGTATTTTTATTTTTTGCATTGTGGCTATAGATAGGGAGTTCAGCTGATATTTTAGATGGTTTATTAAATAACTGTTATTTTTTGTGACTGTAATTGACCTAATCTTGGCAATCAAAATACTTTAGATTTATGCTGTGCCACCTGAGATGTTGATTTTATCATCAGACAATGCAATGTTTTTACTTGTGAAATGGTAAGTTCTGCAGCAGTTTTAGCTTAGATGTATATAAGAAATCAACATCAGAAATTGAATTGGAATTTGTAGGAACCAAATTTTTAAACTTATAAATTTTCTTTCTCTATCCACCTTGTCAAGACAAAATTTCTCCTAGTACAATAAGACAAGTGATTTCATGTAAGCTTGTTTTAATTGGGACAAGTTTGTTGCTTTTATCTTGAAGTATTTATCTGGTTTTCAAATTTTTTTACAACGTTTTTCAGGAAGAGTGAGTATATTGAAGTAGTAGACTTGTACACATTTGCTATAATACCAAAATTAATAAAATGTATCCACTCTAAAAATATTAATTTTAAAATTTTGAATGAAGGTATCTCTTTTAGGTTTGTAAATTGCAATGTATTATAATTGCAATACATTGTAATGGTACTGAATTACAATTCACACACTTGTGCATGTACTTTTTCATTTCAAATGGTGCCAGTTTTAAATTTGAATTATGAGTATCAAGTCTGTTTCTTCCAGTTCAACATAGATAATTAAGAGAACTTTATTTTCTTGTTACGATGTTTGTTTAATTTGACAATAGTGAGAACAGTCATGATTGTTCTCCACTCAATTGCCTGAGCCCGTTATTCCTTTCCTTCTCAAATTTTCCTAAAATTTGGTCTTTCGTTTACAGATGGAAGTTCCACAAAATTTGCTGAAGAGATTAGCAAACATAGTTTTATAGAAATCTTGACCTTAAAATTTCAAGATTTATGCACAGTGAAAAATTTAGACTTCAAAGTTCATCATGAAGAACTCAGAGATAGAATCTGGAATGATGGCACAGTGGATTCTAGTTAATTGGGGTACATCAGAACCAGTACATAAATACGTGCGTGAGTGTGTGTATACATATGTATATATGTGTGTGTGTCTATATATATGTGTGTATGTATATGTGTGTGTGTGTGTGTGTATATGTGTGTATATATATATATATATGAAAATTGGAAATATTGAAATTGTTTCATTTTCACTCCTAGCCATTCGCTGTAAGTACGGTATAGTGTCTAATGGCCACACAAGTGCTGGCAACTTGTTAGTTATCTAACTGTTCACAGTAGTCCCAACTGAGCAGAATAGTGTCTCAAATAAGCAAAAGAGAAGCCTGGTTATTTTCTTGATTAGTTTTAATATTGTCCCAAATAAGTGGTTGCACTGATTAACCAATGGCCCAATTAACCAGAATCCACTGTATTTCCAATACCTCAATGGCTTTATGTCAGCATGACATGCTGTCATAGATTAATACAGCATGGAAGCAGGCCCTTCATTCCAACCGGTCCATGGTGACCATAGCATCCTCCCTGCTAGTCTCAGCCCTTAACTTTCCAAGTTCCACTCTTCAATATAATTAACAAAGTGCCTTTGAATGTTGCAATTGTCCCTGCCTTGACTACTGTCTGTGTAATGACGTTACCTCCGGTGTTTCTCTTAAAAGTCTCCCCTCTTGTACCTATGCCTGGTTGTTTTGGACTTCTCAACCCTGAGGAAAAGACTATAACTGTCCACCTTATCCATGCCCCTCATGATTTTATAAACTTTTGTGAAGTCTCTCATTCTTATGTGCTCCAAGTAATAAAAATCCAGTTTGGCCAGTCTCTCTCTAAAACTCAGGCCCCCTAGTATAGAGTGCATGATTTTAAATCTCTTTTGCATCCTCTTCAGCTTGACAATGTCTTTTCTATAACAGGATAACCAAAACTGTATCTAATAATCCAAATGTAGCCTCACCAACAACTTGTATAACTGCAACATAATTTTCCTACTCCTAAACTGGATGCCCTGACTGAAGGCCTGCATGCTAAATGTTTATTCACCACCCTGTTTACTTGCATGGCTGCTTTCAGTGATTTGTGCACTTTACTCCTAGATCTCTCTGCTCCACAATGCTGGTCAGTGGTGTGTCATTTGCTGAGTCCTACTCCGGTATTATCGACTTAACTAATAAGTTAAAATCCATCCGGCACTCCTCAGCTCATCTATGTAACTGACCTGGTAACATGTATATAATCTAAGATGTTACAACTTATTATCCTTATTTCTTCGGTATCCATCATATTCTCCTTCGTAAACTGCAAGGAGAAAGACATTAAAAATCTCTGCCATTTCTTGTGGCTCCTTGAAGAGAACTTTGTCTCTCCCAAGTCATCCTTTTGTTGTTAGTACAATTGAAGAATTAATATAATTGGTATTATCTTTAAAACTGCTTGCTAGATCCTTCTCGTGCCTTTTTGCCCTTCTGATTCCCACTAAGCCTGGTCTTAAACTTTTTGTATCCGCCCAGGGATTTATTCATACCCAGGTGCCTAAACACCATGTATGCTTCCTTGTTTTTCTTACCAGAGCCTCTAACACTTGCCTGCCAGGGTTTCCTGAAGTTGGAATGTCTATCCTTTACCCTAACATAAATGTGCTGCCCCGGTCTCTTGATATGACCCCTTTAAAAGTGTCCTACTTGCCAGTTGTTCCCTTGCCTTTTATATAGTTGCCCGGTCAGTCCCAACTAGATCCTGCTTAAATGCTCTCAAAGTTCACCTTCCTCCAGTTCAAGACTGTAACCTGTGGACCTGTTTTATCTCTTTTTCATAACTATTTTAAAAATAATAGAATTATAGTTCACATTACAGTTTTTGCTCTGGGCATAGTTTACAAACCTATCCAATCAAATCTTTGTATGCATGTGTTGTTAGTTTTTCCTTCAAATTCATATTTCTATATAAGTAAATCAAAGGAGTCAATTTAATTTCATATTCTGGAGTTTGATATTTAGTGCTTTCAAGGATCCGATCCTGGAGGCAGCAGTATTGATCCTACTTGTAACTTCTGAATCATTTCCCCATGTCTTACCTGATGTGGTAACAGTTACTTGCATATCCTTTTTACTGAACTAGGCCCACTTTAAAATTTGCAAAACTATTAACAAACAAGCATCTGAAAAATGCTTTGATTTATATTCATATTTTTTGATTAAAATTGGCTCTGTGAAGTGTGCAATATTGAAATATTTCTACAACTAACTAGAATTGAAACTCCTCTGTGGTTCTGTTTCTTCATCGGTAGGATATAGTAACCAAACTAGAATTTTGCATACTTCGCTCTATCATGTGGGTGACCAGTATGGCCTAACATAACTATTTTGAGAATGTGCTCTGTAGCAGTTAATTTTGGGGTGGATATTTTTGACTGCATGTCAAAAGGCCAGTACCTAAAGCCTGTTCAGAGACTGAGTAACATTTTGCACTGAGCTATGCCATTAGTTGATAGAAACCAAATAAAATGTTTGTGACTAACTTCACCCTTGCCTTACAGCTGCAGTATACTATTTGTAGTGGATAACTTAGGTGGAGACCATATCTTCTTGCTTATAACACCTCAATGAAATTCGATGTTTCAATGTATATGTGACAAATAAATCTATTCTTTAAAATTTGGTGCAGATTCTTGTATTACAGATATGAATTTTGTGTTGGTTCTTATTTGGAGTTGAAATTTTTTACGTGTGTAAAATTCTGTTTAGAAAAGAATAGAAAGGTTTTGATTCCATTGTTGTGTGTCCCAAAAAGCTTAGTAATATGGACTATTGGATGGGCTGTTTAAATAAAAGATCGATTGTCCTAGATATCCACCATACTTATCGCAATCTAGTCTAAGGGAAAATGTGCTGTAAAATCTTAATATTTTGGAGTCAATTAGTCTATAGGAGAAGCAGTGTTTGCGATCCAATTCTAGCAACTTGGTTTGTTTTTAGGAATGCAGAGCTGCAGTAACATTGTGTTCTGAATTTGGAAGGAACGTCAGGTAATGTGGATCTCGGTTCTGTGTTCCTTCAACATTTTCTTGGGATCTGATTTGTCATTTTATTCAAGTTTCTGCACTAAAAAAAAAGCACTCAAAGTTCTATCTTGGTTTTGTGTTGTTAACAGGTGCTTGTAGAAGGTGGTAGATGACTTCTAAGTGACTTTAGAAAGTTCTGCAGTGATTGCTTTGGCTCATGATAAAGGTCTTCTATTCTCTGTCAGGAACAACTGTTAGAGCATAGACTTCATTTTATAACTATGATGCAGACTTTGACATGTTGATGCGGGGTAATTGGCCAACCATTTGTATCAAATGGGACAAGTATTTCTTGTACTACAATGTTGAATGAACAGCTAAAACAACATTGGAGCCAATGTATTATTGAATATAGTTTATAACAGTTCAAGTAGAAATTAAGTGATTTTACTAGATTTGCATCATAGGATAACCTTGGGTTATAATCTGAAACTATGGTAGACTCCTGTGATTTGGAACAACCCTTTTAGTTTTCTCAGCAAAATTCCTTGGGTGTGTTGGTTAAGGATGACTTGCACTTTGGCAGGTCTGTACTGGAGGAAGGTGTTTCGTCTAGATTGAGAAGGTTGCCTTTCCTCCCACAACCATCCCCTCCTCTTAAATACTACTGAAAATGTGACCTGTGGAAGCTGCTGGAATGAAGAGCAAAGGTAGGGGAATCTAATGTTTGTCTTCATTTCTTAATGGAAGTATCCTCTACACACCACAATTCCACTTCTATTAGAGAATAGTATTTGTAACTAATATTGCTTTGTTCAGGCACACTGGAAAAATTAGTTAATAACTTGGTTAAACTCTTTAATCTGCTCCTGTGGTCAAGCTGCACTTCCTTCTCTAGTTTACAGAGCGTGCTTTCTATTGAAGACGGGTAATGCGGTTTTTCTTACTGCTTTGTCACAAAACTTTATTCATGTTTTCCCCCTACCACCAATTCACCCCCCAAATAACAAGCAGTGCAGTAATTTTAACGCAGTAACTAGCAAATTTGGTGAATGGTTTTTACTGTATGCAGTCTCCTTTTTCAAAGGTTTCGAGGTTTCAGAGGTACAATATAATGTCAGAAACATGTATACGATATTCATCCTGAAATGCTTTTTCTTCGCAACCATCCATGAAAACAGAGAAGTGCCCTAAGAATGAATGACAGTTAAATGTTAGAACCCCAAATTCCCCCCCCCCTTAAGTAAGCGGCAGTGAGCATCAATTCCCCTCCCCCATTTCCATTTTCCAACGAGCAGGAAGACATGACAAACAACTCGCTGGTTTACGATGTTAAAAGTCCATTAGGTTGCTTTTTTCGAGCTCTGTGCCTGAAAATCGCAAGGATCCCAGGTCCCCAGGCACACAGCAGATGTTCTGACTCCCCCAATGACACATGGGTCTCGTGGTGATGCCAGCACTTGATCCGCCTGTCTCCAATTCCTCGAGATCCCAGGCTTCTGAATCTGAGCTGAAATCTTAGGCCAAGTCTTTGGTGTGCCGAACGATGGCCGATTGTGGAACCCCAAGAGCGGGTCCCATTCCCGTAAGGAACTGTAGTCAGCGTGTAACTCCAGGTCAGGGTCTTCAAAAGAGCCCTGAAAGGGAAAAATAGTTTTAGTACAAATGATTCCCAGTTTTTCAGGTGTGAAAGCATTTAAGCTCAAGCTCACTAATTTGATCATGTTTATCCCTTGGTAAACATAATGAGCTTGATTAACCTTAACTAGTATCTGCACTGGAACATGAAAATACTGAATGTAATAGGGGTTAGATGAAAGTTCTCAGCTGCTTGACATACCACCCAGTGTTTTTAATTGTATGTATTGTAGTGAGAGGCCAATTATGTTTTATGTCCCACCTCCCCACCCTGCTCCAGAAATAACTAGCACATCTTTCCCCACCCTCTCCAATTCATGGATAAAAAAGTGACTTTTGAAACAAATTTAAAATGATATATAGTAGTGATCTGTTCGAGTTTTCAGTTTCTGATTATAGTGCATATTTAGAAACAGTATGAAAAGCCTTCTGACAAAGGCTTGTGTCAAGAAGATTCTGGCCCTTGTCCAACAGAAAATGTGAAGTGAGTTTGTTTAATGTTTGCAGATGACAATATCATGTATTAGTTAGAATTTCTAAAATTGGGATACAGTGAATTTCTGAATTAACGGTATATTCACTAATAATGGAGTTGTGCTTTTATTGAAGTAAAATCTCTCATTTAAAATCTTGTAATAAATTTGTGTTTGGTGCAGCAGGAAATCATGCCAGAAATATATCATTAAGTCTCCCAACAGAGGGTTTACCTTGGGTGTTTTACTAATCTTCTATGATGGGCATTAGTGTTCATTCGCCAGTCTTAATTTCTTCAAATCAATGTTGGAAATGTTGAACTCTAGTTTTATGCCTTCCAGGTAGTCAGCCCCTTCCCTACTCCCTTCATGTTATTCAGTTGCCTGATTACTATATTGATTCAAAGTAAATTTATTATTAAAGGTCATATATGTCCCAATGTACTACTCTGAGATGCATTTTCTTGCAGGCGTTCACAGTAGAACGGAGAGATAGAAAAAAAAACTACACACACACAAAAACTGACAAACAATCAATGTACAAAGTTTCACTGTCAAGATCCCCAGTTTGAATCTGGTATATTTCCTCACTGGTGTCATGTTAGCTGATTTTGTGAAATAACTTGTTATTATTAGAAATTTAGATAATACAGGGTGTCTTTGTATTTTGCAAGCTAAATCCTTTAGTTTTGCTGACCTGCTGTGTTGTTGTGTGTGTGTGTGTCTTGTCTGTTGGGATGCAAGATTGCCAGTTGAGCCACCTTCCTTTCTAAAGATGACCAAGCAGCGGGCATCTGTTTTTATTTTTGCGAATAGATCTGTCATAGAACGATAGAAACTACAGCACAGAAACAGGCCCTTTGGCCCTTCTTGGCTGTGCCGAACTATTTTCTGCCAAGTCCCACTGACCTGCACACGGACCATATCCCTCCATACACCTCCCATCCATGTATCTGTCCAATTTATTCTTAAATGTTAAAAAAGAACCCGCATTTACCACCTCGTCTGGCAGCTCATTCCATACTCCCACCACTCTCTGTGTGAAGAAGCCCCCCCTAATGTTCCCTTTAAACTTTTCCCCCCTCACCCTTAACCCATGTCCTCTGGTTTTTTTTCTCCCCTTGCCTCAGTGGAAAAAGCCTGCTTGCATTCACTCTATCTATACCCATCATAATTTTATATACCTCTATCAAATCTCCCCTCATTCTTCTACGCTCCAGGGAATAAAGTCCTAACCTATTCAACCTTTCTCTGTAACTGAGTTTCTCAAGTCCCGGCAACATCCTTGTTAACCTTCTCTGCACTCTTTCAACCTTATTTATATCCTTCCTGTAATTTGGTGACCAAAACTGAACACAATACTCCAGATTCGGCCTCACCAATGCCTTATACAACCTCATCATAACATTCCAGCTCTTATACTCAATACTTCGATTAATAAAGGCCAATGTACCAAAAGCTCTCTTTACGACCCTATCTACCTGTGACGCCACTTTTAGGGAATTTTGTATCTGTATTCCCAGATCCCTCTGTTCCACTGCACTCCTCAGTGCCTTACCATTAACCCTGTATGTTCTACCTTGGTTTGTCCTTCCAATGTGCAATACCTCACACTTGTCAGTATTAAACTCCATCTGCCATTTTTCAGCCCATTTTTCCAGCTGGTCCAAGTCCCTCTACAGGCTCTGAAAACCTTCCTCACTGTCTACTACACCTCCAATCTTTGTATCATCAGCAAACTTGCTGATCCAATTTACCACATTATCATCCAGATCATTGATATAGATGACAAATAATAATGGACCCAGCACTGATCCCTGTGGCACACCACTAGTCACAGGCCTCCACTCAGAGAAGCAATTCTCTACCACCACTCTCTGGCTTCTTCCATCGAGCCAATGTCTAATCCAATTTACCACCTCTCCATGTATACCTAGCGACTGAATTTTCCTAACTAACTTCCCATGCGGGACCTTGTCAAAGGCCTTACTGAAGTCCATGTAGACAATATCCACTGCCTTCCCTTCATCCACTTTCCTGGTAACCTCCTCGAAAAACTCCAACAGATTGGTCAAACATGACCTACCACGCACAAAGCCATGTTGACTCTCCCTAATAAGTCCCTGTCTATCCAAATGCTTGTAGATTCTGTCTCTTAGTACTCCCTCCAATAACTTACCTACTACTGACGTTAAACCTCCCGGCCTATAATTTCCCAGATTACTTTTCGATCCTTTTTAAAACAACGGAACAACATGAGCTACTCTCCAATCCTCCGGCACTTCGCCCGTAGACAGCGACATTCTAAATATTTCTGCCAGGGCCCCCGCAATTTCAACACTAGTCTCCTTCAAGGTCCGAGGGAACACTCTGTCAGGTCCCGGGGATTTATCCACTTTAATTTTCCTCAAGACAGCAAGCACCTCCTCCTTTTCAATCTGTACAGTTTCCATGGTCTCACTACTTGATTCCCTCAATTCCATAGATTTCATGCCAGCTTCCTTAGTAAATACAGATGCAAAAAACCTATTTAAGATCTCCCCCATTTCCTTTGGTTCTGCACAAAGCCGACCACTCTGATCTTCAAGAGGACAATTTTATTCCTTACAATCCTTTTGCTCTTAATATACTTGTAAAAGCTCTTTGGATTATCCTTCACTTTGACTGCCAAGGCAACCTCATGTCTTCTTTTTGCCCTCCTGATTTCTTTCTTAAGTATTTTCTTGCACTTCTTATACTCCTCAAGCACCTGATTTACCCCGTTTCCTATACATTTCATACAACTCCCTCTTCTTCTTTATCAGAGTTGCAATATCCCTTGAGAACCAAGGTTCCTTATTCCTATTCAATTTGCTTTTAATCCTGACAGGAACATACAAACTCTGCACTCTCAAAATTTCCCCTTTGAAGGCTTCCCACCTACCAATCACATCTTTGCCAGAGAACAACCTGTCCCAATCCACGCTTTTTAGATCCTTTCTCATTTCTTCAAATTTGGCCTTCTTCCAGTTCAGAACCTCAACCCTAGGACCAGATCTACCTTGTCTATGATCAAATTGAAACTAATGGTGTTATGATCACTGGAACCAAAGTGCTCCCCTACACAGACTTCTGTCACTTGTCCTAACTCGTTTCCTAACAGGAGATCCAATATTGCATCCCCTCTAGTTGGTCCCTCTATATATTGATTTAGAAAACTTTCCTGAACACATTTTACAAACTCTAAACCATCTAGACCCCTAACAGTATGGGAGTCCCAGTCAATGTACGGAAAATTAAAATCCCCTACCACCACAACTTTATGTTTCCTGCAGTTGCCTGCTATCTCTCTGCAGATTTGCTCTTCCAAGTCTCGTTGACTATTGGGTGGTCTGTAATACAATCCCACTAATGTGGCCATACCTTTCCTGTTTCTCAGCTCCACCCATAAGGACTCAGTAGACAAGCCCTCTAATCTGTCCTGCCTGAGCACTGCTGTAATATTTTCCCTAACAAGCAATGCTACTCCCCCACCTTTCATTCCTCTGCCTCGATCACATCTGAAACATCGGAACCCTGGAATATTAAGCTGCCAGTCCTGCCCCTCCTGTAGCCAAGTTTCACTAATTGCTATAACGTCATAATTCCACGTGTCAATCCACCCCCTCAACTCATCCGCCTTCCCCGCAATACTCCTAGCATTGAAATATATACACCTCAGAAGACTTTTACCACCACTCTGTCATAAGAACATAGGTAGGAATAGACCTGCTCTACCATTCAGCAAAATCATGACTGATGAAATTCTCACCTCAACATTTGTTTGCTCTCCCCACAATTCCTGGACTTGCTTGTTAATCACCACCTTGAATATATTCAATGTCTCTGCCCCCACAGCTCTTTTTGAGGTAAAGAATTCCAAAGATCCATGACCCTCAAATTTCTCCTAACAGTCTTAAATGTGCAACTTTTTACTCTGAGACTATGCCTTTTGGTTCTAGATGCCACTGTTAGGACAAATATCTTTGCAGAATTCCCTTCCCTTTCAATGCCCTGAATTTTTCAATTGGATCATCACTTATTATTTTAAACTTCAATAAATCTAGACTGTTTCTGCTTATGCTTTGCTCGTATATAATCAATGTAGTGAATCTATGCCACTAATACAATTGCTTCCAATGCAATTACATCCTTGAATATGGAGACTGAAATTGTATGCCATACTCCCACTTGTGATGTCATCATTACTCTAAAGTTGCATCAAATTTCCTTTTTGTTTGCTGTATGTCTTTTTCAATGAAAGTCAGTGTTCCATTAGCTTTGCTCATTAATTCTGTACACGCATGCTAATCTTTTGTTTTATGAACTAGGATTACCATTTACCTTTAACACATTTTGTGTGCTCATGCCACTTGCTTTTGCATTCTTCCTTTCAAAACTCAATTACCTCAGATTTTAAGTTTTTTTAAAGTATGAATTCCAGTATTTTTCCATCTAGCATATTAGACTAACTGACCATCTCCAATGCGATCCCACCACCAAGCACATCTCCCCCACCTCCACTGCTTTCTGCAGGGATCGTTCTCTACGTGATTCCCTTGTCCATTCGTCCCTCCCCACTGATCTCCCTCCTGGCACTTATCCTTGCAAACGGAACAAGTGCTACACCTGCCCCTACACCTCTTCCTTCACTACCGTTCAGAGCCCTAAACACTCCTAGGTGAGGTGACACTTCACCTGTCAGTCTGTTGGGGTCATATACTGTGTCTGGTGCTCCTGGTGTGGTCTCCTGTATATCGGTGAGTCCCGATGTAGATTGGGAGACCACTGCGCCAAGCACCTACGCTCCGTCCACCAGAAGAAACGGAATATCCCATTGGCCACCCATTTTTCATTCCAGTTCCCACTCCTATTCCGATATGTCAATCCATGGCCGCCTCTACTGTTGCGATGAGGCCAGGTTGGAGGAACAACATTTTGTATTCTGTCTGGGTAGCTTCCAACCTGATGGCATGAACATCAATTTCTTGAACTTCTGGTAGTGGCCCCCTTCCCCCACCGCCCCCACCATTTCCCATCCCCTCCCTTTATCTCCTTGCCTGCCCATCGCAAGGTGGTCTTCCCCCTTCTTTCATGGCCTTCTGTTCTCTCCTATCAGACATCCTTTCTACAGCCCCGTATCTCTTTCACCAATCAACTTCCCATTTCATTACTTCACCCTTTCCCTTCCCATTAAGAAAGTCTTTGACTACAAGTACCTCGGGTTCAGAGAAGGACATAAAGATATGGAAGGCGCTGGCGTGGAGGGCTATGAATGACATGAAGGAAATCTGGAAGTAGAACCTGACCAGAGGGCTTAAAAAGAGGATTTTCATAGCAGTTATTGAGTCATATGGATGCGAGACGTGGACACTCACCAAGAAAGTCTCCAGATGGTTGCTATACACGAATGCTCTGGATGGCTCTTGACGTGGGTTGGCAACAGCACATAATGAACGTAGAGCTCTATAACAACCTACCGATGCTCACCACTAAAATCAAGGCGAGAAGACTGCAACTAGCAGGGCACTGTCTATGCCACCCCGAGCTACCTATCAGCCTAGTCATCATATGGGAGCCCAAGCACGGGAGGATGAACCCTGGGTGCCCTCCCAAGACTATGGTCAATACGCTCCTAGAAGACAGCGGTGCGGCTAATGTAGATGAACTGAACACACTGATGAGGGAGAAGTGGAGAGCCGGTCATCGAGCCTGACGCCGGCTCCCTAGGCCTGAGTCGATGTAGTAGTAGTCTCCTTCCTGGTTTTACTTATCACCTTGTGTTTCTCTCTCCCCTCCCCCACCTTTTATATCTGCTCCTCAACTTTTTTCTCAAGTCCTGCTGAAGGGTTTCAGCCCGAAAATGTCGACTGTACTTTTTTTTTTCCCCCATAGATGCTGCTTGGCCTATGGTTTCCTGCTTTGTCTTTCCTTCTCTGAATAGTGGCATTACATTTGGTGTTTTATGATCTTCTGAGACCTCTCCAGAATCTTAGATCTGTGGTAGGCTTGGTCCCAAATTACCTCTGCTAAGATCTGAAATATATAAGAGGATAAACTTGTTAGGTAAACTTGGGAGCTCCTATCACCCAAGAACATCTTTTAAGAAAACTGAAGATACATCTTCAACCTTTCCTCCACCTGATTATGATTTAAAACGTGTTTCTGGTTGAGTAGGACGCAGCACATATCGTGCTTTCTCTCTTTCCTCTTCTATGACTGTAATGAACGCTTACTCTGGCATGTAATTTTTAGGTCATGGATTTGCCACAGTTATTATTTCACTTCAACATACCAGTTTGGATTATCACTAAACTGATTGATTTTAAAACCTTTAAACTGATCCCAATATATTGCGACAAATTAGTTCCAGCATGTTGATCCTGTTGTTCTGTTCATTGTCTTCATTAAAAGCCATTTATTGAAGAAAGTCTTTGACTACAAGTCATTGATACAAACATTGTATCATTTCTTAATGCATGTATGCATTTCTAAATGACAATAAAAGAGGACTGAGTGTTCTCATAACCTAATATTTCGAGTTTCCAAAAGTTTTCCTTATTTTTTTAGGGTAAAAATAAAATTCTTACATTTGGTACAATTCTATTATTGTCACTATTGCTTAAACTGATTAATATACCAACTATTTAGATGTTAAATGCTCAAGGTCTGTAATAGTTTTGTGTAGTCTAGTTGATGTGGCTAATATTAAGTGGTTAATATTTGATTTAGATGGTAGACCACAGGGGAAAATTATCCTAAAGTTTCCATTTCATTTGTAATGAGCAACTGCCAGAAAAACAAAATGCACAAGTTGCGGCTACAGAATCAGGCCCAGCTCTGATGGTCTAAAGTAATTTTTTAGTTTAAATCTGGCAATTATTGGCAAGGTTTGCATTTCAAGATATTCCATCTGCATGAGATACTGGCATGCTGCTGCTTTTAAGTGCCATTTACTATTTGTGATCAAATCCACCAGGGATGAAAGTTTTGAGTAGAAGAGATGCAACTGAATTTTGGACATACATTAATAAGTCATATATAGTTCGACACGTTGTATAGATTATAAAGAATACTAAACTTGCATCATGGTGCTGGATCAGGGCGCTGTCTTATAGAAACATAGAAACATAGAAAATAGGTGCAGGAGTAGGCCATTCGGCCCTTCGAGCCTGCACCGCCATTTATTATGATCATGGCTGATCATCCAACTCAGAACCCAGCCTTCCCTCCATACCCCCTGACCCCTGTAGCCACAAGGCCATATCTAACTTCCTTTTAAACATAGCTAATGAACTGGCCTCAACAGTTTGCTGTGGCAGAGAATTCCACAGATTCACCACTCTCTGTGTGAAGAAGTTTTTCCTAACCTCGGTCCTAAAAGGCTTCCCCTCTATCCTCAAACTGTGACCCCTCGTTCTAGACCTCCCCAACATCGGGAACAATCTTCCCGCATCTAGCCTGTCCAATCCCTTTAGGATCTTATACGTTTCAATCAGATCGCCCCTCAATCTTCTAAATTCCAACGAGTACAAGCCCAGTTCATCCAGTCTTTCTTCATATGAAAGACCTGCCATCCAAGGAATCAATCTGGTGAACCTTCTTTGTACTCCCTCTATGGCAAAGATGTCTTTCCTCAGATTAGGGGAC
Organism: Mobula hypostoma; assembly: GCF_963921235.1. Classification (NCBI taxonomy): domain Eukaryota; kingdom Metazoa; phylum Chordata; class Chondrichthyes; order Myliobatiformes; family Myliobatidae; genus Mobula; species Mobula hypostoma. The sequence goes on along the minus strand of NC_086097.1, from coordinate 229,167,708 downwards.
CAAAACTGCACACAATACTCCAGGTGTGGTCTCACCAAGGCCTTGTACAACTGCAGTAGTACCTCCCTGCTCCTGTACTCGAATCCTCTCGCTATAAATGCCAGCATACCGTTCGCCTTTTTCACCGCCTGCTGTACCTGCATGCCCACTTTCAATGACTGGTGTATAATGACACCCAGGTCTCGTTGCACCTCCCCTTTTCCTAATCGGCCACCATTCAGATAATAATCTGTTTTCCTATTTTTGCCACCAAAGTGGATAACTTCACATTTATCCACATTAAATTGCATCTGCCATGAGTTTGCCCACTCACCCAACCTATCCAAGTCACCCTGCATCCTCTTAGCATCCTCCTCACTGCTAACACTGCCACCCAGCTTTGTGTCATCCGCAAACTTGGAGATGCTGCATTTAATTCCCTCATCCAAGTCATTAATATATATTGTAAACAACTGGGGTCCCAGCACTGAGCCTTGCGGTACCCCACTAGTCACCGCCTGCCATTCTGAAAAGGTCCCGTTTATTCCCACTCTTTGCTTCCTGTCTGCTAACCAATTCTCCACCCACACCAATACCTTACCCCCAATACCGTGTGCTTTAAGTTTGCACACTAATCTCCTATGTGGGACCTTGTCAAAAGCCTTTTGAAAATCCAAATATACCACATCCACTGGTTCTCCCCTATCCACTCTACTAGTTACATCCTCAAAAAATTCTATGAGATTCGTCAGACATGATTTTCCTTTCACAAATCCATGCTGACTTTGTCCGATCATTTCACCGCTTTCCAAATGTGCTGTTATCACATCCTTGATAACTGACTCCAGCAGTTTCCCCACCACCGACGTTAGGCTAACCGGCCTATAATTCCCCGGTTTCTCTCTCCCTCCTTTTTTAAAAAGTGGGGTTACATTAGCCACCCTCCAATCCTCAGGAACTAGTCCAGAATCTAACGAGTTTTGAAAAATTATCACTAATGCATCCACTATTTCTTGGGCCACTTCCTTAAGCACTCTGGGATGCAGACCATCTGGCCCCGGGGATTTATCTGCCTTCAATCCCTTCAATTTACCTAACACCACTTCCCTACTAACATGTATTTCGCTCAGTTCCTCCATCTCACTGGACCCTCTGTCCCTTACTATTTCTGGAAGATTATTTATGTCCTCCTTAGTGAAGACAGAACCAAAGTAATTATTCAATTGGTCTGCCATGTCCTTGCTCCCCATAATCAATTCACCTGTTTCTGTTTGCAGGGGACCTACATTTGTCTTTAGCAGTCTTTTCCTTTTTACATATCTATAAAAGCTTTTACAGTCTGTTTTTATGTTCTCTGCCAGTTTTCTCTCAATCTTTTTTCCCCTTCCTAATTAAGCCCTTTGTCCTCCTCTGCTGAACTCTGAATTTCTCCCAGTCCTCAGGTGAGCCACTTTCTCTGGCTAATTTGTATGCTACTTCTTTGGAATTGATACTATTCCTAATTTCTCTTGTCAGCCACGGGTGCACTACCTTCCTTGATTTATTCTTTTGCCAAACTGGGATGAACAATTGTTGTAGTTCATCCATGCAACCTTTAAATGCCTGCCATTGCATATCCACCGTCAATCCTTGAAGTGTCATTTGCCAGTCTATCTTAGCTAATTCACGTCTCATACCTTCAAAGTTACCCCTCTTTAAGTTCAGAACCTTTGTTTCTGAATTAACTACGTCACTCTCCATGTTAATGAAGAGTTCCACCATATTATGGTCACTCTTACCCAAGGGGCCTCTCACAACAAGATCGCTAATTAACCCTTCCTCATTGCTCAAAACCCAGTCCAGAATAGCCTTTTATTTAGAAACATAGAAAACCTACAGCACAATACAGGCCCTTCGGCCCACAAAGTTGTGCCGAACATGTCCCTACCTTAGGAATTACTAGGCTTACCTATAGCCCTCTAATTTTCTAAGCTCCATGTACCTCTACCACCGTTGCCAGCAGCCCATTCCACGCACTCACCACTCTCTTGAGTAAAAAGTTACCCCTGACATCTCCTCTGTTCCTACTCCCCGGCACCTTAAACCTATGTCCTTTTGTGGCAACCATTTCAGCCCTGGGAAAAAGCCCCTGACTATCCACACGATCAATGCCTCTCATCATCTTATACATCTCTATCAGGTCACCTCTCATGCTTCATCACTCCAAGAAGAAAAGGCCGAGTTCACTCAACCTATTCTCATAAGGCATGCTTCCCAATCCAGGCAATATCCTTGTAAATCTCCTCTGCACCCTTTCTATGGTTTCCACATCCTTCCTGTAGTGAGACAACCAGAACTGAGCACTGTACTTCAAGTGGGGTCTGCCAGGGTCCTATATAGCTGCAACATTACCTCTCAATTCAATTCAAATTCAATTCCACGACTGATGAAGGCCAATATACCATACACCTTCTTAACCACAGAGTCAACCTGCGCAGCTGTTTTGGGTGCCCTATGGACTCGGACCCCAAGATCCCTCAGATCCTCCACACTGCCAGGAGTCTTCCTATTAATACTATATTCTGCCATCATATTTGACCGACCAAAATGAACCACTTCACACTTATCTGGGTTGAACTCCATCTGCCACTTCTCATCCCAGTTTTGCATCCTATCAATGTCCCGCTGTAACCTCTGACAGCCCTCCACACTATCCACAACGCCTCCAACCTTTGTGTCATCAGCAAACTTACTAACCCATCCCTCCACTTCCTCATCCAAGTCATTTATAAAAATCACGAAGAGTAAGGGTCCCAGAATAGATCCCTGAGGCACACCACTGGTCACCGACCTCCATACAGAATATGGCCCGTCTACAACCACTCTTTGCCTTCTGTGGGCAAGCCAGTTCTGGGTCCACAAAGCAATGTCCCCTTGGATCCCATGCCTCCTTACTTTCTCAATAAGCCTTGCATGGGGTACCTTATCAAATGCCTTGCTGAAATCCATATACACTACATCTACTGCTCTACCTTCATCAATGTATTTTGTCACATCCTCAAAAAATTCAGTGAGGCTCTTAAGGCATGACCTGCCCTTGACAAAGCCACGCTGACTATTCCTAATCATATTATACCTCTCCAAATGTTCATAAATCTTGCCTCTCAGGATCTTCTCCATTAACTTACCAACCACTGAGGTAAGACTCACTGGTCTATAATTTCCTGGGCTATCTCTACTACCTTTCTTGAATAAAGGAAAAACATCCGCAACCCTCCAATCCTCCGGAACCTTTCCCGTCCCCATTGATGATGCAAAGATCATCACCAGAGGCTCAGCAATCTCCTCCCTCACCTCCCACAGTAGCCTGGGGTACATCTCATCTGGTCTCGGAGACTTATCCAACTTGATGCTTTCCAAAAGCTCCAGCACATCCTCTTTCTTAATATCTACATGCTCAAGCTTTTCAGTCTGCTGCAAGTCATCACTACAATCACCAAGATCCTTTTCCATAGTGAATTCTGAAGTAAGGTATTCATTAAGTACCTCTGCTATTTCCTCCGGTTCCATACACACTTCCCCACTGTCACACTTGATAGGTCCTATTGTTTCACGTCTTATCCTTTTGCTTTTCACATACTTGTAGAATGCCTTGGGATTTTCCTTAATCCTGCCCGCCAAGGCCTTCTCATGGCCCCTTCTGGCTCTCCTAATTTCCTTCTTAAGCTCCTTCCTATTTGCCTTATAATCTTCTAGATCTCTAAAATTACCTAGCTCTCTGAACCTTTTGTAAGCTTTTCTTATTGACTAGATTTATTACAGCCTTTGTACACCGCAGTTCCTGTACCCTACCATAACTTCCCTGTCTCATTGGAATATGCCTATGCAGAACTCCCTACAAATATCCCCCGAACATTTACTACATTTCTTCTGTACTTTTCCCTGAGAACATGTGTTTCCAACTTAAGCTTCCAATTTACTGCCTGATTGCCTCATAATTCCTCTTACTCCAATTAAGCACTTTTCTAACTTGTCTGTTCCTATCTCTCTCCAATGTTATTGTAAAGGAGATAGAATTATGATCACTAACTCCAAAATACTCTCCAGCTGAGAGATCTGACACCTGACCAGGTTCATTTCCCAATACCAAATCAAGTACAGCCTCTCCTCTTGTAGGCTTATCTACATATTATGTTAAGAAACCTTCCTGAATACACCTAACAAACTCACCCCATCTAAACCCCTTGCTCTAGGGAGATGCCAATCAATATTTGGGAAATTAAAATCTCCCATCACGACAACTCTATTATTACACTTTTTGAGGGTGGTTTATCAAGCATTTGGTACTGTGTAGTTTCGGTGTCATTTCTGAAGCAAAATAATGTTGAATTTTCGTTCGTAGGATATAAGAATTTCCTAGACTTTATTGCTGTCGATGACTCATTACCTTTATTTGTATACACGCAGTCTAATTTAATTTCTTTGTGGTTTTGGGAAGTGTTTTCCACTATTTGACACAGTGACCACTGTAAGCAACAATTATACTCATCCCCGTATATGGGTTTTCATTCTTGGTAGAAAGTCACAGATTTGGAAAGTAAAAATAGTCTAGCAAGTTGCTGCGGTGCATTTTCTTGATTGACCCCCTATAGCCACAATATGCAAATAATTGTTTACTAATAGAATGCTTTCTTCAGGATTGTGTTGAATGTGGGTGGTAAATCTATGCTCAAACAGCCAAATAAAAACCACTCTTCATCACTATTTTGACTTGGAGGAAACTTTTGGAGTTGAGCAAGCCAGCTGTGGGGGAAAATCTAAGCTTATTTTAATGGCAAATCCAGTTAAATTTATGGTCAATAATGACTCCCTTTTTATTGAAAGGTAGGGTGTGATGATTATGCCATTTGGGTCCATGGAGTTGCTTAACAACACCCTATTGACTTTGTTCCAACATTAGTGTGATGCAGATGTCACCTGGAAATTCAGCTCAAACTGTTGTCCAGTTTGCTGCAAGTGGGCACATTCTATGAAGAGAATGGAATTGAATAATACGTAATCATTGGTGACCATGCCCACATTTGATAAAGGGAGGTGTGATCAAACAGTGAAAGATTGTTGGACTCTAAGTGATACCACGATGAAACAAGCCCTTCAGCCTAACTGGTTCATGTTGACCAAGATATCCCAACCAAGCTAGTCTCATTTGCCAGTGTTCGGCTCATAACCTTTTCTGGCAGGTGAGGACAAGAAGAACTTCATCTCTGTTAAGACAGCGGAAAGATATGGTGAGGGTGGATCCAGCCAGTGGAAATTTTCATTAGATGGTTGTTAAATTCAGAATACTTTAGTGTCTCAAAGTCTAATGCTGCCTATGGCAGGGTCAGTTTCCATAAGGAGTTTGGTTCCCAAGACTATGTTGGAACCAAAAATATAATGTTCTGGAGATGAGCGCTCTTGGGTCATCAGATTGATGCATTACTTGCACTATTGATGATTGCATGTTTTACTTAACTGAGAGTAACACAATGTTACAGTAATTAACTGAATTGGGTTTGCTCATTTTTTGTGGACAGAACAAACCATATCACTTTCATTTGTGGAATGACATTTAGTATTGTAGCTGGAAGGTAGGACCAAGTTTTGCAGTTTAAGTCTACAACAAAATGTTATCAGGGACCAGTGTCTTTGTTGGATCATGCATCTTCTTGGAATGAATTGGGTGGGTTTCTGTTAAAAACTGGAAATCTTGGACCACTCAAAATGAACCATTCAGATGGTCCTTCCACCTCTAAGGAGCAAGATTTACTAGTCTGTTTAATTGCCCACTAATATGACTCGACTGAAGAACTTTAAGATTGTCCATTGGTTAATGGATTATTTTAATATGACTGGTATGCTGCCTCTTTCACATGCATGTAATCCTGCATTCTAGCTCATTGGGCTGGTACCTCTTTTTAAGAACGCTGTTGGGCCTGGCTTACTGTTCTATGCTTCCCATTGATCCAGGCTAGAGTTCTGGCTTAAGGTTAAAAGTCAGGAACATTGTGGGCCATGAGGTTACAATTAATGGCTGCTTGTGGTTCTTTGGCTACTGGCATGCAATGACTCAGTGTCTGGCTTTGAACTGGGTGGATTTATTCTGAATCTATACCATTTAGCTAACAATACTACATAACAAATGAAGTTATGTGAATTTGGATCTTTTTTCTTGAACAATATGATCAATACTCTTACAGATTAATAGGCCTGCAACAATTACATTAGCAAAGACTACTTCAAGCAAATATTTTTCCATGGTTCTTTTTCTCTTGCCAAGCAGCATATCGTTCAGAACTGGTTCAATACTGAGGGTTAGGGAGTGATTCTGTGGCAGTTGAAGCAACCAGAACTCATTAGTCTGTGGCCCATGTTTCCCACTTTTGGGGAAACTGCAAGTATTCATGAGGATCTTGAAGACTGAGGAACAGGTTGTGGACCTCCAGAAGGGGAAGTTGAGGGAACACAGCAGTCCTCATTGAGGCATCAGAAGTGGACAGGGTGAGCAGTCTCAAGTTCTTGGGTGTCAACATTTCTGAGGACCCAATATATTGCTGCAGTTACAAAGAAGCATTACAGCACTATATTTCAGTAGGAGTTTGAGCTTGTAACTTTCTGTGGATGTACTGTGGAAAACATTCTAACTGGTTGCAACATTGTCTGGTATGGAGGAGTCTGCACAGAATAGGAAAATGTTGCAGCAAGTTGTAATCTCTGCCAGTTCCATCATGGGCACTAGCCGCCTCCGCATTGAGGATGCCTTCTTAAGGAAATACCTCAAAAAAGCATCATTAAGGACCCCCATCACCCAGGACATGCCCTCTTCTCATTGCTACTGTCAAGGAGGAGATACAGGAGCCAAAAGATGCACACTTAATGTTTCAGGAACAGCTTCCCTTACGCCATCAGATTTCTGAATGGACAATTAACCCATGGACACTACATCAGTACTTTTTTTCCTTTTTGCACTAATTTAAATTTCTGTTTATATACACTTATTGTAATTTATAGTTTTATTATGTATTACAATGCACTGCTGCCACAAAACAACAAATTTCATGACATGTACCAGAGATGTTAAATCTAATTCTGAGATCAGAATTTGGTGTAGCTGTGAATGCCTATATCTGATGCGGAAATCAATATCAGATGTATTTTTTTCTTTGCATTGTTCTTTCAGGTTTATCATTTTAATGGCATGTACTTGCCCTTTTTTTCAAGTTATGGGCCCTAACACCTGTACCTTCAATCTCTATGACAGCCGAATCTTGATGTAATTTAATGAATAGTTAATTGTTTTTGATTTCTGAATTAAAGTATATTACCACTTTAAATTTGGAAAGCTGTGACAAAGTTTCTGGTCTTGCCTCAGTTTGCAGGGTATTTTTCTCCTTGGTTACCTTTACTGCTGATCTGTTTTTCTGGGGGGGGGGGGGGGGAAGGCAGGTTTCTTCTATTTCATTCTGATGACTAATGTAATGTTCAAATTCATGTAAAAATTTATATAAATATATATGTACATCCTTCTGATTAATATCTGTTAAGAGCTGATGATGGTTTGCAGATAAATCCCATAAATTACTTCTGAAAAATATCTTACTACATTACACTAGGCTGTTGCTAATGTTGAGGTTAGAGGTTTGAAATATTTAAAAATACTGAAGCTTACAGTGGTGGTGATCTGTTTTATGTTCAATTTTCTTATTAATGCCCTCCATCTCACAATGGCATCCTGCAGATTACATGCTATTTCACATTCTTTTAGGTAAGAAAGAATAATCTTTGAATATTGAAATACGAAGTAAATGTGTTTGCATTGTAAAACAATACAGTGATAGATATGCATGACTGGATATTTTTTAACATGGGGTATTTGCTGAGCATCAAATGAACAATTGTCAAATGTAAAACTAAGGTGTATCAAGAACGTAATTCCTTCCTATTAATCCATGTAAGTGATACATGGAATACTAAATAGTTTAAACTAACTTTCTGCTGTTTTCTTAATGCTGACCGGTTAGCATTCACTCCCTACGACACTCAATTAGCATGCCTGCTATGAGGTACTGTATTTTCAGTTGTTGTAAAATAACATTGTTTAGTCAATGCATGTGAATTTGTCTTGCATGTTTTAGATAGCAGACGTTGAGTGTTCTCGGTTTTGTTTGTAAAGTTGAACATTCATTGCTCGATATGAAATCTTCAGTCTTTGTTGAGGAAATAAGGAATATAGATGGCATGGTTTTAAAGGGAACGAGTTTTTATACTAATAGTTAAATGATACCTTTGCACACAACTCCAGCTGTCTTGTACAACTGAATAAGGAGAAGAAGAGAACTAAGCCCAACCTTTGGGTATCTTTAACAGTTTATGTTGCTGCGTTGTTAAACATAAGCAATGTAACCCATTTTCCAGGATGGAATAGTATATGATGTGGCAAATCCAAGGGAAGAACTTTTACAAAGTGTGCTTTCCATTAATACTTTAAGTGTAATACTGGTTCAAAATAGTTTCTCAATGTAAGTGATGCTAGGACATTTTGTGCATGCAACTGCATTGATCATGTCTTTGTATTATGGTTTTCTATACCTATAATGCAAAAAGCTCATTTATATAATTTCATTACCCTTCTGCAAGTGTTGTATGATCTGAGAAGTTTTGAAATGATTGTGGGAAAAATGTGAATACCTGAGTATCATTTTGTTAAAGTTTAAAAATGCTTTAGCTGAACCATGGTGAGAAATTGGTAACTTAGTTTATATGGTCATGTACTAAAGTACAGTGGAAAAACTGCATGCTATCCAGACATGCATTTCATTACATCACCACAATAACAATACAGAACAAAGTAGCAGTTACACAAGGTACAGTGCTGCCAGACAGGATGCAGCGCCCCATAATGAAGTTGACTGTGAGGCCAAGAGTTCATCTTATTGTATGAGGGGAAAGTCTTACAACAGTAGTTTTATAAGAGTGGAATGGAAGTTATCCTTAAGCTTGCTGGTACATGCTTGCAGACTTTTGTATCCTCTGCCTAATGAGAAAGGGGAGAAGAGGGAATGTTTGGGGTGAGGGGGCCTGGGGAGGATTAACCAAGACAGTAAAAAGTAGTTGTTTCTCCAGTTCAGTTTGTTTAAATGCATTCTTTCTTCTCCCTTGCAGAAATTCACCGACCTTCAAATCCTTTGAAGATAGAGTCGAAAACTTAAAGGTAAGTGAAAAGTTGCAATACAGTACATTAACTTTATAAAGAAATAGATTGTTGAAGGAAGCTACTATTAAACTAATGATTTAAGAGATTAGAATTTGGAAGTGCCTGTCTTGCATTTTCCCCTTCTAAACTAGAGAATGAATACATAAACACGAAGAGTTTGAACATCGCTTTCTAAAGCTTGTATGTTCCTATTATTGATAAAAGGGAGGTGTTTCATTGACATTGTTTTTAGTGGTATGGTAGCAATATTGCCTGAATATGTAAAGTACTGCAGTACCTGTTCTGATTTATTTTTTTTTAACCAATCTGAAGGGACATGATCCGTGTTTTTTTTAAAAAGTATTTGGTAGTCCTGCTTTACACGCAAGTCAATCATTTCACAATCAAAGTGGTTCTACAGCATTATTACTTGATTGGAAATGTAAAGTTTCATTAACTGGAAGTTGTAACTTGGTGTTTATAGTAGCAAGAAACTATGATGATTCCTTGTGGAGGTGTGGGGAAAATTACTTATGGAATTCATTTTTCAGGAAGTCATATTTCTGCTGCATTACATACCTGCATTCTCTGTTCTTAAAATTAGCTGGAAGATCAGTCAATTGACTTTTCAGCTTGTTTCAAGGAATTTTAGCAGTATCATTTTGTATTGTACTTAAATATTTTGGATGAACATGTTAATTTGACTTTTTTTGTTTAGTCTAAGGTTGCAGGCAACAAGGAAGGTGGTGGTGACTTTGGGAATATTCTAAACTCTGCAGCAAATGCAAGTGCCACAGAGCCCATCACAGAAGAGGCGTCTGATGTTCAAGAACCTCGTTAATGCAGCTTTAAGTCCAACTCTCCTTTTTTACTAGTTGCAAATAATGACATTCTTCCATCCAGTTGTGCCCTTGTCTCATAATATTGCATTTTGTATTTAATGGTTCACAAGGTCTGTGTGGCCCAAGGTTACTACACTTTAAAATTGCCCCAGTTGCAAAAATTCTTTTGTTTTAGATGGAATACTTTTTGATAGAAATATTCTTAAGACTTGAATGGTGATTCATTCCAAAGCCATGTCTCACTTAATACCACAAGGAAACCATCTTGATGTATGGAATATTAAATTGCAATTGTTTTTCTGGGTGGGGGACTATTTTGAAATCTTCAGTACGAATTGATAACCAAACCCATATTATGGCTCAGCTTAAACATGATGGTGTGTGTTTTAATATTAACTGTCTATTAAAGACATTTGGAAGATCTTTCTTGCTTCTGGAAGGTCTTATTTGTTCCATTTCAATATTGTAAAACATTTGTAGGAAAATACCAAAAATTAGAAGTCAATTGTGTCACTCTTCGGACATGGAATTCTGCAAATCTTCTGGCTATTTTTAAAATCCTGTGCAGCTGGTTTCATGTTTAATACATGGCAAAGTATTTTCTTGTAGAAGGAAGGTGTTTAGTAAATGTACGTTTCTCAGTTTAGTGCATGTTGACAGTTGAGATTCAGTTTTGGGTCTGAATGTTAAAGACCAAATGAATGAATGGCATTGATTTAAAGATGTCATGTTACTGCATATTTGAAAATACTTGAGGTTAAAAGTTCAGTGTTATAAATTGTAAAATGGTAATTTTTTTGTTCAAGCTAGGTAAAATACTGTACAGTCACAAATATCTTGGTGTGCTCTGTAACGAAGCAACACTTAATAAAGATTAGTAAAAGTGTTTAATGTGAAATTTTCTTTCTAGCATTGGTTAAGATTTTACACTTATTTATTTTGATACAATACAAAACATCATATAAAATTGTACATTTTAGACATGGACTCCCATTTCATTCAAAATAGCCACATATTCTAATCTTAATGGTTGACAAAGGCTACGTCAATTAGTGGGCTGTTGTGCAATGGAGCTAGAACTAAGAGGCAAGAGTTGGCCAATTGGCCCCTTGAATGTGCTTCACCTCATCTGAGCCTCTTGTTTCAATGTTCTGTCTGTTTCCCTATAACCCTCTGAGAATGAACATATGCTTCACATTAGTCATCCAGGTTCAAGCAACTATGTAATGCTTCAATTTCCATAACTCTGCAGTAAAGATTCTAAATATTTGTGACCCTCAAGAAATTTGTCCATATCTGCATCAAACAGGGAAACTGCTTGGAACTTGCCCCTTTATTTTGGATTTCTCCTATGAAGGTGTTATGAGTAATAAACACAGTAATCCTTCAAGGCAGTTTAGTATATTCCTTGTCTAAATGAGGTGCTCAGGTGTGTCTTGCTACCTCTATATCTTTGTAGCTGGTTCTGGGGAAGCTTGGTAACTAACCCCTTGTTTTTAAAATAAATATATATAGACTTAATTTGACAATGATAAAGAAGGTTCTAAGTAATGGGGAAATGTCAATAGACTGAGGTAAGCATAAGTACAGTTGCAAGGAAAAGTTTGTGAACCTTTTGCAATTGCCTGTTTTCAAAAGTGCATTTATTGTCAGAGAAATGTTATACAATATTGAGGGGTGATTGATAAGTTCATGGCCCAAGGTATAAGGAGTCAATTTCAGAAAACCTAGTGCATTTATTTTCCTACATTTACACACTTAGTCCAGTGGTTGTGGAGCATACAGATCCCTTCTTTGTGGAAGTCGGTGTCTTGGACCTTTAGAAAGTGGTCCACAGCAGGGGTGCTTAATAAGTTCGTAGCCTAAGGTAGAAGGAGATGAGTTATTAACTTAAAACTTTCTGTATTTTCACTCAGAGTTGAACTGCACGTGCATGTAACAAGAGCTGTATTACTCATCTCCTTCTACCCAAGGCCACGAACTTATCAATCACCCCTGCTGTGGACCACCTGGAGGTCCAAGACGCTCTCATTACATGCACGTGCAGTTCAAGTCTTTGAGTGATAATGCAGAAAGTTTATAGTTAATAGCTCATCGTTCTACCTTAGGCCACGAACTTATCAATCACCCCTGCTGTAGACCACTTCTACAAAGAAGGGATCTGTATGCTCCACGACCACTGGACTAAGTGTGTACATGTAGGAGGGGATTATGTTGAAAAATAAATGTGCTAGGTTTTCTAAAATTGACTCCTCCTACCTTAGGCCACAAACTTATCAATCAGCCCACATACATCCTGAAATGTTTTTTCTTTGCAACTATCCAGAAAACAGAGGAGTGCCCCCAAAGAATGAACAACAGTTAAATGTTAGAACCCCAAAGTACCCTCCTCCCACCAGCTTCCCTCTCTCCTGCGTGTAAGCGGCAGCAAGCAACAATCCCCCTTCGTCTCTCCCCCGCCACCAGGGGAAAAAAAGCATCGGCACCCGCCACTGAGCACTCAAGCGTGAGCAAGGCAACAGCAAAAGTACAGGCTTGCAGTACTCCAAAGACTACATTGTTCACCCAGTATTTGAAGGCGAGCGGAGCTCTCAGGCTGAGTCTTTGGTGTGCCGAACAACAGCCAGTTGTGAAACCCTGAAAGCAAACTGTAGTCAGTGTGTAACTCCAGGTCAGGGTCTTCAAAAGAACCCTGAAAGGGAAAAAGAGATATGAAAGATGGAAATAGAGCTGTTTCCAAAGATGCAAGCAAAGGAGTTGCCGTTAGCAGCATTAACCCTCCTAAGCTGCTCCTTCTGAATTAATTACTCAAAATGTGGTCTGATCTTCTAAGTCACAATAATAGACAAATGCAATCTGCCTAAACTTATAATGCACAAACAATTGTACTACTTCTTGTCAATACTGAGTACACCATTTTAACAATCACAGTCTAGGTTCAAAAAGAGTGTATGAACCTCTGGGGGTAATGCCTTCTACAAAAGCTATTTGGAGTCAGATGTTCCAATCAATGAGATGAGATTGGAGGGGTGGGTTATAAAGGTGCCCGGCCCAAAATTTAAAAAAAAAACATGTTCCTGACAGCCGGCTCTTCTCAAGAAAGGTCTGTTTATGTGCACCATCCATCGATCAAAACAACTTTCAGAGGACCTTAGAAGAAATGTAGAGATGCATGAAGCTGGAAAAGGCTACAAAAGCACTTCTAAATACCTGAATGCTCTTCAGTCCACAGTAAGAGAAATTGTCTGCAAATGGAGGAAATTCAATACTGTTATTACTCTACTTAGGAGTGAGTGTCCTGCAAAGATCAATGTTCTATGGGCAGCTGAGAAAAAAGTTAAACTTTTTGGCAGAAATGTGCACTGCTATGTTTGGAGGGAAAAAGACACTGCACACCAGTACCAAAAGCATGGTGGAAGGGGCATCATGGTTTGGGACCTCAGGGCTTGGACAGCTTGCAATTGTTGAGGGAACAATGAATTCAAAATTGTATCGACACATCTTGCAGGAGAATGTCAGGGTAGTAGTCTGTCACCTGAAGCTTAGTAGAAGTTGGAAGATGCAACAAGACAATGATCTGAAAAATATGATTTGGAATGGCCAAGTCAGAGTCCAGACTTTAATCCAATTGAGATGCTGTGACATGACCTGAAGAGGGCTATTCATGCAAGGTATCCCAGAAATATTGATTAACTGAAACAGTTTTGTATGGAGGAATAGTCTAAAATACCTCTTTGCCATTGTGCATCTGATCAGCAGCTACAGGAAATGTTTGGTGGAGGTTCTACCAGTTATTAAATACAGGTACAAGGGTTCATATACCTTTTCTAGTCTGGACTGTGAATGATTAAACAATGTCTTCAGTTATGATATGAAGAGTACAATTGTTTGTGAGTTATTAGTTTAGGTAGATTGTGTTTGTTTATTATTATGACTTAGATGATGATCAGACCACATTTTATGAGTAATTCAGAAAACCAGCTAATTGCCAAGGGTTCATTTTTTTTCTTGCAATTGTAACTAATGAATTTCAATCTCAATGAATGTGGTATATTGGATTTGGAGAGAATAAATATGATAAGTGAATACATTTATGGTAGGATACAAAAAAAAGAAATCTTAAGGCTGATTTATACTCGTGCGTCAACTCGACGCCGTAAGTACGGCGCCGCCAGGAACTCTACGCCATAGCCTAACACGCACCTCTCCCAAAATATACCTATGCTTCGTACCAATGTAGACTGCAACAGCTGTGATTAGTCCGCCTGGTAGCATCGTATTTCCTCCTACACTGCAATAGCTTCCCATTGGCCAATTGAAGGGCAGGGAAGGAACTCTGACTGCAATGCTTCCCATAAAGCTTTACAGACCTCCGAAATTATGGAGGACACATTTCGCTTTTACGAAAAAAGACGCTTGCTTTAAACTTTACCCCGAGAAAGACTACCATGACCATGAAGCCTTGCGCGGGCAAGTGTGACGTGCCCGAATTGCAGAGCGATGCAGACACACCAATGCACAAGTATAAATGCTCACAACGCGCGTAGGCCACAGTGTCGAGTTGACGCACAAGTACAAATCAGCCTTTAGAGTGCATACAGGCAAATCCCAGAAGGTCGTAGGACAGCTAATTAAAGGTACTTGTCCACACTGGAGCATGAACTCGGGTCATATTAAGTATGTATAAAACAATGTTCAGGCCACAGTGAAAGTACAGTGTGCAATGCCAGTCAACATAAGAGTGGAAGGATGTGATAACTCCAGAGAAGGTATAGAGAAGATTTATCCCTCCTTGTCCCTTGTGAACACAGGAGGTGCAACACTTGTTCTTGTACCACCTTACCTAGCACCATCCAGGGATCACTAGCCTTTTCAGGGGAGGCAAGTATTCACATGCAGTTTATCCAACCTCACCTGTATTTTATGCTCCTGATACAGCCTCCTCCACTTCATTGAGATCAAGTGCTGAATAGGGGACCAATTTGCAGATCATCAGCACTCTGACTGAAATAGCTATCCTGAGCATGCCACCTCAATTCTCCTTCCCACACCAACCTGTACATCACTTACCACTGCCAGGGCAAGGCCCAGTATAACTAGAGGAACACCACCTCCTATTCTACCCGGATAGTCAGAAACTCGATCCCAATAAATGAGGTATATTGGATATTCAACGAACACTGAATTTTCCATTTAACCCAAGTAACCCCTCAATGTTTTTACCTATATAATCCTCATTCCTTAATTTCACCCCCCCCCCATCCAACTTTCCATCCGATCCTCTTCCTTCCTGCTTTATTTTTCCATTCACTGGCTATTTTCCACCTCCCTCCAATCTGGTTCTAGTTGCATCTGTCTTTCACCTCTTCACTAATGGTTCCATAAGATATAGGAGCAGAATTAGGCCAAATGGCCCATCAAGTTTGCTTTGCCAATTCATCATGAATGATCCATTTCCCTCTCAGCCCCAGTCTCCTGCCTCCTCCCTAAAACCCTTCATGCCCTGACTAATCAAGAAACTATCAAGCCCTGTCTTAAATATACCCAATGACTTGGTCTCCACAACCACCTATGGCAACAAATTCTTCATCACTCTGGCTAAAGAAATCCTCCTCATTTCCATTCTAAATAGACACTGCTCTCCACCCGCCCCCCCCCCCCCCCAATTTTGAGGCTGTGTCCTCTGGTCCTAGACTCTCCCACCATTAGAAACATCCTTTCCACATCCACTCTATCAAGGCCTTTCAACATTCAATAGATTTTAATAAGATTACCCCTCATTCTTCTGAATCCAGTGAGTATAGGCCCAGAGCCATCACTTGGTCCTTGTAAGTTAACCCTTTCATTCTCATAATTATTCTTGTGAACTTCTGAACGTGCTCCAACGTCAGCACATCATAAGGGGCCCAAAACTGCTCACATTACATCCTTGCTTTTATATTCTAGTCCTCTCAAAACAAAGGCTAACATTCCTGACCACCAACTCAACCTGCAAATTAACCTTCAGGGAATCCTACACAAGGACTCCAAGGTCCCTTTACACCTCAGATCTTTGAATTTTCTCTCCACTTAGAAAATAATCTACTTTTATTTCTTCTACCAAAGTGCATGACCATACACTTCCTGACACTATATTCCATTTGCCCATTCTCCTAATCTCAGTCCTTCTGCAGCCTCCTTGCTTCCTCACCACTACCTGCCCCTTCACCAATCTTCATATTGTCCACAAACATGGCCACAAATCCATCAATTTGTCATCCAAATCATTGACATATAATGTAAAAAGAAGCAGTTCCAACACAAAACTGCGGTGGAACACCACTAGTCACTGGCAGCCACTGTTTATTCCTACTCCTTACCATTAATACAATGTTCTAACCACACTAGTATCTTTCCCATAATATCATGGGTTCTTATCTTGCTAAGTAGCCTCGTGTGGCATCTTGTCAAAGTTGTTCCTTTCCATGCCTTGTGTTGCATCGAGTGGCAACATTGCAGTTTCTGTAGCATTTTGTTTGTTTTTTATGAGGCTGAGTTGCTAGCTCAACACTCAACCCAGCATGGACGGAAAGTGTGCAAGGACCCGCCTAGATTCAAACCCAGGACCAAGTCTAGTGTGGATGCCGCTATACTGCCGACCAGCTGACCTTGCCAAAGGCCTTCTGAAAATCTGAATACACAACATCCATCGATTCTCCTGTCTATCTTGCTTGTTATTTCTTTAAAGAATTCCAACATATTTGTCAGGCAGGATTGTTACTTCATGAAATTATGCTGACTTCGGCTTATTTTACCATGTGCCTCCAAGTACCCTGAGACCTCATCCTTAACAATTGACTCCAACGTCTTTCCAAATGCTGATCTAGTGATTTTTGAAAGATCATTACCAATGCGTCCACATTCTCATCAGCTGTCTCTTTAAGAACGCTGGGGTATAACCCAGGTGACTTATCTACCTTCAGACCTTTCAGCTTCCCAAACAGGTTCTCCTAGTAATAGCAACTGCACTCACTTCTGCTTCCAACAGTCTTGAACTTCCAGCAGACTGCTAGTGTCTTCCACAGTGAAGATTCAGTCCGTCCACTGTAAACTCGTCCCCCATTACTTCCACTCCAGTGTCATTTTCCAGGGGTCCAGTATCTACTCTTGCCTCTCTTTTATTCTTTATATGACATTAGGGACCCCCACCATCCAGGCCATGCTCTCACTTTCAAAGACTCTTCATCTCATGCCCTCAATATTTGTTGCTGATTTATTTTTTTCTTTCTTTTGTATTTGCACAGTTTGTTACCTTTTGCACAGAAAATTAATCTCAGTGTTGTATATGGTTCTTTGATAATAAATTTACTTTAAACTTTCAAGTTAACTATGTCTTTCACTCTGCAATAATGGAGTGAACCCTTGACCACCTCTTGTCCATGTACTGCTCCCATCCTCTTTTCTCCCTAACAGAGAAAGAACAAAGTTCCCCTGGGAATACCAAGAATGAAGCTAATGCATTAAGAAGTTAAAAGCTATTGTAGAAACCAGGAGTATCATTATTAATTGGAACCGCTTCTTTGCAAACAACGTCAGCTATGGATAGCACACTGGGCCATGACAGAAAGATTCCAAGTTCAAGTTCCACTTCAGAAAATTGAGAAGCAAAATAAAAACTAATACTCACTGAGGGAGTGCTACATGTTAAGGGTGCCATCTCTACCAAAAGATTTTAGAATGAAGCCCTGTCTACTTTCTTCAAATGTCAGGTTAGGTTGTCATACTCACCACTGAGGTCCAAGTTACTGCCATTCAGCTGCACTGGATTGGCCACGTTGTTCACATGCTCAACACCAGTCCCAGGAAAAGACACTCAGCTGTGAGTTCCTCTGTGGGAGATGACCAAGCAGATGAAGAAAAAGATTCAAGGATGTGGACAAAGCTTCCTTGATGAGACATAATACCCCTATGGCTCCAGATAACTTATTGCCTATGACTGCTCAAAGCGGAAAAGAAGTATTTGGTAATTGATTTGTTTTGCCACATGTACAAAGAAAATGTGAAAAGCTTTTATTTACATTGCCATGGAGACAGATCATTCCATACTTAAGTATATCCAGGTAGTACAAAATGAAAACAAAACACAGAATGCATAGTGTTACAGTTGCAGAGAAAGTGCAATGCAGATAGACAAATAAAACACAAGGGTAATGACGAGGCAGACTGAGAGATCAAGAGTTCACTTTTGTCCAATAAGACGGAAGCTGTTCTTGAGGTGGTTTGGAAAAGCTTGAAGACTGGTATCAGAAGAAGGGGGTTACCTCGCAAACTGTCCCTTGGACATCTCTTCTTTAAATGCTAGATGAGTCTGGGTACCCACATTGGTTTCGTGGGTTCTGAGGTGGCCAGAGTGGAAGTAAGTCATCCCTAGGTGGAATACTACCCAAGAAGATGTTGTTGATGATTTGGTCATTTCTGGAATTGGCTGCTACACACTCAAGCAACTTCTTCTCTTCTGCCATCAGATTTCTGAACGGTCCATGAACATAAAGATTCTGACACTGTTTTTGTAACTTACAGTAATTTGCATGTCTCGCTCTGTACTGCTGTCACAAAACAAAACATTTCATAGTCATACTTTATTGATCCCAGGGGGAAATTGGTTAAATTGGTTCACAACACATACAAGTGCTATCAAACCTCATTCCGATTCAGTCCTGACGCAGAGTTTCCACCCCAAAGGTTGTCAATTCATTTTCCACCACAGATGCTGTCCAACCCAGTCTGCCCAGAATCCCGAGGGCCCTTTGTACGCAGCCCTCTCAAGTGTAGTTTTCATGCAATGAGCAGCTGCAGTAGCGTTGCTGGTGGCGGTGTGTGCGGAGGTCTGCAGCACACGGGGTTCCTCTCCTTGTCTCGGCTCTCATGGCGACAGCATGGCGCGGCGGCCTTGCGGCAGCGCTACTCCAACCGGTGAGCGGCCGCTACCGCCTCCCCTCACTCGGCGCCAGGTACCACTCCTCAGAGGGCGATAAACGGACGGGGTTCGCCGCGGCTTACGAACAGCACACGGAACTGCAGCGGAGGTCGGAGCTTGAGGGGCCAGGCACGGCCAAAGGGACGGTGAGTGCGGGACCCTCCGTGCAACCTTAATCTCCGAGGCTCCAAACCTCCCCATTCCAGTTATCTTCACAGTGTCACCTCCCCTGGTCCTCCTTTCCACCCCCAGTTATCTTCACAGTGTCACCTCCCCGGTCCTCCTTTCCACCCCCAGTTATCTTCACAGTGTCACTTCCCTTGGTCCTCCTTTCCACCCCCAGTTATCTTCACAGTGTCACCTCCCTTGGTCCTCCTTTCCACCCCCAGTTATCTTCACAGTGTCACCTCCCCTGGTCCTCCTTTCCACCCCCAGTTATCTTCACAGTGTCACTTCCCTTGGTCCTCCTTTCCACCCCCAGTTATCTTCACAGTGTCACCTCCCCTGGTCCTCCTTTCCACCCCCAGTTATCTTCACACCATCACCTCCCCTGGTCCTCTGTTCCATCTCCCATTATCTTCACACTGTCACCTCCCTTGGTCCTCCTTTCTATTTCCCATTATCTTCACACTGTCACCTACCCTGGTCCTCCTTTCTAACCCCCCCCCCCCCGTTATCTTCACACTGTCACCTCCCCTTGGTCCTCCTTTCCACCCCGGTTACCTTCTCAACCTTACACTCTCCCCCCATCACTTCCACCGGACATTCCCCCCCCCCCATTCTGTCACCTCCCCAATGTCACCCATGATCCTCTTATTCCACCCCACCCCACCCCATCACATTCCCTTCACTCTATCACCTCCACTGGTCTTCACACCAACCTTCATATTCACCTTCCCTCTGTTCCCCCACCTGCCTGTCACAACCATCACCCCCATCTTCTCCCCTACTTCTCTTTAAGCTGCCCCACCCTACTGCCAGCCCCTCATCTCTCCCCATAACTTCCCTCACCTTCCCTCCTGTCACTCTCCCTGTCAGCACCATCAGCTCATCCTTCCTGATCGGGGGTGATGGGGGTGAGAGGACCAGGAGAGATAATGGGCAGAAGGTCACCCCATCACCTTTCTCGTCATTGCACCATCAACCTCTCACCTCCCCGTCACCTCACCCTCACTTCCCCCTCCTCACCCTGTCACACCTATCACCTTCTCAGTCACCCCTCATCACCCCCTCATTTCATTCCCCATCACTCCCAAGACCTCACCTGTGACATACCATCACACACCCCATTATCACTCTGTCACCTTTTTGTCACTCTTGTCACACAACCCCATCACCTTCCCCTTCACCCCCCATCTTTTCTCCACTCACCCCTCATCTCCCCCCCACCACCGTTTCTGATAATTTGCTGTTATGTGTAAAAGTGGCAGCATTCTTGTATCCATTATATTTCTTTCTGTGAATTTACCTGCAGGTTATGCTGCACCACAATTCCTGGTGATTTATTGATATTTGTAGTGTAATTTTGAGATTGCAGTCGACACTGGACTTATATAAAATACGGACAATTGGGATATGTTTAATTTAATTGCAGGTATTATAATATACATCATAAAGCATTGTTCATTGGATAAACCACAATATAATTAAACCTACATTGCTTGTATGGTAGCATAAGTTACCAGCAGCATTTAAAAAAAAGACATTGGAGTATAGAGAAAAAAACTGAAGGAGTAGATCAATGGATCTTATTGAGTTTTCTCATCATTTAGTTAGATCATGATTAATCCAATCTTGGCATCATTACCAATTTCCTGTTCTTTGTGCTCATTGACTACTGAGTAATTTAGATGTTTGTAAAATGTTCAACTGGTGAGGCGGCAAAGGGTAGCTTGGCAGTGTTGGATGTTGAGCCAGCGACACATACTACTGTACAATAGAAAGCTGGCAGGTTCACCTGGTTCACCGGTGTCCTTAAGGGAAGGAAGCTTGCTGGTCTTACCTGGTCTGGCTTACGCATTACTCCAAGCCTCAGCGATGCTTTTAAAATGGCTAAGCAAACTACCAAGTTCAGGGTCAATGGGGAATGGAAAATGAATTGCCCTCATTGCTACATTTTGTGAACAAATAATGAAAAGTACAAGATAATTCCAGGGCAATAGACACAAAATACTGGAGGAACCCAGCAGGCCAGGCAGCATCCATGGACAGAAGTAAACAATTGAGGTTTTAGGCCGAGACCCTTCATCAGGACTGAAAAGGGAGGGGAGGAGTCAGGGTAAGAAGGTGGGTTGGGGGGTGGGGAGGGGAGGAGAGGAGGAAGTACAGGGTGGCAGGTGATAGGTGAAACTGGGAGTGGGGGGTGAAGTAGAGAACTTGGAAGTTGATTGGTGAAAGAGATAAATGGCTGGAGAAGGGGGAATCTGATAGGAGAGGGGAGAAGACTATGGAAGAAAGGGAAGAAGGAGGAACACCAGAGATGGGCAGGTAAGGAGATAAAGTGTGAGAGGGAAACAGGAATGGGGAATGGTGAAGAGGGGTTGGTGGATGGTGAACTACTGGAAGTTCAAGAAATGGATGTTCATGCCAACAGGTTGGAGACTACCAGACAGAATATAAGGTGTTGCTCCTCCAACCTAAGCATGACCTCATCACGGCAGTAGAGGTGGCAATGGACTGGCACATCGGAATGGGAAGTGTTTATAATTCCAGGGCTGGTTTTAGTTTGGCAGTGGGCTGAGTATAGTGTTTAGTATTTGTTTGGTACTAACTTCTTGTGCACAATGCCCTATTAACCTCTAATATTACCTCCAGAAAAGTTCAGAACAAACAGCATTTTAGTTGTTGATTGCTTAATGTCTTTGCACTTATGGATGGCAATTTACTTCATTTAGTTAAAAAAAAATGATTTTCCTATCACGGCAATCCCTAATCTGATTTGATTTAGTCTTGCTGCTTATCGAGAGACCCTTTTCTTTATATGTTGTCTGAAATTGACGAACCGTGCTTAGTCTAATTGCCTCCACATTTCTGCTCTAGAGATGTTATGGATACGATGGGAGGTGAGGACCTCGATACAATAGCTATCACTAAAGAGGTAGTGCTGAGCAAACTTGTGGGCCTGAAGATAGATAAGCCCCCTGGTCCTGATGGAATGCATCCCAGGGTACTGAAAGAAATGGCAGAAGTTAAGAGTAGAGGGTTTGGTGATAATTTACCAGAGATCTCTGGACTCTGGGCAAGTCCTGGTGGATTGGAAAATGGCGAATGCCACGCCACTGTTCAGAAAAGGATGTAGGCAAAAGGCAAGTAACTAAAGACCAGTTAGTTTAACATCTGTGGTTGGGAAAATGTTTGAAGCTATCATTAAAGAAGAAACAGCGAGGCTTCTAGAAAGAAGTGGATCTATCAGGCAGATGCAGCATGGATTCAGCAAAGGCAGGTCATGTTTTACAAATTTACTGGAGTTCTTTGAGGAAATAACGAGTGCAGTGGATAGAATGGAACAGATGGACATTATTTACTTGAATTTCCAGAAGGCGTTCGATTAGGTCGCACATAAAAGACTTATCCATAAGATAAGGATGCATAGAGTTGGGGGTGATGTATTAGCATGGATAGAGGATTGGTTAACTAATAGAAAGCAGAGAGTTGGGATACATGGGAGTTACTCTGGATGGCGATCAGTGGTGAGTGGTGTGCCGTAGGGGTCGGTGCTGGGCCTGCAACTGTTCATGATATACATTAACGATCTGGACGAGGGGACCAAGGGTAGTGTATCTAAATTTGCTGATGACACTAAATTGAGTGGAAATGTAAATTGTACAGAATACAGTAGATAGGCTAAGTGAGTGGGCGAGGGCCTGGCAGATGGAGTACAATGTTGGTAAATGAAAGGTCATCCACTTTGGAAGGAAAAATGAAAGAGCAGATTATTATTTAAACAGTAAAAAACGTGGGAGTGCTTGTGCATGAATCACAAAAGGTTGGTTTGCAGGTACAGCAGGCTATCAAGAAGGCAAATGGAATGTTGGCCTTCATTGCTAGAGAGATTGAATTTAAGAACAGGGAGGTTATGCTGCAACTGTACAGGGTACAGGTGAGGCCGCATCTGGAGTACTATGTGCAGTTCTGGTTTCCTTACTTGAGGAAGGATATACTGGCTTTGGAGGCAGTGCAGAGGAGGTTCACCAGGTTGATTCTGGAGATGAGGGATTTAGACTACGAGGAGAGATTTAGTCACCTGGGACTGCGCCTACTGGAATTCAGAAGAATGAGAGGAGATCTTATAGAAACATGTAAAATTATGAAAGGAATAGATAAGACAGAGGCAGGAAAGTTGTTTCCACTGGTAGGTGAGATGAGAACTAGGGGACATAGCCTCAAGATCCGGGGGAGCAGATTTAGGACGGAGATGCGGAGGGTCTGCTTTTCCCAGAGAGTGGTGAATCTGTGGAATTCTCTGCCTAATGAAGTAGTGGAGGCTACCTCAGTAAATATACTTAAGACAAGGTTGGATAGATTTTTGCCCAGTAGGGGGATTAAGGGTTATGGGGAAAAGGTGGGTAGGTGGAGATGAGTCCATGGCCAGATCAGCCATGATCTTATTGAATGGAGGAGAAGGCTTGATGGGCCAGATGTCCTACTCCTGCTCCTATTTCTTATGTTTTTATGAGATGAGTGTCGATAACTGCAGGCCACAGGTGCAGAGTCGGTTCAGTACTGAGGTGAGTAAAGCCTCCCAGAGCAGTGAGCTCAACATTCTGCTCTTGGTCTTGACGCCTTAACCTTTTTAATCTGGCTCGGCGCTTAAGTCTGCCAAACATTGATTCGTTATCTACTCTCAGGTCTGGGTCCCACGGCTTCAGTCTGGCCCCAAGTCTGCTCCAGCAATGACTGCTGTGGCCGTACCTGCCTTCTCAAGAGCGTAATTCACCAAATATTTCAGGATACCACAAACTGTCAGGCCATATAGATGGTTCAAAAGCTAACCTCCGAATGGGATTTACAGGCTCTGGATTGTAGTGATCATAGTCCCGAAAAAGTATATTTAGTACAATTGGTAACACACATCAAAGTTGCTGGTGAACGCCTCGGCCCGAAACATCGACTGTACCTCTTCCTAGAGATGCTGCCTGGCCTGCTGCGTTCACCAGCAACTTTGTGTTGCTTGAATTTCCAGCATCTGCAGATTTCCTCATGTTTAGTACAATTGGTAGTAATTTTGTTTGCTACCTGCAAAGTGTCACTGTGACTGGCTAGCACCATCTGTGCAGGATTTCATCAGGACGTCTCAGCCCGAAATGTCGATTGTTTATTCATTTCCATAGATGCTGCCTGACCTGCTGAGTTCCTCCAGCATTTGTGTGTGTGTTGCTCTGGATTTCCAGCATCTGCTGAATCTCTTGTGTCCAAGAATCAAATGGAATGATCTTGAAGTCAGAGCCAAATTTATTGTCATGTGACTGAGTAGATGTGTGCACAAGTGGAATAAAATTTTACTTGTAGCCGTGGCACAGATACATAGTATCGGATAAGCAGCATTCATGAGAAAAACATAAATATAAATCATACTCAGTTTTGTATTTTTTACATTGTACGTATTGCTCAAAGACACACGACAAAATAGAAACATAAAATACTGAAGACCTACAGGTGAGGCAGCACTGTTTGAAAGAGCAACAGAGTTAACATTTCAGGTCAAAGACCTTTAAGACAAGAGTGTTTCCATTATTTTCTGTTTTATTTTCATATTTCCAATATTTGCTATTCTTGATGAACTCTCCAGATGATTATAGTGAGATATTACAATAGTTTGAATTTCTATTTAGCAAGTAATTCTGATTAAAATTGAATCATAAAGATTAATGAAAGTAACTTAATTTTATCATTATTTGATGAAAACTCTTTGTTCGTGATTAGTACAGTGCAGCATGATATTCGTGTCGGATGTCGTTCAGTGGGAACAGGTCAGGAGATTGTGGAAATGGAATTAAATGCACAAACCAGTGTCATATTGAGTAAGAGCTGCATTATCGGAACTGAGTTAGTTATAAAAGATCCATTGCATTGTTTTGAAGAGGAGCAAAACAATGCCGGGGGTTAATGCTCCTCATACATTAACTCTTTCATTCCCAGAATCATTCTTGTGAACCTCCTGTGGACCCTCTCCAGTGCCAGGACATCTTTTCGTAGATAATGGGCCCAAAATTGCTCACAGTACTCTTCGTGTGATCTGACCAACTCCTTATAAAGCCTCAGCATCACATCCTTGCTCTGTTATTGTAGTCCGCTGGAAATGAATGCTAACATTGTGTTTGCCTTCCTCACCCAACCTGCAAGTTAATCTTTAGGGCATCCTTCGCAATGACTCCCAAGTCCTTTTGTACCTCTGATTTTTGAATTTTCTCCCTGTTCAGAAAGTAGTCTATTCCTTTATTCCTTCTACTAAAGTGCGTGATCGCACACTACCCTACACTGTATTCCGTCTGCTACTTCTTGGCTCATTCTTCTTATCTGTCTAAGTCCTTCTGCAGACTCCCTGCTTCCTCAACACTACCTGCCCTTCCACCTGTCTTTGTATCATATGCAGACTTGGCCACAAAGTCATTAATTCCATCATCCAAATCATGGACGTATATTGTGAAAAGAAATGGTCCCAATGCTGACCCCTATGGAACACCACCAATCAGAGGCAGCCAGCCAGAATAGGCCCCCTTTATTCCCTCTCTTTGCCTCATGCCAGTCAATTAATCCTTTACCATGCTAGTGTTTTTTTCTGTAATACCATGGGCTGTTGTTAAGCAGCCTCTTGTACAAAGTTCGATAATAAATTATTTTGAAGTACATACAGTATTTGTCACCATATACAACCCTGAGAGGCAATCACAGTAAATACAAGAAACACAATGCAAGCGATGAAAGACCACACTGCAGGATGGACAACAACCAATGTGCAAAAGACACCAAACTGTGCAAATAGAGTCATAGGAAAATACAGCACAGAGACAGGTCCTTTGACCCATTGCCTACTCCCAGTCGATCTGCACTGGAACAATAGGCATCCATACATCTACCATCCATGTACCTATCCAGACTTTTCTGAAACATTGAAATCGAGCTTGCATGCACCACTTCTGGGGCAGCTCATTCCACACTCTCATGACCCTCTGAGTAAAGAAGTTTCCCCTTCAACTTCTCACCTTTCACCTGTTACGTACCCCGTAACTGGGTTGCCAAACCAGCAGAAATGGATCACTCAGTTGGAGTCTGGACTACTAGAACTAAGAAAGTTTTATTAAAGAAACAAGCAACACAGTACTCTAATCAAAAGGATAATAAATGCAACAGTTCAGCAATGATAAACACACAAGTACACAGAATTAAGACAACAGGATCAATCAAGCGCTATCGTCGTCTAGGGGTAAATGACCAGTTTCAAAGTGACACAAAGTTCAGTTCAATTGAATTCAGTTCAGTTCGCAGTAATCACTGCCGTGGGAGATGGACAGTGGGGGGAAGGAGAGAGAGAGCAAAACGAATGAATATTCAAACGGCTTCCACACAGACCTTCGATATT
This sequence comes from Mobula hypostoma, assembly GCF_963921235.1. Classification (NCBI taxonomy): domain Eukaryota; kingdom Metazoa; phylum Chordata; class Chondrichthyes; order Myliobatiformes; family Myliobatidae; genus Mobula; species Mobula hypostoma. Next base: position 229,141,141 of record NC_086097.1, on the reverse strand, counting down.
CTTCGCAGTCAGCTTTCGGGCGAGCCCTTTGTGATGTCTTCTGAGGTCACCGACCGTGACCCCTCCGTTTCCAGATACAATCGTTTCTCTACGGTGAACCTGGCACCCAGGCAAGAGCGGACACATACACCAGGTTCCCGCCGATCGTGCCTTTCCACCCTGTGCGTCTATGGCTTGGTCCCGCGACCAGCCCTCCAAAACTTCCCACCGACTTATGGGAGGTGCACCGCTTCCAGGGTCTCGTTACCTCGTGGTGTCGTGTCTTGCCTTAGCGAACCTGTCCCTTCATTACCATCTCCAAATGCTGCTCCATTGTTTTCCTTATCTCTCTTTTTCCTGAAGACAGGTGGCAGACCAACTGCTGATCCCACTGGTGCCAGCACAGGACAGCTAACATCTTAATCTATGTGTATTCTCGTCACACACCCTTTACCCATGGCCTCTGGTTTTAGTCCCACCCAACCTTAGTGGAAAAAGCCTGCTTGTATTTACCCTATCCATACCCCTCACAATTTTGCATACCTCTATCAAATCTCCTCTCAATCTTCGGTCCTGGCAACATCCTTGTAAATCTTCTCTGTACTTTTTCAATGTTATTTACATCTTTCCTGTGGGCAGGTGAGCAAAACTGCACACAATACTCCAAATTAGGCCTCACCAACAACTTATACAACTTCAACATAAACTCCCAACTCCTGTACTCAATACATTGATTTATGGAGGCCAATGTGCCAAAAGCTCACTGATAGAAAATTTTATTTCCTTTAACTTCCATGACCAAAGCCATTAGAAAATTCTCAGTAATATAACTTTAATTGGTTGTATATAGTTGAGCACAGAGAAAATTTGCAAGGATGTTGCAGGACTTCAGGACCTGAGTTGTAGGGTAGGTTGAATAGGTTAAGGCTTCTTTTTTCCTGGAGTGTAGGAGAATGAGGGGAGATTTGATAGAGGTATGCAGAATTATGAGGGGTATAGCTAGGGTAAACACAAGCAGGCATTTTCCATTGAAGTTGGGTGAGACTAGAACTTGAGTGGATAGGTGAAATATTTAAGGGAAACTTGAGGGGGAATGTTTTCATTCAGAGGGTGGTGTGAGTGTGGAATAAGCAGCCAGTGGAAGTGCTGGATGTGGGTTTGATTACAACATCTAAAATAAGTTTGGGTAAGTACATGGATTGGTCATGGTCCAGGTGCAAGTTGATGGGATTAGGCAGAATTGTAGTTTGGGATGGACTAGATGGGCTGAAGGGCCTGTTCCTGTGGGTTCAGTGCGTAGGAGTCTGTGACTTTTAACACTTTCTTGCAGTTTTCGTCACTTAAATTGTTGTCTCTGACTGTACTGTGTGATGGGTCATCTGTGGTTTCCAAAATGCTGTTGCAGCAGTTACTCTGAGCTTAACCAAACACGTAAATGAAGGAAGTAATATGTAATGTTAAAGTATTTGCTGAAATTAGCAAGAGTGACATACCTAGTGTCTTAAATTGCACACACCTCAACCACTTTTTGATTATTCTGTTTCACATCAATGAATACATTACAATATTTCTGAAAGATCAACAAACACCATGTCCAAAACTCTCTCTGCGTGAGGATTCTCATGGTGTTTGCAGACAACAATGTCATTAACTCCGCAAGCTAATAACACAGCTGGCAAAACTTCATGGTGCTTCATGGTTTAGATTCCAACTAGATAAAAGAAAACCTTCATCACCACATCCTTATTCCCTTATATTGCTCACTTCTCAGCATCATCCACTGCCTGTTTGGTCTCTGCAAAATATTACTTGAGATCTATCAAGCTTCTATTCAGAATTGGGCAACAAAATATATTTTGACTAAGATCCATTGCACTAGTTTACGAATTTCTGTAAAAGGAAGCATGAAACAGTATATCCTTTAAAACAGGTTGTTTAACTTTGTAGAAACTTCATGCTGAAAAATATAAGTGTAAAAGTCATACATCTATCGCACTGTCATCATGCACAACCATCAGGCTCTTGAATGAAGGGGATAACTACACTCACTTGGCCATTGAGATGTTCCCACAACCAATGATCTCACTTTAAGCACTTTTTATCTTGTTATCTCATGTTCTCGTTATTTATTGCAATTTATTTACATTTGCTTTGCACAGGATGTTGTCTTCTGCACTCTGGTTGATCTTTCATTGATCCGGTTACGTTTACTATTCTGTAGATTTGCTGAATATGCCTGCAGGATATTGAATCTCAGGGCTGTATATGGTGACATATCTGTACTTTGACAACAAGTTTACTTTGAACTTTGATTGTGCTCTCTTCTCATCAGGGAGGGGGTACAGGAGCTTGAAGACCCACACTGAGCTCCGCCATCAGATTTCAGAACGGTCCATTAAAACAACCTCACTATTTTGCTATTTCTCACTATTTTAACGTCGACTGCGCCTCTTCCTATAGATGCTGCTTGGCCTGCTGCGTTCACCAGCAACTTTGATGTATGTTGCTTGAATTTCCAGCATCTGCAGAATTCCTGTTGTTTGCGTTTAAATTCACTACTGCGAAGCCTCTTCCGGTGATGCCTACACCGAAGAAATTTAGATCCTCTCTTCGACGGGAGTTCAGTGAAACCACCTCTCACTGCTCCCCATCTGTAATTTCTTCGGCTCTTCAACTTTTCGACCACACTTTGACTCAAACTCGCTATCACAGCCATATATCCTTTCTTGGAACGTGCCTCCGTCGCCAACTTACTCCAGTTGGCTTTAGGATTCGTTTCCAAGCCTCTCAATTTGGACCTTCTGAGGATCCCAGGTACTCACATTTTATTGACTCTGCCTCTCGCGGCTTCTCCCGTCAAGCTCTGAAGGCGACGCTCTCCGCCATGAGGAGGTACTTGGTGTCCCTATCCCAGACCCTTCCACACCTTCGGGACACTTTCTTCGCCGTCTGTAATGGTCCTACCCGTTATTTCATCCTCCGTTGGATTCACGCCTGCAATCGCCGTTTTTTTGACTTTGTCATGTTCGGCAAAGATCGCAAGATCTTACATCTACGGACTCCAGAGCCTGCCGGCCCCGACGCTAGCAGGCATGAACTTTCAATTGCGGCCCCTGCCATTGATCTCGGCGGCTCCAACACCTCAGGACATATTCAAAACCCGGACTCCAGCAACGACCATGGACACCTTCACAGCGATTGCGCAACCACCAACTGCAACTCCAGCCTTGAACTCCAGGCCGGGTCTTTATGTGCTGCTGTTGTGACTCCCATCTCCCCTTCCCCCACCACCACTCCGCAGCCCCGTCTTCCTCAGATCCCACCGTCAGCTCCTGGGCCCTCAGAGGCTCCATCTTCCTCTCACCCCAACCCTCCCCTCTCCACTGACACCCCCAGCCTCCCCCCTCCCCCCTCTGATCCCAGCTCTCAAGATTCCAGCCTTGAACTCCAGGCCGGGTCTCTATGTGCTGCTGTTGTGACTGCCTTCTCCCCTTCCCCCACCAATACTCTGCAATCCCGTCTCCCTCAGATCCCACCGTCAGCTCCTGGGCCCTCAGAGGCTCCATCTTCCTCTCACCCCAACCCTCCCCTCTCCATTGACACACCCAGCCTCCCCCCTCCCCCCTCTGATCCCAGCTCTCATCCGTGCCGGGTCTTTACCATCCCCTCTGACCTTCAACTGTCGGAGGCAGAACGCTCTGTTCTCAGTAAGGGCCTCACCTTTGTCCCCCTTCGCCCACACCTCACTGAGTTCCGTGTTCGCCATGATGCGGAACTTTTCTTCCGCCGTCTCCGTCTCCGAGCCTACTTCTTTGGCAAGGACTCTTCCACCCCCACCGATGACCCCTTCTCCCGTCTTCAACCCTCCTCTTCTTCATGGACACCCCGCTCTGGTCTTCTGCCTGCTCTGGATCTCTTTATTGCCAACTGCCGACGGGACATCAACCGTCTCGACTTCACTGCACCTTGTCCCCATTCCAACCTCACTCCTTCGGAACGCTCTGCTCTCCACTCCCTCCGCACTAATCCTAACCTTATTATTAAACCCGCTGATAAGGGGGGTGCTGTTGTAGTCTGGCGTACTGACCTCTACCTTGCCGAGGCACAGCGACAACTCGCGGATACCTCCTCTTATTTACCCCTCGATCGTGACCCCACTAAGGAGCACCAGGCCATTGTCTCCCACACTATCACCGACTTTATCCGCTCAGGGGATCTCCCATCCACTGCTACCAACCTTATAGTTCCCACACCCCGCACTTCCCGTTTCTACCTCCTACCCAAGATCCACAAACCTGCCTGTCCTGGCCGACCTATTGTCTCAGCTTGCTCCTGCCCCACCGAACTCGTTTCTGCATACCTCGACACTGTTTTATCACCCCTTGTTCAATCCCTTCCGACCTATGTTCGTGACACTTCTCACGCTCTTAAACTTTTCGATGATTTTAAGTTCCCTGGCCCCCACCGCTTTATTTTCACCATGGATGTCCAGTCCTTATATACTTCCATCCCCCATCAGGAAGGTCTCAAAGCTCTACGCTTCTTTTTGGATTCCAGACCTAATCAGTTCCCCTCTACCACCACTCTGCTCCGTCTAGCGGAATTAGTCCTTACTCTTAATAATTTCTCCTTTTGCTCCTCCCATTTCCTCCAAACTAAAGGTGTAGCTATGGGCACCCGTATGGGTCCTAGCTATGCCTGCCTTTTTGTTGTGTTTGTGGAACAATCTATGTTCCGTGCCTATTCTTGTATCTGTCCCCCACTTTTCCTTCGCTACATTGACGACTGCATTGGCGCTGCTTCCTGCACGCATGCAGAACTCGTTGACTTTATTAACTTTGCCTCCAACTTTCACCCTGCCCTCAAGTTTACCTGGTCCATTTCCGACACCTCCCTCCCCTTTCTAGATCTTTCTGTCCCTGTCTCTGGAGACAGCTTATCTACTGATGTCTACTATAAGCCTACTGACTCTCACAGCTATCTGGACTATTCCTCTTCTCACCCTGTCTCTTGCAAAAACGCCACCCCCTTCTCGCAATTCCTCCGTCTCCGCCGCATCTGCTCTCAGGATGAGGCTTTTCATTCTAGGACGAGGGAGATGTCTTCATTTTTTAAAGAAAGGGGCTTCCCTTCCTCCACTATCAGCTCTGCTCTTAAACGCATCTCCCCCATTTCACGTACATCTGCTCTCACTCCATCCTCCCACCACCCCACTAGGAATAGGGTTCCCCTGGTCCTCACCTACCACCCCACCAGCCTCCAGGTCCAACATATTATTCTCCGTAACTTCCGCCACCTCCAACGGGATCCCACCACTAAGCACATCTTTCCCTCCCCCCCCCCCCTGCATTCCGCAGGGATCGCTCCCTATACAACTCCCTTGTCCATTCGTCCCCCCCATCCCTCCCCACTGATCTCCCTCCTGGCACTTATCCGTGTAAGCGGAACAAGTGCTACACATGCCCTTACACTTCCTCCCTTACCACCATTCAGGGCCCCAAACAGTCCTTCCAGGTGAGGCATCACTTCACCTGTGAGTCGACCGGGGTGATATACTGCGTCCAGTGCTCCCGATGTGGCCTTTTATATATTGGTGAGACCCGACGCAGACTGGGAGACCGCTTTGCTGAACATCTACGCTCTGTCCGCCAGAGAAAGCAGGATCTCCCAGTGGCCACACATTTTAATTCCACATCCCATTCCCATTCTGACATGTCTATCCACGGCCTCCTCTACTGTAAAGATGAAGCCACACTCAGGTTGGAGGAACAACACCTTATATTCCGTCTGGGTAGCCTCCAACCTGATGGCATGAACACTGACTTCTCTAACTTCCGCTAAGGCCCCACCTCCCCCTCGTACCCCATCTGTTACTCATTTTTATGCACACATTCTTTCTCTCACTCTCCTTTTTCTCCCTCTGTCCCTCTGAATATACCTCTTGCCCATCCTCTGGGTCACCCCCCCCCCCGTCTTTCTTCCCGGACCTCCTGTCCCATGATCCTCTCGTATCCCCTTTTGCCTATCACCTGTCCAGCTCTCGGCTCTATCCCTCCCCCTCCTGTCTTCTCCTATCATTTTGCATCTCCCCCTCCCTCTCCAGCTTTCAAATCCCTTACTCACTCTTCCTTCAGTTAGCCCTGACGAAGGGTCTCGGCCTGAAACGTCGACTGCGCCTCTTCCTATAGATGCTGCTTGGCCTGCTGCGTTCACCAGCAACTTTGATGTATGTTCCTTGAATTTCCAGCATCTGCAGAATTCCTGTTCACTATTTTGCTCTTTCCATTATTTATTTATTTTTATATATTCTGATTGTAATTTATAGTACATTTTATGAATTGCACTGTACTGCCGCAAAACAAATTTCACAACCTGTGTTAGTGATAATAAACCTGATTCAGATTCTGATTAATTTCCTAGATAAGACCATAAGGTATAGGAGCAGAATTAAGCCATTTGGGTCTGTTCCGCCATTTCATCATGGCTAATCCATTTTCCCCTTCAGCCCCAATCTCCTGCCTTCACCCCTTATCCCTTCATGCCCTGACCAATCAAGAATCTATCAACCTCTGCCATAAATAGACGATACGTAAAGACATGACCTTCACAGTCTACTGTGGCAATGATTTCCACAGATACACTGTTCTCTTCCTAAAGAAAATCTTCCTCATTTCCATTCTAAAAGAACACCCCTCTAATCTGAGGCTGTGTCCTCTGGTCCAGGACTCTCCCACCACCACAGGAAACATCCTCTCCACATCCACATTCTACAAGGAGTGATTGTTAAGTTCGTGGCCTAAGGTAGAAAGAATCAATTTTAGAAAACCTAGCACATTTATTTTTCAACATAGTCCCCTCCTACATTTACACACTTAGTCCAGTGGTCGTGGAGCATACGGATCCCTTCTTTGTAGAAGTCGGTGTCTTGGACCTCCAGAAAGTGGTCCACAGCAGGGGTGATTGATAAGTTCGTGGCCTAAGGTAGAAGGAGATGAGTTATTAACTTCAAACTTTCTGCATAATCACTCAAAGAGTTGAACTGCAGATGCACGTAACGAGAGCTAAATAACTCATCTCCTTCCAGATAATTGAGTCAAAAAAAAGGCGAGAAAAAGTACTTTTGATCCTTATTACGAAACCAGCAAAAGTGAACGATCTTATAACGATTTTAAAACTAACAAAGCCAAGTCAGTGATATAGCAAAATAAGAGTAATTAGTGTAATTAAGCAAAGATCATAAATAAGTGTAATTAGTGGTCAACAAAACGAATCATTCCTCGGCTACCTCTCTAACCTTCCTTCAACTAAACTAAACTAACTAAGACAAAGTGTCACCATACTCATTTGCTTCTACCACGCCCCAACCCACATGACAAACCCGTAACCTGTAATAAAAATGCGCAATACAGACAAACAGATAATAAATACATGGCTTCTTCCTCCTCAACATTCTCAGCACGGTGTCTCCCAGGGCTGTGTACTGAGCCCACTGCTGTACCCTCTGCTCACACAAGCCAAACACCCGAGTAATCAACTTATCAAGTTTTCTGGTGACATGACAGTGGCAGGGCTCATCACCAACAAAGATGAGATGGCTTACAGAGCGGAGGTGGAAGAGCTGGAGGCCTGGTGCCAGGCAAATAACCTCTTCCTCAATGTCAATAAGTTAGAGGAGATGTTTATCGACATTCAGGGAACTTGCACCACTCCTGCCCTTCTTAACATTGGCAGTGGAAACTGTGAGCAGTTTCAAACTCCTTGGAGTGCACACCTCACACAATCTCATGGTCCCAGAACACAGCCTATACAGTCAGGAAAGCTCAGCAATGCCTCTACTTTCTGAGGAGGCTGAAGAGAGCTGGACTATGCACGTTCATACTCACGCCATTCTACAGATGCACGGTAGAGAGCATCCTAACAAGCGGCATCACTGCTTGGTGTGGAAACTGCACTGTAACAGACAGGAATGCTCTACAACGGGTAGTCAAAACCACCCAATGCATCACCCCCACCTGCCTACCCACCATCAATGACATATATACAGTAAAGTGCCAGAAAAGGGCTGGTAACATCATAAAGGATCCCACCCACTCTGCTCATGGACTCTTTGCTCACTACAGCCGGGGACTTTAACCGGGCCAACCTCAGAAAGGCGCTGCCAAAGTTATACCAACCTGTCTCCTGCCCCACTAGAGACCCAAATATACTTGACCACTGCTACACAGTAGTCAAGGATGCCTACCGTCCCGTCCCACAACCTCACTTCGGAAAATCGAACCATCAGTCCGTACTCCTCCTTCCGGCTTACAAACAGAAACTGAAGCGGGAGGTCATGGTGTCAAAAGTGGTGTTGCGTTGGACGGAGGAAATGGATGAGGTCCTCCGTGACTGCTTTGAATCGGTGGACTGGTTAGTATTCAAGGACTCAGCAGCTAACCTCGATGAGTATGCCTCAGCTGTCACAGACTTTATTTGGAAATGCAATGGAGGACTGTGTCTCTCGCAAGATGATCCGGGTATTCCCTAACCGGAAACCTTGGATGAATTATGAGGTCAAGTCCCTTTTAAAGGCTAGAGCTGTGGCTTTTAGGTCCGGGGATACCAGTCGCTACACGGAATCCAGGCGTGAACTCTGGAAAGCCGTTAAGGGCGCCAAGAGGCAATATCGAGCCAAGTTGGAAGCCCTGGCTAACCAAAGGGATGCCAGTAGACTATGGCAGGGTCTAAATGAGATCACTGGGTGCAAAGAAAAGACTGGGAATATCAATAACTGTGGTGCTTCCCTTCCCGACGAACTTAACGTATTCTACTCAGGATTCGAACAGAAGAAGAGCATCCCTCTCCCTCCGGATGAACCAGACCTGGTGGCATCGAGATTCATCATCACCGAGGAGGACATTAGAAGGGCCTTACTGAAGATAAATCCAAGGAAGGCAACGGGCCCAGATGGTGACCCAGGACGGGTTCTCCGGGCCTGTGCAAGTGAGCTAGCTGGAGTGTTTGCTGACATCTTCAACTGCTCCTTGCTTCAGCCTAAGATCCCCGTGTGTTTTAAGAGGCAACGGTAATCCCAGTGCCGAAGAAGAGCAAGATGGCATGCCTGAATAACTATCGACCTATGGCTCTGACATCAATTGCTATGAAGTGCTTTGAGAGATTGGTTATGGAACACATCAACCACAGCCTACCAGTTAACCTCGATGCTTTGCAATTTGCCTACCGGAGCAACAGGTCAACGGCAGATGCCATCTCTCTAGCCCTACATTCCTCCTTAGAACACCTGGAGAATAAAGACTCATACGTAAGGCTCCTTTTCATTGACTACAGCTCGGCCTTTCATACCATCATTCCAAATAAACTGATTCCTAAGCTCTGGAACCTGGGCCTTAGCACTCATATCTGCAGTTGGATCTTCAGCTTCCTCACAGACAGGATCCAGGCTGTAAAAATAGGGGACAAACTCTCCTCTACAATCACTCTGAGCACTGGTGCCCCACAAGGCTGTGTACTCAGCCCTCTGCTGTACTCACTGTACACCCATGATTGTGTAGCCAAGTTTCCATCAAACTCAATATATAAGTTTGCTGATGACACAACAATTGTAGGCCGTATCTTGGGTAATGATGAGTTTGAGTACAGAGAGGAAATTAAGAACCTGGTGGCATGGTGCGAAGACAATAACCTATCCCTCAACGTCAGCAAGACGAAGGAATTGGTTGTTGACTTCAGAAGGAGTAGCAGACCGCACGACCCAGTTTACATCGGTGGTGCGTAAGTTATTGGAGGGAGTACTAAGAGACAGAATCTACAAGCATTTGGATAGACAGGGACTTATTAGGGAGAGTCAACATGGCTTTGTGCGTGGTAGGTCATGTTTGGCCAATCTGTTGGAGTTTTTCGAGGAGGTTACCAGGAAAGTGGATGAAGGGAAGGCAGTGGATATTGTCTACATGGACTTCAGTAAGGCCTTTGACAAGGTCCCGCATGGGAGGTTAGTTAGGAAAATTCAGTCGCTAGGTATACATGGAGAGGTGGTAAATTGGATTAGACATTGGCTCGATGGAAGAAGCCGAAGAGTGGTAGTAGACAATTGCTTCTCTGAGTGGAGGCCTGCGACTAGTGGTGTGCCACAGGGATCAGTGCTGGGTCCATTGTTATTTGTCATCTATATCAATGATCTGGATAATAATGTGGTAAATTGGATCAGCAAATTTGCTGATGATACAAAGATTGGAGGTGTAGTAGACAGTGAGGAAGGTTTTCAGAGCCTGCAGAGGGACTTGGACCAGCTGGAAAAATGGGCTGAAAAATGGCAGATGGAGTTTAGTACTGACAAGTGTGAGGTATTGCACGTTGGAAGGACAAACCAAGGTAGAACATACAGGGTTAATGGTAAGGCACTGAGGAGTGCAGTGGAACAGAGGGATCTGGGAATACAGATACAAAATTCCCTAAAAGTGGCGTCTCAGGTAGATAGGGTCGTAAAGAGAGCTTTTGGTACATTGGCCTTTATTAGTCAAAGTATTGAGTATAAGAGCTGGAATGTTATGATGAGGTTGTATAAGGCATTGGTGAGGCCGAATCTGGAGTATTGTGTTCAGTTTTGGTCACCAAATTATAGGAAGGATATAAATAAGGTTGAAAGAGTGCAGAGAGGGTTTACAAGGATGTTGCCGGGTCTTGAGAAACTCAGTTACAGAGAAAGGTTGAATAGGTTAGGACTTTATTCCCTGGAGCGTAGAAGAATGAGGGGAGATTTGATAGAGGTATATAAAATTATGATGGGTATAGATAGAGTGAATGCAAGCAGGCTTTTTCCACTGAGGCAAGGGGAGAAAAAAACCAGAGGACATGGGTTAAGGGTGAGGGGGGAAAAGTTTAAAGGGAACATTAGTGAGGGCTTCTTCACACAGAGAGTGGTGGGAGTATGGAATTAACTGCCAGACGAGGTGGTAAATGCGGGTTCTTTTTTAACATTTAAGAATAAATTGGACGGATGCATGGATGGGAGGTGTATGGAGGGATATGGTCCGCGTGCTGGTCAGTGGGACTAGGCAGAAAATGGTTCGGCACAGCCAAGAAGGGCCAAAAAGCCTGTTTCTGTGCTGTAGTTTCTATGGTTTCTATGGAACAGATCAAAAGCTTTAAGTTCCTCAGGGTTAGTATCACAAATTACCTGACTTGGTCCAACCAAGCAGAGTTCACTGCCAAGAAGGCCCACCAGCGCCCTTACTTCCTGAGAAAACTAAAGAAATTTGGCCTATCCCCTAAAACCCTCACTAATTTTTATAGATGCACTGTAGAAAGCATTCTTCTAGGGTGCATCACAACCTGGTATGGAAGTTGTCCTGTCCAAGACCGAAAGAAGCTGCAGAAGATCGTGAACACGGCGCAGCACATCACACAAACCAATCTTCCGTCCGTGAACTCACTTTACACCGCCTGCTGTCGGAGCAGTGCTGCCAGGATAATCAAGGACACGACCCACCCAGCCAACACACTTTTCGTCCCTCTTCCCTCCGGGAGAAGGTTCAGGAGCTTGAAGACTCGTGTGGCCAGATTTGGGAACAGCTTCTTTCCAACTGTGATAAAACTGCTGAATGGATCCTGACCCAGATCTGGGCCGTACCCTCCAAATATCTGGACCTGTCTCTCGGTTTTTTTGCACTACCTTACCTCCCATTTTCCTATTTTCTATTTATGATTTATAATTTAAATTTTTAGTATTTACTAATTTTAACTATTTTTAGTATTTAATATTTGTAATCCAGGGAGTGTGAAGCGCAGAATCAAATATCGCTGTGATGATTGTACATTCTAGTACCAATTGTTTGGCAACAATAAAGTATAAAGTATAGTTACTTGCCCCAAGCAGTAAGGCTGATCAACACCTCCACCCACTGACCCACCCCTCCATGCCCACAGCCATTTCTACTTTATTATCTTCTGCCCGACTCTGATGTTCAGACACTCTTGTGCCTAGCAACACTTTTTGACGTGCAATCATGTATATAAGCTATCTCTTGTGTACTTATTGTGATTATTGTTATTAATTTTTGTTATCTCATAGTTTTTTTTGGTGCATCAGATCTGGAGTAATAATTATTTCATTCTTCTTTACACTTGGGTACAGGAAATGATATTAAACAATCTTGAATCTTTTTCCATTGTGTCTGCTGATAAACATTACAACTGCCAGACGATGCACTTCAGCTTTACTCAGTTATTTGCTGTCAAGCTTTCATTTTTTAAAATCTGGATCAATAAAATAGATTCCCTGCTTAAATTCAATTTACTGATAAGCATAATTGAAGAAAATGCACATCTCTTTCTCTGGGAAACTAGCGATGGGTAATAACTTCAGTTTTGCCAGTATTTCCTCACATCTAAGGGGTCAAAAATGTGCCTCTATTTGCCTGTCCACACTAGGGAAAAGATTTACGTCAAATCTTGTATTTACAAAACAGTGGGAAGTCACAAGTGAATAGTGTGTATTGGCAGATTTCCTATTGTAGCACGAAAATTACTGACCCTGAAATATCATGCTTTTAAAAAAAGTGGGAGCAACCAAAAGTTGTCAAAAAATAACTAGAAATCTATGTAATTGCCATCAGTTATCAATAGCCATAGAACTTAGTTAAGGTTTATAGCCGATTAAGCCAAGAAAACGCATTTCATAATCAGTGCCCTGTGGCATTGACGTACAGCTTCATTGAAGGGCAGGTCAGATTGACAATCTAAATCACTCAGTCAAATGAAGCTTGCTTTTTATCCATATAATTAGTTACTGACTATTTATGAAAGACCGCCCAAGTTGGTGTGGACCTTCACTGATTTTATTATGGTTATTACTCTGTCCTGGATTTACTGAGTATGCAGGCGAGAAAATGAATCTCAAGTTTGTATATGGTGACATACCTGTACTTTGATACTAAATTTACTTTGAACTTATATGTATGAAGAAATCGATGTTGTTCAGGTGACTTCCAATAAACAAAAAGCAATAATGATATAATAATGGTTATATAATAAAACAGTGGTTTCCTTATTTGAAATGCTGAGATTTGTAACTTCAGAGGTGAATGTTTTATCTTGTTCAGAGATCCAGAACTAAGATTCTCCTTTTAAGTCAGAAATAAGGCAACATTTTTGGAACTCTGTTTCCACTGTCCTATGAGAAAGAGAGACTTTGGGGAAAAAAGTAAGGCAGTAGTAGATAGGTCCTTGATAAACATGTCATTGGAAAGTTACCAGAGGAAGGCAGGAATGTGATGAGGTTGCAGTTAGAACAGCTGTGATCTTACTGAATGACAGCAGGTTAAGGGAGCAAAGTGGCCTACTGCTCCCAGTTTGTATGTTCATATGTACTTAACTGCAGAATTTGCTTGCATTCCATCCAGTAGATGCAGTAGTAGTCTATGTCTATGTCTTCATCACACTTCATCAGTGATTTTAAGATATTTATTAATTTACCAGCCTATACCTGAGTCAGGTTTGTTTAGGGACACTGGGGTATCTAACCACAAATGAACCATATTCGTCTTTGAATTTCCAAATCGAGCTACTGAAAAGATTGAACTTCGAAAAAGATTATTTATTAAACTGCTGCACACTCCGTATACCACATATCCTACTAAACTCCCAACTTAAACTTAGCTTTTATTTATTGGCACACAGTGCAGAATAGGCTATTCCAGCCCTTCGAGCTGCACTGCCCAGCAATCCCTCAATTAATTCTAGCCTAATCATGCAGTGACCAATTAACCTACTGACTGGTACGTCTTTGGACGGTGCGAGGAAAACAGAGCACCCGAAGGAAACCCACGCAGTCACGGGGAGAACGTACAAACTCCTCACAGGCAGTGGCGGTAAATGAACCCGAGACACGGGTACTGTAAAGTGTCATGCTAACCTCTATGCTACCATACCAGCCCGTTGGGGAACAATAAATATTCGCAGTGCATATTTAGGAGTTCATATATTATAAAGGCACAGAAAGGGGCCCTCTGTTCTATTGAACAGTAATTAGGGTCTTCAATGCTGGTGGATTTGGTACTCCAGTGCTTTGAAATGCCTGTTGGAAATAGGTCCCATGGCTCGGAAGAGGGCAGGAATCACTTGTTACCCAGTAGATCATAGACTTTGTGCTATGCTTGTTATACTGATCTTCAAAAACTTTTCCTCTGTTGACTAAATCCAGTGCTGGCACACTGTAGTCAGTGGGATGTATTATCAATTGAATAGTGGCTTCCGACTACTCAGTGTATCAAAACTATTCAGCATCTTGTAAAACTCCCGTTAAATGTCTTAACAAGGAAGGCAAACCCAGCTCTTTCCAGTCACACATTGTAACTGAAATCCATGATCCCTGGAACTATTCTAGTAAATCAAAGGTTATGGGTTCACAGCAAAAGAATGGGGTTGAAAGGGATAATAAATGGTGGAATGGTGGAGCAGATTGGATGGGTCAATTGACCTGATTCTCATCAGGGTTTCTCATCCGGGGTTCCGTGAGAGGTCGCTAGGCATTCCACGAGAGATTAGACATCCGTTAGTCTCGTGACACCATAGATTTGCACCTTGGAAGGTTTCCAGGACGCAGGTCTGGGCAAGGTTGTATGGAAGACCGGCAGTTGCCCATGCTGCAAGTCTCCCCTCTCCATGCCACCGATGTTGTCCAAGGGAAGGGCACTAGGGCCGATACAGCTGGGCACCAGTGTTGTTGCAGGGCAGTGTGTGGTTAAGTGCCTTGCTCAAGGACAAAACACGCTGCCTCAGCTGAGGCTCGAACTAGCGACCTTCAGATCACTAGACTGACGCCTTAACCACTTGGCCACGTGCCAACACGAGAGATTGTGATTTAAATAAAACGTTGTCTTTTGAACTTTGCACAACGTGTGATGCTGGCACTCGCATTGGTGGGCAGTGATCGAGCAGCCCAGTTAGCAATCTTAGCCCAGTATGGCAGTGCACAGTAGGACCGTGTTTATTTGGTTGAGGCCATTCTCAGTTTTTGACACAAGATAGGGGAGGCAGTTGATAATTAGTGAGCGCTGTATTGCACAGAGGGGATGATGGTAGGCTAGTAATTAATTGGTGAGTGCTGTTTTGCAAGGAGGGGAGGATGGTAGGTTGATGATTGGTGAGTGCTGTATTTATTGCACAGAGGGGAGGACTGTAGGCTGATGAGGAGCGTGAAGTGCATTTTCTGAGCATTGACTGGACTCGCCCAACTTGGGCTGTGAGGTCAGCTCCTCCTTCCCAAATTACCTCCTCCAATCTCCCCTTGTGTACTGCTGACTGACTCATGGAAGTGAACAAACTACCAGTGTAGCAGAAATTTGGAGGGAACTTATTATTGTAAAGACGGTCCAGTTTGGCGATTTTTGAAGAGGAGGTGTGAGATGAAAGAGGAGGATTCTTGGCCTAGGCTTACAGACAATTTTGAAAGGTTAATGATGAAGAATTACATTCTTCTGAGTCATTTCACTGCATTAGTGCAACAATGACCACAAGAAATGTCCGTCTTTACAATGAAAGCCAGTTATCAATGGGTTTTACCTGGACTGCTGAATCAAGTTGTCCTATTCCATTTCGTCTAGTCTCTGACAAATAACTTACAAAGGTAACAATGGCTCCAGCAAAATGAAAAGACACTTAACTACAAATCACGCAAAATGCTGGAGGAACTCAGCAGGCCTGGCAGCACCTATGGAAAAGAGTACAGTCGACGTTTAGGGCCAAGACCCTTCAGCAGATTTTCTCTTGTTTGTAACTACAGATCACAGCCATATGATAGGTAAAGTGCTGACTATTTTAAACAACTATTGGAATCGCAAAACAAACAGGTTAATGCTTTTGAAAATAATGTTACAGTCTCAGTAAGCAAGTTATTTAGTAGCTTTAAGACCAGTTCACTTGAGGATGCTTAAAAAGCTGTGTGAAGGCCTGAACAAAGAGCACACCAATCTCTTGCTGCATACAGAAATCCGGTTGCTTAGCAGAGGAAGAGTTCTCAACAGGGTGTTTGAGCTGAAAGGTGAATTGCAGGAACACTTTCAAAAAATATAGTATGTCGGATTTTGCTGAGTGCTTTGAAGATGACGAATGGCTGCAGAAACTAGCCTACTTAGTAGACATTTACTATCATATGAACCAGTTTGGAACAAGTCTCTACAAGGCCCTGGAAAAGTGTTTAGACTTCAAGTGACAAGATCCTTAGATTTAAAAGGAAACAGAATCTTTGGAAAAATCACGTTGCAAAAGGAAATCTTCAAATGTTTCCACTGCTGCTTGGGCTTGAGAGTGACGAAGAATATCAGAAAATCTTGAGTCTTATTGAAAACTGCCTGGAAGAACTGCAGAACAAAATTGAACAGTATTTTTCTTCCCTTTCAACACAAGTGTACGACTGGGTGAGGAAGCCTTTCTGTGAATCTTCTGCTCATCCTGAGAACTTGACTTTGAGAAAAGAGGATTTACTGACCTGCCCCTGGACAAGTTATGAATTTCTGTGAAGGAAGAGTATCCTACCATTCATTGGAAAGTAATGAACATTTTGCTGCAGTTTTCAACTTCTTACATGTGTGAGCAAGCTTTTTCTTGTTTAACAAGCATCAGGAAGAAGGATAGAAACCGTCTCATTTCAGTTGAAGGTGAAATCCGTGTGTGCTTATCTTATGTTTGACCCAGAATTGAGAAATTTTTTTATGTTTGCCTTGTGAGTTTTTACAATTTATGAAAGAGAAAGAAAGAAATTAATTTCAAGAAAGGTAAGCTAAAAATTCATTCTCTACTCAAACGAGCATTGACAATTATTTTTGCATTACTATATCTACAACTTACTGATCACGCTAACGTACATTGAGCTGTAGATATAATAATTTTTACGCAGGGGTTCCCTGAGATCTGGAAATTATTTCAAGGGTTCCTCCAGGGCAAAAAGGTTGAGAAAGGCTGGTCTAAATCCTTTTTGCACCAAGTCTCAAGGGGCTTCACATCCTTTCTAAAGTGTAGTGACAAAATTGGATTAATTCTCAAATTACAGCCAAAGCAGGCCAATGCAAGAATTAGCCAGATGGTGGTGAATCTGTGGAATTTGTTGCCACAGGACAAGTCATTGAGTATATTTAAGGCAGAGGTTGGTAGATCTTCGATTAGTCAGGGCATGAAGGGATATGGGCAGAAGGCAGGAGATTGGGGCTGAGGGGAGAAAATGGATCAGCCATGATGAAATGGTGAAGCAGACGCAATGGGCTAAATGGCCTAATTCTGCTCCTATACCTATCTTATGGTCTTCATGTTTATTGATTTAGCAAACTAAAACCTTCTTCCTTTATCAACCGAAAACATTTCATATTCAGATCGGTAGGTAATATGATGGCACTAAGATTCAATGTGAAGCATATCCAAGGACACTTCCCCATGTGCCAAAAAAGCTTGTTTGAAAATAAAACATGAAATTGCTTTCAGTGAGTAGTCACAGTAATATATTGAATCTCATCTGCAAGTAAAGTGCAAATCTATTTTTATTACATTTGGTGCTATAAAATCGACTTAAAATACATTTTAAGATCCTTGACAGCAGAGAAATGAGATTTAATCTGCGATACCATTTTACTTTTAATGGTTTGAGATGATAGAATCATCCCTTTGATGGCAGGAGAGGTGCTGAGGTAATGTTAATGTCTGTTGTGTAAGCCAATGCATTGATATTATGGAATAAATTCTGCAGAACTGGCTATTATTTGAAAGGAATGACAGTTCAATTTTATTTCCCTAAGTTTGGACGCCACATGTGGTGGTCATATTGTTCACTGATCGAGAAAAATGCATAGTCCTCCCACAGGAGGGCTAAATCCTACCTGGGGCGAAGTGGCAGCTCATGCTGCTTAAATATTGCTTCAAGTACTTCGCATCCTGGCTCTGAACATTGGGACAATTATTTAGGGTAGATTTTGAACGTCAAAGGGAAGTTTATCAATGTTATCTATCTGAAATTGCTTTGTATAAAATAAGACTGATTTTGAGTTTGGATTTTCAGAGTGAAAATTACAACGATGTAGTTTAATGCGCTGAATCATTCTAAACATAATTGAATAGTATGTTGATTGTGCTTAGCCATCGGCAACAAGTGCTTTCCCTTCTCATATTAATTAGTTGTTTCTAAACTTCTCCACTTGGTGGCACCTTTCCACAAATTGGCATACATTTTAAGTAGAGGAAACTATTGTAAAGACACAGTCAGAACAGCAGGGGGTGTCTTTACAACCTTGTAGTCCTATTTTTAGAACATTGTTTTTAATGTGACTTTCCAGTCTCCTGCAGAGCTAATTATGCTATTTTACAAAGAATTTGCATTGTCTAGTGACTTGTATTAGGATATGCTGTTTCTTTGCACCAAAACAGATTATTTTTCTGTTTTCTCCCCTCTACTTATCCTCCCCTGGAAGTAGTTAACAAATCATAGGGTCTTCAGTAGATAAGTTGCTCCAATTTACTAGTGTTCAAAAAGTTCAGCAGTATAGATTTGTTTTGCTTAGCATTAGTGTTTTTGGTAATGAACTCTCATAATAGTCTTAGGCTGAATAGACATTGGCAATGTCGTAGTCATTACCCACCCAATGTCATGACAAAATAATATTGGATCTTTCTTAATAGACCGAATATTCTGTTTATGAATCAAGATTGTTAACTGTATGGGATCTATCACTGAAAAATGGGTCAAATAAAAAAAAGACTAAAAAATAAACAGGATTTGGAAGGTGGAAAAGCAGAGATTTGCTGGTAAACCTTTTTGTAAGGTGTTTTATTTGCAATGTTATATTTCCCTCAACTGTGAACCAGAACAACTCTTGTGCTCTGTTGTTTACTGAGATCAGTGCAAGAATTATTCTCATTGTGAGAATATGCATATTGTTACTTGGGGCTAGCATTTTAGAACAAAAACTTACTTTTTTATTGCTTGATTTATCTCTGAAAATTAAAGAAACATGGAATGTATTGTGTATGCATAGAAATTTATTGCCGCAGAGTGATAAGTTCCATGACATATATCGATGATCATTTATGAGGAGGAAAAATTCATTTTCATATATTTTAAATACTCGTGAAAAGAAATGTTGCAACATTGGGTAGGAAATTAGAAACAAGCTGGTCTTAATTCTGGTGGCTGCAATTTTAGAATTATCAAAAGTACTTTTCAGCAACAAGATTTCCTCCCCACATCATAATTAAGTTTCTGAAATGATATTGCAATCAGCTGATTGAAAATTATATAAAGACCAAGCATTTGGAGGACACACTACAATCAACAGCACGCTGATGATGTGTCCTCGCATGGTGACGAAACGTTTGCAAATAAATTGCCAAGATCAGAGAACAACTCAACCCAACCCAACCAAAGTACCTTCAATAAAAGTTTTACATTTTGATGATGGAGCAAGAAAATGTTTTTATTCTATTTTCCTTCTTTTCTATAACCAAATAAGAGTGGTATGACCTTCGATTCATATTACCTTGAACAAGGTGCTGCACATGAGACTGCTTAACAAGATAAGAACCCATTGTATAACAGGAAGGACGCCGTTGTGGGTAGAAGATTGGCTGAACGATAGGAGGCAAAGAGTGAGAACAAAAGGAGCCTTTTCTGGTTGGCTGTCTGTGACTAGTGGTGTTCCACAGGGTTAGGTGTTGGACTGTTTCTTTTCATGTTATACTGTATGTTAGTCCTGCTGAAGGGTCTCGGCCCAAAACGTCGACTGTACTTTCTTTCCAAAGATGCTGCCTGGCCTGCTGAGTTCCTCCGGCATTTTGTGTGTGTTGCTCAGATTTCCAGCATCGGCAGATTTTCTCTTGTTTGTAATTGTTTGATGGAATTGATGGCTTTGTGGCCATATTTGCAGACAATATGAGTATAGCTGGAGGGGCAGGTAGCGTTGAGGAATCAGGGACTCTGCAGAAGGGCTCAGATTAGGAGAATGGGCAAAGAAGTGACACACTGGAATATAGTGTAGGGGAGTGCATGGTCATGTACTTTGGTATATGGAATAAAGAAATAGACTATTTTCTAAAAGATGTAGGTTCAAAAATTAGAGATATAAAGGGACCTAGGCATTCTTGAGCAGGGTAACTTGCAGGTTGAGTCGATTGTAAGGAAGGCATTTGCAATGTTAGCATTCATTTTGAGAGGACGAGGATACAAAAGCAAAGATGCAACACTGAGGTCAGACTTCACTTGAGGTATTGTGAGCAGTTGTCTAAGAAAAGATATGCTAGTGTTGGAAAGAGTCCAGCGGAGATCCACAAAAATGATTCTAGGAACGAAAGGGTTAATGTATGAAGATTGTTTGGTGGCTCTGGGCCTGGACTTGCTGGAGTTCAGAATAAGGGCGGGGGGATCTCATTGAGATCTATCGAACGTTGAAAGACCTTAGATACAGTGGATGTGTGGAGGATGTTTCCCATAGTAGGAGAGTCTAGGACCAGAGGGCACAGCCACAGA
The DNA here is from genome assembly GCF_963921235.1 of Mobula hypostoma. Lineage (NCBI taxonomy): Eukaryota > Metazoa > Chordata > Chondrichthyes > Myliobatiformes > Myliobatidae > Mobula > Mobula hypostoma. Next base: position 229,120,659 of record NC_086097.1, on the reverse strand, counting down.
AGAGGACATCAAATTTAGAACAGAGATGAGGAGGAATTTCTTTATCCAGACAGTGGTGAGTCTGTAGAATCCATTGCTACAGATGGCTGTGGAGGCCAAGTCATTGGATATATTTAAAGCGGAGGTTGATAGGTTCTTGATTAGTCAGGGTGTCCTAGGTTACAGGGAGAAGGCAGGAGAATGGTTTTGAAAGGGATAGTAAATCAGCCATAATGAAATGATGAAGGAGACTTGATGGGCCTAGTGGCCTAATTCTGCTCCTATGTCATATGGTGTTACAAATAATGAATTTTAATGCATAAGATTGATTTATTCTGCACTCTGTGCTTTTAATTAGGAGTGCTGAGTTAGATTTTTCTCTTCACTGTATGGTGAACAATCTACCTTTTATCAAACATTTGCCCTTTATAGCTCTTCCCTGACTTTCACTCCATGAAATAAGAGCCATACCAGTTCTAGAAGAGCTGAATGATTAACGCTGCCAAATTATTGCCCAGGTTGCAAATCTAATCTTGCATGTATCTGTTCTATTTGCACAGTGCATCGTTAGCCATTCTGAATGAATTTTTTTTCATACCAACAGGCTTGCATATTGGTCAAGGTTGGAATTTCTATTTTCAGGGTTATTTATTGCCTGAAGTCTACACACAGCATAATTTTTGTTAATTTTAATGTATTTTTAGCATATTTTGAAGAATTATTTAATGGCAGCCAGGAGTAAGTAGCTTTCAAATCAGAGTCAGAAATTGTGGATTTGTTTCAGTCTTGGGACCTTCGTTCTCCTTCAGTCCTTGCATTATTTAGGTGTGTCAAGTTTTCAGAGATACCATCAATGTGCAAGATCCCATATTGTTATTTGAAGAAGTGGCCCCTTTGACATTGTAACACGTATTTATACTCTATAGTAGTTTTTGAACACTATCTAGCTATGTTCAGGGTTTTTGTGACTTCCTATGCACAAATTGGAAGCTGCATCTTGTGCATAAAAGCAATAACTAAAGTGCTTAAATGACAATAAATTGTTCTGGAACATTTTTAGGTCCTGAAATGCAAGCTGTAATAATGTTCTTAATCATCTTCAAAATGGGTTATACTCGTTCTATTGAAGGAAAACATTGGCTCTAATCTGATACTGTTTATTTGCATATCAACATTTGGATATAGGAAGATCAGACAAGAAACAAAATAAGTGAGATATTGACAGATAACTGAGTTGAGTGCCAGGCATCCTTTCCAGCTGATTGCACTTCCAGTGAAGCTTTCTATGTGAAATCACTGGCTTGGTGCAGTTGGTGGTTTGTGTGTTGCATGTGTAATTGCTAGATCTGTAGACACTGCAGGTACTTCATCAAAACAGAAACTACGATTCAAAGCTTCAAAGTATATTTATTATCAAAGTATGTATGAAGTATACAACCCTGAGATTTGTCTTCCCGCAGACAGCCACGAAACAAGTACCATGGAACTCGTTCACAGAAAACATCAAACACCCAGTGTGCAAAAGAGCAAATTGTGCAAATGGCAGGGAACGTGCAAATAACACGCAGGATATTTTTATTTTGTTGAGATACAGCGTGGCATAGACCCTTCCAGCCCTCCCAGCAAACCCGGTTGAAACCTCGCCTAATCACAGGACAATTTGCAATGGCCATTTAACCTGCCAACTGGTGGGAGGAAATTGGAACGCCCAGAGGAAATCCACGCATCCCACAGGGAGAACCTACAAACCCCACACAGATGGGAGTTGAACCCAGGTTGCTGGTACTGTAAAGTGTTGTGCTAACCACGTCGCTGCTGTGATGCCCCAAAAACATTGAATGTCAAACCGCAGAGTCCTTGAAGCAGTGAGGGAATGTTCCGTTCCGTTCAGTTTAGCGCCGTGTCATTCATTGACTGCAGGCCATGGAGCCAGTACGCCCAATGAAAATCACCCAAAATAGCAGTAAAAAAGAGAGTAACCTGAAACACACATAACATGAGCTGCAGAGTCCAAACCCCAAACAGCGCCATTATGCTGAAAACAGAAAATGCTGTAAATACTCTGTGGGCTGAGCAGTATCTGTGAAGAGAGAAACATAGTTCACGATGCCCTTTCATCAGAGCTGACGGAACCTGGAAATGCATACAAATAGATTTGTGTTTCAAGGAAAGTGTCTCACAATAGGTTGGATTTTTAAGTGGCATTGAACGGAGCTTTCACACTTTCTACCTCAATGCCCTGTGCCATCTGTATACCAGACGAGCCTTTCACTGTATCTTGGTACATATGATATTGAGAGAGGCTGGTGATTGTGCAAATGCTATCTGACCGACTGAGTATTTCCTGCATTTTCTGTTTAGACATAAGATTTCCAGCATCAGCATTACTTCGGTAAAGGAGACTTTTAGTAGATCATTGCGAAAGGATTGATGTTGCTGGACTGACCCTCGGTGCAATACTGTTTCTTAGAGTACGGATATTTATTTAGAGATACAGTGCAGGATGGGGCCTTCTGGCCTTTTGATCCCTGCCGTCCAGCAACCCCTGACTTACCACTAGCTTAATGACCAATTAACCTACTGACCGGTATTTGGACTGTGGGAGGAAACCAGAGAACCCAAAGAAGACCTACGCATGCCACAGGGAGGACGTACAGGCCCCTTGCGGAGGATGCTGGGACTGAACTCTGAACTCTTGACGCCCGAGCTGTAATAGCGCTGTGCTTACTGCTACACTCTAGTGGTGACAATTGGGAATGCAGAATCCATTTCTAGTATTACAGCAGAACATAGTATTGTTTTATTAATGTCATATGTACCAAGATACAGTGAAAAGCTCCTCTGGTATACAGTTCGTACAGTGCATTGAGGCAGAAAGTGTAAAAGCTACAGAGAAAGTGCACTGCAGGGAATCAATAAAGTGCAAGATCATAAGGAGGTAGATTGTGAGGTCGAGAGCATATCTTATACATGTGGTCCGTTAAAGAGTCTGAATACAGTGGGATAGAAGCTGTCCTTGAGCCCAGTGGTTCATGCAGGAAACTATTATTTCTAAAGCACCTGCAATTTATTTTGACTTTCATTTAATATTACAGCTTTGTATTTGAGATCTAAATTATTATTTCATGCTCTTAAGTATATTCATTGGGACCAGGTGACATCTGAGCAATGATGAAAAGGGTAGAGTTTCCCGTCAGGTGTCAACACTTTATACCCCTCATTTCCTGATGTGAAACTCGACCTCGAGTGGTTCAAGCTGTCAACACGAGAGAAGATAGAAGCCATAATGAAATAACTCTTCTCGCGAGTTAAAACTCTTTGGTAAAATGTGAAGGAACATTTATTAATTGCAGTTAATGCCGGGACTATATATGAAAGAGCTTATGTTTATTGCTTATTGTCACTCTTCAGTACGTGAATGTCAAGGAGGACATAATGGTTGTTACGTACTGCAGATCCCGTGCAGCATAAAAATGCAATAACTAAAAATATAAAAGCAATCCTATAAAGCACAGTGTGCAAGTAAATGTTTGAGTGTGCTGTATATACATAAGATTACCTTATAAGTACATAAAGTGATGCTAGGTATAGGAGTATCAGTGCATAAGATGTCCCTGACAGGAAATAACTAAGTGACAATGTGATTCTTGGCAAGAGGAACTCTTCTAGTTTGCAGAAGGGCATATGAAAACACAGTGACCGTCTCAGTGTGGGAATGAGATGAGCATAAACGTAAGTTGGGGGTGCGTGGGATGAAGGGTGCTGAGAGGCTGTGGAGAGAAGTGGCTGATGTATATGCAGTGGCAGGGTAGCTTCATGGGTGAATTTGTTGATCAGCCTAACGGTTTGTGGGAAGTAGCTGTTTTTGAGTCTGGTGGTCCTGGCGTTGATTATGCAGAATGAAGTTATTCCAAGCAGCAATAAAACTTCATGCTGTAACTTGGCACATGGATTGAAGTTGGCGATGCAAATATCGTTCTGTATAATGCAATAATAGTGATGCCAGTACTTGTTTATCTTACAACTTGGGGAATGTTTTGTATTTAAAACTATCATATTTGATAAATACAGCAAGTTATCTAAAAGTGTCATGTGAAATGTTTTTGACTCTGTTTCCCATTCAAACTAACTTGTAACCTTTTGCCATCAGTGTTCTAAGTCAAATCCTTAAGCATTCTTGTTTTCCTAATAATAGTCCAGTTTGTCCAATGAACCCAGTACTTTTCTAAAGGCATGTGTGTCTTTTGCATTGTGGTTACATTAATCATTAGGCACTATCATGGCTGTATTAGCCAGTAATTCCTATACTAACTGTACCTCATCTTAGAGCCTTGTTTGTAGATGTTTTTTGCTAAGATCATAAGACACAGCAGAACTAGGGCATTCCATCATGGCTGATTTATTATCCCTCTTGACCCCATTCTCTTGCCCTTGCCCCATAACCTTTGACTTCCTTACTAACTAAGAACCTATGAACCTCCATTTTAAATATACCCAATGACTTGGACTTCACAGACGACTGAGGCAATGAAATCCACAGGTTCACCACCATCTGGCTAAAGAAATTCCTCGTCATCTCTGTTCTAAAAGTACATCCTTATATCCCGAGGCTGTGCCAACATTTATGCCATATGTATCAAGTTCAAGTTTATTGTCATTCAACCGTATACATGTATACAGCCAAATAAAACAACGTTCCTCCAGACCAAGTTGCACCACATAATCACAAATAAATTAACAAACTTGGACTCACTTTACGCCGCACGCTGTCGGAGCAGTGCTGCCAGGATAATCAAGGACATGACCCACCCAGCCAACAGACTTTTCATCCCTCTTCCCTCCGGGAGAAGGCTCAGGAGCTTGAAGACTTGTACGGCCAGATTTGGGAACAGCTTCTTTCCAACTATGATAAGACTGCTGAACGGATCCTGACCTGGATCTGGGCCGTACCCTCCAAATATCCGGACCTGCCTCTTGGTTTTTTTGCACTACCTTACTTTCCATTTTTCTATTTTCTATTTATGATTTACAATTTAAATTTTTAATATTTACTATTTTTAATATTTGTAATCCAGGGAGCTTAAGTTGCATTTATGTCACAAGTTAAAAAGTAAACAGTATAACAGTACTGGTGCTTTGTAAGTGATGAGACCTGGGTGGTGGCAGAGAGTTGAGGAGTCTACCAGCCTGAGGGAGGAAGCTTTTTCCCATCCTAACAGCCCTTGTCTTAATGCTAAGGTACCTTCTGCCTGATGGTGGGATGGGGGGGGGGAAGTCAATGACATTGTGGGATGGACAGAAGAGAACCTTGACAATGCTAAGGGCTCTGCGTATGCAGCACTCCTGATAAATATCTCGGATGATTGTACTGGTGACCCGATGATCCTCTTCTCAGTCCTTGCAATCCTTTGTAGGTCCTTGTAATTCCTGTTCCAGACAGTGATGCAGCTGGTCAGGACATTTTCAATGGTGCTCCTGTAAAAATGAGTTAGACTGAGGTTGTGTAGGGGGAGCCTTGCTCAGCTTAATATCCTCAGATGCTACAGTGCTTTATTGACTAAAGAGGTGGTGGTGATGGACCAGATGAGATGGTCAATAATGTGCACTCCCAGAAACTTGGTTTTCCTAACACTCTCCACAGAAGAATCATTTATATACAGTGAGGGGCGTTTACCTCTGCCTTCCTAAAGTCCACCGATCATCTCTTTGATCACGTACACATTGAGTCTCAAGTTGTTGTGTTCTCATCGTTCTATAAGCCACTCTACCTCCTCTCTGTATGCTATCTTGTCATCATTGTTGGTGAGGCCAACTACTGTTGTGTCGTCAGCAAACTTGATTTATTTTGAACTGGATCTAGCAGTACATTCGTGCATCAGCAGTGGGCTGAGCACACAGCCCTGGGGTGGGGTAGGGTGGGGGGAGGGTGCTTCAGTGCTCAGTGTGATGGAGCTAGATATGTTCCTGCCAACATGTACTGCCTGTGATCTTTCTGTCAAAAAGTCCAGGATCCATTTACAGAGAGAGGTGCTGAGACCCAACAAAGGCAATTTTTAATTATGGACAAATAAATCTTTCAATAAAGAAATACAAAGACACAACTTTCCTTCTTATTACAAAGGAGCTGTCATTGATGCAGGTACTACGTCAACCTCATGAGGAGTTTACCTTCAGAAGTTGGTTGCTTATTAAAATAACATTTTAAACATTTAGACAAAAGCTCTTTCAAGACAATCTTTTGTCCATTGCAAAGGACTCTCCCAAAGAGGGTACGTGCATCTTAGAAACCATTCCATGGCTTGAGAACCAGAGTGATTCAGGCACAGCATACTCCCATTTCCAAACAGTGTGGATATTAGAAACAATATCTTTGAAACTCTCTGGTAACCATATGTTGATCTGATGGATTATATATTTCAGACTGCAACCCCAAGGTAGCATAAAATTGACAAGCTAGGAAACAACGATGAATAGCTGAATTGCAATGTTTCCCCTTTAGCTTAAATGAGCTGTTGCAAAGTCATAAAATACTTGAAGTATCTCAAATTTCAGTTGTTCTTAGTAACGTTATGCAATATTCATTGTGAATATTGATAGTTTTCTATTAACGGTAGGTCATCTGTTCTAAGATGAAGTGAAGATTTACTAAAGAAATTTGGACATAGTGCTTTATTCTTGCTTCATCTTTAAAATCAGAACTCCGTTGTAAAATTGGTACACACAAAAATTCTAGTTATTCGACACTGACCCTCAGAGTTGTTCAGCAATAAAGAAACTACCTACAGGAATTAGAACAACCTCTCTACTGCACTTGAGGAGCCTGAGAGACATACTAGTGTTGACAGTGGTGTTATGTATTTAATATTTTGGTCATATTTGAGTAATATTGTAAATATATTGCTGAGTAAGTATTCTTTTGTTTAAATAATTCATTATGGGCAGCAAGGTAGTGTAGTGGTTACCTCAACGCTTAACAGTATCAGCAGCCTGAGTTCAATTCCCGTCACGGCCTGTAGGGCATTTATAAGTTCTTCCCATTACCACGTGGGTTTCCTCCAGGTGCTCCTGTTTCCTCCTACATTCCAAAGATGAACTGGTTGGTATGTTAATTGGTCATTGTAAATTGTCCCGTGATTAGGCCAGGATTAAATTGGGGGATTACTGGGTAATGCAGCTTGAAGGGCCGGAAGGACCTACTCCATGCTGTATGCCAATAAATAAATAAATAAAATATGTAAAAGTACTTAAGTGATGTACGTCATGACGCTACCATGTAATACCTGCATGCCTTGCTTAAAGTAAAAACGAGGTACACGAGTTATCCCTGGCTCTCCCATATTTGTATTTTGATTAGTTTTGGAGTTTACAAGCTATAACAGTGGCAGTGAGATACTTTTAAAATGAACCTGAGATGACCGATGGAGTTTAAAAAAATTCAGCGAAGCGGTCAGGCAAAAAAAAAGCAGTGTAGCATATTTCTTCAGAAAAGGAGGCCGAGACGATCGAGTTAAAAAATAAAGGCAGAAAACAGAATAGTTCATGAGTTTATAAGCAGTGAATATTGGGTGAAAATAATCATTAAAAAAAGAGCAGAAATGGCTGGCTACTTCAGAATGACTGACATGTTTGATTGCACAAGAGATAACTGGATTGTGTACGCTGAGCAGATTGAGCAGTGTTTTAAAGCAAATGGAATAGCCAATAAGAAACAAGTACTAATTTTGCTGAGTGCATTAAATTTAAAGGCATACAGTTTGCTTAGAAGACTAACTGCTCATGCCAAACCAGCTGAAATGAGTTTTGCTGATATTGTGAAAGTAATACATCTTAAGTGCAGAATGCTTTAGGTTTCATATGCAGAATCAAAAGGAACGGGAGTACATTTCAGTGTATATGGCTGAATTGAAGAAATTGACCATTGTCAATTCAGTAACAGGCTTAATGATGCACTGAGAGATGGTTTAGTTTGTGGAATCTTACAAGAAAGCATTCAAAAATGCTCCTAACTGAAGCACAACTCACATTTAGAAGAACGGTTGAAATTGCTGCATCAATGGAAACAGCAGACAGAGACTTAATGGAGTTGCAGTCAGGAATGAAAGTGAGCAGGAATGAAATTGCAACGTCTAAACAGAAACCTGCCTGGTTAATTGTGACACCGTTGTGCCGGGAGCTTACATACACTAGACCGATGTAGGTTTCAAAGTGAAACTTGCAGAAAATGCAGAGTAGGACACGTGCAAAGAGTATATTGGGCAGACAAAACAAATGGACTGATAGTGAAGAGATAAAGATAAAAAGTCAAATACAGTTTCAAAAAGAGCACCAATCTGCATGTTGTTAATGAAAAATCTGATAATAATGAGAGTGGGGCAGGACTGGGTGCCCTTGAGATTTACAATGTAAAAAATAACAATAGACAAGCAACACACATCAAAGTTGCTGGTGAACGCAGCAGGCCAGGCAGCATCTGTAGGAAGAGGTGCAGTCGACGTTTCAGGCCGAGACCTTCGTCAGGACAAGCAACGTGGCTTGTAGCAGAAGTGAATTGCAAATTAATTAACGTGGAATTGGACACAGGCTCGGCTGTTTCAGTCATTCCACAAAATGAGTTTGAATGACATTTCAAAGATACTGAACTGGAGCTTGCAGATATCCAACTAAGAACTTATACTGGAGAAAAGATAACTCCTGTGGGGATAACATTTGTAACAGTGAAATTCAACAACCATCAGGCCACATTAAGCTTGTATGTGGGAAAAAACGGGAGGGCCAGACAACTACAACTTAATTGATGATCCATCCACCAGCATGCCACATCCCCTGCAAGAGAGTCAGCTGAAAGTGAATTAAGAAAGATACTGGATGATGCCACAACAGTGTTCAAGGATGGCCCTGGAATATTCAAACATATCAAGGGTCAAATAGTGTTAAATGAAAGTGTCACACCCACGTCTGGCAAAACCTGTCTGATGCCTTATACCATCCATGATAAAGTAGCCAGTGAGCTAGTTCACATGGAGGTTGAAGGAATTCTTTCCAAGGTTAAGTGGAGCCCACGGGCAAAGCCAGTGGGCTCAGTAGCTGAGAAGAATGGGTCTGTCAGGATCTGTGATGATCTTAAGGTCACCATCAATCCAGTACTGAAAGTAAATATCCTCTGCCCAGGATAGAGGATATCTTTGCAAAACTATCTGGAAGAAAACACTTCAGCAAAGTGGACTTAGCTGAGGCCTACTCATAGATAGAGATGGAAGAAGAGTCCAAAGTGTTTCTCACCATAAGCACTCACAAAGGGCTTTATCAAATCCGGAGGGAAGGCCCCAAAATCCCCGGCTTTGCCTGCTGCTGGTGACCGAGGCTGGGATCGAAGCATTCGGCATAGAAGGTGCACGGTACTCGGTGTTGGAGGGCTGATCGGAGCTCAAAGTTTTCGGATGACTCAGAGTTGGACTGTGGTCAGGCATGGCGGGGAGAGTTTTCTTCCTTCTCCCGTCTGCGTGAGATGTGGGACTTTCGAGAGACTTTGAACTTTTTTACTGTGCTCACGGTATGTTCTTCATCAAGTTATGGTATCGTTGCACTGTTGTAACTATATGTTATAATTTATGTGGCTTTTGTTAGTTTTTCAGTCTTGGTCTGTCCTGTGTTTCTGTGATATCACATCAGAGGAACATTATATCATTTCTTAATGCATGTATTACTAAATGACAATAAAAGAGGACTGCGTGTCCTCATAATCTAATAATCTAATCAGTATAATACACTTATTTTTTGGAGTAGCATCTGACATTAATACTCTGGCAGAAAACTATGGACCAGGTGCTGCAAGACTGCCCAGGCACTCAGTGTTACCTGTATCGAAGTTCAAAGTACGATTCATTCACACTACATACATGCCACCACATACAACTCTGAGATTCTTCTTCCTGCGGGCATACTTAGCAAATCTATAGAATAGTAATTGTAAACAGAATCAATGAACAACAGACTGCGCAAATGCAAATAAATAGCAATAACTAATGGGTATGAAATAACATGAAAGGAAAAAGCATGACATAGCAAGATAAAGAGTCCTTAAAGTGAGTCCATCGCTTGTAGGAACACCAGAAACAGAAAGAATGTAGTTAACAACAGGAATTCTGCAGATGCTGGAAATTCAAGCAACATACATCAAAGTTGCTGGTGAACGCAGCAGGCCAAGCAGCATCTATAGGAAGAGGCGCAGTCGAAGTTTCAGGCCGAGACCCTTCGTCATGTAGTTATCCCCTTTTGTTCAAGAGCATGTTCTTGAACCTGGTGGTGTAAGTCCTGAGGCTCTTGTACTTTCTACCTGATGGTATCAGCAAGAAAAGAGCATAGCTTGGGTGGTGAGGATCTTTGATGGTGGATGCTGCTTTTCTATGGCAATGTTTCATTTAGATGTGTTCAGTGTTTGGGAGGGTTTTACCCGTGATGTGCTGGGCTGAATCCACTACCTTTTGTAGGATTTTCCGCTCAATGCAGCCAGTCAGCACGCTTTCCCCACACATCTATAGAAGTTTGCCAAAGTTTTTGATGACATGCTGAACATCCACAAATTCCTGAGGAAGTAGAGGTGCTGTCGTGTTTTCTTTGCAATTATATTTATATGATAGGTCCAGAACAGGTCCTCTGAGGTAGTGACACCCATGAATTTAAAGTTACTGACACTCTCCACCTCTGATCTTCCGATGAATACTGGCAAATGGACCTCTGGTTTCCTTCTCCTGAAGTGCAGAATCAGTTCTTTGGTTTTATTGACAATGAGTGAGAGAGTGACATCATTGTTACTGGTAATGATGACAAGGAATATCTCCAAAATCTCAAGGCAATGTTAAAAAGATTAGAAGATTCTGGGCTCAGAGAACGATTCAACAAGTATGAATTCTTTAAAGCAACTATCACTTACTGTGGTCTTACCATTGACACACAAGCATTACACAAGTGTGCTGCGAAAATTCAAGCAGTGGTGGATGGCCCAAGGCCAAAGGACGTATCACAGTTATGGTGCGTTTTAGGTTTTGTCAATTACTGTAACAAGTTCCCGCCAAACTTGGCTACTATGCTCTTCATCTTGAATGCTTTGCTACAGATTGGGAAGAAATGGCAGTGGACAAAGTGGTGTGAAGTGGCTTTCCAAAAGATAAAGGAAACAGTGATCTCAGGCACTGTACTCACACATTATGATCCACCTCATCCAGTGAAGCTTGCCATGCACTATTTGGGGTACCAACACGTCCAGAAGAAAGGTGTCTGGAGCTGTCAGAACAACTTCCTGCAGTTCCAGACTCAACGCCTACAAAAACATGGAGAAGGCCTCAGAGTCTGTGATTGTTTCAAAGCCACAAGTCTCTCCTGCCTAGCAGGGTGATCCTCCCCCATCCCACATACCCCTCAGGAAAGACGCTATTCCACAAGTGTAAGACATTCTACACAGCAGTTTAACCTTTAGACCGAATGGGGCAATTTAAAATTTACTTTGCTGTGGATGTCCAGATAGTAATTGTATTTTATAGTATACTGCATGTGTGGTGTATTAAGTTGAGATGTATTCTATATTGAGTTGGGGTTTATAGCTAAGCAGGGAGGAGTGTTGTGTGTTTAATATTTAAGTATTATTTGAGTAATATTGTAAATATGTTTTTGATTAACCATTCATTGTTTAAATAAATTCATCATAGGTGATATGTAAAAGTAAGTAAATGGCGGATATTATGATATGAAGTTAGACTCACAATCTTGTTTTCCTTTCAATTAATTTTGATGTCTTGGAGCTTACAAAACATAACAGAGTGATTGTCATTTCAGCTTTTAGTCACTGTTTAATTTGCACAATTTTCTTTGAAGAGGTTCTGTCGTGAATCTGATCATGCATCTTGATACTAAATAACTTGAACATAAAATAACCTGAACATAAAATAACCAAGCAAGCCCAGAGTAGTGGCTTGGTACATTTTAAAAGTCGCAATGCAACTCATTACCATCATAATATAGTCTTTATTCAGATATGTCAAATCTTCAAATTTAATAAAGCATAGAAAATGGAAAGTATGCTTGACTTCAGTGGATCTAAAGTTCCAAGAATTAATCCTCTCAACCCCAGTCTCATGCCTTCTCCCTACAACCTTTGAAGCCCTTACTAAGCAAGAACTTATCAACCTCTTCCTTAAATATTTCCAGTGATTCAGTCTCCACTGCTGTCTATGGCAATGAATTCCACAGATTCACCACCTGCTGGCTAAAGAAATTCATCCTCACCCCTGTTCTAAAGAGACGTCCCTCTGTTCTGAGACATTATTGTAAACATCCTCTCAATGTCCATTCTATCTAGGCCTTTCAATTCAATAGGTTTCAATGACATTTTACCCTCATTCTTCTATACTCCAGTGAGTCCAGGCCCAGAGCTCCTCATATGTCCATTCCTGGGGCTGTTCTTGTGAATCTCCTCCAGACCATCTCGGATACCAGCACAGCCTTTCTTATATAAGGGGCCCAAAACTGCTCACAATACTCCAAGTGCTTTGGTATAAACAATGCCTTATAAAGGCTCAGCATTACTTCCTTGCTTTTATATTCTAGTCATAGAGTCATACAAAAGTACAGCACAGAAACAGGCCCTTTAGCCCATCTAGTCCATGCTAAACCATTTAAATTGCCTCTAGGTTTGAATCTTGTCCTCAACTAGAACGTAAAAATATGGGGAAAAACTAGAAATTGGGGCAAAAAAGAGTAGATGCATTGAATGTACTTGACTTCATATGGAAACACGCTTAATAAAATTAATACATTTTTGGCTTATTTTGAACCACCTTTTGAAAGTTATGAACAGTCTTTCTTTACAATAAAGAAAGATTGTATTCTATATATAATATTTTAAGGAAAAGAAGCAGAATCTGCAATAATTAATCTGCTTCTAGATTTGAGGACACATTAGAACATAGAATAGTACAGCACAGTACAGGCCCTTCGGCCCACATTGTTGTGCCGACCCTCAAACCCTGCCTCCCATATAACCCCCCACCTTAAATTCCTCCATATACCATTATGTGAGGTTTTGCTCAAAGCAACTGTAAAAGCTAGAAAATATTGAAGTTTTTTAAACATAATAAAAATGTTGACTCTCAGAACTCTTGTTAAGCCCTATTTAGAATTTCAGCACCTGTCTCTGTTTTTTTTTCATTTCTATGCCACTTCCAGTAGTGTAGATTTATAGAAGAATATGGAAAATTCATTAAGCAACTGTTAAATTACTAATTTTGTTCTGATGAGATAGTATTTCAGTTCCCAACCTGATTCCTAGCTACAGACAAAGCATCATTGAAATGAGTGCCTGAACCTTATTCAATCCCATTCAACATTCCCTGTATATTTTTTCACAGCTGCACAGACCAACAGTTACTCTGAGCAGGAAGTTTTTGGAAGCCTGAAAACTGAATGGTACTTTGGTAAAACATTATGTAGGAGAAAATTCCTGCCGTGCAGAAACTTAGGCTACGTGCACGGGAGCATTTCAGTTACTGTGCAACTACGTGCCCACACAGCTTAGAGGGAACAATGGTCGTCTCCTTTTTCAGAATAATCCCAGAGTAGTGAAGTCTGATCTTTTTTTAATACAGAAAGGGCTTGGACATTGCTTCCAATCAACTTATGAATTTTGCTACAACCTCCTTATTAGAGAAAAATGGAAACTCATATATGGGTTATCTATGCCATGCAGAGTCTGAAAGTGTACTTGAACATCGAGGACTACAATTAAGTTCAATTCCATTGTTGTCGGATACACTGCATACTATAAGTCTCAAATAATGCAGGACAATTGAAATGTGTACTTAAATTAGTTATGCAGAAGTTGCAGATATTAAATGATGCCTATTAGCTGATGCTAAAGCAATGGTCTCTCTAAACTAAAACTTTGCCAAGAATTTTTAATGCAATATTTTCCAAGTTAATTTGTCATCAGTGTGTATACAATTAGTTGAGAAAGTGCTCCTGATTCCTTACATCAGATTTTGTCTTGAAGACTTTTCACGTTTTGCTATTACAAATAAAATGTCTTTTCCGTGTTAATTGTTTTATAGTCATAGGTTTTATGCAATGATCTGCAAATACCTTCTATTCTTCCTTATACATCATTGAAGAAAACCAATAATTCTTCCAGGTACTAGATATTTCTGTCTGTTACAAACTTGGAATTTTTCTGTAATTATTCATGTGGCAAACATAACAATAACTAATAAGTTGTTTTATTGCTGACACCCAGAATTATGTACCCTGTTTGGATCATAGATGTAAATGTTGGATTTTCTGAAAATAATTGTTAAAATTACTTGATTAGATAAAGCGTTGTCAAGTTTGATGTGAATGAACAGGTTGCATTAGGGTAGAATGTTCTGAAATGAATACGCTTTTAAAGCTGTCTTTTTCATGCCTTTTAGGTGTCCGCACAGAATGTAAAGTCTTTTGCCTCATTATTGAGGCACTCCCCTCTGATGCAGATGGGCCCTGCCAAAGATAAAGTCGTCCTTGGTAATATCTTCCATGTAGTGGGTGATGATCTTTACATTGACTTCGGTGGCAAGTTTCACTGTGTATGCAGAAGACCAACAGTAGATGGAGAGTAAGTAGTTCAGTGCCAACCAAGAAGTGAGTGTGATGTGTTATGTGTGACTATAAATACTAAATTATCTTCTATTAGAGAAAAATATTTAAAAAATTCAGATTCAGTTATCTATTATACCATATGTATATCAAAATACATCATTTGTATTAACAACCATTGACCATAAAACCAAAAGATATAGGGGCAGAATTCGGCCATTTGTCTGCTCCGCTGTTTCGTCATGACTGATCCAATTTTCCCCTCAACCCAAATCTCCTGCCTTCTCCCCGTATCCCTTCATACCCTGACCAATCGAGCACCTGTCAACCTCTGCCTTATATATATATATATATATATATATCTATATATATATATATATATCTATATATATACATAAAGACTTGGCCTCTAAGGGTGCCTGTGGCAAAGAATTCCACAGATTCAATACTCTCTGGCTAAAGAACTTACTCCTTATTCCGGTTCTAAAAGGATGCTCCTCTATCCTGAGGCTGTGTCCACTGGTCTTACACTTACCCTCCACATGTACCTCGCCGCATCCATTCAATCAAGGCCTTTCACCATTCAATAGGTTTCAATGAGGTATCCCGTATTTTTCTGAATTCCTGCGAATATAGGGCCAAAAACCATCAAACACTCTTCTTATAACAAGCCATTCAATCCTGGAGTCATTTTACTGAACCTCCTTTGAACCCTCTCCAATTTCAGCACATCCTTACTAAGGCAAGAAGTCCAAAACTCCAAGTGAGGTCTCATCAGTGTTTTATAAAGTCACAACATTACATCCTTGCATTTGTATTCTAGTCCTCTTGAAATGAACAGACTCAACCTGCAAATTAACCTTGAGGGGTCCTGCACAAGGACTCCCAAGTCCCTTTGCATCTCAGTATTTTGTATTTTCTCTCCATTTAGAAAATAGTCAACCCTTTCATTTCTTCTACCAAAGTGCATGACCATACACTTCTCTACACTATATTCCAGCTGCCATTTCTTTGCCCATGCTCCTAATCTGTCTAAGTCCTTCTGTATCCTCAATGTACCTAAAATGCTGTAGCACTATGCACATATAAGAACCACATATAATAAGGATATATTTGGGGCAGCCTGCAAGTGTTGTCACACATTCTGGTGCCAACATAACATGCCCTTTGTTGTTATGTTTATTGTTGGTGAAAGACACTACTTAGGCCTACATCAATGCATATTTTCCTTTATTTGTATAAGATGAGAAAATGTAACTAAAAGGTAATAAAGTTTAAATTGATGTATGTTTTTTCTTAATTGGAATTGAATGGCTTCACATCTGCAGTTGTCATGTTGAAAGTTTTTCATGTTCTTTACATAGGAATCATAGACTACAATTGCTCAGTTCTTGGTTCTCTCAAACATAGTGTTAATATGATGCTAATAATTAGACACAAACTTTCAGCCTTCAGGTTGGACACTAAATAAAACAAAGACAACTGCATTTCTGGCTCTTCCATTTGCATTCTGTTTAGTTGGAAAATTAAGAATAAAAGAAGTCTATGATTAAAACAGTGCATCAGCATAGCCCAACAGCAGTATCAGGATTCAATTATTATTTGGAATTTGTGTGACAAGATTTAGCATGAGACATTGTACTGGTAAATGAGATTAGTATAGTTAGGTACTTGATGGTTGACATGGACAACATAGGCCTAAAGGTTTGTTTTAGTTCTGTATTCTATAACGTTGTGTTAGTATATAACAGACATTATTTAACTTCTGGTAAATCAATGTGTAAATATGGATGGAGTTTATTGTATAAAATAATTACAATGACATTAAACTGTATTGTTTGGGTGTACTTTAGCAGATATGCTGTATGTCCTCTCAAGAAAACATGCAGGTAGTAGAAGTTGCACTTGCTCTTTCCAATATTATATAAGGTGTTCCATCACCATGTTTTTCCTTTGCTAACTTTATTTGTTGTATTCTGGAACATCACAAAAACTACACTGGAGTATTACACTGTTCAGCAATGTACAGGATTTATCTTGTACTATCCCTTATTTCAATTTCTCCATTCCAGTTTTGGCCAAATGTCAGTCCTGAATGAGCCCTAACCAGGCAGATTATCACTGTGGTGTATTGGTTTACATCATACATCTCAATAAGGCTAAGCAGGCCAGCCGCCTGTATCTTTTCTCATTGTCCCTCCCACTGGTGCTATCTTCAATTCATTTAACTTTTCTATGTTCAATGACAGACAGGGTGCATCAAGCTATGACTTCTTGACTGTTTTTATATACTGTATGAATTGTCTCAATATAATGCTGCACGTATGCTGGCAACATCAAGTTGCCTGTCTCCCTTTTAATCCCTCTATTGGCTCAGGAATGTCAAAGCGGTTGTCAGATTTGGATGAACCAAATTTCTTCCAAGTTATCCTTAAGCCCAATCTTCAGCTCTACCGCAAATTCCCTCTACATGCCACTGATTCTCCCCCTGTCTCCAGCAGAATCAGACTGTAGACTTCAGCCGTTTCATTCCCAAGGTGAGTTTCACACATACCAGTGTAAAGCATTGTTATAAACATTTGCAGTTTTACCTGTGATGATCATCTTTACTTTGTGTCAGCTTCAGACTAGCTGCTCCACTGATGTTCTGACCAATCTCCTACTTTGAAGTTTTTTTTCACCAACTTAAATGCATCTCTTAAGAAAATATATTTCTTTTAATGTTGGAGTTAGTACTTAAGAAACTGCAGAAAATACATTTATTTAATGAACTGCAGAATAATCCATGCACTGACCAGATCCAGAGTGTTGGACCAGATCATTCTGCTCCTGTTGTCTTGTTGCACATACCCCTGCCCACACTTTTTCCTTTCAAATTTGCCAAGGCAGACAACTAAGCATCATTAAATTCATTTTAACTGATACACTTACTTAATCCCTTGTATGCTTACTACCATATGAAAATGACAAACTAGAAAACACAGAAAATAAAACATAGAATTGTATGGCACACTACAGGTGTCTCAGCCCACAATGTTGTGCTGAACTTTTAATTCACTCTAAGATGAATCTAATGCTTCCCTGTCAAATAGCTCCTCATTTTTCTTTCATCCATGTACCTATCTAGGAGGGTTTTTTAATGCCCCCAATGTATCTGCCTCCATCACCACTCCAGCATCTATCATTTAAAAAAAACTACCTCTGATACACCCTCTATTTTCTTCCAGTCACCTTAAAATTATTTTCTTTTGTGTTAGCTACTTATGTCATGGGGAAAAGGCACTGGCTGTTCACCCTATCTATGCCTCTCATCATTTTATACACCTCTATCAAGTCACCTCTCATCCTCCTTCACTCCAAAGAGGAAAGTCCTAGACCTGTCAACTTTTCCTCATAAAACACACTCTCCGATCCAGGCAGGGTCTTGGTAAATCTCCTCACATCCCTCCTATAATGAGACGATCAGAACTGAACACAATATTCCAAGTGTGGTCTAACCAGAGTTTTATAGAGCTGCAACATTACCTGGCGGCTCTTGAACTCAATCCCCCAACTAATGAAGGCCAACACACCATACACATTCTTAACCGCCTGAACAACTTGAACAGCAACTTTGAGGGATCAGTTGACATGGACACCAAGATCCCTCTATTTGACGTTTTAAAGATTATCACTTCACACTTTTCCGGATTGAAGTGCATCTGTCATGAAAGCAGGATTTTCCGTCTCATGGCCATTTCGCTTAAGTTTTACAGCTTCATATTCATCATCATTATTGTAACCTAGTTGGAGAAATATTTATCTTAAAATGTGTGCACTACTCATGGAATAGAATTCTATGGAATTTTTCCATGAATCCTCATAACTTTAGGAGTCACAAATAATGAGATCAGTGCCCTGTGTTTTTTTTTAAATTCATTTGTAAGATGTGGATGTGGCTGGTAAGCCATAATTTATTACTCATCCCTAATAACTTTTGGGTGGGTGGGTAGTGGTGAACCACTGCTTGAACTATCTTCTGGTTGATAGAACACCCACTGTGTTGGGGCAAAGCTGTTGGAATAGTCTTGATGGCGGGTAGTGTTACATTAGTTTATTATTGTCACAAATACTGAGATACAGTTTTATTTTGTGTGCAGAGAGTGATCTTGCCACAGGTAATTCCATTGAGATTGAATGAGGAAACTAACACGGAATATAATGTTACAGTTACAGTTACAGTACAGAGAAGATGCATTGCAACAGACAAAGTGCAAGGACTGTGATAAGATAGATTGGGAGATCAAGATTTCATCTTGTAGTGTATGAGACATAGGTACAGGAGTCTGATAACAGTGGGATAAGATCTGTCCATGAGTCTGGTGAATCTTGCGTTTAAGCTTTTGTATCACCTGCCCAGTGGGAGAGAGAATGACCAGGATGGCAGAGGTCCTTGATTATGTTAGCTGCTTTCCTAATGTAATGGAACTGTAGATGGAGTCATTCGGGGGGGGAGGGGCGCGCTGGTTTATTTACTTATTTTTGTAAGACGTTGATGAGGCCTAATTTGGAGCATTGTGTGCAGTTTTGGTCACTGACCTACTGGAAAGATGTAAGTAAGGTTGAAAGAGTACAGAGAAAATTTACAAGGATGTTACTGGGCCTGGAAGACCTGATTTATAAGGAAAGATTGAATGGGTTGGGACTTCATTCCTTGGAAGATTGAGAGGAGATTTGATAGAGGTATACAAAATTATGAGGGGTATAGACAGGCTTTTTCCACTGAGGTTGTATGGGACTACAACTTGAAGTCATGGGTTATGGGTGAAAGGTGAAAAGTTATCGAGGAACATGAGGGGAAACTTTTTCACTCAGAGGGTCATGAGAATGTGGAACAAGCTGCCAGTGTAAATGGTGCATGCGAGTTTGATTTCAGCATTTAAGAGGAGTTGAGATAGCTACATGGACAGTAAGAATATGGTGGGCTATGGTCCTGGTGCAGGTAATGAGAGTAGGCAGTTTGAATGGCTCGGCACAGGCTAGATGGGCTGTTTCTGTGCTGTATTTTTCTATGACTGTGGATTGCATGCTGGACTGCACTGTGCTCACCATAAGACCATAAGATATAGGAGCAGAAGTAGGCCATTTGGCCCATTGAGTCTGCTCCGCCATTCAGTCATGGGCTGATCCAATTCTTCCAGTCATCCCCACTCCCCTGCCTTCTCCCCATACCTTTTGATGCCCTGGCTAATGAAGAACATATCTATCTCTATCTATGTTCACAACTCTGCAATTTCTGCAATTAATTTATAGAAGGTGCAAACCACAGCAGTTTGTTTTTATAAGTTGATTGGCATTATCCTCTCACCTGGCTACACCAAAACAACTTCAAAGTTCTCATGTTCAGGTTTAAAGACAATTTCACATGTATCATTGTCTTTCTTAGAAATGATGAACAATAACATGTCCTGTAACCTAAATATAGGCATCCATTAGTCTTGCGAGACCATGGATCTGCACCTGGAAAGTCTTCACTCTCCAGGGTGCAGGCCTGGGCAAGGTTGTATGGAAGACCAGCAGTTGCCCATGCTGCAAGTCTCCCCTCTCCATGACACCAATGTTGTCCAAGGGAAGGGCATTAGGGCCCATACAGCTCGGCACCAGTGTCGTCGCAGAGCAATGTGTGATTAAGTGCCTTGCTCAAGGACGCAACATGTTCCCTCGGCTGAGGCTTGAACTCAGGACCTTCAGGTGGCTAGTCCAATGCCTTAACCACTTGGCCATGTGCCCACTAACCTAAATAAGATTTAATGTATTTGCATATGTCTTTCCACTATGAGGTCTTTAACAGAGAATTACATTATAAAATTAAAACACCTGCTGAATATTAAAAATTTCAGCTCCCAAGTGGCAAATAAACTAGGTGAAAAATGTTATAAAAATAAGCAATTGTGTGAATTAATTGTCTAGATTTCAGAATTAGGATGTTTAAATCAAAAAGGCAAAATCCAGAATCAAATATTTTCAAGTTCCTTACAATAGTTTCCTCCATATTACATAACAAAACTCTCTTGGCTGTATCATAACAAATGCCAAACCCTTCTAATCCATCATCACTCACCTGGCTGCCCAAAACCTTCAGATTCCTCATGTTCAGCTTTTGCTCTGTGGTGGCCAGTGCTATCATGTTTGCTGTTGTGTGCTGGGGCAGCAGGCTGAGGGTAGCAGACACCAACAGAATCAACAAACTCATTTGTAAGGCCAGTGATGTTGTGGGGATGGAACTGGACTCTCTGACGGTGGTGTCTGAAAGGAGGATGCTGTCCAAGTTGCATGCCATCTTGGACAATGTCTCCCATCCACTACATAATGTACTGGGTGGGCACAGGAGTACATTCAGCCAGAGACTCATTCCACTGAGATGCAACACAGAGCGTCATAGGAAGTCATTCCTGCCTGTGGCCATCAAACTTTACAACTCCTCCCTTGGAAGGTCAGACACCCTGAACCAATAGGCTGGTCCTGGACTTATTTCATAATTTACATATTACTATTTAACTATTTATGGTTCTATTACTATTTATTATTTATGGTGCAACTGTAACGAAAACCAATTTCCCCCTGGATCAATAAAGTATGACTATGACTATAAAGACAATCTCACATGTATTATTGTCTTTTTTTGAATGGAAGGTTAAGATTTATTGATTGTTTAAAGAATATATAAAGAGGACTGATGGAGTTGGGAGAAAGAAGTAATCTATGTTGGCTGGTGAGCATAAGATTCAGGTTCGTAGTCTAAAAATTATGCCAGTCACTACTGAAGTTAAAAAATGTACATAGTTTGAATGGTAGATGCTTGTCAGCCATGAACTTGTTAAAAGTCATAACAGATTCAAGGTGTTAAGTGGGTATATTTTATTTCTGTCATCTACCCCACCCCCTCCCACCTTCCTTTCCAGTCCAGAAGAAGGATCTCGGCCCAAAACCTTGACTGTTCATTCATTTTTATAGATGCTGCCTGACCTGCTGAGTTTCTCCAGGATTTTGTGTTTGTTGCTGCTTTGGATGTCCTGCATCTCCAGAATTTCTCACGTTTAAATTTTTTCCTATGTTCCTTGATGTCTTTATGATCCAAAAACCATCTAGCTTTAAATCGTCTCTAACCCCAGAAATTACACTCTAAATTCTCTGATGCTCTAACCAGCTTCTAAAATATTTTGTTTATTCTTCGCTTAGTCACATAGGCCTTGTACTCCAGAATTCCGTATCTGGACACTTTTAGCTCCTGGTCTTCTCCACGCACGCCTCACTCCTCTTCTCTCCCTGGTAAATCCCTACCAAGTGCTTTGGAACTTCTTTTCAAACAGTTAAAATCACTTAAGTGACAGCTCTTTTTCGCACCAAGTAGTTTTGCTGTTCGAGATTGGTTCTGTTGTATTTGATTCTGGTGCCTCTCCTCTGGGTCTGCTGAGAACGGTGCTAATCACCATTACTAGTATTTACTGACAATCTAGCCTCTGCTCCCCTGATGGCCCATGTCACAGAATTGAACGTTTCCGTGAAAATGCTTGTGGGATTTTGTTTTTCCACAGGCAACCCTGAACTTTTCCTACCATAATTTACTATTCTTTTTAATATTGTTTGATTAATTAGTATAAAATCACTTTTAGAGACTTTGCTATTTAATACATTGTAAAATTTTCCTGACGTCAACATTCTTAAAATAAGGACTGTATTCTACTTTTGAATACTGCACATTCTTGTCTAACGTTCGAATAAGGAGGAAAGAAAGGGTTATAATCTCCAATTGAACTGAAGGATTCAAATTAATGCATGTTGCTAATTCAAGTAAGTAAATGTGGTTTTATACTTCAGGAGATGACTTTAGACTTCTTTGCTGGCCTATCACACGCACTGAACGTTGTCCTGGCTGGAGGTGGGAGTAAAAGGCTTTTCTATGAGTGCACTTCCTAGACTGTTTAGTCCTCATTCAGTAGAGAACAGTGGCTGCAGACAAAAGCTGTATACACTGTACAAACAGAGCACCAAAGCAGCAATACACTGACTCATTCTTCGCTGTGTGTGAGAACTGAGGGGGACTCTATTCACTGCCTTTGTGCTTGTGTCTGTCAACAGCGCTGTTTGAGGCAATGGCTATTGTGTTCACCAATGTTTCTTATTGACCTATGTCTCAGCTTGTAATGTTCCCAGGGTTGGACCTATGATTGAAAGAATATTTGGAAAGTGTGGTTGCAGACCAAATGCCTTTCACAGCATTGTTAGCTATACTATTATATCTAAACTGTGGTTTGCAATAACGCAAACAGGTAATTATGTAGTCACAGCTGCAATATGAAAACTCCTTTGACATCTGGTAATCATCATCTCTTTAAAAATGTACCTTGTGGTTTTCTTTACAATAGTCATACTTTCTTTTAAGTGCTAGTTGTGTTACTAGAAATTGACAAAGGGTTGGTGATGCTGGGAAGTCAAAGAGCAAGCATTTTGAAAACCAGTTAACGATTTTCAATCTTTTTTTAATGGTTTAAACTCAGGTCGTTAATCTGACTTTTTTACTAACTGGATTTGACATTGGTTGAGTGCCAAAGGCTGTTAATGTTTTTAGCTTTGGCTGTGGGAATTCTTGTGGCTTTATGCCTTTTGGGTGTGTGCATGTGTTCAGCATTGCCAGTGGCTTAACCTACCTGTTTGGGGAAAGAGGGAGAATCCTGGAACAACAAAATAGCATTGCAATTATGTTGAAGGTACCTGTCAGACAAGCAACTTCATAGTGATTCACTGTACTTAAACCCATAATTGCAGGAAGGGCCACAAGATCTGCCACCTTTCCCAGAGTTTGTGGATGGTCAGGGTTGATGAAAGGGAAAGGACTTGTATTAATGTGATTGCAGATTTTCACCGCTGAAGGTTGTAAAATCCTGTTGCTTCTGCCACAGGGTAATTTGACACGTAACCAGCCTGCATTATCTAGAGTATATCCTAAAGTTCAGTGGGCATCCGTTTTGCAACAATAATGTTGTCTTTTGTTTATTCTTTCTTAAACAAACCCTCATTATTTTACACACACACAAGTTATTCTTGTACTTGTTAAACTGAGGAGCAGTTGTACATTCACAAAATTGAAAAATATAATATTTTTCATATTTTGTTTTAAATTGCTTATGTTTAAGACTTTCTGGTATAGAATGCAAACTTCATTCACTTTCCAATGTTTTTGGGTGGGGTGAAATTTAGCATTTTCAGAGACAGAAGTGCATCACAGTTCTGTCACTGCTTTACAAATCAAAGACACTTGTGGTTTACTTGAGCACATTTTAGTCGATCGGTTGGAAGAAGTGGTTTTGGTCAGTTAATTTGGTCGTCCCTCTGATGGATTTTTCAGAAGTAATGTGGTCCTTTCATCTTGCCTCATGCTCCATAATTGAGGCTGAACATTGTTCTTTGACCTCAAAGTCTTGAAGAGATAATTTAGTACTTGGGTTAAGATCAAAGCATTCTCTGTTGACTTGCTTTGTCAAAATGTAATTTAGATTAATGTCAAATATTGAGCTAAAACATTGGTTTACAATGCATTGAGTTATACATATTATTCTTAATTTCTGCTTTTAATATACTTACTTCTTGGGGCAATTTATCCAGAGCTGTTTGTTTTTCATGTTTTTCAATATTACAGATTCATTTATTTATAAAAAAATGTTTAAAGTGCACAATTTGGACTTCTCTAAAATAAAATCATTTTATATTGATAGATTTTATATACTGCATGAGCTTGCTTTTTTTTCTCCAAAGTATTTGTTTTTCTGTTCCTAGAATCTTAGGGAAATTATGTTTTAAATTACGAAAGTGAATCAAGTGTTTTGGGCTATTTTATCCCCATGAGCTAGTACCCCAAATAATTTCTGGTCCCAAAGTACCCTATCCTTTATTTCTTTAGATTAGATTAGATTCAACTTTACTGTCATGGTGCCGAGTACAGATACAAAGCCAATGAAATGCAGTAACCAGAAATGCAAAGAATAGTATTATTTACAAAATAACTGTGAATGAAAAGTAAGTGCTACAGCACACAAATATAAAAGTACTGAGACAGTACAATATGGGTGCAATAATGCTTAGCGCTGTGATGTGAGATTCAGCAGGGTCACAGCCTCAGGGAAGAAGCTCTTCCTGTGCCTGCTGGTGCGGGAGTGGAGGCTCCTGTAGCACCTACCAGATGGGAGGAGAGTAAGAAGTCCATGGTTAGGGTGACATGCATCCTTGATAATGCTCTTCGCCCTGCCCAGGCAGTGTTTATTGTAGATGTTCTCAATGGTGGGCAATTGGGTGCCGATAATCACGCTGGGCAGTTTTCACCACCCACTGGAATGCTTTGTGGTCCAATATGGGACAATTGCCATACCACACTGAGATGCAGTTGGTGAGTATGCTCTCAATGGTACGGCGGTAAAAGTCCGTCAGTATCCTGGGACAGAGGTAAACTTTCTTGATGCTCCACAGGAAATAAGGGCGCTGTTGCGCCTTTTTGATCAGGGTGTTCAGGGGCCAGGTGAAATCCTTACCTTTGACAGATCAGAACCTCATTCTAATAAAATGATCTTTTTGCCTGGGTGCTGCCTGGCCTGCTGAGTATCAACAGTATTTTCTGTTTCTATCTCAAAGAGTATCTGCTTCCTGAGTGTGGTGTCAGGCTTGTGAACGATGTGGCCTGCCCAGTGATACAAAATGTATTATTAGGGATTCATAATGCTGGAATTTTGCTTGGGAGGGGTGACTGATATTGCTTTGTTTATCCTACCTTTGGAATTGACAAAATTCACATAGATAATTCAAGATTCTTTAATATCCGGTACACAGGTGTAAAGGGGAACAAAATTATCGTTACTCCGGATCTGTTACAGCACAAAAAAAAAACACATGAAATAAAGAACACAGTAATAGTTAACAAATACAATAAGTTATAAGTACCTAGTCTACAAGAAGGGTCTGAGCTGTCTCTATTTCCTGAGGAGACTGAGGTCCTTTAACATCTGCCGGACGATGCTGAGGATGTTCTGCGAGTCTGTGGCGGCCAGTGCGATCATGTTTACTGTTGTATGCTGGGGCAGCAGGCTGAAGGTAGCAGACACCAACAGAATCAACAAACTCATTCGTAAGGCCAGTGATGTTGTGGGGATGGACCTGGACTCTGATGGTGGTGTCTGAAAAGAGGATGCTGTCCAAGTTGCATGCCATCTTGGACAATGTCTCCCATCCACTACATAAAGTACTGGTTGGGCACAGGAGTACATTCAGCCAGAGACTCATTCCACCGAGATGCAACACAGAGCGTCATAGAAAGTCATTCCTGCCTGTGGCCATCAAACTCCTCCCTTGGAGGGTCAGACACCCTGAGCCAATAGGCTGGTCCTGGATTTATTTCCTGGCATAATTTACATATTACTATTTAATTATTTATGGTTTTATTACTATTTAATTACTTATGGTGCAACTGTAACGAAAACCAATTTCTCCCGGGATCAATAAAGTATGACTATGACTATGATAGGTTATATACATAGTTCGATTTTATGCCCATAAAGTGATGCTAAGCACAGGAATTTCTATGCATAAGGTAACTGACAAATAATGATATTTATTATCATTATGATAATGATAAAGTAGTGGTGGTTGTGGGTATGGTGGGGTGGGTTAGTAGGTGCAGGTATTAATCCGTGTTACTGCTTTGAGATTGGTGGTCCCAGTGTGGATGCTACATTGTGTCCTTTCTGATGGGAGTGGGACAAACAGTCCATGAGCAGGGTGGGTGCAATCCTTCATCATGTTACTGGCCCTTTTCTGTCGATACAGTATGTCCTTGATGGTGAGTAGGCTGGTGCTGGTGATTCATTGAGCAGTTTTCAATTCTTCTTATCGTGTCCATGGGCAGTCTATATATGGCCCAGCCAGAACTGGACACATTTTTGTGCCTTGTTGTTGAATTCGGCAAGATCTGCAACAGTACAAGGTTCCTCTAGCGATGGGCATTGCAGGAGATGTTGCATAGTTTGTGGCTCGGTTCCACATTCACAAGTTGTCGGGCTGGTTGTATATCCCCATTTGCTTAGTGACACCTTTGAACAACCTACACCAGTCCTAAGTCTGTTAAGGCACTTCCAGGTTGCCCAGTTGCAATTAGTTCCTGGGGGAAGGCTTTCATCTGGTGGAATTTCCATCATTGGGGGTTGTTTGAGACTGGCGAGCCAGTCTTTCCACAAGGCGATGCGGGCTTCAGATGGGATTGATTGTAATGGAACAACACTGTTCATGAAGCTCTTCCTTGACTTTAGGCGGCTGGGTGTAGGTGTATGACCATTTAGAGGGTGCCTCTCATCTGATGTTTGACGGAGTCATTCCTTCTTACTAGCTACCATTCTTCTTGTATCGGGGGAGCAATACCCGCCTGGATATACAGGCCATTGGTGTTCGTTGGTTTTAAACAACCTGTGATAAGTCGGCAGCTTGCATTCAGAACGGCATCCATCTTCTTAGCAGGAGTAGATCTTTCCCATGCAGGGCAGGCGTATTCGGCAGTGGAATAGCAAAGAGCAAGTGCACTGGCTCGCAAGGTAGAAGCGTTCACATCGCGGCCCTGTTTCAACCAATTCTACCACCACCACGCGCAGCAAGTGGTTTTGAATGACTGTTGTCGAGCCTTCCTGTCCAGTGTAGTGCGGTTTCGGTACTATGCAATGATGCAGCTTGTTGGGATGGTCTCTACTGCACATCTGTAGAATGATGTGAGTAGAGTTGTGCACAGTCCAGCTCCTTTCAGCCTCCTCAGAAAGTAGAAGCATTGATGAGTTTTCCTGATTGTGCAAAAAATGTGTTCTGGGACCATGAGAGGTGTGCACTTCCGGAAGTGTGAACCTGTTTGCAGTTTCCACTGCGGTGCTGGGCGCCAGGTGTCAAGTTCTTCCACCTCCTCTCTGGAAGCCATCTCATCATTGTTGGTGATGAGCCCCACCATTGCCGTGTCACCGGCGAACTTGACAATGTGATTACTCGGATAGTTGGCCCTGCAGTCGTGTGTGAGCGAAATGTTCAGCGTTCAGCTCAGCACGCAGCCCTGCGGGGCACTTGTGCTCAGCATGATGGGGAGAGAGGGGCAGCTGTGCACCCTGATTCTCTGAGGTGTGTTGGTTAGGAAGTCCAACACCCATTTGCACAGTGATGTATTTAGACCGAGGGGTAGGAGCTTGTTCACCAAGGTCTGTGGGTAAAATAGTGTTGAATGCTGAACTAAAATCCAGGAACAGCATTCTGACGTATGCTAAGTGTAAACATGAAATTCTGCTGATGCTGGAAATCTGAAGCATCACACAAAATGCTGGAATAACTCAGCGGGTCAGGTAGCATCTATGGAAATGAATAAAACAGTCGAGACTTTTGGCCGAGACTCTTCATCAGGACTGAAATGGAAAGGGAAGGACACCAGAATAAAAAGGTGGGAGGAGGGGAAGGAGGCTAGCGAGAAAGTGATGGGTGAAGCCAGGTGGGTGGGAAGGGTAAAGGGCTGGAGAGGAAGGAATCTGATAGAGGAGGAGAATGGACAATAGAAGAAAGGGAAGTATAGGCAGGTGAGAAGAGGTAAAGGGCCAGAGTGAGGAATAGAATAAGAAGGAAGAGTGAAGTTTTCTAGGTGCGTCAGGGCCAGGTGCACAACAGATGCTATGGCGTCAATCGTAAAACGGTTCTGTCAATAAGCATATTGGCGAGTGTCCAGTGTGGGAGGAATGGAGTTTTTGATATGTGCCATTACCCGCCATAATGATATTGACAGTAACTCTCTGACACTTTACAGTACATGCTGTCAATAGTCTAAGTCTCACATAGCAAACAAAAGTTACCATAAGCAAATTACCATAAATTATATCTAACTGACTCAACAAAATAAACAAGAACATTCATGTAAGTTGAGAGAGAGAGAGAGAGAGAGAGAGAGAGAGAGAGAGAAAATATGCTTCAAGATGGTGTTGGGGCTCAGTTCAAGAACCTGATGGTAGTGGGGAAGAAATTGTTGATGGACATTTTAAGGTGATTGGAGGAAAGTATAAAGGGGATGTCAGGTAGTTTTTACTTTACACAAAAAGTGTTAATGTTCATGGGATATACTGCTAGGGGTGGTGGTAGAGGCAGATACATTCAGGACGTTTAAGAGACTCTTAGGCACATAGATGAAAGAAAAATGGAGGGCCATGTGGGAGAGAGGAGTTAAATTGATCTTGGGAGTAGGTTAAATGGTTGGCACAACATTGTGAGCCGAAGAGCTTGTACAGTGCTATACTGTTCCACGTTCTATGTTTAACCTTGAGGTGTGAGCCTTCAGGTTCCTGCACCTTTCCATTTATAATTCTGTTATCAAAAGTGTCCATATGCAGAGTTCATCACAATGGCAATTTTGAAATCAATGTTTTTTTCAGGTGGACAAGATTCATTCAGCTACACTAGTGCTTGATTATAGTTTCAGTACTTAACATCTCCAAATTGTGATGGAAGTTCACATCATTTCTCTAACTCTTTCCTTGACTTGCAGTTTAACTTTGACGTTTTCTCTTGTTGTTTGAACTTCTCATAAGCTACAGATGAAATCAAACAATATTATATCGATTTCCATTATCTGGGCCAACTGAAAAATTGGTAGCTTACTTAAAATGGACCTTTAGCTCAAAGTAGGACAGGGCTATTCTAAAAACTTACAGTCACCTTAGACAATCTCTCAGGGTTGACAGCAGGTTGCTTCCACCACACTTTTCTACATTTCTCCAGCCTCAGTGTACTCCCATTGGAGAGATTTGAGTGTTTATTGTTTTAAATAGATCTCCACTAATTTGTGTGGTCTTCAACTGGGGATTTCAATGAGTTGATGCAGATGTTTTTTTATTAAGGAGAAGCTGTGTGTGTATCTTTTGAAGTGTTTTCCTTGCTGAAATGGAAGAGTGTGCGATTTCACATGTCCAGGCGTTTGGCCTTTGCATCAGGACTGTTGAGCGTGTTCAGAGTTTTCGTGCAGGTGATGTTGACCTGAGAGAGTTCTGATGTTATTTTGCCTATCCTACTATTCAATTTAGAGAAATTAGTAGAAATAAAGGTAGTATTTCTCTTTTCTGGTGTCTGTTTAATTTGTCCACTTTCCCAGTGTATACATTTTCCTATTCCCTGAGACTAAGGTGGTCTTAAGTTCTTGTTCTTTTTTTCCTTTTAGTAAACTGTAGGTTATACTTGTGAGCTAGAGGTAGGGATGGATTCAACCTGATGGCATGAACATCAATTTCTTCCACTATTTTCCCTTCCCTCTTCCCTCTTATATAGTACAGTACACACAAAAAATATATAGCCCAAGTCCCTGAGTCTATGTTTGTTGTCGGCAAGAACAAGCCCGCAGCAGTCTGCGGATGGACATAATCCAGCTAGTCTTCCACCGAGCAAGCACTGGAGGGCAGCACTGACATCATCATGAATGCCGCACCACACAGCCTCTGGTGTCACCTCTCTTGGGCTGCTGCAACACGTGATACCACAGCTTGGGGCCTAGTCTGTGCTATAACTGAGGCCATGCAGCTCCCTCACCGTCAGTCCCTGTCAGCATTCCACATCACCAATGCCCAACAGGGTCTTGCGATCACAAAAAAATCCACTAAGACAATCACTCGCTGTTAGACTGCACACCACCTTCGCGCACTGATTCCAGCGCCCCTCTATAAGCAGGCAGCAACACGGTCCACACCAAGTCTAGCTCTTCCCGCTAACCAGCAACTAACCAATGGGGTAGATATGCAATACTTGAACTTCTTAATGTCCAGCAACGTCTTACAACCGTAAAAAAAAATGTTTAAAAAGACCATGACACCTTTGGCCCTGTAGAGGTCACGGAGTACAAGTGTGCTGTCATCTTACTGGAAGTTCAGGGTCCTATACTTTGTCCCTGATGGTGGTACTGAGAGGAAAGCATGACCCCAGTTCTTCATGATGGATGCCGCCTTTTTGAGGCACTACCTGTTCAAGATGATGGGGAAGTTTGTACGCAACCTGGCTGAGTCTGTAGCCCTGTGAAGCCTCCATACCTGGCTGTGATGCAATCAGTCAGATGACTCTCCACCGTACATCTGTAAAACTTTGCAAGAGTCTTTGGTGACATACCAAATCTCCTCAAACTCCTAATGATAGATGTTGTGAGATATTATTGCCTAGGAACTTGAAGCTGTCCACCCTTTCCACTGTTGACCCCTCAATCTGGATTGGTGTGTTCTTTCCTGACTTCCCCTTCTGGAAGTTCATAATCACTTTCTTGGTCTTGCTGACATTAAGTGTAAGGTTGTTGTTATGATACAACTTGACCAAGCAAACTATCTCACTCCCGCATGCTTTCCTGTAGCCATCTAAGATTCTGCCGACAACAGTGGTGTCATCAGCAAATTTATCAGTTGAGGTTGAGCTATGCCTAGCCACACAATCTTTCTCTACACTCTAAGAGCAGCACTCATCCCTGAGGTGATTGTCAGCACGGAGAAGAAGAACAAAGAGCCGGATGAATCAGGTAATCTAACATTTGCGGGTTGTGAACCCCCTTTCTTCCCGGACGTCCCAGGAAATGGCTCGTTAGCCCTCGCTGGCAGTTTCCCAACTCAGCGCTGAGAAACCCACTATTCTCTGGCCTTGTAGGTCGAGGGAGTACACATTCCGGTCCCACCAAATCCATGAGATGTAGATGTCTCTCCCACCCAAGCCCCGGTTTGTCTGAGTTGCTCGTCAACCGGAAATTACAGACCACACACTGCATATAATTAAAGGAAATTTATTTATGAATATTAATTTAACTAAAGAGTTAGTAAAGAAAAGAAAGAAAAGACAAACAAAAAGGGCCCATTATAATTAAACAGTCAAATGTGCACAAGTTGGAGCTCAAATCTTCCAAAAATCATGTTTATCGATCCTCAGTAGACTCCCGCACCTTGCTCCATCAAGTTACGGTCCCCACCGGATTGAATCCTATGACCGGTTCTCTTCAGCATCTTCTCCCTTAATTTCTCGCCAAACCAGTGTCAGGAACAAAAGAAAACCTGCTCCCTCAGCCTTCTCTCCTCATTGGATGGCCCATATTCCTAAGCACCCATTATCTCTAACGATATCCCAAACACTGCTTCTACGGAAAGACCATTACTTGAAATACCCTACAATGTTAGCAGTGAAATCTTTACCAGGGCGCTTACCAGTAGAAAAACTAGCTAATGTTTTGGGTTAGCATGGGAGAAAAGTTCTGCCCCATTTCTCCTTCCATAATCCCTGATCTAAAACTTTTTTCACAGATACTGCTTGGCTGCCTGTGTTCTTCCAGCATCTCTGTGTGGTTTCAGATTCCAGTACCTGTCATTTTATTTGTTTTCCAAAGATTGAATGGTTTCTTGCTTTTTGTACAGTCATCTCCACTGCAGTGTGCAGCTTACTGAAGCTGAGGTGATGTATTGCAATGGATCATGAAATTTGGTATGATAGCGCAGCCTTTCCTTCTCCCAATATGCTCTGGAATCAGGCCTGTGGGAAACCCATTGGCAAAAATTGTGGCTTGCATGTCATTGTGAGGTTTGTAAGAAATTTTTGGTAACAGTCACATTTGAGAAGGATCCTCCATAAGCTCTCCTGGTTGACCGAGCCTCAAGTGTCTGTGAGTTAAAAAAGATCTTATGCAGTGGTCAGCGCCACTTGGTACATTGTCAAGCAGTGAAGGCCACATTCGTTGTATTTCCTGATAGCAGAAACCTCATTACAACTCTGAGAGGAACTCTTGCATCAACAGGAGGAAGTAACTTCATTGGCTGGCATTGGTGAAGATCTCCTGATTACCATAAAACTGGATTCTAGGCTTCCTTGGCATGCTGTCCTGTTCCCAGATAAAAAAAAAAGATGAGTTCGTAATATGCATTAGAAAAACATTTCAACTTGCGTTTCAGCCATTGGATGGTCTTTTTAATCTGAGGTGGTCATGTAGTGAATTTGTCTGATGAGTATCCAAGGATGGTTGGTACCAGATTCATTTTGACTTTCAAAGGGAGCAATTGAGTGATTTTTCAAACAAATAAGATGTTTGTGATTCCCTTACTATGATTTCTTGCTTTAAAGAAACATGATGTATCGCTCATAAAATGGGGTTTACTTTGTTGTGAAAGGAGACAGTTCTAAGAAGTTGATGGGAGCAACATTTTCCTATTAATGCTCTAAGATAATGCTAACTTTATTCCAATGTGCTTCTTTCATGTGTCATGACAAAAATTCCAGTATTTCATGGGTATGAAAAAACCCCGTAAACTTGAATAAAAAAATTATTGTGGTTTTACAATGCAAATCTTGGAATCATCCAGCCTACACAATGGCTCCTTAGAGCAGCTTGTAGTCAAGCCCACAATGGAAAAACCCATTCTTGATTTCATGTTATGTAATGAACCAGATTTGATTGGGGAGCTTAAGACAAAGGAACCCTTAGCCCTTGATAATAATATGATAGCTGTAGAAGCTAAAATCAGATGTATTTGTTTTGCAATTGAGTAAAAGTAATTATAAAGACAAGAGAGAGGAGTTGGTTAAAGTTATTGATGGTAGAGCAGCAATGGCTGGAGCTTCTGGGAGTAATTCAGAAGAAGCAGGACTATTTTGTCCCAAAGAAGAAGAAGCATTTTAAGGGGTGATGGAGCAACCATGGCTGACAAAGGAAATCAAAGGCAGCGTAAAAGTAAATGAGAAGTCATACGATATAGCAAGAATTAGTGGGAAGCTAGGGGACTGGGAAGCTTTTAAGACCAACAGAAAGCAACTTAAAAATAAAACAATAAGGCAAGAAAAGATGAAATGTGAGATAAGCTAAACAATAGTATAAAAAAGCATAGCAGAAGCTTTTTTTCAGATATATAACAAGTAAAACCCAGGCAACTTGGACTACTGGAAATAACATTGAAGAAGTAGGGATGGGGAACAGAGAAATGGCAGACCAATTGAATAAGTACTTTGCATCAGTCTTCAGAGTAGAACTAACTAGCAACAAGCCAGAAACTTGACAGGGTCCAGGGGCAGAAGTAACCCATTACTAAGGAGAGGCGGTTTGGGAAGCTGGAAGGTCTGAAGGTTACGTGACGCAAATGGACTACAT
This sequence comes from Mobula hypostoma, assembly GCF_963921235.1. Taxonomy (NCBI): domain Eukaryota; kingdom Metazoa; phylum Chordata; class Chondrichthyes; order Myliobatiformes; family Myliobatidae; genus Mobula; species Mobula hypostoma. Next base: position 229,086,884 of record NC_086097.1, on the reverse strand, counting down.
CCCAGTGTTCTGAAAGACGTAAGGAGATTGTGGAGGCATTAGTAGTGATCTTTCTAAAATCACTGTATTCTGGAATGGTTCCAGAGGACTTGAAAATCACAAGTGTCACTCCACTCTTCCAGAAGGGAGAGAGGCAAAAGACAGGAAGTTAATCAGTTAGCCTAAATTCAATGGAGGTAAGATGTTGGAGTCCATTATTAAGGATGAGATTTCGGGGATAGTTGGAGGTGCGTGATAAAATAAGCCAGTCATGATAGATCCCTTAAGGGGAAGTCTTGTGGAACAACTCTGTTGGAATTCTTTGAGGAAATAACAGGCAGGTTAGACAAGGGAGAGTCTGTGTATGTTGGATTTTCAGAAGGCCTTTGATAAAGTGTTACACAGGAAGTTGCTAAAAAGACATAGGGGACTCCATGATATTACAGAAAAGATACTAGCGTAATGATGGAGGAATTCAGCACACCAGACAGCGTCTGTGGAAAAGATATAGTCAATATTTTGGGCCAAGACCCTTCATCAGGACCCAGCAGATTTTCTATTGTTAGCATGAATAGATTGGCTGACTGGCAGAAGGCAAACCATGGAATTAAAAGGGAACTTTTATTGGCTGGCTGCCAGAGACTAGTGGTGTTCTACAGGAGTCTTGTGTTGGGTCTACCACTTGTCACATTATATAGACCATAAAATATAGGAGCAGAATTGGGTCTATCGAGTCTGCTCCGCATTTCATCATGGCTGATCCAATATTTCTCTCAGACCCAGTCTTCTGCCTTTTCCCCGTATCCCTTCGTGCCCTGACCACTCAAGCATCTATCAACCTCTGCATTAAATATACATAAAGACTTGGCCTCCACAACTGCCTGTGGGAAAGAATTCCACAGGTTCACTATTCTCTGGCTAAAGAAATTCCTCCTCATCTCCGTTCTAAAAGGATGCCTCTCTATTCTGAGGCTGTGTCCCCTGGTCTTTAAGACTCTCCCACCATAGGAAATATCCTCTTCACATCCACTCTATCGTGGCCTTTCGCCATTTGATAGGTTTCAATGAGGTCTCCCCTCATTCTTCTGAATACTAGTGAATACAGGCCCAGAGCTATCAAATGCTCTTCATATTTCAAGCCATTCAATCCGGGAATCATTTTCGTGAGCCTCCTTTGAATCCTCTCCAGTTTCAGCAAATCCTTTCTAAGATAAGGGGCTCATAACACTCCAAGTGATGCCTCAGCAGTGCTTTATATCCTCAACATTACATCCTTGGTTTTATATTCTAGTCCTCTTGAAATGAATGCTAACTTTGCATTTGCATTCTTTACCACAGACTCAACCTGAAAATTAACCTTTAGGGAATCCTGCACAAAAGTTCCCAAGTCCTCTTGTGTTTCAGTTTTTTTTGTATTTTCTCTCCATTTAGAAAATAGTCAACCCTTTCATTTCTTCTGCCAAAGTGCATGACCATACACTTCCCAACACTGTATTCCATCTGCCATTTCTTTGCCTGCTCTCATCTAAGACCTTCTGTAGCCTCTCTACTTCTTCAAAACTACCTACCCCTCCACCTATCTTTGTATCATCTGCAATATTTGCAACAGAGCCATCAATTCCATCATCCAAATCATTGACATATAATGTAAAAAGAATCGGTTCCTACATAAACCATAGTGGAGCACCACTAGTCACCAGCAGGCAACCATAAAAGTCTCCTTTTATTCCCACTCTTTGTCTCCTTCTAATCAGCCACTGCTTCATCCATGCTAGAATCTCTCCTGTAATACTATGGGCTCATCACTTGTTAAGCAGCCTCATGTGTGGCAGCTTGTCAAAGGCCTTCTGAAAATCAAGTACACAACATCAACCGATTCTCCTTTGTCTATCCTGCTTGCTATTTCTTCAAGGAATTCCAAAAGATTTGCCAAACAAGATTTTCCCTTGAGGAAACCATGCTGACTATGGCCTATTTTATCAAGTGCCTCCAAGAACTCATCCTTATAATCGACTCTTGACATCTTCCCAACCACTGAAGTCAGACTAACTGGACTATTGTTTACTTTCTGCTGCCTCTCTCCCTTCTTGAAGAAGTGGAGTGACATTTGCAATTTTCCAGTCTTCAGGAACCATTTCAGAATCTAGTGATTTTTGAAATGTCATTATTAATGCCTCCACAATCTCTTCAGCCACCTCTTTCAGAACCCTGGGACATACCCCACCTGGTCCAGGTGATTTATCTACCTTCAGACCTTTCAGTTTCTGAAGAACCTTATCTCAAGTAATGGTAACTTCACACACTTCATGACCCCTGACACCTAGATCTTACATCCTACTGCTAGTTTCTCCCATAGTGAAGACTGATGCAGAATACTTGTCCAGTTCACCCTCCGTTTTCTTGTCCCCAATGCTATCTGTCCAGCTATTATTTTCCACTGATCCAGTACCCACTCTCGCCTCTCTTTTACACTTTATGTACCTGAAGAAACTTTTGGTATCCTCTTCAATATTATTGCCTAGCTTACTTTCATATTCCATCTTTACCTTCTTGCAAGATGTACATATCCTGTGCCTTTGGAATTGTTTCCAGAAATTCCAGCAATTGCTGCTCTTCCATCATCCCTGCCAGTGTTCTTTTCCGATCAATTCTGGTCAACTTCTTCTGACCCCATGTCACCTCTTTCTAATGATTTAATTTCATTTTTGTTAATCATCTGGATGACAGAATTGACTTGCAGGTTGAGTCAGTGGTAAGGAAGGCAAATGCAATGTTTGCATTCATTTGGAGCGGACTAGAATATAAAGCAATGATGTAATTCTGCAGCTTTATAAGGCATTGGCCAGGACTTACTTGGAGTATTGTGAACAGATTTGGACCACATTGCGAAAGAAGAATATTCTAGCATTGGAGAAGATCCAAAGGTTTACGAGAATTATCCCAGGAATGAAAGGGTTACATATGAGGTGCATTTGATGAGTGAGCATAGATCTCATTGAAACCTATCTAGTATTGGAAGTCCTAGATAGAGTTAGAGAGGATGTTTCCTATGGTGGGGGAGTCTAGGACTGGAGAGAACAGCATCGGAATAAAAGGATGTCCTTTTAGAACAGAGATGAGGGATTTCTTTAGCCAGAGGGTGGTGAATCTGTGGAATTCATTGCTACGGACAGCTATGGAGGCAAAGTTGTTGGATTTATTTAAAGCAAAATTTGATATGCTCTTGATTAGTAAGAGTGTCAAAAGTTATGAAGAGAAGGCAGGTGAATGGAGTTAAGAGAGTAAAATAAACCAGGCATGATGGAAAGGCACAACAGGCTCAATGGACTGAATGGCCTTATTCTGCTCCCAGCACCTGCAGCAGTTTGCTCTGATTCAGCCTGGGGTGCAATAAAGGGTTAATCACTTGGATGTCTACTGCTTGTGCTCTTTTCATTTTGAAGGACAACATCCGTAGTTTGAATTTTGTGTCACTCGATGTTAAATGGTATAGCGCCTGAAGATCATGCAGTGAACTTAGTCTCCACTAAATCTAGAAAGTTATTCTGGCTTTGAGGTTGTAGCCACAAACCACAATTAAATATTTGGGGCCATATCTAATTGAAGTACATATGCATCCATAGGTTTTGTTTGTGGAAATCTAACGTTCACTTTTGTTAATCTTTCATTCCAACAGGTGAAGTATGTGTTTTTTTGGGGGGGGCTCACATTTATTTCAACGTGTAGCTGGCTTCCTCTTTCCTCTGTTGGAATTTGTACAATATTGTTTGTTGGTATCCTACAATCTGTGATACAGCTGTTTATTTCAATCGGTTCAAACAAATTGATTTTTTGATAAACATTACTTTTGAAAAATTGCTTAAATCGGCCCCCTTTCTAAAAGCAAACTTTGAATAGTCTATTGTTAGTTTTAACCACACATAATGAAAAACATTCAGCATGCATAGTTAAAACTAAATATATAAATAATTCATATTCTCTGTATAAATATAGCAGCTTTTTTTTCTCAATACAAAGCTTAAAGTTTGTTGTTTTGGAACTTCTTTTTGTACTTTATGATCTTCCCATAAAGTGCGGTTTCCTCTTGTGCCACGTACATTGTGTTTCAATGGAGAACAGATTTTTCATCTTCTTTGTTATTTGTTATGGATTTGAGGAGATTTGATCTGTCACCAAAGACTTGCAAACGTCAATCGATGTGGAGAGTATTTTAACTGATTACCTCACAGCCTGGTTTGGAGGCTTCATAGCACAGGATCACAAGAGGCTAGATAGGATTGTAGACTTGGCCTGCTCCATCAACAGCACAACCTCTCTCACTATTGAGGACAGTTTCAAGAGGCTGTGCCTTAGATAGGTGGTGTCCATCACTCACCATCCAAGCCTTGCCCTCTTCCCATATTTGCCATTGAGGAGGAGATGTGACAGCCTAAAGACCTACACTGAACAATTTAAGAACTGTTTCTTCTTCTTTGCCATCAGATTTATGAACAGTCCATGAATCCATGAATTTAGTTATTCTTTGTTTTTGCATTATTTATTTATTTTAGAATCTTAAAGTAATTGTTATGTCTTTGCATTCACAGTAAAACAAAGAAATACAATAGAATCAATGAAAAACTGAACTGAATCTGCCTGGACTCTTTCGATGTCTTTGTGATTTGGTGTTTTATATTCCGTGTTTTTCGCTCTTTCTTTTGGCATTTGCGCAATTTGTTCTTTCTTTTGTGCGTTGCGTGTTTGATGTTTTTTCTTTAAAAGGGCTCCATGGTTTTCTTTGTTTCTTGGCTGTCTGGGGAATACGAATTTCAGGGTTGTATACTGCATTTATCCTTTGATAATAAATACTTTGAATCTTGAATCTTTGAAAACCACACACAAAAGACTGACAATGTGCTCAAGAAGACCAACTGTGCAAATAAAATAATAGTAAATAAATAAGTCGTACAGCAAACGTGTGGGGAGTCCTTGAAAGTGAGTCCTTTGGATGTGTGATCAGAATTCTGATTATTTTACCCATGATTCCCTCTGCCTAACACAGATTGGGCTACTTACGCAAACAGGAGGAATTCTGCAGATGCTGGAAATTCAAGCAACACACATCAAAGTTGCTGGTGAACGCAGCAGGGTCTCGGTCCGAAACGTCAACTGTACCTCTTCCTAGAGATGCTGTCTGGCCTGCTGCGTTCACCAGCAGATTTGCTGCGTGGGCTATTTACTGGCTATATGTCATACCACATCCTTTAAATTCCAGGTCATTAAAGTACAATGCCCAAGTTATTTCTTCGGCCCAAATATTGACTTCTGATGAAGAACAGTTGGAATGGAGATAGTAGCGAGAGGAGAATTAACTGTAATTTGGAAGCTTAGTCCACTTTGTAAATTCTTAAGTATTTGTAGCTCAGCTGACAGAATTTAAATGTTTGAACAAATCAAGGCTTTCACTTATTTTGTGGAACAAATGTCCACACAGTTCATTCATTTGACTATCATGTAACAAAGCCGGTCACTTCAAGGAATTGCAGGTCAAGTTGTTGTAACTTTGCTGCACGAGTTACACATTTCACTATGTTTTACCCATAAACGTCGACAGGAATGTCCAGGGTTGGGTAACAATGAATGCATGGCCTTTTGGTGGGTAGCTCTTGGGAAGAGAATGGTTCTTTTCAGATGAGGGCATTGGTGTTGAAGAGAAGATTAATGAGGTAAAACAGTAATGCTGTTACTGTGGCAGTAATCCACACACGCATGTCATACAGCTATCACTTCTTACTCTTCTCTAAGATATCTGAAGAATGCAGAACAGACATCTGGAACAGACACACACTCAGATCTCCAATACCTGTGTTGCACAGTGAAAGTAGATTGTTATTACCATGTTGTCGTAGTAATTAGCGCAAACTTTCAAAGCGATATGGCACATTGGATAACAGAATGCTTCTGTCTGGGTACAGAGTACCAGGAAGTCCCACAGATCAGTGGACGACTTCTGTCTCCTGGTCCAAGTATGCAAATTCCTGTGATGATTACTACTGGACTCCCCGTGAACTGATCCCGAATTTCATTCTGAGAACTGAGAACTCTCTCAACAAGACTACTGATAATCTATGATTGTGATGGTTGTAACTCTTCTGTAGCACCAGCAGTGAGGAGCCCAGTCCAGCTCTCAATATGGTGCAACAGCTGAGGTGTGTCAGGCACCATAATAGTACTGAATTTTAGCTTGTTGTTTAAAGTATCCTCGAAGTTTCCGATGGGGAGCCTGGTGTTTGAATGCAATCAATAGTCTTTGGAGAAGCTGCAATTTTTGCAAATCTTGTGTTTGTAGCATCCAATGTGTATTGAGGGAGGTGATGAAAACGACTAGGGAGCGTCAAAGACATGCCAAATGCATTGGTGTTTTACACACTGTAGCATGTAAATTTGCTGGGCAGTAATTGCCAGGAATGATATGGAGACTTTGGTTCAGTGTGCTTGTGGTCCATCGACAAGCAGGGCAGTCCAGGCAGTGGTACATTGCTCGAAAATGACAAATTCTTGTCCCCACTGCCTTAGAAAGTCTTAGGATCTGGACATACTGCTTTTCATGAAATGTCGTCATTCATAGGTTTTTGGGAAAGCGTCAGTGAAAGTACCTTCCTTCCTCTCCTAAGGGAGAGAGTCTTCCCTGTTCAAAAAGGACCCTTATTTAGGCAGTAGTGATAGAGGCAATATAATAGAATAATACTGAGCTCTTACTCAGACTTCTTTAAAGGCTTGCAAAATAACTCAAATGTTTGATTACATATCAGAATACAGCATGTTGGTGGTCCATATTCTTTCTTAATTAGATATGTCACATGATCGGCAACAATGAATATATCGAGTCAGGATTTATAAGCAAACAAACATTTATTAAACCCTGATAAACAATGAAAAAAAATGAAAACCCTAACCGGAAGTAAACGGCTATACGGGCATTCAGTAAACTGCTACTCAGTACTAGTTCTTAAAGTGATAAATGCGAAACCAGTTCTTAAAGCGATAAATTCAAACACAGTTGCTCGAATGGTAAATTTTAAAGTCCAAGAGATTTATACAGTCAATTAGGAGAGACTTTCATGAAGTAACGAATTCCACAAAGACATGACATCATTGCCACTCCCAGTCGGATTCTGCCTTGTCCACAGGATTCACGATGATGGAAATAAAATGGTTTTAAAGGCACTGACCTTCCTCCTCCATAGAATAGATGCTGCACAGCCTTTCTGCCACTTGTAGCAGAGGGTGTCTCATGCAGATGACTTTCTTGAATGAATTCAATAATGGTCGATCCTTTCCAAACCCGTCGAATGTCTCCTTCAGGGTCCCGTCTTCACTCTCCAATGTTACTGAAAAGATACATTAACAAACCTGGCAGTGATTGCCAAACTGCCAGCTCAGATTTCTGTACCTTACATTAGAACATAAAACTCCGTTTAAAATCAAAACTGCATCATAATGCAAATAAGCAGCTGAGCGGAGTATCTCATTGACGTTCTAACTGGAAAACTAACTGAGTCACCAGGGGTCTTCCCTTCTATACCCGTGGTGAACATGTCATCATGTGACCTCACATCGGCGGGAAAATTACATCAGGTGACCTCCAAAAGACCATGACATCATTCTCACCAGAAAGTCACAAGGTCTCCTTGAGGTATGTAACAGATATAATAGGAGTCCTGAAAAGAAAACTTTTAAAAATCTTTCTAATTGATTAATCTCCTTGCCAGTATCAAATATTAAGCGTGCAACATTTTTTTTGTTCCTCTCCGCACCTTGTGGCGCATTAGGTGGCAACCTTGCCGTTTAGCATTTGTCTATTTTTTTACAAGGCCGAGTTGTTAGCTCGACGTTCAACCCAGCATGGATGGAAAGCGTACAATGAGCCAGCCAGATTTGAACCCAGGACCACTCGCCCAGAGTCCTGTACAACGCCACTACACCACTGTGATGTACATAAGAACATAGGAACATAAGAATTAGGAGCAGGAGTCGGCCATCAGGCCCGTTGAGCTGCTCCGCCGTTCAATAACATCATGGCTGATCTTGCCAAGGACTTATCTCCACCTACCTGCCTTTCCCAATAACCCTTAATTCACCTACTATGCAAAAATCTATTCAACCTTGTTTTAAATATATTTACTGAGGTAGCCTCCACTGCTTCATTGGGCAGAGAATTCCACAGATTCACCACTCTCTGGGAAAAGCAGTTCCTCCTCATCTCTGTCCTAAATCTACTCCCCCAAATCTTGAGGCTATGTCCCCTAGTTCTACTCTCACCTATCAGTAGAAACAACTTTCCTGCCTCTATCTTATCTATCCCTTTCATAATTTTATATGTTTCTATAAGATCTCCTTCCATTCTACTAAATTCCAGCGAGTATGATCCCAGGTGACTGAATCTCTCCTCATAGTCTAACCCCCACTACAATCTCTGGAATCAACCTGGTGAACCTCCTCTGCACCACCTCCAAATTCTTCTTCAAGTAAAGAGACCAGAACTGCACACAGTACTTCAGATGTGGCCTCACCAGTACCCTGTACAGTTGCAGCATAACCTCCCTGCTGTCATATTCAATCCCTCTTGAAAGCCTGCTGCACCTGCAGACCAATCTTCTGTGATACATACTACTACATTTACATATACAATTATTTGCACATTATCAAGATCAAATATTGATTCTGCTTCTGTGGTTTTGTTTTAAATAGCCAAGAACACCAAATTTTGTCAGGCCTGAATGAAAAAATTGAAATGGAACAGTTGCAAATGAGTTTTATGCAGGCTTCAAAGTAGATTTATTATCGAAGTATGTATACAATATATAACTTTGAGATTCGTCTCTCTATAGGCAGCCAAAAAATAAAGAGACCCAATAGAACCAATTAAAAAAAGACATGTCAAACACTCAATGTGCAGACAAAAAACAAATTTTACAAACAATTAAAGCAAGCAAATAACATTCAGAACTGAAGTTTATGAGATTGAGACTGCAACCACGAAGCCAATAATCTTTGTAGCCGATCCAAGAGTCTGTTAGTTGCCTCAATTCAGCCCAGCGATGAGTAAACATTGTGGAGCATTGAGCTGAATGCTGGTAACGTACATCTGACTTTTTCAATATGGCCCGATGCTTAAATGGCCTTTTGCATTCTTGGACCCAGGCCCCGCCATCTCAATTTGGCCTGTACCCAACCTTTCCGATCTGGCCTGGCACTTAAATCAACCCAACAGCGGGTCATTCCTTGACCTCGGGGCTGGGCCCCGCTGCCTCGACTCTGCCTCGCCTCCGCTTGCCTTGTCTCACTTCTGCTGCATCGAGTCATCTCCAAATCTGCTCCAGCATAGGCCAAACGTTGGCTCATTTCCTGGTCTCCCGGGCTTGGGCCCTTCCACCTCGATTTGGCCCATACCTGCCATGCTGCACCCAACTGTCTCACTCTCTGTACTGTGTGCATGAGTACAGAAGTGCCGTCAACGTTTTGCATTACTTGCAATATGTGGTATGTGGCTGTTTTGTGTAAAAACCATCCCAATTACTCAATGGCGTAACATTTAAACAGAATGAAACTTGCAAGAGAAATTTTTAGTTCTAGTGATTTAAAATGGTTCAAATGAGAAATCTCCTGTTGTAAAGTCATTAGCAGGTAGTGGGAGGTCATAACATATAGGAAAGTGCATTTTAAGTGATATAAAGATGTGCAGTTTTGGTCATTTTGCTCGCAATCTGCAAGTTAATATGTTGTGTGTTTAAAATTTAAGTACAAGGGAGTGAGCCAGCGCCTCTTCCCCAGGGCACCACTGCTCAATACAAGAGGACATGGCTTTAAGGTAAGGGGTGGGAAGTTCAAGGGGGATATTAGAGGAAGGTTTTTTACTCAGAGAGTGGTTGGTGCGTGGAATGCACTGCCTGAGTCAGTGGTGGAGGCAGATACACTGGTGAAGTTTAAGAGACCACTAGACAGGTATATGGAGGAATTTAAGGTGGGGGCTTATATGGGAGACAGAGTTTGAGGGTCAGCACAACATGGTGGGCTGAAGGGCCTGTACTGTGCTGTACTATTCTATGTTCTATGTACTATCTCATCTCATGCTGTTGTTATTTATTGCTATTTATTTACATTTGCATTTACACAGTTTGTTGTCTTCTGTACTCTGGTTGATCGTTCATTGATCCTGGTATAGTTACTATTCTGTAGATTTGCTGAGTATGCCCACAGGAAAATGAATCTCAGGCTTGTATATGGTGACGTATATGTAGTTTGATAATAAAATTTACTTTGACTTTGACTTTTGACTTTGGTAACTGAGAATGAAGCACTGGGGTCTGGTGAGTCTAGTGGTAGTGGGGATGCTGTACGAAATCTACAAAACATGGAGCATTCAGCAATAATAGGGAAGCAAGTAGCTGTGTGACAGGTAGAAACTTCCTGACCAGGCTTCTGAGAGACATTGAGGCCATTAAGTGATAACAGTGAATTAGATAGTCAAAGCAACCTCAACGTTGCTTTGAATAATCCAACACATATGTTACCATTTGCTGCTGATAACTTACACCACTCTTCAGTATCATTCCAACAATGTCTGTAGTTAGGAAGTAATTCCAGTTGTTATCGAAGGTCGAGAAGAATTCTTTTCACTAGCAGCAGCACTGACAGAAGTGAAAGAATTTCTGATAAGAATATGATGTCGCTCTTTTCTAAATGAGATTAGCGGATTGTGAGTAATCACCAGGGACGGGAAGTGACCACCAGCAAGAACTGAGAAAGGATGAGGCCCTATGTTTGTTAGCTACGAGTGAAGTAGGAAGTGAGTAAGTGTACCAGAGTGGAGAAGGACTTTCAACTTTACTGTGGGTGGGGTGTTCAGACTGAAGTATGAAGAGGCGAGGGAAACGTGCCAGGTTGAAATGCAAGGGTTGAAGGTTTCGCAACTTACAACACTTGCCACATTCACAGAGCCAGAAGCTGGGGCATCGTCACATCACATGATGTGAGTACAAATACATCTTTGCAAACACAGAGCTCCCACAATTAGCAATGTGATAATGGCCAGATTGTTTTTCATTTTAATGATGTTGTCGAAAGAATAAGAACTTGCCAGATAACTCTGTTCCTGTCAAAAGATGGGGAAATGAGGAGGATACATTGTTCTTCTGAACTGGATGATGTTCAGCTATGGATCAGGAAATTGCACACTGGAGAATATCATTGAAATAACTCTGGGAAATGAGAATCAGGTTTAATATCACTGGCATATGTCGTGAAATTTGTTAACTCTGCAGCAGTGGTACAATGCAATGCATAGTAATAGAAAAAGAAAACTGAATTACAGTAAGTATATATATTAAATATTTAAATTAAATAAATAGTGCAATAAAATGGAAATTTTAAAAAATAGTGAGGTAGTGTTCATAGTTTCAATGTTGATTCAGAATTCTGATGGCAGAGGGGAGGAAGCTGTTCCTGAATCACTGAGTGTGTGCCTTCAGGCTCCTGTACCTCCTTCCTGATGGTAGCAATGAGAAGAGGGCATGTCCTGGGTGGTGGGGGTCCTTAATGATGGACGCCACCTTTCTGAGTCACTGCTGCTTGAAGATGTCCAGGATACTATGGAGGGTGGTGCCCATGATGGAGCTGACTAAACTTACAACTCTCTGCAGCATGTTGAATTGAACGCCATGTTGGTTTGATCTGGTAATTTGCTTGTAACTGTGTTTTAGCTTTATCCAAGATTAAAAATCAGTTGTGAGGTATAGAAACTAATAATCAGAAGTATATGGGAGGGTAGGATTAATGAGGAGAAACTCCCAAGTTCTTCCAATTGCGAAATTTGTTTTTTAGATCCTTGCTGGAAGTCTGCATGTCCAGACCCTGGACGGTGACAAAGTAAAGCCCCTCTCTTATCACATGATCTTAGGGTTGCTCATATCTGGAGAACTTCACCTCTGTGGTCTTCCAAAGAAAGAATAGGGAAAAAAATAGAACAGAATTATTTGAATAGCTTTTTAATGGAATCCATATGTAACACTACATATTTCTTTCACAGACATCCACCCTTTTTTCCCATCCCGTCCCATCTCATTCCATCTTCCCTAACTGGAATGTGGGAAAATGTTTGCATGGTGATATGGAAAAGAGGAAGGGGTGGGATCAGACATGAGTAGCTTGTTCAAAGAGTTGGCATCAGCCTAATGGACTAAATTGCCTCCATCTACATCATTCTATTTTTATTGTGGCTTCCAGTAATTCAAAATAAAAGACAAGCGGGATTTATGTGACAGGGCGTCCATTCCTGTTGCGGGAATCTAGCTTTTATTTCCACATTTGCTGATGTCAATTATTGTGTATGGTATGTGCACAAATCCTTCTTATGAGAACATTGCTCTAGTTTCTTGGTACTGATCAGCTGCAAAGGCGATGTACGGAAATAAAAATGCCAGATGGCAGCGGCTGACTGATTCAGGCTAAAAATTCAGCTAACGGAAAGGAAAAGGCGAAGCAGGTTCTGGTCCTGAAAGAAATGTGAAACTGGGGGTGTATGGCACTCACTGCACCAGGCGGCTTTGTTTCTGCCTGGGAAAGAATGTTGAGGCTAGCAGGAAGATCACAGCAAATGAAATGATGTTTAGTGCAACTAACCTCAAGACTGCAAAGGCAATCTGCCTCTGTGATGAAATTAAATTTGAGCCGTCTTCCTTGTGTGCAGTGTTGTCAATCCTTTCTCTAATCTTGAGTAATTAATTTTGTTATTTTTAATTCTGCTGTTTTTTGTGGCCTTCACTTCGAATAGAATTGCCACAACGAAAACTAATTAGAGGCGACGTTTTCCTTCTGAAGTTTTTGTTGAGGTTTAACATGTTTTCAATATCTGCAGAAAACTGAGGCATTGGGCGTAGCATCCAAAGCCACTGGTGCAAGTCTGTAGTTGAGGCAAACTTTAAACTTAGTGAAGAGGAAATTAATTTACCAATTCTTTTCCTGTTGCAGATGTGAAGTATTGATTCATCCCTTAGTTAATGGAAAACAGCTATGGCGTATCAGTACTCAGAGGGCTTTGGGGTCAGAATAAGTTTAAATAAAGAACAAGGCTACAGGAAAGTGAGAAGTTCAAATTTAAAGATTTTATTTGGAGATACAGCATGGTAACAGGCCCAATGAGTTTGTGCCTGTTACTCTCGGGTGACCAATGAATCTACGTTTTTGGAAAGTGAGGGGAAACCAGAGCAAGCCCACTGGTCACGGGAAGAACGTACAAACTCCTTACACAGCAGTGAGAACTGAACCTGGATTATTGCCACCGTAATAGTGTTATGCTAACTGCTACACTACTGTGTCGCCCAAGGTAGCGGGCCAGGATAGAATTGGAATAGTTGTATCTGGGGGTGACAAGGATGCAGATGAATATTTCGGGAACACTGAAGTGAAAGAAAGCCATCTTTGTGTTGAAGGTGATGTGGGTTTCTGTAAGCTTCAATTTGAGACCATGGCTGGGAATGTAGGTGAAACTGGCGTCGAGACTACTGTGTAACAGAAACACGTTTTTCCTTTGATCTTTACAGTGTTTTAATATGTACTTTAGCACTACAAAACTGATGGACTTTCCATTTTTATGAATAGCTGAAAAGGCACTCACAGAAGATACGTCTCTGCATTGGGAGAAATTTTCACTCAGTGGCTGCTTTATTAGATACACCTTTCAATACGGTGTGTTCTTCTGCTCCTGTAGCCTATCCACGTCAAGGTTCCAAGTGTTGTGTGTTCAGAGATGCTCTTCTACACTCCACTATTGTAGAGCGTGGTTGTCTGAGTTACTGTTGCCTTCCGTCACCTTGAACCAGTCTGGCCTTTCTCTGATCTCTCTCGTTAACGAGGCATTTTTGCCCACAGAACTGCTGCTCACTAAATGTTTTTTTTTGTTTTTCATCCCATTCTCTGTCAACTCTAGAGACTACAGTGTGTGAAAATCCCAGGAGATCAATGGTTTCTGAGATACTCAAACCACCCTGTCTGGCACCAACATTCATTCCACAGTCAAAGTAATTTCGATCACATGCTCTTGACCATGTCTCCATGCTATTATGTATTGAGTTGCATCTACAAGCAGATGTACAGGTGTACCTATTAATGTGGCCACTGAATGTACGTTAGTGAGAATTCTGTGTGTTCAATTTTCTTCTGTCTTTTCAGCAATTTATAAAATGTGAAATCCATTGGATTTTCAGTTGTATGTTCTTAAAGAAAGAAGACTTTTTTTGCATTTATTTTCAGGTTTGGTGAGCAAGGGTTTGACCATTAGACAGTAAACTTAGTCCATCCAGTCCATCAAGTCTATTCCGCCATTCCATCATGATTGATCCCTTTCAACCCCATTCTCCTGCCTTCTCCCCATAACCTTTAATGCCCTGACTAATCAAGAACCTATTAAACTCCACTTTAAATATACCCAATGACTTGGCCTCCACACCCATTTGTGGTAATGAATTCTGCAGATTTTTCCGGTCAAGATGGCGCCTGTGTACAACGCTCCTTCAGTCAACATCTTCTGGATAGATCATGAAACCATATATTTCACTTTTTTAATGTATTTTATGTTTGTTTTTTGTCTTGAATGTGATTCTGGAGCTGTTGGAGCCTGTGGTTTGCAGTTTGAAGATTGTTTGGGTGTTTTAGCACTCTGCAGTCTCCGAGAGGATTCTGGGAGGCAGGGACAGTGTGTGTGAACTTTGTGGTGAGAAGGCTCTGGTGGGGGTGGGGGGTGTCGTGAGTCCATGTTCGACTCCATTTCGCCGATTAAAGTGACGAGGGAGATTGAAATGTCGAGGCAAATGTGGAGGGTGAGCACAGGCTGTCCACCTTTTGATCGTTGGGGGATCGCTCGGCTACCGGAGAGGGGAGTCTGCCTTTTGAACATTGGGAGATCTGCTATGGAGAAGGGAGACTGCCTTTTGATCGCTGGTGGGATCGCTCACTACCAGAGAGAGGAGACGGCCTTTTGATCGCTGGTGGGATCGCTCACTACCAGAGAGAGGAGACGGCCTTTTGATCGCTGGTGGGATCGCTCGCTACCAGAGAGAGGAGACGGCCTTTTGATCGTTGGGGGATCTGCTTGGCTACCGGACAGGGGAGACTGCGTTTTGATTGTTGGGGGATCTGCTATGGAGAGGGGAGACTGCCTTTTGATCGCTGGTGGGATCGCTCGCTGCCGGAGGGGGGAGACTACCTTTTGATCGTCTGGGGATCACTCTGCTACGGAGAGGGGAGATTGCCTTTTGATCGTTGGTGGGATCGCTCGCTACCAGAGAGAGGAGACTGCATTTTGATGGTCTGGGGATCACTCTGCTACTGGAGAAGGGAGACTGCCTTTTCTGAGAGAGAAAGGCCTGCCGCTATGCCCGGAGAATGTTAATCATGTTTTCTGCATTTTGAATATGGACTTGCACTATAGACTTTTTCTCAGTCTTATGGTTTTTTACATTCTGTGTTTTTCACCCATTTTTTCTCATTTTTTCATGTGTGGAGTGGGGGATTTCATGCGTGACGTGCCTGTTTCATTTTTGTTTGTTTTTTTTGTGCGGGGAGGAGGGATTTGGATGTTGATGATCGTCCTGTCGTCCTTTTCTTTCTTGGTTTCGTGGCTGTCTGGAGAAGAAGAAATTTCAGACTCACATACTTAGATAACAAATGAACCTTTGAACCTTTGATTCACCATTGTCTGGCTAAAGAAATTCCTCCTCATCTCTGTTCTAAATGGATCTCCCTCTATTCTGGGTCTAGACTTGCCCACAATAGCAAATATCGTCTTCACATCAACTCTATCTAGGCCTTTCAATATTCAATATGTTTCAGTGAGATCCACCCCGCCCCCATTCTTCTAAACTCCTGTGAGTACAGGCCTAGAGCCATCAAGTGCGCATCATACTTAACTCTTTCATTCCTGGAATCATTCTTATGAACCTCCTCTGGACTCCCTCCAATGCCAGCACATCCTTTCCTATATATGGGGCCCAACGCTAAGCACAATACTCGAAGTGTGGGATGACCAATGCCTTATAAAGCCTCAGCATTACATCCTTTGCTTTTATATTTTAACCCTCTCACAATTAATGCTAATATTACATTTGCCTTCCTTACCGTGCAAGTTGATCTTTAGGAATCCTGCACAAGAACCCCCAAGTCCCTTTGCACCTCTGACTTTTGAATTTCCTCCCCATTTGGAAAATAGTCTACACCTTTTACTCCTTCTACCAACATCTTGCCAACCACTGAAGTCAGGCTAACTAGTATATAATATCCTTTTTCTGCCTCCCTCGCTTTTTAAGAAGAGGAGACATTCGCAATATTCCAGTATAGGGAACTATTTCAGAATCTAGTAATTCTTGAAAGTTCACTCCTAATGCCTCCACGATCTCTTCAGCTACCTCTTTCAGAACCCTGGTGTAGTCCATTGGTCCAGGTGACCTTTCCAGAAGGCATTTGATAAGGTGCAGCACAAGAGACTAATAGATACAGATGCGTGGAGTCGGAGGAAGTCTATTGGCTTGGATAGTGGATTGGTTAACAGATAGAAGGCAGAGAGTTGGTATAAATGGGTGTTTCTCCAGTTGGCAGTCAGTGGTAAGTGGGGTGCCGCAGGGGTTGGTGCTGGGCCTGCAGCTGTTTACCATTTACATTGATGATTTGGAAGAGGGGACTGAGTGTAGCATAGCAAAATTTGCTGATGACACTAAACTGAGTGGAAAAGCAAATTGTACAGAGGATGTGGGGCGTCTGCAGAGGGATATAGATAGGTTAACTGAGTGGGCCATGGTCTGGCAGATGGAATACAATGTTGGTAAATGTGAGATCATCCACTGTGGAAGGAATAATAGAAGAGCAGATTATTATTTAAATGGTGAAAGATTGCAGCAAGCTGTTGTGCAGAGGGACTTGGGAGTGCTTGTGCATGAATCGCAAAAAGTTCGCTTGCAGGTACAACAGGTTATTAAGAAGGCAAATGGAATGTTGGCCTTCATTGCTAGAGGGATTGAATTCGAGAACAGGGAGGTCACACTGCAACTATACAAGATACTGGTGAGGCCGCACCTGGAGTACTGTGTGCAGTTCTGGTCTCCATACTTGAGGAAGGATATACCGGCTTTGGAGGCAGTGCAGACGAGTTTCACCAGGTTGATTCCAGGGATGAAGGGGTTATCCTATGAGACGAGATTGAGTCACCTGGGACTATACTCTCTGGAGTTCAGAAGAATGAGAGGGGATCTTATAGAAACATACAAAAATTTGAAAGGGATAGATAAGATAGAAGTAGTAAAGTTGTTTCCATTGGTGGGTGAGACTAGAACTAGGGGACATTGCCTCAAAATTCAGGGGAGAAGATTTAGGACGGAGATGAGGAGAAACTGTTGAGTTCTCTGCCCAGGGAGGCTTCTTCACTAAATATATTTAAGAAACAGTTAGATAGGTTTTTACATAGTAAGGGAATTTAGGGTTATGGGGAAAAGGCAGGTAGGTGGAGCTGAGTTTATGGACAGATCAGCCATGATCTTATTGAATGGCGGGGCAGACTCAATGGGCCAGATGGCCTAATCCTGCTCCTATTTCTTATGTTCTTATGTATGTACCTACAAACCTTTCAGCTTCCCAAGAACCTTCTCCTTAGTAATATCAACTATACTTACTTCTGCCACCTGACACTTACGAATTTCTGGCATACTGCTTATATCTTCCACAGTGAAGACTGATGCTAACTATTTACTAAATTTGTCTGCCATTTCTTTGACCCCATAACTACCTCTCCAGCATCATTTTTCAGCGGTCCAGTATCCACTCTCATCTCTTTTACTCTTTCTTTATCTGAAAAAACTTTTTGTATCCTCTTTCATATCATTGGCTAGCTTATCTTCATATTTCATTTTTTTTATCCTTATGGCTTTCTTAGTTAGCTTTTGTTGGTTTTTAAAAGCTCTCCAATTCTTTAACTTCCCATTAATTTTTGCTATTATACACTTTCTCTTTTGCTTTTGTGCTGTCTTTGACTTCCTTGTTAGCCATGGTTGCGTCATCGTCCCTTTAGAATATTTCTTGTTTGGGATGTATTTAATCTGCCCCTTCTGAATTGCTCTGACAAACTCTAGCCATTGCTGTTCTGCCGTCTTCCTTGCTAGTGTCCCCTTCCAATCAATTTTGGCCAGCTCCTCTCCCGTGCCTCTGTAATTTCCTTTAGTATATTGTATTATAATATATAATGCTCATTTTTTCCAAGTCGATTTAGAATTTCTTTCAGCTTCAAGGAGAGATATTAAGCTACAAATGGTTGCAGAACAGGTGACAGCATTTGTTTTTGTTGAGGTTCTCGTAAAGCTCTGCATCCAACAATAGTGAACTCAAAAGCTCTAACAAAAGTATAGATAAGATCAGGAGCTCTGAAGTTGCCTGTTTCATGTGGTGTACCACTACACAGATGCAGTGCACCTTTGAAATAAATATGCAATAAAGCCATTTTACTTCTGAATAATTGTGGTTGAATGTTAATCCAAATAATATAGTTCAAATGTTTGGTGAAGGGGGAAGTTGTATAAAAAAATGTGGAGTCAACCGAGCAGCCTTTTGAAAGATTGAAGTGTGCTTGCTGGAATTAATCGTATCCCGTGATTGTTCACGGATAACCTGAAATACTGTGCAAAATCTCATGACAAAACATCACTGCTACAGTCAGATTTAAATGGTGATTGAGTACACAAATTTTGTGGCTGCAATTGTTAACGTAATGTTCCTTGAAGTCATTGTATTTTCCCATTTAGATGGAGAAAGGCAGTGCTTTGCAAGAAATCCTTTGTTTCCGCTAATGGCTTTCACCACACACTCTTTATTCCACTTTAACCCTAAACACAGATGAGCTCTTGCCACTGCACTGGAGTAGAAGACCACCAGAATGACCATCTGAATAGTGAATCGGGGTGTTTTGCATTGTAGCTCTGTGCGAACTGGAAATTTGATTAAGCGGTTTGGGATCTTGGAACTGCAGTGCCACATCAAAAGCCTCACCATTGGTGCTGCATCATACTTGCTACAAGTACAATTTCAAGTGTTCGTGGTGCTCTCCATATCTTAAAGTTACAGTACCAGCTGTGTATGTAAAATTTTATCTGGGCCAAAGTAATTGAAGTATTAATTAGATTAAAAAGATCGCTTCCATTGTGTGTGATGTTCTGAAACCATTCCCAAACAAATGAAGCAGGCTTGAGATATCACCATGTCTGATGTAAAGCTGGGGGAGTCAGGAAGGAAGATGTAAGCTTCACCCCGTCCCCGTCCCCACCCCATGGAGCAGGCTCCAGGGTAGACCAAGAGATCATACAGGTTGGTATCTGAACTCCACGTAGCAACTTTGAAAGGGCAGATTCTTGATCAACAGCTCGCTGACAAGGGGTGAGTACTTTTTGTGCCAATGCCTCATTCAGTTTTCTATGCAACGACTCTAAATTTCAAATGATCAGAAAATCGCTTGATTCGACAGTGTACAATATACTGTACATAATATTGTACTGTGCGGTCATTTTCATATAGCATGTGTACCACATTATTACTTGTGAAAAGCAACCCAAGTCTTGGTCCTTGCCTGAAAGCCAGACCAGGCCTCTGACCTGATGTCTTCTTGGGCCAAAGTGCTAGTGCAGTTCAGGTTCCCGTATAGTAAAACCATGGCCCTAGCCCAGGCTTAATCGTCTGCTTTCCACTGGCCTTAGTTGCATCGCTCAGCCCCTCCGATGAACAGTTACCACCTTCTACCTACCCGTTTTCTAACCTCACCAGCTTTCCCACAACAACCTGTTAACATCTGCTGATCCCAATCCCTGGCTGACGTTTCTCAAATGTGGACATGAGCAGAGGGAGACTGGGGTGGACGGTGGCTATTGCCATGTCGTTCTGTAATTTACCTGATCAGGAAAACTGTAGAATTTAAATTCCTCTTTTAAAAAATTATCATTAAGAATGGCCTATCAAGTACCACCACTCGGAGGTCACCTTGAGTCCATGCCTGTTCCTCTGCGGAACAATCCCATCTAGTCACATTTCCTCCCTCTCCTAATTTCCCTGTAGCTCCGCTGCTTTATTCTCTCTTGTGCCCATCAAATGCCTTTGATCCTTGTGCTTCTTACCTACACTGAAGAGTAATTTAGAACAGCCGATTAATCCACTAACAGAGTTTTGGGAGGCTGGAAGAAACTAGAATGGTTAAGCGATTAACATGCAAACTCCATACAGAGAAATCCGAGGTCTGTTACTGTTACTGTTCTACCTGTCGGACAGTGAGCAGTTGTATTGTTGTATCCAGGTCTTAAACCCAAGACCTCAGGGTGCTTTCAGTTCTATGTAAACCAGGTGAGTAGGGAGAAGTTCGAAGTAAATTTATTATCAAAGTAACGTTTGTCATCATATTCATTTTCTTGTGGGCATACTCAATAAATCTTTGTAATAATAACCATAACAGAATCAGTGAAAAACCACCCAACTGGAGAGTTCATCCAAAGTGCAGAAGACAACAAACTGGGCAAATAGAAAAAAAAGAAATAATAATAAGTAAATAAGCAATAAATATTGAGATCATGAGATGAAGAGTCCTTGAAAGTGAATCCATTAGTTGTGGGACGTTTCAATGAAGAAGCAAGTGAAGTTACCCCCTTTGGTTCAAGAGCCTGATGGTCAAGGGCTAGTAACTATTCCTGAACCTGGTGGTGTGAGTCCTGAGGCCCCTGTTCCTTCTTCCTAATGGCAGCAGCGGGAAGAGAGCATGTCCTGGATGGTGGGGGTCCCTGATGATGGATGCTGCTTTCCTGCGACAGTGTTTCATGTAGATGTTCCCAGTGGTTGGGAGGGCTTTACTCGTGATGGACTGGGCCGTATCCACTGCTTTTTGTATGATTTCCCTTTCATGGGCATTGGTGTTTCCATACCAGGCTGTGATGCAACCAGTCAATATACTATCCACTACACATCTATAAAAGTTTCTCAAAGTTTTAGATGTCACGCTGAATCTTCGCAAACTCCTAAGGAAGTAGAGGCTCTGCCATGCTTTCTTCATAACTGCACTTATGTAGTGGGCCCAGGGCAGTACAGGTCCTCCAAATTAATAACAGCGAGGAACTTAAATTTGCTAACCCTCTCCACCTCTGATCCTCTGACGAACACCGGCTCGTGGGCCTCTGGTTTCCTTCTCCTAAAGTCAATTATCAGCTGCTTGGTCTTGCTGACACTGAGTGTGACGTTGTTGTTATTGTACCAGTCAGCCTGATTTTCAATCTCCCTTCCATATGTTGGTTCACCTTAAAAGTTTTGACCTTTCCCACAAGCCATCTGGAGAGTAATATTGGATAGAACCTACTGTAAGTAATAGCTTTGAGGGAGACTCTACGTACCTATTCATGTACACGTGAGTAAATCCCAGAGACAGGCAGATTAACAATAAATCTACGACTTGCTAAGCAGCATATGGAACTACATCATCTCTCTCTGCTTTGATGTTAGACTGTATGTGAAATCCAACAGTGAATCCCAATCTAGCCAGGAATCCCCGACTTTACAGCACAGAATCCACTTCTCCAATCCTGTGGTTCATTAGTTTGAAATATGTTAATGTTTTTCAAATTAAATAAATTATTTTTTAAATAATTCTTTATACATTTTGATGTAAATTCTGCGAATACAAATTTTCACAGCGTACAACGTTCTTCCTCCAGCTAGTCACATGTCAAAAATTTTTAGGATATTTTGGGGTCAGGTGGGAGGTGTTGGTGGGTGAGGAAGTGGGGCATGTAGGCAGGACCTCAGGTCAACACTGCCTAATACAAACTGGGATACAATTAGTCCTTGCTGTACAATTGACCTTCACTACCATCATGTTTTGGGACTTAATGTGAATTTTTCTTCACAACAAGATTTTGCAGATCATGCGCTGTTTACATAACAGTGTTTTATTTAAACAATTTCCATTTGGAAAGGCTAGAGATTGATCACTTTTGGCTGGTGTAAGTTCGGATGTCAGAGCTCAACTTATTTCAGTTTGATATTGTGAAGATCGATTATCTCAAAACATAACTTGCATTAGTAATATACATTTCTGGATGTGTTCTAAACATACTCTTTAAACACAGCTGCTCACTTTATTGGTTGGCTTGCACCAATAATGTTAAAACTAGACCAAACATTTCTGAAATCCATACCATATGCAACTTTAAACTCGTATATAATTTGCTCTTTCTCAGCAGCTTTTCAACACTTCTCTCCAGTGTTTAAGTTATAGAACATCGAACTTATAAACAGTCAATTCTACTCATGTTAAATTGAATGAATGAATGAATGAAATTTATCTCGCTCAGTACAAACATAACAAAAGCATCATTTTCAACGATGATAACATAGGACAAAATTACAACAAAAAAACATAGATATTCTTTAAAACAGACCGAAAAGGTGTAGGCTGAAGCTACAGCTTATTACGCCTACCCCTCTTACTTATACAACAACATATTCGGCATCAATCATCACATCAAAACAAAAAATTTCATAATCCAATTCCAAGTATCATTTATTTACATTACTCCCATTCATTTTAAATCATGTATTTTATATTTGTTCATTAAACTATTTTTAAATAATTTTTTAAACTTGTTAAGTGTGGTGCATGTTTTTAAATTCTCACAACTGTTCCATAGATTCACCCCTCTGACTGAAATACAATGATTTTTTTTTACATTTGTTCGTATCCTTTGTTTTTGAAATATACATGTTCCTCTCAAATCATGTTGACTTTCTCTCATTTTAAACAACGATTTTTTACTTTATACATAACTTGTATTATTTTAAAATCTACAAAATCTCTGAATTTTAAAGTGTTTAGTTGAATAAATAGTGGATTGGTTGGCTCATAATAACTTGTCTTATTTACAATTCGTATGATTTTCTTTTGGAGTAGAAAAATTGAGTTTGTATTTGTTTTGTATGCATTTCCCCATACCTTTACACAGTAAGTCATGTATGGGACTATAAGTGAGCAGTATAATGTATACAACGATTCCTGATTTAAGAAATCTTGCGCTTTGTACAGTATTGCAATAGATTTTGACATTTTTGCTTTGACATAATTTATATGTGGTTTCCAGCTTAATCTATTACCACTCCTAAAAATTTTGTTTCAGATACCTTATCAATTTCAACATCATTTATTCTAAGTTTACTATATGAGTTTGGTACACGGTTTCCAAATATTATGAGTTTAGTTTTACTTAGATTCAGTGATAGTTTGTTAATATTAAACCATTTCTTTATAATTTTAGTTCTTTCTCCACTGTATCCAAAAGTTGTTTCAGATGTTTGCCAGTACAAAATACAGTTGTATCATCAGCAAATAATATACATTTTAATGTCTGAGAGACCATACGTATATCGTTTATATACAAAATGAACAGCAATGGACCAAGCACTGAACCTTGTGGAACCCCACAAGTTACCCTCAAAAGTTTTGAATGCCTGTCTTCCAAATAAGTACTCAACCAGTCATGTGCCACCCCTCTAATACCATATCTTTCTAAATTGTCCACTAGAGGTACTGATCTTCGGGTTTTCTCCGACATTCCAAAGATGTACGGTTAGGGTGAGTGGGTTGTGGGCAAATAAGTAAAATGCTAATGATATCACATGTTGGTATTGACTGGATCTTTAAGTTTTAGTGGTCTACATTTTGCATTTTTTTCAGAATTATGATTAAACAGGAGATTCTGCAGGTGCTGGAAAACACACAAAATGTTGGAGGAATTCAGGTCAGGCAGCATCTATGAAGGGGAATAAACAGGCTGACGGCTGCTATATTGTATATTTAAGAATACTTGCATATAAAGAGTGATAATTCACTGGAGAGCTGAGGCACATTGAGAGAAAAGTCACGTATATCAGGGAAAAAGTTATGATTTGTTTTCCAAAATAAATCTCCTGCCTACAGATTGCATTTTCCCTGCAGGTCATGCTTATAACTCATAAAAATTACTTGACTAATCAGGGAGGTGAAGCTAAGATGCCAATATAAAGCAGACACATTGGCATTATTAGGTTTGGCTGCGTCAGGTATGTTTCTTCAGATGCTTTTCGTCAGTTAGATAATATTTTCCATTGGCTAATTATATTCCATTCACTTAGGGTCAGCATCATCCTTGGGTGCCTTGTCATGGGACGTGAACAATCACCGTCTTCCATCTGTTTTTAAACTGAGAAAATTTTCTTATTGTTTTCTCTATCCATGATCATGATTGCTCTTGGCAAATTTTTCTACAGATTTTTTACTGGGCAGTGAATTTACAAGATGGGTGACCCCAGCCATTATCAATACTTTTCAGAGATTGCCTGGTGTCAGTGGTCGCATAACCAGGGCTTGTGATATGCACCAGCTGCTGATGGGACCATCCACCACCTGCTCCCATGGCTTTGTGTGACCCTGACCGGGGGAGGCTGAGGAGGTGCAAGACCTGCAGGCTAGCAGAGGGAAGGAGCACCTTACACTTTCTTTAGTAGAGACGTAGTGCCATCCTGCCACCCTTTATACAGGACAGGCCATTGTTTTTGAAATGCGTTCTTTCCATTGTTTTCTTCTGGATGTTCCTGCAATTTATACAGTGTTATTCAATGTTCGGATTCAGAGTTATTTGCGAAAATATACAGTGAGGTGTGTCGTTTGCGTTAACAATCAGCACGCTTTATGATGTGCCGGGGGCAGCCCGCAAATTTTGCCATACGTTCCGGCACCAATATGTATTTCGTTCTTGGTTCTGACAACACCATCTGATCTGAATAAGGCAGACAAGTTCATGAGAGACTAGTAAGTACTACTGACATGATAACTGAAGGGCTTTGGTGAAAATAAGGTAAGTAATGTACAAATGGAAGAAATGAAAGCACATAAAGCTGCTGCTGGCGAATTTCTCAGTAGAATCACCTTCTAAATATATGAACAATAGAAAATCTGCAGACGCTGGAAATCCAAAATAGCTCACACACACAAAATACTGTAGGAACTCAGCAGGTCAGGCAGCATCTATGGAAATGAATAAGCAGTTGACGGTTCGGGCTGAGACCCTTCATTGGGACTGGGAAGGAAGAGGGAAGGTACCAGAATAAAAAGGTTGGGGGTGGGGAAGTAGTCTGGGTGGAAGGTAGATAGGTGAAGCCGGGTGGGTGGGAAAGGTCAAGGGTTGGAAAAGAAAGAATCCGAAAGGAGATGAGAGTGGACCATAGAAGAAAGGGGAGGAGGAGGAGGAGGAGGAGGAGAGGACCCAGGAGGGAGTAATAGGTACATGAGACAAGGTAAAAGGTCAGAGTGGAAAATAGAGGAATGGGGGGGACAATTTGTTTACCAGAAGGAGAAATCGATATACAATCCATCAGGTTGGAGGTTACCTAGACAGAGTATAAGATATTGCCCTTCCACCCTGAGGGTGGCTTCAAGTTGGCACAAGAGGTAGCCTTGGACTGACACATCAGAACGGGAATAGGAATGGAAATTAAAATGTTTGGTCACCAGGAAGTCCTGCTTGTGGCGATGGTGCGGAGGTGCGGAGTGGTCCCCCAATTTACGACAGGTCTTACCAATGTAGGGGAGGTCATGTCAGGAGCACTGGACGACCCTAACAGATTTGCAGGTGTAGCACTTAACCAGTTCGCAGGGCTAAGTGCCAGGAGAGAGGTTCTTATGTTCTTAGTGTGGAGGGATAAATGGACAAGGGATTCACAGAGGAGCGATTCCTGCGGAAAGTTGGGGGGGGGGGGAGGGTGGAGACACATTTCTTTTATCTTATCAACATTCCATAACCTTCTTTGTCACTCCTGCTGTCAGCTCCTTAATTGCTGTGTTCATTCACAAAATCTTAACTATTTTCTCCTCTCTGGTGCATCTTACTCGGCTCAAAATCTAACCCATACTGTGTCAATGCCCAGCCCACTTTGTTATTCTTAGTTTCAGATTTTTGTATGACATTAAATAGTTTTGTAAACATGAGTAAATAGTGACGGCCAAATAATTTATGAGGTACGTACTAAGTTTTTAAACTTAAGTTGTTAAGATTCTTTTTATTTAATAGTACCTCTTAACTGCAATAACAGAGTGATGTCCACGGACAGCTGCTTTTGACTGAAGTAGATGGGAAATTCAGAATGCTGGGTGGTATTTTGTACTTCTCTCGTACATAACAACACCATTTTAGTTGCTTTTAGTAGCACTGCATGAAGAAAAGAAAATTAAACTAATTTCAGGCACACTAGTTTTAGATTTCTATCGCTGTTGCCGATGAAGACAAGATGGACAGCAGTTAGTTTAAGGCTGTATACACAAAATGCTGGAGGAACTCGGCAAATCAGGCAGCATCTATGGAATTGAATAAACAATCGACCTTTCAGGCTGAGGCCCCTCTTCAGAACTCAGTTAGTTTAGTTTATTAGGTATTTGGAAAAGCCCTTTGTTAGTTCCATATTTCTTTGGAAGAAGTTTTACTTATGAGATGCCGGTGTTGCTGATGAGGTCACCCCATTTATTTATTGATTGGTAGATTTAATTGAGATATAGCACAGTTTAGGGCTGTTAGAGTAAGTTTTTGGGTAGATGATTAATTTACACTTAAGTGGCTTGCACTAGTCTTCTGTTTGACAAAGTACTGTGGATTGAGTTCACACAATGTACTTCCTAAAGGCTGTGAATATCAGGATACTAGCCAGACGCTGTGGATGAAAGTGTGAAGTTTACAGGTAGTTTCAAAGACAGCCTTATCCATACTTTATAAATATTAATTGTCCTCTATGTTAGCACGTAAAATACCAAATAAATGTATTGTGGATTTGACTTGCACTCCTAAAGGCTGTGAGTACCAACCCAGACATGTTGGCATCAGGAGGAAAGGATGAAGTCAGAAGGTGTGATGTTTTGTATGTAGCTTCAAAAGGAAGTATTGTCTATAACTTTGTAAATAGCGATTGCCTTTTGTGTTTAGCATATAAATATCGAGCCCACATTGGGCTAGCAGACCTTTCTACCGAAAGCGTCTTCGTCCATATGATGCCTGCTGTACCTTGTTGTGTCGAATAAAGAAGCTGCTTTGTATCTACCAGTGACCCTGTCTCTCTGGTGATTTCATCCATGGCACAACAAGGGCCTTCTGGCCCTTCGAGCCACGCTGCCCAGCAACCCCTGATTTACAATGACCAATTAACCTATCAACCGGTACGTCTTTGGATTGTGGGAAGAAACCTGCGTGGTCATGGGGAGAATGTACAAACTCCTTACAGCCATTTATTGCTTATTCCTCCTTGTCCAGGGGAAGATGTTGGTGAGCCTTGTTTTTGAACTGCTACAATTCTGTGAAGCAATCGCACACACCAATCAGAATTAATGTATTTTGGAATTGCCTTCTTTTCTATTTTAAATCTGCCTCTTCATTTTTCGTTGTGAATCTGATTAGATTTCTCGATGCCTGTGATTGATTCCAAGTGCAAGACTGGATTTAAGTTGGTTTTGGCCGCTAGATGGCACACTGTTTAAAATGAAGTCTCAAGACTGGGAGACAGGGATGGAAATTATGGACTTCCTCTCCTGTTTATTACTTTGACAACTAAATGCAGGATTAGAAAAATGAATACGTTGGTTCACACTAATTCTAAGCAATTGAACAAAAGTAGAGTCTCTGGTGGCTTTGCATCCAGATTCCAACAGAAAAGCTTGGAAAGTGTGTATGATATGGGTCACAAGCACAAGAGATTCTGCAGATGCTGGAAATCCAGAGTAACACACACAAAATGCTGAGTTCCTCCCATACGATGTGGGCGAGGTGTATGACTAGGCACTAACCTGGTTAGCTTTTTGAATATCCTGGTTTCATTAGCTTTGTCATTGTTTCAGGATTTAATTTCCCTCATCAAGGCCTCCCTGTTTGAAATTTATAAGATTTTGACAATTTTTCTGATAGAGGAAGGAATCTTCAATAGTGGTTGCAATATTCAGCTTCACTTCAGCTTATTTTCTTAGGTACTTGAAGCAATGTTTTAAAGTTTTTAGGTGTATAAAAAAAATTAGAAAGTGATCACTGTACAGCAATGAAATAGTTCAGTGTAGTTTTTATCATTTTCAATGATTTTTTAAAAAAATTGGAATCCAGAGTGGACAACCAGAGGTGTTTTCCCAGAAGGACAGGGCATATTTTTAAGGTGGTTGGAGGAAAGTATAAGCTGGGGATGTTACACAGAGAGTGCCAGATGTGTGGAACGCATTGCCAGAGGTGCTGATAGAGGCAGATACATCAGGGACATTTAAGAGACTCTTAGATAGGTACATTGATGAAAGTAAAATGGAGGGCTTGTGGGAAAGGAAGGGGTGATTGATCTTAGAGTAGATTGAAAGGTTGCCACAACATCATGGGATGAAGTGTCTTTACTGAGCTGTACTGTTTGAGTTCTATGAAGATTGCACACCCCCATTGAAAATTTCACAACATATTCCAATGATATTAAACCTGATTCTAATTCTGAAAGTATTGGTTTCCAATGCTGAGCTCGTTGTTGCTGTACTGCTGCAAGTTACAATCCGTAAGAGCACTACAGAATGCTTTTTCAGTGGGGAAAACAAGATTGTTCTGTCAAGCAGTCCAGGTTTATTAGTTCATGGAATGTTTTGAGTTTGTGATTGTGATCAACCTGTGATGAAGCAGGGTTTGGTTCCAAGTTTCTGATTGTACCATTAACATGTTGAATACTGAAAGTAGCAAAAGTCCTGAATGTGGCAAACATTCTTGAAAGGGGACAGGCCTGCAAAGGCAGAAATCACTAAAAAGAAAACCCTGGTGCCCATGTGGTAGTGCGCTGTATTTAGGTCCACTTGAGTAGACAGTAAATTATTTATCTTAAGTGACTCCTGGTGTGGCCCATTGTATTCCAACTGCACACACAGCTCATTTGCAGATGTATACCATTACTGGCAATTGGCAAACTGTCAGGTTGTGAGCGCTCGGTGAGCTGTTAGATGCTGGTGAAAACTGCAGCAGCCTGCTGGGTGTCGACAGCTGAAGCCTGGTGTCATCTGCTGCGACAGCACCTTTCTGACGGATTCTCAGGCTTGTAAGTAGTTCGAAGCACTGTCAGACTGCTGCTCCCATACCGGCAGCTGTGCAGTTGATCATAGTGCGTTTTGGGTCCAATGACAAAGTCTGTGGCTTTGAAAGGACCTTTTTATATACACTTATTACCAGCAATGGTTCATAATAAAAATGCATTTCGAAAATTAGTTCACATTTTCTGAGATTTTTCTCAATATAGAGCTCCATTTTGAAAAAGAAGTTACTGGCTCATACTGTGGTGAGGTTTATGCTCATAGTTTAGCCAAATTACTACCAGGTAATATATTCTGGAGTCCAGACCCTTCATATGACATTTGAGAAAGGAGAACAAAATAATTGTTATGTGTCATGTATGGGTAAAAGTCAACAGTTTCTAATATTTCAGCTTGAAAATGAGGAAATATTCTCTTATAGGAATGATAAAAATACCTAGCAGATCGGGCATCATCTGTGGAGAGGTATGTGATTAATGTCTCAGGATGGCCTTATATCAGAACCAGGCAAAATTACAAGCCAAGTATATTTTAAACTGCAGAGAAGCAGAGGGGTGGAGGTAACAAAACGAAGAAGAAGGTCTGATTGGCTTCGGACCAAGAGATGGTGAAGGCTTATTAGCTGCAAATGATACGTCTAGAGTAGATGCAGATAGCAGGTGATTAAATGAGGATAGAGGAGGGAAACAGCAATACTGGAAGTATGAAACACAAAAGAGTGCTGCAAATTCCCAACAGGGCAGGCGTCTCGTGAAGAGAGAAAGACTGAGTTAACATTACAGATTAATGGCCTTTCTTCACAATGACGACCTTCCATCATAACTGGATAAAATCCCAAAGCAAGCATATGTTGAATTGCGCACCAACAAGGAATCGCAACACTCTTTCCAGGTGAAACCACAAATAATTTGTTATATAACCTTAATATTATGAGGCGTGTTTCAGATATTCTGCAAGATTGCAAATGTCACTCCACTCTTTAAGAAGGGAGAAAGGCAAAAGAAAGGAAATTATAGGCCAGTTGGCCTAACCTCAGTGGTTGGGAAAATGTTGGACTCTATTATTAAGGGTGAGGTTTTGGGGTACTTGGAGACAAATGATAAAGTAAGTCAAAGTCAGCATGGTTTCTGTAAAGGGAAATCTTGCCTGACAAATCTGTTAGAGTTCTTCGAGGAAGTAACAAGCAGGGTAGACAAAGGAGAGGCAGTAGATGTCATTTACTTGGATTTTCAAAAGGTGTTTGCCACACCTGAGGCTGCTTAACAAGATAAAATGCTATGGTATTACAGGAAGGATGCTGGCATGGTTAGCAGAATGGCTGACAGGCAGGGTCAGCAAGTGGGAATAAAAGGCTGTCCAAGTTGCATGCCATCTTGGACAATGTCTCCCATCCACTACATAATGGACTGGGTGGGCACAGGAGTACATTCAGCCAGAGACTCATTCCACCGAGATGCAACACTGAGCATCATAGGAAGTCATTTCTGCCTGTGGCCATCAAACTTTACAACTCCTCCCTTGGAGGGTCAGACACCCTGAGCCAATAGGCTGGTCCTGGACTTATTTCCTGGCATAATTTACATATTACTATTTAACTATTTATGGTTTTATTACTATTTATTATTTATGGTGCAACAGTAACGAAAAACAGTTTCCCCCGGGATCAATAAAGTATGACTATGACTTTTCTGGTTAGCCTCTGGTGACTAGTGGTGCTCCTCAGGGGTCAGTACTGGACCTGCTGCTTTTCACATTGTTTGTCAATGATTTAGATAATGGAATTGATGGCTTTGTGGCAAAGTTTGCTGATGATATGAAGATAGGTGGAGGGGTAGGTAGTACTGAATGTGATTGCAGCAGGACTTTGACAAATTGGAAGAATGGGCAAAAAAGTGGCAAATGGAATACAGTGTTGGGAAATGCATTTTGGTAAACAGAACAATAGTGCAGACTATTGTCTAAATGGGGAGAAGGTTCAAACTTGAGAGGTGCAGAGGGACTTAGGAGTCCTCGTGCAAGACTCCTAGAAGGTTAATTTGCAGGCTGAGTCTGTGGTAAAGAAGGCAAATGCAATGTTGGCATTTATTTCAAAGGGAATAGAATATAAAAGCAAGGAGATAATGCTGAGGCTTTATAAGACACTAGTCAGGCCGCACTTAAAAGCGTATTGTCAACAGTTTTGGGCATCATATCTCCAAAAGGATGTGTTGTCATTGGAGAGAGTCCAGAGGAGGTTCATATATTCTGGGAATGAAGGGGTTAACATATGAGGAGCATTTGACAGCTTTGGGCCTGTACTCACTGGAATTTAGAAGAATGCGAGCAGGGGTGATCTCAGTGAAACCTGCCGAATGTTGAAAGGTCTAGATAGGGTGGATGTGGAGAGCATATTTCCTACGGTTGGGGTGTCCAGAACCAGAGAGCACAGCCGCAAAATTGAGGGGCGACCTTTTAGAACAGAGGTAAGGAGGATTTTTTTTTGCCAGAGAGTAGTGAATCTGTGGAATGCTCTGCCTCAGACTGTGGTGGTGGCCAAGTCTGTGCATATATTTAAAGCGGAAGTTGATAATTTCCTGATCAGTCAGGGCATCAAAGGATATGGTGAGAAGGCAGGTTTGTGGGGTTGAGTGGAATGGTGGAACAGACGCAATGGGCTGAATGGCCTCTGTCATATGGTCTTAAGTGTTATACTATCCCCCTGACAGATACATTGTGGGTTTCTATACCTTAGTTAAAATTATTAGTTTGTATCAGAGTTACAAAGAGAAATTAATGGATTGTTTCACAAACACTGCTAATCAACTGGTACTTCCAATATTTTCTGTTTATGTCTCATATTTACAGCATCTGGAGGTATTGACTAGATGGATATTTGGATAGAATGAGACATTTATTACATATTTCTGCCTCCAACTGGATCATATCTCTGTTCCACTCATTATTTAGCACTGTAAAATGCTTAAACAGCAAGAAAATATGTTCTTTCTACCTGGTGTGCTGTCTGTTACAATGCTTCAATTGCTTGGCTGCTTACCCAGTTTGATAACATGAGAGCTGTTAGACGGGTTCCCAACCTGTTTTATGCCATCGACCCCTACCATTTACTGAGGGGTCCGTGGATCCCAGGATGGGACCCCCTGAGTTAGACTGGCTGAGTGAATCCTGAGAGAAACCAATGTTGGAGATGGGTAGATTGGCATCACAGGCAGTGCTAGATCTTTGCAGATGTCAGTGTGTGCAGTCTGCTCTGAATGTTCTACCTTCATAGATGCAAAACCTGGGCCAGTAATTTTCAGTTTCCTTTCCCACGCTTTGCCTTCGTCCAATAAATAGACTTGGATTGTTGATTGCAAGTTATTTTATCATGCTTACCTATAGGACTTGTGAGCCACCATGCTGTTCTCTTTTTTCCCGCCTCCCTCCATTGGATTGCTGAACATTACAGTGCGGTAAGATGCCACTGGGCCTGTGTGGTATCCAAGGCTAATCCTGTGGCTCTACTATTTCTCCAGAGCTCTGAACCTGCCAACAATTTCCCGAAAAGATAATGACCAGATTGCCTCATCCTCCTGTAGCAAATCATTCCATAGACCTAAAGTTTGCACTTAAGATTTTGAAGAATTAATAATTTGATCAAAATTTTATAATCTATCCAATACAATGCCCTCATTTTGAAAGGTAATTGCTGTGTTTTTTTCTGCTTATAGATTCGAGTTAATTATGTATTTTGTTTAGATATTGTCTCTCCAGACACAGTGGTATAATGGTTAGCACATCACTTTACAA
Organism: Mobula hypostoma; assembly: GCF_963921235.1. Classification (NCBI taxonomy): domain Eukaryota; kingdom Metazoa; phylum Chordata; class Chondrichthyes; order Myliobatiformes; family Myliobatidae; genus Mobula; species Mobula hypostoma. The sequence continues at coordinate 229,053,967 of NC_086097.1, read as the reverse complement.
TACCAGCAACCCAGATTCAGTTCCTGCAGCTGCTTGTAAGAAGTTTATACATTCTCCTCTTGACTGTGTGGGTTTCCTCCGGGTGCTGTGGTTTCCTCCCACAGTTCAAAGGTGTACCAGTTGGTAGGTTAATAGGGTATTGTAAATTTTCCTGTGATTAGGCTAGGATTAAATCTGACGAAGGGTCTCGGCCTGAAACGTCGACTGCACCTCTTCCTAGAGATGCTGCCTGGCCTGCTGCGTTCACCAGCAACTTTTATGTGTGTTGCTTAAATCAGAGAATGCTGGGTGCTGGAGTCGAAGTGCCAGAAGGGCCTATTCTGCACTGTATCTCAATAAATAAATACATTTTTGTCAAACATATGTAATTGAGGCCCTCTGTTAGAATCTCCACTAAATCCTTGTATTTATTACTCTTGGTTGTCTTTGTGTTTATAAAACCAGGAGAGGGAATAGAATGATTGCCGCCTTTCGGGACTGTATCAACATGGTACCAATTTGGTTAGGGGCTCTACAGAATGAAATAATAAGACTGAAATTCACCGCATTATTCTCCAATAATGCGCTTTAACCCCAATTTCATTAGAGCTGCCACAACTGTGAATGTTTTAGATCTGCTTTCAAATTGCACTGTATTGTTGGCAGTTTTCAGCTGAGGGATTTTGCCGATAGGAAAAAAGGTGGAAATGAATGTAATTTTTAACTAACCAGTCCTAGGTTTGCTTTGCGACTAGATTCAATAACCACATCATCTGTACCCAACCCCCTTATGTTCCATTGATAAAAAGAAATAGTACATTTATTGCTTGCAGGTATGTATATTTTGGAATTGATTCAGATGCAATCATTGGGGCAAATTTAAGATGGGAAGTGCACCAGGTTTTGAATGACTTCAGGCAGAGTCTGCTGCTGTTTGTTGGAAAATACTGATGAACCTGTCAACCAAAATTAGTAAGGTGGCATTATCATTGAAAAGATGCCTTGTTGTAGGGAGGTTAAGATACAAACCTTAGAACATGAGTGGGTGGTGGCAGACACTTGATTTGAGGTGTCTGATGGAGTTCGTCAGCTCTCAGCGGGACTTTTGGTTGGGAATGTCTTTGGGGCACTCATCCCAGGCAAAAGATTTACACTTTAGCTATTTGTCTGTATCTTCTACAGGATCAGAATAGCATTTATGATGAGGTACTGTCCTGCAAGTGAAAAATAACTAGAAATTAAAATGTAGAAAGAGTTAGTACACACAATAAGTGATATGTTAGGTTTTGAAATATAATGCCCATATGGAAATACAACATTGATGTGTCTTTAATAGGTGTAAACACTCTGTGTTGCTATTCAGTGTCAAAAGAACACTGTCTGTACATGCTACAGTATTTTGTAACTTCTGGCTTGATTTGTGGAATTTAGTACACTGACTGAAATAATTGAAAATAATTAGCTAATTAAGGAGTTTTATTTCTAGCGGATTTGAACAGTACATAGTAAGGATTAACAGCAGGTATAATTGCTAGTTGATTTCCCTGGAATACTTCCATTGTATAGGAAAGCCAGGCATTGATGTGTGCTGCAACACACACACACACACACACACACACACAATGCTGGAGGAACTCAGCAAGTCAGACAGATCTATGGAAATGAATAGACAGTCGACACTTTGGGCCGAGGCCCTTCTTCAGGACTGAGAAAGAAGGGAGAAGATGCTAGAATAAAAAGGTGAGGGGAGGGGAAGGAGGCTAGCTGGAAGGTGCAAGGTGAAGCCAGGTGGGTGGGAAAGGTCCAGGACTGGAGAAGAAGGAATATGGTAGGAGAGGAGGGTAGACCATAGGAGAAAGGGAAGGAGGAAGGGACGCAGGGGGAAGTAGTAGGCAGCTGAGCAGAGGTAAAAGGTCACAGTGGGGAATAGAGGAAGGGGAAGGGGTAAGTTTGTTTACCGAAGGAGAAATCAATATTCATGTCATCAGGTTGGAGGCTACTCACACGGAACATCTCTAGGAAGAGGTACAGTCGACGTTTCGGGCCGAGACCCTTCGTCAGGACTAACTGAAGGAAGAGCTAGTAAGAGATTTGCAAGATCTCTTACTAGATCTTCCTTCAGTTAGTTCTGACGAAGGGTCTCGGCCCGAAACGTCGACTGTACCTCTTCCTAGAGATGCTGCCTGGCCTGCTGCGTTCACCAGCAACTTTGATGGATATTGAAAGGTAGTTGGCACCCAGCGTATCGTAGCCCATCAGTTGTGCAATGCATTCGGAAGACATGTTTCGAAGTCAGGACAAGGGGAGAATTGAAGGTGGTGTTCAATCTTTTTATCTGCTGCCTTTGGTGATAGAGGTAATGAGTTTGGTAAGTGTTGCTGACCTCATATCTGGGCTGCTTTGTCTGGGTGGTATCATGTTTATTGTCAGGCATTGGTTTCCAGTCCACTCCTCCCTCGTAGATGGTAGGAAGACTTTGAGGGATCACACAACCTCTGACTTGACCTTGGGGCTTCTGCCTTTGTGAGCGATCCAGTTTCAGTTAGAGAATCCCAGGACATTAATGATGGGTGACTCAGCAGTAGGAATGTGATTGAGTATGAGGGACATTCTTGCTAAAGAAGTCCTTGTCTGGGAATTTTGTGTCACAACATTTACTTGGCTTGTAACTAATCCTTAGCTGAATGTTGACAAGGTCTTCCCGCGTCCCGGCATGGGCTGCTTCATTTTCTGCAGAGCTTTGCATGGAGTTGAATATCGAGTGGTCATCAGTCATTATCCCTTCTACTGATCATTTCTAGGAGATGACGGCTGAAAAACAATGGGCCTAAGAATTTATCTCATTAACCAGTGATTCTCTGGAGCTGAGGTGATCAACTTCCAATGACCACAGTCATTTTTCTTTGTGCAGTGGATAACTTGCTTTTTGATTCCTATTGGAAGTTTTTACCACAACTCCTTTATGCTTCACTCCAGTGCCTTAAAGCTGGAAAGGGGGTAGAAAAGATTCACAAGATTGTTACCGAGACTAGAGGGCTTGAGTTATTAAGAGAGGCTCCGTAGACTGGGATTTATTTCCTTGGAGGATGGGAGGCTGAAAGGTGACCTAGTAGAGTCATGTAAAATTATGATGGGTGATGGGTCTACGCTCTCTCTGTGGCAAGAGTGATACCTTCTCTCCCTTGTTAGTGAGTGAGTGTGAGAGAGAGAGAGAGACACTGTGGTATGTTGAACTGTTGGGGTGAACAGTGTCTTTTTATGGACTCTAGATCATGGCCTCTTTCAGGACTTTGCTATTGCTTGCAAACCGGGTGGGGCTGATTTTTTTTTTGCTGGGGGAGAGGGTTGTTGCTGTGCTGCTGCTTGTTCATGGGATGGGGGGTGGTGTTGGAGTTCTAGCATTTCCCTGTCATTCATTCTTTGGGGTTTTTCTTCTGTTTCGTAGATGTCTGTGGAGAGTAACAATTTCAGGTTGTATACTGTATACATTCTCTGATATTAGGTGGAACCATTGATTCGGTGGATGGTCACCAGTCTTTTTCCCAGGATTGAGGAACTTAAACGCTTCAGGACATAGATTTAAAGTGAGGGGAAAATTTAGGGAGGGGAGCACCTTTCACAGAAGTAGTAATGGGTATATAGAGTGGGGTGCCAGAGGAAACAGTAGAGGCCAGTGCAATTAAGATGTTTAAAAGGCATTTAGACCGATCTGGTGTCTGCTGGGTTTCTGTCGATTCTGACAATGACAGGAAACCTGTGCAGGAGAGTTCTTAAAATTGTAAGACCATTGCACTGAGGCAGTTCCACTCTCTCGACCTCAGAAGTCCAGGTCCAGTGGTACGAACAAGCATCACATCTGAGGTTTCCCTTGGCTGCAGTGGATAACTCTGCCTATTCCTCGTCACGCTCTTTGCTCTCCACAGAGCGTTGCACAGCCGAAGCTGACTTTGTATGCTAGGACAAACATGTCCTTATCTCACAGGGGTATGAGGCCGCCGGCTACCCTCACCTGGTCTAGCCCTCCTGTCAAAGCAGTGTACCGGGGTGTGGCTGCTGTCACGTGCAAACAGCTACTTGGAGCCACAGGTGAGAGCTGAGTGTCCGATGGGAACCCAAGGTGAGTGAGCTGCCCCAGGATGGACACGACAAGCCCCTTCTTAACCAGAGGGGCTACCCCTCCCTGGATACCCCAGTTACGTGGATAGAAAAAGCTTAAAGGGATATGGGTCGAACGCAGACAAATGTCACTAGCTCTGATATCCTGTACATCTTGGGCGAGTTAGTCCAAAAGGGCTGTTTCCTTGCTGTAGGACTCAACGTTAAGGGTATCATCTTGCCTCTTGAAATGAGCTTTTTGTGCACATTTGGACAAAGTCTACAGTGTAGTTCTATTATGCAAATTAAAAGAAAAGGTAATTGTGAATAATTGCATAATTAATAAGGTTAATTGTTTTAGTCACTGTTGAACACGACACTAATTAGTAATAAAATTGGTCCTTTTGCCTATGCTGATATTAAAGGGAAGGGAGTTACTTTTTCACACTGCAGACATTTAGACCAACGCTAGCTTTACTGTAGGTGAGTGCTGGAGGTAGGATTTTCCTGTTGAAACATTTTGAGTAAGTTGTTGTGGTTTGCAAATAAAAACAGGAATCGCGTTGAAACAAAAGGGGCCCCTGGCTGTGAGCTGCAACTTTACCTGACAGTACATTGTTGTCACTGGATAGCGTCATGTCCTTACCAGAGCTGCAGCAGTGTAGTCCACAAAATGCCCAGAATATGCGATGTTTTCATCTCAGGTTCTGCTGAATGTCACCAGTTCCTTGCATCTTTCAAACCACTTGTGTTTTTCTTCTTCTTCGCTTCTCTCCACATCCCCTTTGGGAGCAGTTCTGTTTCTCTGGGATGTGTTGAGTGGATTATCACCATTCACCTCACCTCCAGCCAGTAAATATATCATGTTCGCGCTGGTGTAGTCAGAGGAAGTGGCAGTGACAAGCAGGTTGGCCAGGTGATCAGAGGCCTAAGACTTGTTAATGCCTTTTGCCTCAAGCATCCTAGCAGAAGGTCAAAGTTCACCGCCCACAGTCCGATGTGCCTTTTAATATTTTTTGAAGTATTTCTTAATATGCAGTTAGCATATTATATGATTAATTGCATTTGAGTTTGGGGCACACATTAACGATGATTAAAAGGCAGTCAATCAATCACTGTCCATGGGTTGGCCTGCCAATGACTAGCTTTTTACCTGACAGTAATAGCTACAAAGACTACTGCCTGACAAAAGGCTTGTTGACCCCACCAGACTCTCAACAGTGTTAGATATTTTCTCCCTCTGTTGAATCCTGCACTGTTCCCGTCTCATCGTGAGTCCAGCCTCAAAGGTACACCCTCCAGAAGATATATTTTCCAAGTCAAATCTTATCCTTGTTTTATACAGGCAATTGAGCAAATACTTATTTGAATATTGAGTGTTTAATTTGATAAATGACTAATTAATTAATAACTAATTAATTTTAATTGGCTGACTCCATGCCAATTAGAGTGTTTATTTGGAAGGTATCTTCATAATTCTGTAAAGCTTTATTTCCTGTGGATGCCACGGTAGCGTAGCGATTAGGGAGACACCATCGCAGCTCGGAGCGTTGGGGTTCAGAGTTCAGTGACAGCGTCTTCTGTAAGCAAGTTCGCTCGTTCCTTCCTGTGTGCGCGTGTGTTTCCTCCGGGTGCTTTGGTTTCCTCCCACGGTCCAAAGACGTACCCGTGATGAGGCGAGGGTTAAATTGTAGGCGCTGCTGACAGAGCCAGAAAGGCCTGTTCCGCACTGTATCTCAAAATAAAACTAAATAACAATTGAGCTGGTCATTTTTCTTTTGGCTATATATGTGATTAGTTTGATTTTTGAGCTTTGTTCTGTTTGGACGGTATGGTAGAGTGGCGATTTGTACAATGTTTTATAATGCCAGATTGGGGTCAATTCCCACCGCTTGCCAGTAAGGAGTTTGCCCGTGCTCCCCTTGACCCCATGGGTTTCCTCCGGGTGCTTCGGTCACCTCCCGCGTTCCAAAGAGGCGCGGTTACGGTGAGTTGCGAGCATGCTGTGTTGGTGCTGGAAGCGTGGCTGCCCAGCTGAATCGTCGCTGACGTGATTTGATGCAAATGACTCATTTTGCTATATAGCTGGATGTGCTAAGACTACAGCTAGTCTTTATCTTGCATCAGTGGTTTGAACAGTGCTGTTTGCACACTAAGGAAAAGTTTGTCAGATTATACTGTTTCGTTGTTCAGTCTCTTCATTTGGAATGCGGTTCTGACACCTGTGTTTTGAATTGGATGATTTTTACCTACTGATTATTGTATTCATCAGTTATGGACGGTAGGAATTAACAATATATTTTGCATCTGCCAGTACTTTAAAGGACAACTGGTGGGGAGATCGTGGTGTTAGAGTTTGACTCCTATGTTGGAGTCTATGCTGATTTAATTCTGGTGTCTTTGTTCCGAGATGGTTCGTCTCACTTTCAGGCCATGTAGTATAGATCCCCATCCTTTCCAGTTGTCCGGTGCTCCCAGGCATTGCAGACCCGACCTCCAGCCTTGTTCCTTCCCAGAGCCTTTTCCAGCCAGAGGAGTCTGCCACTCGGTGTCCTCGAGTTATAAAAACAAAATGCCATTGGAGCATTGGAGCCTCAGTTACTAGCGACTAAGAGTCAGCCACAACTAAAAGCATGGAGACCCCTTGCCCCCAGTAGTGTGGTGAGTGGGTGATTAGAAGCCAGTCAAACAGAAGAGAGTCTGCAGATGCTGGAAATCTTGAGTAAGGTCATAAGGTCATAGAACAGTAGAGCACAGAAACAGGCCCTTTGGCCTATCGAATCCCTGCCGATCTACTAATCTGCCAAGTCCCATCAACCTGTACTCGAGCCAAAGCCCTCTACCACCGCCCCCCCCATCCACGTATCTATTCAAATTTCTCTTAAATGTTGAAATTGAACCTGTGTACACCACTTCCACTGGCAGCTCGTTCCATACTCTCACCACCCCCGGGTGAAGAAGTTCCTCCTCATGATTCCCTTAAACATTTCACCTTTCACCCTTAACTCATGACCTCTAGCTCCAGTTTCGTTCAATCTTAGTGGAAAGCACCTGCTTCCATTTACCCTGAAAATACTCCTCATTGTACCCCTCATTTTTATATACCTCTATCAAATCTCCCCTCATTCTCCTCCACTCTGGAAATACAGTCCTAAGCTATTCATCCTTTCCCTAAAGCTCAGGTTCTCAAGTACTAGCAACCTCTTTGTGAAGTTTCTCTGCACTCTTTCAATCTTATTTACATCCTTCCTATAGGTAGGTGACTGGAACTGCACACAATACTCCAAATGAGGCCTTGTCAATGTCTTATACAACTTCAACATAACATCCAATCTCCTGTACTCAGTACTTTAAATTATGAAAACCAATATGCCAAAAGCTGTCTTTTCGATCCTATCTACTTGTGACGCCATTTTCAAGGAATTAATAACTTGTATTCTCAAATTCCTCTGTTCTATCACAGTTGGCAGTATCCTACTGCTCACTGTGTAAGTCCATCTGCCATTTTATGGCCCATTTTTCCAGCCGGTCCAGTTCCCACTGCAAGTGCTGATAATCTTCCTCGCTGTCCATTACGCCCCAGCCTTGGTGTCATCTGCAAATTTGCACATTATTATCTAGATGATTGATATAAATGACAAACAACAATGGACCAGCACCATTCCCTGCAGCACACCACTAGTCACAGACCTCCATTCAGAGAGGCAACCATCTACTACCACTCTCTGGCTTCTCCTCTAATGTCTGATCAAATTTACTACCTCATCTTGAATGCCAAGCAACTGAACCTACCTGACCAATTTCCCATGCGGGTCCTTATCAAAGGCCTTGCTAAAGCTCGTGTAGACAACATCCACTGCCTTGCCTTCATCAACTTCCCTGGTAACATCTTCAAAAACCTCTATACGATTCGTTAGGCATGGCCTACCACACACAAAGTTGTGTTGGTTATCTCTAATCAGTCCCTGTCTATCCAAATACTTATGTCTCTGGTGTCTCAGAATACCTTCCAGTAACTTACACACTACTGACGTCAGGCTCACTGGCCTATAATTTCCTAGCTTATTCTTCAAGACTTTCTTAAACAATGGAACAACATTAGCTATCCTCTAGATCTCTGTCACCTCACCCGTGGCTAAGAATGTTTTAAATATCTCTGCTAGGGCCCCTGCAATTTCTGCATTATCCTCCCAGAAGATCTGAAGGAACACCTTGTCAAGTCCTGGGGATTTATCCACCCTAATTTGCCTCAAGACAGTAAGCACATCTTCCTCTGTAATCTGTATACGGTTCATGAGCTCACTGCTGTTTTGCCTCACTCTATAGACTCTGTGCCTGTCTCTTGAGTAAATTCGGATGCAAAAAGTCCATTTAAGATCTTCACCATCTCGTTCAGCTCCATGTATAGATGATCACTCTGATCTTCCAGAGGACCAATTTTGTCCATTGCTATCCTTTTGCCTTAATATATCTGTATAATCTCTAGGGATTCTCCTTGACTTTGTCTTCTAGGACAAATTCATGCATTCTTTTAGCCCTTCTGACTTCCTTCTTAAGTGTTCTTTTACATTTCTCATGCTCCTCAAGTACCCCATTTGTTCCTTGTGGCCTGTAGTTGCTATAGTTCCCACTTCTTCTTAGCAAGCCATCCACCTTCCCTCTCAAACAACAGGAATTCTGCAGATGCTGGAAATTCAAGCAACACACATCAAGGTTGCTGGTGAACGCAGCAGGCCAAGCAGCATCTGTAGGAAGAGGTGCAGTCGACGTTTCAGGCCGAGACCCTTCGTCAGGACTAACTGAAGGAAGAGTGAGTAAGGGATTTGAAACTTCGAGGGGGAGGGGGAGATCCAAAATGATAGGAGAAGACAGGAGGGGGAGGGATAGAGCCGAGAGCTGGACAGGTGATAGGCAAAAGGGGATACGAGAGGATCATGGGACAGGAGGTCCGGAAAGAAAGACAGGGGGGGGGTGACCCAGATGATGGGCAAGAGGTATATTCAGAGGGACAGAGGGAGAAAAAGGAGAGTGAGAGAAAGAATGTGTGCATAAAAATGAGTAACAGATGGGGTACGAGGGGGAGGTGGGGCCTTAGCGGAAGTTAGAGAAGTCGATGTTCATGCCATCAGGTTGGAGGCTACCCAGACGGAATATAAGGTGTTGTTCCTCCAACCTGAGTGTGGCTTCATCTTTACAGTAGAGGAGGCCGTGGATAGACATGTCAGAATGGGAATGGGATGTGGAATTAAAATGTGTGGCCACTGGGAGATCCTGCTTTCTCTGGCGGACAGAGCGTAGATGTTCAGCAAAGCGGTCTCCCAGTCTGCATCAGGTCTCGCCAATATATAAAAGGCCACATCGGGAGCACCGGACGCAGTATATCACCCCAGTCGACTCACAGGTGAAGTGTTGCCTCACCTGGAAGGACTGTTTGGGGCCCTGAATGGTGGTAAGGGAGGAAGTGTAAGGACATGTGTAGCACTTGTTCCGCTTACACGGATAAGTGCCAGGAGGGAGATCAGTGGGGAGGGATGGGGAGGACGAATGGGCAAGGGAGTTGCGTAGGGAGTGATCCCTGCGGAATGCAGAGAGGGGGGGAGGGAAAGATGTGCTTAGTGGTGGGATCCCGTTGGAGGTGGCGGAAGTTACGGAGAATAATATGTTGGACCCGGAGGCTGGTGGGGTGGTAGATGAGGACCAGGGGAACCCTATTCCTAGTGGGGTGGCAGGAGGATGGAGTGAGAGCAGATGTACGTGAAATGGGGGAGATGCGTTTAAGAGCAGAGTTGATAGTGGAGGAAGGGAAGCCCCTTTCTTTAAAAAAGGAAGACATCTCCCTCGTCCTAGAATGAAAAGCCTCATCCTGAGAGCAGATGCGGCGGAGACGGAGGAATTGCGAGAAGGGGATGGCGTTTTTGCAAGAGACAGGGTGAGAAGAGGAATAGTCCAGATAGCTGTGAGAGTCAGTAGGCTTAAAGTAGACATCAGTGGATAAGCTGTCTACAGAGACAGAGACAGAAAGATCTAGAAAGGGGAGGGAGGTGTCGGAAATGGACCAGGTAAACTTGAGGGCAGGGTGAAAGTTAGAGGCAAAGTTAATAAAGTCAACGAGTTCTGCATGCATGCAGGAAGCAGCGCCAATGCAGTCGTCGACATAGCTAAGGAAAAGTGGGGGACAGATACCAGAATAGGCACGGAACATAGATTGTTCCACAAACCCAACAAAAAGGCAGGCATAGCTAGGACCCATACGGGTGCCCATAGCTACACCTTTAATTTGGAGGAAGTGGGAGGAGCCAAAGGAGAAATTATTAAGAGTAAGGACTAATTCCGCTAGACGGAGCAGAGTGGTGGTAGAGGGGAACTGATTAGGTCTGCAATCCAAAAAGAAGCGTAGAGTTTTGAGACCTTCCTGATGGGGGATGGAAGTATATAAGGACTGGACACCTTCCCTCTCATCTGGACTCACCTATCGCCTGCCAGCTTGTATTCCTTTCCCTCTCCCCACTTGTGTATTTTAGAGTTTTGCAGGGGTCAGTGTTGGGACCACAGCTTTGAAATTTGATATTAATGATCTGGATGAAGGAAATGACACTTGGGGTCAGGCCTGCAGATGGTACCATGATAGGTGGACGTTGAGTTGGTAGTAAGGAAGGCAAATTCAACGAAAGCATTTATTTTGAGAGGACTGAAATATAAAGGCAAAGATGTACAGCTGAGGCAGTGTAAGGTGTTGATCAGACAGTATGGGTATCAGTATTGGTTTATTACCAACACTCAGACATCTGTAATTTTGTGAGCAATTCCAGGCCCTTCATGTAAGGAAAGATGTGCTAGCCCTGGAGAGGATGTACAACAGAGATGAGGAAGAATTTCTTTGGGCAGAGGGTGTTGATTCTGTGGACTTTATTGCCATGGAGGGCTGTGGAGGCCAAGTTGTTGGGTATATTTAAGGCAGAGGTTGATTACTCCTTGATTGGTAAGGGGGGGGTTAAGGATTATGGGGAGAAGGCAGGAGAATGTGGTTGAAAAAGGATTCCTTCAGTTGTTCCAGTTTCCTCCCACATTCCAAAGACATACAAGTTAATAAGTTAATTGGTCACTTGAGTGTGATTAGGTGTGCAGAATTGTTGGGACAGCAGAGCCTGTTACTGTGCTGTATTACTAAATTTAAAAATAGAAAATTGAACAGCATAGCAGACTCAATGGCCCAATTCTACTCCTATATCCTGATGGGTTGTGGTCTAAACCATTGCTACAGTTCCTCTGACCTAGACCAATGTTTGCTTCCTCAGGACTGTTATCCAGGGCTGTGCTTAGCACTCCATGTGGTTGGACCAGGGTTCTGCATAGCTGTAGGATAACTTATATTTTTGTCCTCTAGTCAATTTTATTTTCTGGTTCCCAAGGATCTCTAATGATCTATGATTCTGTACCCCAATTCTCTGACATCCATTATCTTTTGTTAATAGATGCTAATAATTATAATAAGAGTTTAGACAAACTAATCTCCAAATTTCTACTTTATCCCTCCTCGACTTTTCCCCAGAGTTGATTTCCTCCTGCTGTAGTTTTGCAATGAAGGGATGGGACCACTTCTCTAAGTCAGAACTTTGGAAAACTGAGTGATAGTGTTTTCTTTTTAAATTCATTTTAGAGATACAACACAGAACAGGCCCTTTCAGCCCTTCGAGTTGCATCGTCTAGCAACCCACTGATTTAGCCCTAGCCTAATCACAGGGCAATTTATAATGACCAAGTAATCTTCTAACCGGTACCTGTTTAAACTGTGGTAGGAAAATGAAGCATGCAGAGGAAACCCACACACACATAAGGAAGGGACATACAAACTTGCTAACAGAGGATAGCAGATTTGAACTCTGAACTCCCAACACCCTGAGCTTGTAATAGTGTCACGCTACCATTGCAGTTGTACAGCATGGGTCAGCCCACCTCATCTTTGCCAATCATCATATCTGTCTATTCTAATCCTGTTCATCTGCAGTAATTCCATACCCCTCTACATCCAGCTCATTCAAATACCTGTCCAGATGCCTCTTAAATATTCCTGCTTCACCAACTCTTGTAGCAGCAGCCAAGGTGGAAAGCTTAGTTCTCGGATACCCTTCAAACTTCCTCCCTCTCTCCTTAAGCCTGTGCTCTCTAGTTTTAGACCCCCCTATGTGGGAAACAGATTCTGGCTCCTGACCCTTTCCATGCCTCTCAAGTGTATAAGCCTCTCCCATGTCACCTCTCTGCCTTCTTTGCTTCAGCAAAAATAGACCCAATTTATCCCATCTCCCCTTATAACATAAAACTGCCAAAGAAAACAGTGGGGTACGGATCAGAATCAGAATCAGCTTTAATACCACTAGAGTGTGTTATGAAATTTATTGTTGTTATACAGACCAGTTGCAGATGTGGGCGGAGAAATAGCGGATGAAGTTTAACCTGGCTAAACGTGAAGTGTTGCGCCTTGGTAGGACAAATATTAAGAGACAGCACACTTCTGTTAAGGGCAAAATCATTAACGGTGTTGATGAACAGAGGGATCTTGGGTCTAAGTTCATAGCTCCCAAAAAGTGGCCACGCAAGTTGATAGGGTGGTGAAGAAGGCATAGTCGAGGCATTGAGTTCAAAAGTCAAGAAGTTACGTAGCAACTTTATAAAACTCTTAGCATCTGAAGTATTGCGTGCGGGGTTCTAGTCACCCCACTTTAGGAAGGTTTTGGAGGGGGCGCAGAAAAGGATGCCGCCTGGATTAGAGAGTGTGCCCTATAATGAGAGATTGGACAAACTTGAGTTGTTTTCTCTGGAGTGACAGAGGCTGAGGGGAGATCTCTTAGAGGTTTATAAGATTATGAGATGTACAGACGGAGTAGACAGTTGAAGCGTCTAAAGCGTTTAAGGTAAGCATTTAAAGCATGCGTTTAAGGTGAGGGGGGCAAGTTCAAGGAGATGTGAGGGGCACTTTTTTTACACAGCGAGTGGTGAAAGCCTGGAATGCGCTGCCCAGAGTAGTGTTGGACGCAGATACAGTAGAGACTTTAAAAGATACTTAGATAGGCACATGAATGTGGATATGGTCTTTGTGTAGGCAGAAGTTTAGTTGGCCATTTAATTACTAATTTAATTGTTCCAACACCACATTGTGGGCCGAAGGGCCTGTTCCTGTTCTGTGTTCACAGCCATATCCTTCCTATGGTGTAGCAACCAGCCCAGCTAACGCTTTGTACCAGCACAACATTACATCCCAGCTCCAGTTCTCAATGCCTTGGCTGATGAAGACAAGCCACTATGTACCACCTGTGTTGCCACTTTCAGCGAATGATGTAATTGCATCACAAGGTTCAATGCTCGACAGGGTCCTACCATTCACTGGGTATCTCCTGCCCTGGTTTAACTTCACAAATAGTATCACACCACAAAATTCCATCTGCATTCCCTTGCCCCCTTTCCCAGTTGGTCTATATCCTGTTTTAACTTTTGATGACCTTTCTTCTCTGTCGCTTTCATCAGACATGCTTATACATTATACTTATACTTTATGCTTTATTGTCGCCAAGCAATTGATACTAGAACGTACAATCACCACAGCGATATTTGATTCTGCGCTTCCCACTCCCTGGATTACAAATATTAAACATTAAAAATAGTAAAAATTAGTAAATATTAAAAATTTAAATTATAAATCATAAATAGAATATAGAAAAATGGAAAGTAAGGTAGTGCCAAAAAACCCAGAGGCAGGTCTGGATATTTGGACGGTACGGCCCAGATCCGGGTCAGGATCCGTTCAGCAGAACATTCTCCATATTTTAGCATCCAACAGCTAATTTTGATTTTCCCCAAAAATGAGCATAGGGAATGTGATGTGACATGAATTTTTAATCGATCCTTCCACTGCAAGCAACAAGATAACTTTGTGCTGCCTACTAATTAAGACGATATGAGCATGTGTACTGTTGTTGAGTGTTATGTGTCTCAGTGGGTGGCTAACACTTGTCTGAATCGGGTTTATTATCACTGATGTAACCTGAAATTTGAAATTGTGAAAGGGCAGCACTGTATAAAGCCAACTGCAGCTCAAAATGACAGAGCACTATAGTAAAGCAGGTGGCAGTGTTCAATGGGATCGTCCTTGCAGAAGTGGAAATGTCCTGTGTGTTATTCCCTCCTGGTGCTCAGGCTGGGAATTTTTTGCCGAGCACCCTGTTACGCTCCCTATTCATTTCTTAAATGCCTCATCCATCCTCCCTTTATTTTTCCTCCTTCAAAGTTCAAAGTGAATTTATTGTCAATGTATATATATGTCACTATTTACCATCCTGAGATTCATTTTCTCGTGGGCATACTCAATAAATCCATAACCATAATAGAGTCAACTTGGGCATTCAACCAGTCTGCAAAAGACAACAGAATGTGCAAATATAAAAAGAAGAATAAATAAATAAATAAACAATAAACATCAAGAGCACGAGATGAAGAGTCCTTAAAAGTGAGCTCATAGGCTGTAGGAGCATATTAGTGATGTGGCAAGTGAAGTTGAGTGTAGTTATCCTCTACCTCACTCTCACACCTGTTTGGCTCTTCCATTCTACCATTTCTTGCCTCTACTTGCCCCACAACTCCATTCTCCCATATTACCCAGCTTTCTCTATCTCGCTTTCCCCTTCTCACCACATCAGGCTCACTCTGTCCTGGTCCACCAACCCAGCCTTTACATTTGCCCTCACCCGCCAGCTCTCTTCTCCCCCACCCTGTGCCATCTCCGCCCTTTGTGCTCCACCCTTTCCTCCACCTTTTTGTTTGAATTCTTGATGCAGAGAGTTCCAGTGCATTCATCATAGTTGTCATAAAGTCTGGGAGTTCTTCACGAAAGAGTCCCAAACACAATTTTCATCCTAATGAATTCATTCCACCGTCATATATTTAATTGTTGCTCCAGTGCTGCAGGTAATGTAGTCTTCAAAAAAACACATAGGCCAGATTTATAACCTTTGATTCTGATTCTATGATCTTTAATCTTACCTTCTTGAGGCTGCACTGGTGAGATGGAATGTGCCTAAAGTCCACTCCTCTTTGCATCTACTTACATTCCTGTGAAACAGATCATCCTGCAGCCAGTCAGGATATTTTCAACAATACACTTGTATAAATTGGCTAGAAAGTTCAGTGACGTGACTAATAATCTCCTATGAAGGTGTCTTTCCTTTCCTGTCCTGAAGAAGGGTCTCTGCCTGAAACGTCACCTGTTTATTCACTTCCATAGAAGCTGCCTGACCTGCTGAGTTCCTCCAGCATTTTGTGTGTGTTGCTCTGGATTTCCAGCATCTGCAGAACTTCTCGTGTTGATGATGTGAATACCCTAGGTCAGAATGGAAATGGGGTTTATTAACACTGACATATGTCACGAAATGTGTTGTTTGGTGGCAGTAGTACAGTGCAATACATTAAAATTACTATAAGCTACAATAAGAGAATAAGTAAATAAGTAAATAGCAACGCACACAAAATGCTCAGCAGGTCAGGCAGCATCTATAGAAATGAGTAAGTAAACAGTCGATGTTTCAGGCCGAGACGCACAGAGCGAAATTGTGAGACAGTGTCCATTGTGCATTCCGAAATCTGATGGCGAAGGGGAAGAAACTGTTCCTAAAATGTTGAATGTGGGGGATGTGCTTTGCCTTATTTTCTGTGCCTAACCAATATCAGTTCTGAAATATATGTGAAATACCATGCAATAATTTGCATTTGCCCTTTGGGGGAATTGGCCTGTTTAATTAAAACATTTTATACAGTACTGCGCAAAAGTCTTAGGCCCCCTAGATTTTATATATTGTTTCTGATGGTATGACCTCCACAGAGCCCTGATCTCAACATCACCAAAGCTGTCTCAGATTACCTGAGGAGACAGAAGAAAGCAAGACAGCCAAAGTCTGCAGAAGACCTGTGGCAAGTTCTCCAAGATGCTTGGAAAAACCTGTCAGGCGATTTTCTTTTAAAACTTTGTGACAATGTACCTAAGAGATTTGATGCAGTTTTAAAGGCAAAGGTGGTCTCCCAAGATATTGATTTTATTTAGTTTTTTTTCCTGTTTACTGCTCTTGATAGTATTTTTTGATATTTAGAAATTTTTCATTTCATTATTTTTGAAAGCATCTTTGCTTTACAGATTTTTTTTACATCTAAGACTTTGCACAGTACTGTATATTTACTAACTTCTGCACTAAACAGGTATTTAGTTTGATTTACTTTGGAATTATATTGAGTAGCAGCAGAGACTAATCTGCCGTATGAGGGTCTAACGGGCACCTTTGAGCATGTTAGATTGCATTCCTTTTCTCTTGTGTATTTTAGTTTCTCGAGTAACTGAAATCATACAATCAAAACAAATATGCTTTGTTGTCTTTTTAATATGGAGGTGGATGGAATTTCAATAGGTAGCTAAAGACACATAGAGAAAAGTTTTCAAAAGTTTGTAAAAGTAGTAGTTTATATTTAAGTAAATTATCACCTGGACATTGTGCATCAGTAATTCTATACTCTGGGAAAACTGAACTCTACCTCCTGAATCAGTAAGAATGAAAATACTATGGCACTGCAGCATAGCGACATTTGTTCTCCAATTGACCCACATCTTTTTTTTTACGCCCCAGCAAACCCGACTAATAGAAAGTTGAGTATTGGTAAAATTGCATGGAGTTAAATACTTAACTTTTAATTTGTGCTTACTTTCTTTACTGCATTCCAGTCCTAAATATTTCCCTTTAGCTTGAAGTATACTCCTTTTCCCTTTCTTCCCACTCTTGCAAGAAACTCCACAAGTGGTCCAAACCTTTTTGGGACGAAATAAGGAAAAATGCAAAATTGGAGAATTTTTGGGCTTGTTAGGAGGCATCGGAGCATTCTTTCAAAAAGCAGGCACGTTACTAGAAATCCATATCTATGTTTGATTGGTCTGTTGCAACTGTTCTTTTGTTTATAAGCACTGGCATTTATATAAGTTGTTAGTTCAGATTCTATGTCATACATTTAATGAGGAATATTTTTCATAGAATGGCTGCAGAGATTTTCGTTTCCTGTTGAATTTGCTAGAGAGGAGAGCGGTGCCAATGATCAATCTAGGTGGACATTTTATCTTGTAATATGACACAGTGAAAAGTGTTATGTTACCCAGAGGCAGATTAGCTCTATTTGTCACATGTACATCGAAACTACAGTGAAAGGCTCTGTTTTGTGTCAACGACCAACACAGTCCGAGGATGTGCTGGGGGCAGCCTGCAAGAGTCACCACACTTTCATTGCAAACATAGCTTGCCCACAACTTACTGATCCTTATTAATCAGCGGATCTTCTGAATGTGGGAGGAATTCCACGCGGCCACAGGGAGAATGTACAAATTTCTTACAGACGGGCAGGAATCGAACCTGGATTAGTGACCGCTAGCACTATAAAGTGACTGCGCTAACCTTTACTCTACTGTGTGCCCTTCCAAACATCTTTAAGAGACATCCACGCCTGACACAAAACAGGTAAGGTGTCCTGGCCAGCTGACACTCTGTCATGCAATGCACAATTGTGACCATTTGGAATGTTAAAGTTAAAACAGGTTTTAACAAAAAAGGAAAATTAAGTAATATTTGTGTGGAAAAGTTAATGGTCCAAAGGGCCCTTTTCTATGCTGTAAGATTCTGTAAACTTTTAATCTTTTGTTTATTTGCTGCCATAATTCATAAGATTTTTGAGGGTATCCAGATTGTGGAAGTATGGAATGGCATCTTATCTGGGACCTTTTTTTCACCTTTTTCCTTCTGTGTGAAAACAAAAACGCAAGCAAAGGAACAGACCCAAAGGATATTGGATGCCTTCCCATAACTTGATGGGACATCAATTCTTCTCCAAATCTGTACTGAACTGAACCCTGTCTATGCTTAACCTTCACGCGCCATATCATCCAACAGGAATCACATCCAGTTGTTTTTTATCTCAATGATCCAAATCTACACATTCTCCACATAATAGTTTCCTGGTTTTATCTGTACCAATGGTATGCTGATTGGAGGCAAGATTCTCCTCCTTGGGAAAAGCACAAGAAATAGCCCGTCGCTGACTTTCGTGATCTGTGATAAAATTCTGAAATAAAAATAATGCAAGAATGAGTCTTTTTTTTATTATGTAGTTAAATTGGAATTCAATGCAAAGCCAGAAAATTGTCAGTTAAGTGTATTCAGCTCTTTGGTAGTAGAAATAAATGTGCGGACTGGTTTCTAAACGGGGAGAAAATCCAGGAATCTGAGATTCAGGGGGACTTGGGAGTCCTTGTGCAGAACACCCTGAAGGTTAACTTGCAGGTTGAGTCAGTGGTGAAGAAGGCAAATGTCACATTAGCATTCATTTCAAGAGTTCTAAAATACAAGAGCAAGGATGTGATGCTGAGGCTTTATAAGGCACTGATGAGGCCTCACCTTGAGTATTGAGAACAGTTTTGGGCCCCTCATCTTAGAAAAGATGTGCTGGCATTGGAGAGGGTCCAGAGGAGATTCACAAGGATAATTCCAGGAATGAAGGGGTTATCATACGAGGAACGTTGAATGTTTCTGGGTCTGTATTCACTGGAATTCAAAAACATGAGGGGGGATCTCATTGAAACCTTTGGAATGTTGAAAGGCCGAGACAGAGTAGATGTGGAAAGGACGTTTCCCATGGTGGGAGAGTCTAGGACAAGAGGGCAGAGCCTCAGGGTAGAGGGGCGCCCTTTCAAAACAGAGATGTGGAGAAATTTCTTTAGCCAAAGGGTGGTGAATTTGTGGAATTTGTTGCCACATGCAGCTGTGGAGGACAGGTCGTTGGGTGTACTAAAGGCAGAGATTGATGGGTTCTTGATTGGACATGGCATCAAAGGTTACAGGGAGAAGGCCTGGAACTTGGGTTGAGGAGGAGATAGAAAAGAAAGATCAGCCATGATTGAATGGTGGAGCAGATTCAATGGGCCAAATGGACTAATTCTACTCCTATGTCCTGTAAATGATATGCAGTCCTTGCAGAGTTTAGCAAATGTTCAACTCTGATCTTTTTAATACTGGAGTATCATTGCTTTTCATGATATATGGCCCACAATAAACCTGGCAAAAGAAATATTGCCAGATTTCTTTTTGACCAGTAATTTGCACGTCTAAAACAATGAAACAAACAATTTATTGTAACCATGATATAATTTTAGCAAGGCCTTTGATAAGGTCCCACATGGGAATCTGGGCAAAGAACCTCAGTCGCTTAGCATACAGGATGAGATAGCAAATTGGCTTTGTGGGAGAAGTCAGAGAGGGTAATAGATGTTTGCCGCTAAAGCTGAAGTCCTGTGACTGGTGGTGTGCCACAGGGATCGATGCAGGGTCTGTTTTCTGTCATCCATATCAACGATCTTTCCAATGTAGGAAACTGGATCAGCACATTTGCAGCTGACACTAAGACTAAGGGCATAGTGGACAATGAGGGAAGTTTGCAGTGATCAAAGCTTACAGCAGGTCTGGACCAGCTGGAAAAGTGGGCTGAAAAATGGCAGATGGAATTTAATGCAGACAAATGTGAGGTGTTGCACTTTGGAAGGACCAACCAGCGTGCGACTTACACGATGAGTGCGTTAGAGAGATCTGGGAATACCAATTCATGATTCCTTGAAAGTAGCATCACAGGTAGATAAGAGTTGTAAAGAAAGCTTTTGGGACATTGGCCTTCATAAATCAAAATATCGTGTACAGAAGTTGGGATGTTGAAGTTGTATAAAATGTTGGTGAGGCCTAATTTGGAGTATTGTGTGCAGTTTTGTTCACCTGCCTAGGGTAGATGTCAGTAAGATTAAAACAGTGCAGGGAAAGTTTACAAGGATGTTGTTAGGATGTGAGAGCCTGAGTTATAGGGAAAGTCTGAATAGGTTCGGACTTCATTCCCTCAAGCGTATTCCACCCAGATGCAACACTGAGCGTCATAGGAAGTCATTCCTGCCTGTGGCCATCAAACTTTACAACTCCTCCCTTGGAGGGTCAGGCACCCTGAGCCAATAGGCTGGTCCTGGACTTATTCCCTGGCATAATTTACATATTACTATTTAATTATTTATGGTGCAACCGTAACGAAACCAATTTCCCTCGGGATCAATAAAGTATGACTATGACTATGTAGGAGAATGAGGGGAGATTTGATGGAGGTATACTAAAATTATGAGGGGTAAAGAAAGGGTAAATGCAAGCAGGCTTTTTCTATTGAGGTAGGGTGAGACTGGAACTAGAGGTCATGAGTTAAGGATGAAAGGTGAAATATTTAAGGGAAACTTGAGGAGAAACTTCATTCAGGATGGTGAGAGTTTGGAATGAGCTGCTGGTGGATGTGGGTTTGATCTAAACATTGAAGTGAAATTTGGATAGGTGCATGGATGGGAAGGGTATGCAAGGCTGAGTTCTGGTTACAGGTTGATGGGACTAGGCCGATAAATGCGTAGACATGGACTTGATGGGTGAGGGGCCTGTTTCTGTGCTGTAGTATTCTATGCCTCTCAGTGGTGTAATGGTTTTTAAAGCCTAGACTCTCTTTAGAGAATTCACTTTGAATATTTGGAAACAGCTATCTTCAAGCTGGCTGCAATGCAATACAATAGATTATGAAAGTTTAATACTTTGTTGTAGACGATTAGTGCTGGAACTTTGGTTTAAGGTAAGTAAATTTGGGAATTAGACGCAAATTGATTGAGACGAAGCAGTGATCTTCCCCAAATTTGACAACCTCTTGCTTGGTCAAACATTTAAATGACCTCAAATAACGTATCAGAGTGTGTGCACAATTTTAAAAAAAGTAATGACTTTCTCATTGCAATCACAGGCAAGGCTGAAAAGTAAATTCCACTTGTTCATTCTGAATCTTTTTCAAGGCCCAACTGTACAGTTTTAAAGGAAAGGTTCTGAGAAGGCATATCCTCAACTTCTCATGATGCCTTTGGAGTCGTGCAGTGATCTATGGCTTTATTACATTGTATAAAGTTCCAGGAATTGTTGAATTGTGTGCCAAGGTTCCCAGCTAATGGTTCTTTGCACCTTGTGAATCTCTACAGGATCTAGTTAAATAACACATTTCTGCTTATCCCCTTCTTATTAGAATTGTCATTTATCGGCTAGTCTGTGACTCATTAAAAATTCCTCATTGCCTTTCTTCAAATGCGTCTGTTTTCCTCCTTTCCATTCTGATGCTGTTTACTCTGTTGTTATTTGGTTTTTGTTCACAGTTCCTCAATGCAATGCATACTTTATCTACAAGGAACCTTATTTAAAAAAAGAATTCAGTGCATTGCTAAGGGAACCTAGAGTGTGGTAGAGAAAGAGGAAAATTCAAAACAGTAAATGTATATACGACAATTAAAATAACTCTTATGTTCTCTGTCATTTAGGTTTTGCTATGAGAATTTTAGTTTACTCCAAGTTGTCTTAAGAATGCCCATCAAAGAATTGTTACAGTGGTGCTTTTTAATACTGCAAATTACCTGTGGAATTTAAATGAATTTCATTATTAAATTTGCTGGCAATAAAATAAATTGTGTTGGACTATTTTATCTGCCCCTTGGTATATTCCATATTTAAAATATAATGGTACCAATTTTTAAAGTTTTTGGATAATTACATATTGCATCACATACATTGTGAAAAAGTCCCTATGTCACGAAGGCCTTTTGAAATAGTATTGAATTGGCAACAGTATAAAGACTGCAGATATACTGGTTACAAATGGGTAATTCACATACAGAATAAATGAATAGAAGTATGCTCAGAAGTAACTTTTTTTTTAAAAACTTACTTCTAAGCATATTTTTACCCATTTGTTCTAAATTTCCTCTTGGTTTCTGTGCAAGGAAGTAAGACTGAGCACTGGAAATGGTTAGGGAATGTCTGGAAGAGATATTAAGCACCCTTAAAAGAAAACTGCTCTATTGTGCATCCCTGCTCTCAGTGGTGGAAATGGATCTAATTGCCCTTTGCTTGCTCCCTGAATGCTCAGTCACAGGGCTGGTTTTTGTGGAGTGGCTGATGAGAAAGTACAGCAGAAGAGCAGTCAAGATAAGGGCTTAGCCTCGATGTGTTTGGTTTAGAGTTCAGAGCAATTGTTCAAAAGCAAAGCACTTGAAATTTAAACCAAATGCCAGACACGGTCGACAGTTTAATCCCGTGTACTTCTTTGGCTGCAAGGTGCTCAACTGTTTAATCTTTAAACATGGAGACCATTGGTGTTTGGAAGATTAAGGATTTTGTGCCTGATGGGGGTGGGGGTTTGGGGTTAGAGAGGTTGCTGCAGACAGAGTAATCTTATCACTTGTCTTTGACTTTAAAGCCCACTGATGGAGGAAGGAAGCAAAACTGCCTCCATAGTTTAGAAGTGGTTCCAATATGAGATTTTGGTTTGGAGCCATTGGAAGTCCTGGTCTGGGCTCACTGATCCAAATGCTGTTTTACATCTTGATCGGGAGTAGTGCTGTTTTGAGTTGGGATGAAATTGTAGCAAACCTGTAGATAAGTGTGACCTTCTGTATTTGACCACCGCCATCTCTAAGGGTGCGTGAAAGCAAACGACACAACACTGCCTCTTAAATTTATGGGTAAATTCAGAAAAACCAAAATACAAGCAGATTTTTTTTCCTCTAAATTTGACTGAAAGCTCATTTGACTGATGGAGGTTTCTCAGACAATGTTTATCTTAATGCCTTAAACATCCATTTAAATAATGAATGTAATACATACCTCTTAGTCCCTGCTTTCTTAAATGTACCTTTACTTTATACTATTGCTAAAGCTTTTGTTAATATTTTGTGGGATTGAAACAAAATCAGTGGTCTTGATTATGTTACATCTTTTCAATAAATATCCTTACTTTATACATTCCTTTATGTGTGCTTTTCTGAAGCCAAATTGAGACCAAAATTAAAAAGTGCAGATTGCTTTTGGACAGCACTAATAAAGGGAGGACAGCAACACACACAAAATGCTGGAGGAACTCAGCAGGTCAGGCAGCATCTACGTAGAGGAATAAAGAGCCGACGTTTCGGGCTGAGACCATAACTATACAGGAGCAGAATTAGGCCACTTGGCCCATTGTGTCTGCTCCACCATTTCATCACGACTGATCCAATTTCCCCCCTCAGCCCCAATCTCCTGCCTTCTCTTCATATCCCTTCATATCCTGACTAATCAAGGATCTATCAACCTCTGCCTTAAATATATCCAATGATCTGGCCTCCACCGCTGCCTGTGGGAGCAAATTCCGCAGATTCACCACTCTGTAGCTGAAGAAATTCCTCCTCATCTCCATTCTAAAAGGATGCCCCTTCAACAGTGTGTGCTCGTCTGGATTTCCTGTATCTGTAGAATCACATGTGTTTGTGAAGGGAGGATAGATAGTTTTTGCAACAGTGTCAGGGGCAAGGAGTTTTGTTTCTTTCACATTCATTTTCATGCTCAGGGTGTTGCCAACCACTGTTGCCTTTCTGTTGAAGGTATCCCATTATGCTGTTGGGCAAAGAGTTTCAGGATTTGGACCAAATGATGGAGAATACTCAGAAGTGGGAATAGGCTAGTAGGTTTGAGACATTCTGACTTTTGGCACAGAGTAGAGGGGAGATGTAAAAAGAATCAGATTTTGATCTGTCCTCTTGTATGATAAGATGAATGTTTGGCTTCACAATGGACCTCGTCGTGACCTTGCAATTTATCATTTGCCTCCACTGCACTCTTTACCTGCCCATTCACCTCCTCCTTCAAGGCCCCAAACAGTCCAACACTTCACCTGCTAATCTGTTGGGGGTCATCTACTGTATCCAGTGCTCCTGAGGCAGCCTCCTCTACGTTGGGGAAACGCGATGTAGATTAGGGGCCACTGTGTCGAGTGCCTCAGCTCCATCTGCAAAAAGCACAATTTCCCGGTGGGCGACCATTTTAATTCCGATCCCCATTCCCATTCTGTCATGTCGTTCAGTGGCCTCCTCAACTGCCACTATGAGGTTGGAGGAGCAACACCTCATATTCCATATGGATGGAATACAACCGATGGCATGAACATCAATTTCTCAAACTTCCCTCTTCCCCCTTCTCTCTTCTTTAATTCCTCACTCTGGCCCCCCTCTTACCTCTTCGCCTTGCCTGCCTATCACTTACCGAAGGTGCCCATTAACCTTTCCTTTCTCCCATGGTCCGCTCTCCTATCAGATTCCTCCTTCTCCAGCCTTTAACGTTTTGCACACATCACCTCCCAGCTTCTCACCTTATCCTCCTCCCCCACCCTCCTGTTTTCACCAATCACCTTCTAGTTTATAATCCTTCCCCTACCCCCACCTTCTTATTCTGGTTCTGCCTCCCCCTTACTTCCTCTCTCGTCTTGATGAAGAATCTCAGCCTGAAATGTTGAGTGTTTATTCTTTTCCATAGATGCAGCCTGACCTACTGAGTTCCTCCAGCATTTTGTGTGTGTTGCTTTGGATTAACAGCATCTGCAAATCTGTTGTGTTTATGGTTTGCTGCACCCGTTCAATCGCTCTTGCACTTTATTCTGCATTGCTATTGTTTTACCACGTTCTAGCGCAGTGCACGCCATAATGATTTGATCTCTGTAAACAGTATGTAAGACAAGCTTTTCACATGATACTATGATACCAATACGATTTGGTTTCCAAGAGTTATTTGCACTAAGTTAATGGGTAAAGGTCTGATATCATTGTGCATTGAACAATTCCTGAGTTTTTGTAGTGATGCTACATCAGTATTGGTTTGTAACTACTAAACAGAAAATATTTTGACAAGCGTTAGAAATGATTGAATTTTATGGCGAAAAGTATGGCTATCTTAAGCAAAGTCTGAGCCTAACCAACCTGATATGAGGTTATATAATTACCCAGTCTAAGCTTCACTGGTTGTGGAGGCACCAGTAGCTTTACCCAAGACCATTTGTCAGCTTCGAGATTGGGCAATTGGTGGCGTTTAGCTTGGCCTATCCTGTATGAGTTATTCAAAGTTAAGTGCACTGCAATTGCCTGTTAATTTTGAGTTCAAGCACCACACTTGCAGAAAGCTACACTGGACTCTCCCATAGTTTTAACAGATCTATATCAGAATCAGGCTTATTATCACTGACATATGTTGTGAAATTTGTTTCTTTTGCAGTGGCAATGCAGTGCAATACATAATAAATTACTATGGTTACAATAAGAAATAGACTTAAGAATAAGTAATGCAAGAAGAATCAGAATCAAGTTTAATATCACTGACATATATTGTGAAGTTTGTCATTTTATGACAGCAGTACATTGCAATATATAGCAATAAACACTATAAATTACAATAAGATGTATATATTAAGAAATGAATGAAATAAGTAGTGCAAAAGGAGAGTGGGGAAAAGAGAGGAAGTGTTCGTGGGCTCATTGTCTGTTCAGAAATCTGATGGTGGAGGGGAAGAAGCTGTTCCTGAAATGGCGAGTGAGTGCCTTCAGGCTCCTCAGCTGCCTCCTTGATGTTAGCAATGAGAAGAGGGCATGCCCTGGGTGATGGGGTCCTTAATGGTGGGTATCACCTTCTGAAGGTGTCCTGGATGCTGGGGAGGCCAGTGCCCATCGTGGAGCTGGCTGAGTTTACAAGTTTCTGCAGCTTTTTAAAATCCTGTGTGGAATTGCCTATTAAATGCACCGAAATTGCCTATTCATTGCGAGACCAAGCACCATGCTTGGGAGAAAGATGCACTGGACTCTTATGGTTTAAACAGATATATGTTCTTGAGTAGGACAACCAGAAATAACATAAAAATAGGATTATAGTCTTAGAGCCAAAGAGACACGTAGTATAGTAACACACACAAAATGCTGGAGGAACTCAGCATCTATGGAAACGAATGTTCAGTCGATGTTTCAGTCCAAGACCTTTCTTCAGGACTGAGAAGAAAAGGGGAAGATGCCAGAATAAAGAGCTGGGGTGTAGCGCAGAATCAGGCCCAAAGACCCACCAACTCAATGCCAAACATTAAGAACCCATTTACACTCATCTTACACTAATCCCAATTTTTAAAATTTCTTCCCACATTCCCATCACTCCTCCCCCCCCAAATTCTACCGCTTACTTGCACTTGGGGCGATTTACACTGACGAATTAAACTACTGACCCGCACATCTTAGGGACATGGGGCGGAACCAAAGCACCTGAGGAAACCTGCACGCAGTCACAGGGAGGGCATGCAAGCTCCACCCAGAACGCACTCTGGAGGTCAGAACTAAAGCCAGGTTACTGGGGGAGCTGGGAGGTAGTCGATGGAACTAGCTGTGAGAAACCACAGCTTTTCTGTGAGATTTATTACTATCAAACAAAATGCAATCAAAAGGTTCGGTACATTGAAAATCAAAATTTCAGAGTACGTTTTATTTTCTGTTGTAGTCTTATGATGCTAAGAACACATAATTAAGAGTACCTTAATAAATGTTCTCTTTTTATTCTGTTTCCATGAGGCATATCAAATTGTTTAAGGGACCATTTCAAAGCAATGTGTAACACAGTAAGTGTGTGAGCAGTATATTTGTCACTGTGTTGTGAAAAACCTGCAGGTGGTATGTTTTTCTTTTTGTGTGTGTGGTTCATGTTACTCTAGTGATTTGATTTAGATTACACTCCAGGTTTTCACGATGGCTTCATTTCTCACTTTTCTTGTGGATAACGTAATGTTGATATAATATATAACCCCATTACTTGCGCTTCTAAGAAAAAAAACTTTAAAAACATCAAAATGTTTTAAAAGTAAAACGCAAGATGCTGGAAATCCAGACTAACTAACTAACTAACTAAAACACACACACACACACACACACACACACACACACACACCAGTTCTCCAGTATTTTGCGTGTGTTACTTTGAATATTAAAAGTTGTTCTGAAAACTTAGATGGCTGATAACTTTTGTTATGAACTGCAAGACCTACCAACACAGAGCAACTGATGTTGTGTTGAGGCATTAATTTCAGCAATACATGGAATCTGTTTTGTACCAAAACAAACATGCCCGTTTTGTTGTTTCTTGTCCAGGAAGTATCAGAGGGGAGCAAGAGTACGTTTGAAGCTTGTTGATCTTGAACTGGCATCACGCTTTCTCGGGGCCAAGACTGATACGACTCTTTTGGAGGCTGAAGCTACTCTTCTGGGGCTGCTGGACACCAAAGATTCAAAGCAAAGGGAATGAAATGAGAAAACGGGACCTGATGTAATTTTGATTCTGTAAGGAATGTATATTTCTAGATTTAATAAAAATAAACTTACTACGAGGTACTGTTGTTGTGTTTGTCAGATTTCAGGGAGGGATACGTTTGATTGAATCCTCTTTATTAAGATAATGAGATTGGCTTTATTTGTCATATGCACAACAGAACACGCAGCGAACTGCTTCGTTTGTGGCAAATCAAACAGGCGAGGCTGCTGCTGGGCAGCCTGCAAGTGTGGCGACACTTCCGGCGCCAACGTAACGCTAACCCTGACTGTTTGCCTGTGAACTGTGGGAGGAAACCGGAGCACCTAGAGGAACCCCAGGCAGTCATAGGGAGAACGTACAAACTCCTTATAGACGACGGGAAGAATCGAACCATGATCTTACAGCGGCTGTTATAATAGGGCGCATTATACTAACCGCTACACTAATCCCATGCTGCAGAACACTCAAACTGAAGGAATGCATAAAAATAATTTTCTTTTGGTTTCGGCAAGCATATGACAGTGAGCACAGAGGAAATTTGATTCTTTATATTTGAATTTCCAAATTTTCCTTGCATCTCATAGCTGTGACCATCTGCAGGAGGAGAGGATTTGGAGGGTGCATAAAATTAGTGTTAATGATGGATGGTCAATATAGCAGCTTCTAATGTGACCCTCAACCAATGTCCTGCACTGGTCAGCAATGTACATGCGCTGGTCAGCAGTGCCACTGCTCAGAAGTGTGCATGGGCTTACCAGTCTTCTGATGAGCCTTTATTAACACTTAACCTTTTCCTTTTCATCAAGTTATTATTTAAATAGACCGTAAGAGGCTGATTTATTATCCCTCTTGACCCCATTCTCCTGCGTTCTCTCCTTAACCTTTGATGCCCTTACAAATCAAGAACCTATCAACCTCTGCCTTAAATATATCCGATGACTTGGCCTCCACAGCCGTCTGTGTCAATGAATTCCTGCCAAAGGAATTCCTCCTTATCTCAGTTCTAAAAGGACGTCCTTCTATTCTGAGGCTGTGCCCTCTGGTCCTCAACTCTCCCACTGTAGAAAATACCCTCTCCACATCCATTTTATCTAGACCTTTCAATATTCGATAGGTATCAATGAGCTCTCCCCTTATTCCTCTGAACTCTAATGATTGGAGG
The DNA here is from genome assembly GCF_963921235.1 of Mobula hypostoma. NCBI lineage: Eukaryota > Metazoa > Chordata > Chondrichthyes > Myliobatiformes > Myliobatidae > Mobula > Mobula hypostoma. Next base: position 229,025,476 of record NC_086097.1, on the reverse strand, counting down.
CCCAGTGTCAGCAAACGCCCAGAACTGCTCACAGTACTCCCTAATGCTGTCTGACCAGTGCCTCAGCATTATATTCTATTCCCCTCAAAATGAATGCATACATTGTATTTGCCTTCCTTACTACCAACTCAACTTGCAACGTAACTTTTAGAGAATCTTGCATGAGGACTTTCAAGTTCCTCTGCATTTCTGATTCCTGAATTTTCTCCCCATTTAGAAAATATTCTACGTCTTTATTCCTTCTAATAAAGTGCATTACCATACACTTCCCTACACTAAATTCCATCTGCCACTTCTTTGCCCATTCTCCAAATCTGTCCGTCGTTTTGTAGATTCCCTGCTTCCTCAACACTACCTCCCCCCCCACCCCCCAACCTACCTTCATCTCATCCTCAGACTTGGCCACAGAGCCATCAATCCGGTCATCCAAATTGTTCACATATACCATGAAAAGAAGTGGTCCCAGCACTGACCCCTGAAGAACACACTAGTCACCCTTTATTCCCTCTCTTTGCCTCCTGCCAGTCAGTTAATCTTTTATCCATGCCAGTATCTTTCCTGTAATACCATGGGCTCTTAACTTGTTAAGCAGCCTCATGTGTGGCACCTTGTCAAAGGCCTTCTTAAAATCCAAGTGCACAACACCCACTGATTCTCCTTTGTCTATCCTGCCTGTTATTTCCTCAAGGAATTCCAATTGGTTTGTCAAGCAAGATCTCCCCTTAAAGAAACCATGCTGACTTCGGCCTATTTTATCAACGTGCCTCCAAGTATCCCCAACAGCACATTGTAAATAATGGACTCTTCCCAACCATTGAAGTCAGGCTAACTAACCTTTAATTTTATTTGTTTTGCCTCCCTCTCTTAAAAAGTGGAGTGACATTTGCAATTTTCCAGTCCTCCGGAACTATTCAAGAATCTAGTGATTCTTGAAAGACCATTACTAATGTCCCTACAATCTCTTCATCTACCTCTTTTAGAAACCTAGGTTGTAGTCCATCTGGTTCAGGTGATTTATCTACCCTCAGATCTTTCGGCTTCCTAAGCACCTTCTCTTTAGTAGTAGCAATGACACTTCTGCCCCTGACAATCTTGAATTTCTGGCATACTGCTAGTGTTTTCCACAGTGAAGACTGATGCCGAAAACTTATTCAGTTCATCCACCATTTCTTTGTTCCCCCATTACTACCTCTCCAATGTCATTTTCCAGTGGTCCGACATCCACTCTCGCTTCTCTTTTACCCTTTATCTGAAAAATCTTCTGGCATCCTCTTTTATATTATTGGCTAGCTTACCTTCATATTTCATCTTTTCTCTCTTTACTGCTTTTTTAGATGGCTTCTGTTGGTTTTTAAAAGCTTCCAAATCCTCTAACTTCACATGAATTTTTGCTATAATAGGAATGAATACAATAAACTTTTTATGATTTTTTAATAATTCCTCTATTTCCATTTATCTTATGAATCAGCCCATTTTTTTGTTCTCATTAGTTTATTATCAAGTTGTGTATATCCAGTGCTGACGTACCTCACATTGGCTGGGAGAAAAACACACGGTTTATTAAATGTGTAGCATACCTTCCAAAACATCATCCAATAATAGGTTAAGTACTGTATTACCTTATCTGAAATGTCCATAAGATACAGGAGCAGATTTGGATTATTTGGCCCATTGAGTGCTCTGCTATTCGATCATGGCTAATTTTTCCCTCTCAAATGCTCATTCTCCTGCCTTTTCCCCGTAACCTTTGATGGTTTTACTAATCAAGAACTTATCAACTTTATTTTAAGTATGCCAATGACAGTTGTCTGAATTCCTCAGATTGACTATTCTCCGGCTAAAGAAATTCTTCCTTATCTCTGTTCTAAAAGGATGTCCTTTTATTCTGAGGCTGTGCTGTCTGGTGCTGGGCTCTCCTCCAAAGGAAACATCTCCCTGTCCACTGAGCCTTTCAATATTTGGTAGGTTTCAATGAGGTCCCCCTTCTCATTCTTCTCATTTCCATTGAGTACAGGCCTAGGACCATCAAACACTTCCTCATACTTTAACCCGTTCATTCCCAAAACCATTCTCATGAATCTCTTCTGGACCCTCATCAATGCCAGCTCACCCTTTTTTCAGATATGGGGCCCAATGTTTCCTGGCTATTCTGCTTTGATATATTATTTTCACTGTTTTCCATAACATTTCTGATCATCACTCAGTCTTTCATCAGTATGTACTTGGGCATTGTGCTTATTCTCAGATACGTGTGAATGAAAAAGCTTAAAACTTTTCTCAGTTCTGGTTTCAACAACTTGCTTTCATTGAATAATAACCTGCAGCGTGAATATCACAGTAGAAAGACAGGTATTTGGCAATTATTGTGGGATTCAATGTCACAAGGGATTAAAATGCTGCATTTAAACAGCAAAAATACATTATGGATTTCAGAAGGCTATGGATGAATGGATTAATAAAAACATTAAATGGAGAAAAAGGGCAGGAACTGATGCTAACAATCAGCACAGGCCCAATGGTTAGCCGCCCTTAAGTACGATACCATTCTCTAACTAACTTATAACATTGAGTTAATATTTTAATCTTAGACTTGCCAAAGATGAATTCTAATATCCAAGTTGAAATATCTAGCAAGGCCTTTGGGTCTAGGCCCTGGATACGAAGCAAGGCCTTTGGGCAGACATCCCGCCTCTCCCAGAAGTTCCGGGAGTCTCCCGCATATTGATAGGGCCTCCCTGACGCCCGCAAATTATATACAATATCCCGGAAATTGATTTTTTTGAGAGTGAGCGAGCGAGAGAGGGAGAGAGTGTGAGCGACGGACGTAGAGAGAGAGTGACAAAGCGAGCATCCTGATTGGTCTCTCTTTTTGCTACGTAGACCTATCAGTTTTCTCTGTGGGCAGGCTTTACAGTTGACCTCTCTCTCTTTCATTGTCCATCAGTTCAGTTTCGTGTCCTGCAGCGCCACGGCAAGTGTACCAAAAATAGAAAATAATGACAGCCCAGACTACACTAAAATGTACCTCTGCCTAATAGGGGTCAAAAATAATGACAGTGTTGCTCGCTGCAACAGTGACTTTTCTATTGCCCATAGTGGGTTAAATGACTGTAAAAGACATGTTGAGGTGAGTTTAACAGGTGTCATTCATTCATTAGCATAGGTAACATTATTTAAACTAGCTGGCTAGCTGCTAAGGAGCTACTCTATTGATCTCCTACATGATGAGGCCAAACTCCCTGTAAACTTACTTAAAGTTGTAATAGAATAAAAAAATGACTCCATGATAAGATAAGATAATATAATATAATACAACAAATTAACAAATTCATTGACACAGGCTGCAATGAGGTTGAGACTTCCGGTTGAGACCTCCCTGAAATGAGATTGCAGGGTGGGATGTCTGCTTTGGGTCTATGCCCTGGATACAAAGCGAGGCCTTTGGGTCTATGCCATGGATACGGAGCAAGGCCTTTGGGTCTATGCCATGGATACGGAGCAAGGCCCTTTGGGTCTATACCATGGATACGGAGCAAGGCCTTTGGGTCTATGCCCTGAATACAAAGCAAGGCTTCTGGGTCTATGCCTTGGATACAAAGCGAGGCCTTTGGGTCTATGCCCTGGATATGGAGCAAGGCCTTTGGGTCTATGCCCTGGATACGAAGCAAAGACCTTTTATTTATTTTACACTTTCATTGGTTTCATTTCACAACATTGGCCAGAAGCACAGAATCACAACATTTAAATACAGATAGTGAAAACAAATAATAGATTATTTGGTTATCTTATTCCACAGTTTCTACATTGTTTCCTTCAAATTAATATTTTAGTGAATTATTCTTTTTCTTCTCTCCTGAGATGTGGAGCCAGCTATGGTTATTGTTTTATTTCAAACCATTTAATTCATCTTGAACATAAGCATCTTAGTGCAGCTGTTGTGAATTTGAATAAAATTTCCATTCAAACATTGCTGTTTTATCTCAGGTGCAGCAGAATGAACCATATAGATTGTTTGTGATAGAATTCCTCTCTGCAAGACTAGAGAAAAATTTATTTGAATTTCAATTGTATTTTCTTGCAGCTGAATGTTAAGTTAGTATCAGAACTAGATTTTAAATGATGAACATCACACAAAGAATAAATAATGCCATTTCATTTTTGAATTTACGGCCTTTTGTTACAAGGAGAAATTCAAACGACGCATTTACTAAACAGAGCACAGCAAGATCTTTCCTTCCCTATCTCAGTTCCCCAAACTGTCTTGTTCAAACAAATTGAAAACAGGTCACATATGAATTTTTTTCAACCAACGAGCCCTTCTTTGTGCCTGAAGAATAACTTTTACCAAGTTTTTAGACAGAGGCAATGTTGACAGCTAATTTTGTCATAAAATCAGACACTGAAGAAATTTGGCAAACTATTGCTATCATCGAACTTAAAAGAACAGCCTTCTATCTTTCTTAATCATTCCTGAGTAAGATAAAGAATATGTTAATTTAAGAACAGGAATGTTACCATATTTCTACATACATAGAGAGAATATTCTCTTATATTTTACTGATATCATTCAAGAAATTGTTAATAACAGTATACACATTGTTTTTAATATTAAGTAATAATGGACATCTTTGCATTCCATAGTCAATTGAGTAATAGTTTTGTAAATTTGAATCACATTTGCGTTTGTCACTGATGTTCCGTCTAAGGTGTGTGTGTGCACACATCTTTTGCTACTAGCCCACAAAGGATTTCAAGCTGTGCAGAAAAGGCTGTCACCCTCTACCTCATTGGCATCTTTAGTATATTTCACGATCATACACAATCATATTTTCTTTTCCGGTTTCTGATGTGCACAGTGTTGGCAACGTGGAGTTTGCGATGATTTGCCTGCAAGTTTTAGAGCTGGCTTATTTGTACTGTTCATCTTGAAGAAATTGTTCAGTGCGCCCATGTTGTCCCTGGGCAAAGAAAAAGTTGCGCCCAGCACAAGATTTTTGCGCACACTATCATTACAAATTAGGGGGAACGTCGTTCAGTTAAAGGAATTTGTCCATTTATAGGAATACAAGATTTATTCCTTTTAAAACATTGTATAGATATTTTCATTAGTCTGCTTCTTGTACTATGTACTATGCTGTATTTTAAGAATGTCCATTAATTTATCCAACCATGTGTTTTTTTTGCATTAAATAAAATTGAAATTGCATCAATTTCTTGTAGAAATAAGGGGCAGAAGAAGTAAAATAAGCAGCTGGAGAGAAGCAATTATTTGGACTATTTCTGCCTACCCTTTGGTCTCTGGGCTAGAGCATCTTATGCACACGCTAGATCATAGGGGAGCAGAGGTTTCATTTACCGATTCAGCGACTTTGAAAAAAAGTCCCTGTTCCCAATTAGTGTTGCAAGTTGTACAGATCAATGGTGGGTTAAACTGAGCTGCCCACTCAAGTGGTGGGCGTACCGTTTCATAAAAGGAAGAGGTTCTGCTCTTTCATAGCGCTGGGTTCTTTCAGTTGAGCTACAGTGGGTTTGATTCTTGTGTGAAAAACAACTGCCACAATACTTAAATCCTAACCTCCTCACCCCTGACGGCATGGGAAAGTGCACTCCTCAGCTGTTAGTTATATAAAGGCTGTTGTAGTCATGAGAAATGTTGATTAAAAAAAATGCAGTTTAACATCTCTCCTACTCTATGTATGTCAGCTGGTCTAGCGAGCTGTATAATTGGAAAAATACCTTTCTGGGTGTGTTTGCAATAATTACGTGCAAAATTATTGTGGCTAGAATAATATGCTATTTGCCATATGTATGTCCATCTTTTATCTAAATCCAGAGGGTTTTTTTGTAATATTGTTTTTAAGGAATACTGACGTATTTAAGAGTTATAAGACAATTTAAACATATAATCTCTTTATAAATGCTTCTTTGCAAAGCACTGGAGGGATGTCCTAACAAATAATGGCTTTGGTATAAAATTTAATTTGCTTTAATTAGTACAGTTCAGATAAAAGTAGCAAATACAGCAATGTTTCTGTTGAAAATGTTTGCATTAATTTTATTATTTTTTAAAGTTAATATAGAGCTAAAATTGTGTACCTTTTGTATATTTATCGAGATACAGCGTGGAATAGCCCCTTCCAGCCCTTTGAGCCGCGCTGCCCTGCAATCCCCCGATTTAACCCTGACATAATCATGGGACAATTTACAATGACCAGATAACCTACCAACCGGTACATCTTTGGATAGTGAGAGGAAACCCACACGGTCACGGGGAGAACATACAGACAGCGGTGGGAATTGAACCCAGCTCACTGGTACTGTAAAGCGTTGAGCTAACCAACCAGCATGATACAATGGAGGTGTATATCTTCAGAGAATAGGACATGCCAGGCCAACAGAATGGCAAGAATTTTGAAATCAAGGTTCTTAATTCAAAGCATAGTCTGCCAAGTTAAAGGGAATTTTAAAAACATGATAAATGATGCTAATCTTTCTCAAAATAATTGAAGGCTTTTTAAATGGGAGGCAGTTCACTGAATCATAATTTCAGCAAAAAAAAAGGTTAATGATTTTCTAGTAATTGCCTTTCCAGTAATACTGTATATATGTTTTGGTGGAGGGACAGCTTTGACATTCTTGGTTCGTATGGTGTAATACCCGAAAGGTGGTTTTAGAAAGAGACCATCAAATAGTTTAGAAACAGTTGCGACGAGGTCACTAGTTCCAAAATGTGCCTGTTATGTGTAAAGGTTGTTTTACTCATACTCCACATCTTAATTACTAGCCAGGAACAGAGAGCCAAGATACTAAGCTCAGCTGCATTCACAAAAGTAAAGCCACCCAGATTCAAGCCACATCTTTACAAAGAGCAATCATATGAGGGCAAATAGAGCTTCCTCCTGAGGTTTTAAATGCTGTACTTGGATATACCCTAAAGAGCTTGGAGACTATTACGTAAGTTAACAGCAGCTGTGGTGTATCTAGGCAACATTCAGTGTTTCTCTATATCTTCTTCTGTAAGAGTCAGAATAATCTGATTGTTTTTTTTTCACCTCCCAATCTGCTACCACCCAAACCATAATCAGGAATTTAACTTGATGGAAAGCTGGTAGTAACACCCTACCATGTGACCAAGATGTTTTTTGTAAAACCCAGTTACGCAGTATGGGAATCAGGTTGATTATCTCTGCCTTATATGATGTGAAATTTGTTTTTTTTGCAACATCAGCATAAAATCATAAAATTATTCTAAATTATGAAATAAACAAATGGTGCAGATAATAATGAGGTAATGTTCGCGGACCATTCAGAGATCTGGTTCCAGAAGGGGGAGAGGCTGTTGCTGAATCATTGAGTGTGCGTCTTCATTCTCCTGTACCTCCTTCCTGTGGGTAGTAATGAGAAGAGGACAAGTACCAGATGGTGTGAGGCCTTAATGGTGAATGCTGCCTTCATGAGGTACCACTTCTCGAATGCATCCTCGATTGTGGAGAGGGTTGTACCATTGATGGAGCTAGCTGAGTATACGGCCCTCTGCAGCCTTTTGCAATCCTGCACATCGGAGCCTGCATACCAGTCAGAACACTCTCCATCAGTCATCTGTAGAAATTTGTCAGAGTCTTTGATGACATACCAAATCTCCTCAAACTCTCGTTAACAAAGCAGTTCCACTCATGTGCCTTTTTCATGATTTGGCTCCAGGACAAATTATTGGAGATGTTGACACCCAGAATGTAAAGTTGCTCACTTTTTCCATTGCAGAACCCTCAAAGAGGACTGGTGAGTGTCTTCCTAACTTCCCTTTCCTGATGTACACAATCAGTTTCTTGGTCTTGCTGGCAATGTGTGTGTGGTTGCTGTTATGACACCATTCAGCCAGTTGATCTAGCTCACACTGAGATTTTACCAATAATAATGGTGTCGTCTTCAACTTCAGTACAGTTGAGATGTTATATTGAAGTTGTATAAGACATTGGTGAGACTAAATTTGGAGTATTGTGTGCAGCTCTAGTTACCCACCTACAGGAAAGATATCAATAAGATTCAAAGAGTACAGGCAAAATTTATAAGGATGTTGAGGGTCTGAATTATAGGGAAAGGTTGAATAGGTTAGGAATTTCCCTGAAGTGTAAGAGTTGAGGGGAGATTTGATAGAGGTACACAAAAATATGAGGGGCATAGATGGGTTTAATGTAAGCAGGCTTATTCCACTGAGGTTAGGTGAGACGAAAACTAGAGGTCATAGATTAAGGGTGAAAGGTGAAGAACATGAGGTGGAACAACTTCACTCCGAGCGTTCTGAGAGTGTGGAATGAGCTACCAATGGATGTGTTGAATGCTGGTCCAATTACAACATTTAAGGGAAGTTTGGATAGGTACATGGGTGGGAAGCACTGTGATCCAGGTGCAGGTCGATGAGATTGGACAAACTTGATGGGCTGAAGGGCCTGATTATGTGCTGTAGAGCTCCATGACTGTATCAGTGAATTTACAGATGGTGTTTCAGATGTGCTTAGCCACACAGTCATGAGCGTAGATAGAGCAGAGCAGCAGAGCAACAACACATCCTTAATGTGCATCTGCAAATAAGGAAGGAGTTAAAATTTCTTCCTGTCACTGTTTGATATTTTTGGCAATGGATAATGATCTTGCCACAGCCTTGTTATTACAATATGCTGAGGAGCAGTTGAAATCCATTTTGCTTTCCCACTTAGAATTACCATTTTCTCCTCCTGGCTTCTCATCAGAGGTTAAAGTTGTAGGCCAAATGTCTGCATTTTTGAGTCCGAACGTGTGTCCAGTGGAGGCCAAAGAAGACAGACTGTGTTGGGGTTAGAAGACTGTGTGCGTGGAGGGACTGGGCTTGTTCATGCTGCTGCTGTTTGTTGCTTGTTCTGCCGGACTTTGTGAGCATGCTATGTTGGCACCAGAATGTGTGGTGACACTTCCGGGCTGCCTCAGACGCACACTCTTGTGTGTTGATTGTTAATGCAAACAATGCATTTTACTGAAGCACAGGTGATAAATAAACTTGAATCTTGAAATCAGCTCAATTGTAGTGTACTTTGAAATGGATTCTAGCTCAGCAGCAGACAATTCACCTCAGAACTAATAGAAGTTTCTTTGAATTGCCTTAAATCTATAATTAAGCATGTGGTCAATGGTAGATCTAAATTTCAATTTATTGGGCCAAGCAGATGAACAGTGAATAATTAATAAATGACTGATGATCCACCAGTAATACATTAAAATTAAAAAGCATTATTCATAATTACATGTTGTGTTCTTGGCCTTGAAAGCAACTGGAAAAATGCCCTCTATATTTGTGTCGATAAAATGTATATATTTCCAATGCTACCTCCCACATATTGAAGTGATTTGCATGTATAATTTAAAAAGCTGACTAAGCGACATATAGGGCAGTAGGCGTAGCTATTGGATGATGTGCAATTCCACTGACGTATTCTTTTGCCCTCATTGTTTTTCTTTGAGAAGGTACCCAGGTGCTTCTGCCAATAGTGACAAATTTATTAGCAACCAATCACTTCAGGGCAGGCTCAGCATCCCAGGCCTGTGGGCCAGCAATGTATTTAATGACAGTTGCACAGAGCAGGGTAAATGTGGGAGCTGGAGGAGTCCGTGGCTTTCTGGCGATTTCATTGCTTAGTCAGTAATGGAGCTGGCAGGGCGGAATCAATTATCGGCCAGTCAAGATTTTCCCACAGGTTGGTGCTTGGGAAAAGACTTTGCTGCTGCCGAGACAGCTGGCATGAAGTGTCCACTGGGAAAGTGGTCTGCTGAATGAAAGACAGACAGTTCCATGTGATAAATCTGGTGGTAAACTGGTGACGGTTCATAAATTAAAGAACAAACAGCAAAGCTTGTATGCCTTTCCCCCTAACTTGTGTCAGGTCTGATTTCAAAGGCTATCTTAAAAAGCTCCATTTAAAAAAAATCTCTTTTAAAAAAATTGCCTTTACCCGTGCAAGCAATGTATCAGGAATGATCCATTTTTGTGGTCAGGCTTCATCAAGACAGGAGCAATATATCATCGAAGTAGTTCGTTTTTTACTCGAGTAAATGGTGAGAATATTTTGGTCATAAATACAATTTAAAAAAATTGTTGAGGAGGGAGCAAATAAAGATATTGTAGCTATTTTGTCTAGTCAGTTTAATTTTTTTTTAAAACATTCCTTGTAGGACTGACAGTGAAGAAGCTGCCAAATATTAAACCCATTTATCAGTGTTCTATGAATGCATGTTAACTATGATGACTAACACTAAAATAGATTTAGATTTAAAGGCGTTTAAGCACCGAATTCTATGCATCCAGCTGTAAATGTTCACTTCTTAATGCAGAAATTTTAAAATATATTTTATGAAACTCTTAAGAGCTTGCCAATCCCTTGGTTAATAGCTAATGGAAAAGTAGTTAAGGTATGGCTGACTAAAGTAACAACCTAAGAACTGTATTCCTTCAATTTGATTGCAACACCACAAACATATTGTTATATATAAAAAAAACAAGGCATAGTTTCATGTAAATGTGATTATGAACAAGTTTAGCCAGGAGCAATCGAATCATTTTTATAGTGCGGTACACTGAGAAGGATTATTTCAGCAATCACCTGTACCTGAGAAGTTTTGCAGTATCTGCCACACCTATGGTTCCCACACTCTCGAGCACAGCATTGAGATATTAATAGTTCAGTTTAAGTCTAGCGTTAGAGAGGCATTTCCACAAGTAATTGGTTTCACGGATTAATAACTTTGGTGCAACAGCCAGTGGGGGGTGCGTCATGATTACAGAAGAGAATACCTTATGAAAGCTTTTGGCTTGCTGCAGCTGCCCCACCTGACATGACCTGGTCCTGAATTTCTGGGTTCAGGTCATTAGCAATGTAAATTGTTGTCATGCATTAAACTGCTGATGTGTAAATTTTGGGGTTAAAATCCAAGTAAGCAGTCAAAGTCTGCTTCATTTAAAAAGGATTAATTAATAGATTACTTCAAAAAGGATTAATTAATGGATTACAGGTGCCCATCAATTCAATTTCAGTTGTTTACCTTATGGGTAACTGATATATTCAAATGACCATATGAGATTCGGCCCTGTGAGTCTTCTCCACCATTCCATCATGGCTGACTGAAGTAAGTTGCAGAAATTTATAAAATTAGCCATCTCCATCACGGGCAGTAGCCTCCGTAGTATCCAAGACACCTTCAAGGAGTGGTGCCTTGGGAAGACAGTGTCCATCACCCAGGGCATGCCCTCTTCTCATTGCTACCATCAGGAAGGTGGTACAGAAGCCTGAAGGCACACACTTAGCAATTCAGGAACAGCTTCTTCTCCTCTGGTGTCCGATTCCTAAATGGTCATTGAACCCATGAACACTACCTCACTACTTTTTTTTATTTCTGTTTTATTTTGCACGACGTATTTTAACTTTATTAGACATGTATATACTTACTGTAATTCAGTTTTTTCTCTTATCATGTATTTCATTGTACTGCTGCCGTAAAGTTAGCAAACTTCACAACATATGCCAGTGATTCTGATTTATTATCCCTCTCAACCTCATTCTCCTGCCTTCTGCCTGTAACCTTTGACATCCTGACTAATCAATAACCTATCAACCTCTGCTTTAAATATACCCAATGACTTGTCCTCCACAGCTGTCTGTAGCAATGAATTCCACAGATTCACCACCCTCTAGTTAAAGAAATTCCTCCTCATCTCTGTTCTAAGGGGAAGTTCTTCTATTCTGAGGTTGTGCCCTCTGATCCTAGACTCCCTCACTATAGGAACCGTCTTCTATACCACTGCCATAGGCCTGAGGGATTAGTCTATCCAAGGTGCATTAGTGAATGTCGTAAAAGTATCTAGGAATGTTCATATCAAAAGTTTTTTTTTAGAAGTTAGTTTGGAAATAACAAGGGGACTTTACTGGCCACAAGCACAAGTTCTTAAAAAGTACTTGGCAGAGCAAAGTTAAAATCGAGAACTGTCCTGTCAGTCACATTTACTTACAAACATGTATTGGCCTGTTACTGGTGTGGTTCTTCTGAGCTGGAAATGTCAGATGTGCAGTTGGAAAAACACTAAAACATCAATGAAATGAATGTGCAGATTAACAAACTTTGTAGCACTTTATTTTTCATTTCTACACTTAATAACTGCTGAAAAATGTTTTTTTTAATCTTAAGTACTTTTCTAAAAAATACTTTATTTAGGGAACAATACTTTGTATATCATAAGAACATAAGACATAGGAGCAGAATTAAGCCATTTGGCCCATCAAGTCTGCTCACCTATTCCATCACATCTGATTTATTATCCCTCTCAATCCCGTTCTCTTGCGTTTTCTCTGTGACTTTCGACACACTCTGATATCCATCTCTGTGTGTGCTGACACTCATTAAATTGACTTCTATTGTGAAAGAACCACTGTGGGCCAAATAGATCTTTACAGTAATTGGTCAGTGGGAGAGATTGGAAACTGATTTCTGAAAATCCTAGTGTTTACACTATCTTTACCACAAATGTTTGTACATTAGTACCTGGTGAGCATTACTGGCTCCACCAGGACTTTAGACATTTATCTATTGAGTTACCATGGAGCTTGGTGTTTGGGATTTTAGCTGTAATTGGGCAGTGGCAAATGGCCTCTTGAAATAAGCCAAGAATCTATAAGTTTATGATTTTATCCCTAAAAAGCACATTGACCAAATGAGATAATCTTCCTAGAACTCTCACTTCTGTCTTACTTCAGTGGAGTCACTAAAGTGAGGTTCAGGAAGGTGAGGTCTGAAGATGTCTATGTAATAGTTCTTGAAGAATATCATTGGAGAAACCATGAAAGATTCAGCGCTTCCCCCCACTGTCCTGTATGTAAGTGAGATTATCTCTGCAATGTGTGAAGTAATCTGTTACCAGAAATCAAGTTTTAAGAAGAAAACCAGAGCACACTTTGCATTAAGGATTGGAAAGTCAGGTGTGCTTGCTGCCCATTGCCTTGTCAGCAAGGCAATGGTGCCAACAGAAACATGATGTTGGGTAATTAAGCTCTTCTCAAAATCATTGTTGCAACACCTTGATTGTGCTGTGCATGGATGAGCATTTCAGTCCGCTTATAAGGATTGAAAATGTTTGCCGTTGGGTCTGCTGAATGATGCAATAAATCCATGTCAGGTCTTGGAAATATTTGGTAAATTTATATTAGTGAACAATTTTAAATCTTCCAATACTGTAGTAAATTCCATTTTCCTATTATACCGTGCTTAATTTGAATTATCCTATTCAATTATGATGTGATTGAATGTATTTCTGAATCTGTATACATTTGCAAATTGCAATTTTTCCCTCTGAAAATGGGAGTACACGCCTAAAATTTGTGCAGTATGGATTCCTCCCTCCTTTCATTGATGACTATGCTGATCAGTTTTTCTTTGTTATTCAGTCCTTCACAGGATTTGTACATCACTGGTTACGCTTTGCAACCCTTTATGATTTGCCATTTATAAGATGGCAATAATCCACACTTTTGTACATGGTGGAGGTGGGACCATAGTGTTAGGCAGAAATTTTGGCATTGTAACCTGATGACAAGAGTCAACAATATATTTATAAGTCACGATGGGTTATCATTTGGAGGTGGTGACCTGTGAGCTTGGAGTGTGCTGTTTTGCTCTTCACCTGTACTTTAAAAGTGACGGAAATGTTTTGGGAAGTCTGTAAGAGGACCCTTGCTGCAGAGTATCATTCTCTGATCTTGACCTACTCCAACTTTCCTCCTGGAGCAATAGATCCACAGCAAATGCCATATCTTTGACTCTTCACTCAACCCTGGAACGTCCGGACAACAAAAATGCCTTCATCAGAGTGCCCTTCATTGACTACAGCTCAACTCAACTTTACTTGCCTCACGATTGAATTGTTCCCACAACCAATGGACTTTCAAGGACTCTCCATCTCATGTTCTTGATATTTATTGCATATTATTATTTATTATTTATTTCTTTTTGCTTTGCACAGCTTGTTTTCTTCCGCACTCTGTTTGAACACCCAAGATACATGGTCCTTCATTGACTCTATTATGGTTATTATTCTATAGATTTATTGAGTATGCCCACAAGAAATTGAATCTCAAAATACATATATGGTGACATATATGTACTTTGATAATAAATTTATTTTGAAATTTGCCAACATAGTATGTGTCAGGTAAAGTTTCTGGTTAATGATGGCACCCAGTCTATTAACAATAGAGGGTTAAATATGTAGTTAGCTATGTTGTAAACCCGACGCAGATTGGGGGACCACTTCGTTGAGCACCTCTGCTCCAACTGCCACAACAGACAGGATTGCCCAGTAGTCATCCACTTCAACTCTGCTTCCCACTCCCATTCAGATATGTCCATACATGGCCTCCTCTACTGCCATGATGAGGCTAAACTCAGGCTGGAGGAGCAACACCTCATATACCATCTAGGTAGTCTCCAGCCCCTTGGTATGAACATAGAATTCTCCAACTTCCGGTAATTCCCTCCCCCTTCCTTCCCCTATCCCTATGTCACTCTGCCCCCTCCCCCAGCTGCCTACCACCTCCCTCTTGGTTCCGTCTCCTTCTGCTACCCATTGTGTTTTCCCCTATTCCTTCTTCACCTTTCCTGCCTATCACCTCCCTGCCTCCCTTCCCCACCCCTTTATCTTTCCCCTTACTGGTTTTTCACCTGGAACCTACCAGCCTTCTCCTTCCCACCCTCCCCCCACCTTCTTTATAGGACCTCTGCCCCTTCCCCCTACAGTCCTGACGAAGGGTTCCGGCCCGAAACGTCGACTCATCGTTTCCACAGATGCTGCCCAACCTGCTGAGTTCCTCCAGCGTGTTGTGAGTGTTGCTTTGACCCCAGCATCTGCAGAGTATTTTTTGTTAAATGTGCTATTATATTTCCCTGTGTACTGGAATTCCCTGCCTGAACTTTTCCTACTCTCTCCTTTCTCCCCACTTATGGCTCGCTGTAAACTTTCTCCTTATGCCGCGTGGAATTTACTCTCGTTGTGGGATCTCATTTCTGCTTGATGCGCTCTCCTGGATAAAGCAAAATGCTAAATGCACAACTGGTCACATATTCATTGATAAGTGACTTATTTTGGATGAAGTAGTGATATGTTTAGTTTATGTTTGATTAGATTTTCAGTGATACTTATGTCAGTTGGAAGTGAATGCACACAGTTTATAGGCAATGTCAGCACATTTTAAAGCCAGCGCTGAATGAAAAATTCCAGCACGAATTACACGTAGAGTATGTGACAAGCTATCACAATAAAATTGAAATCTTGCTGTATTTTGTTGATTTTTAACATATATTTTAAAATGCTTTATGTCCCATTTGATGTAAAAATTTACTAGTTCCTGCTTGGATTTAAGGTACATGAACTAGATAGTTAACTTGCATCTCCTCTCTTTTAATTTTGATTTAAGCCACACCTCTCGGTGGCTGCTGTTTTAAATAACATTTTGTGTAAATGCATGGGAATGGTTTTAAGAGTGTTCAAAACCACTTAACCATGTTGTAGTGTATGTGCAGATCTACGTGCTCACTACTCTGGCCACGCGTAGTGCAGAGAAGATGGAACAACTAAAATAAAGAGCCAGTAAATGTGGAAAAACAGCAAGTGAGGCTGCATCCGTGGGAAGAGAAACAGTCGAAGAGCCTTTGACGAGACTGAAAGGGACAGAATTAAAGCTGTGGGAGCCATGGGGAGGGGAGGTAGCCATCTCTAATAGGATCAAACAATGTGTCGATGAAGGGTCTCAGCCCGAAACGTTGACTATCCACTTCCCTCCATCGATGTTGCCTGACTCACCGAGTTCCTCCAGCCCTTCTCGTGCTACCTCAGGCTCCAGCTTCTACACTCTCCTGTGTCTCCACTGTTTTTCATCAATGGCTTTTCATCAGGCCTAAGGAAAGTTGCTCTCAGGCCTGAGAAAAGTTAGAAATCAAACATGCTGTAAGTTGGAGGGGAGAGGTGGAGTGTACAAGGAGAACACCTCTGGTGGAGAGAGTATAATGCAGGTTTAAAATGGAAGGTAACTGTAAGCTTGGGGTCACTCTTGCAGCCTGAGTAAGTCTCCTCTCACTTTTTTTTCCCACTCCCACTTTGACTTTTCTGTCTGTGACCTCTTATAAGCTTTCTGATGTGTTGCAGTTCCTACTGTAGGCTAGAGGGACTGCAATTCATCTTCTGACAGAAAGTTCACTCTGTTCTTCTCCCACAGATGCTGCTTGAACCTCCTCCCAGACTTGGCGTTCTCTGTTATTGTTTCAGATGCCCAACCTCTGCAAAGTTTTTCTTCCTTAGTATTTTGTAACTCACGGATCCAGCATTGTTTCCCTTTCTGTGTCTCTCACATTCAAGTGGTTCTGTTTATTATCAGAGAATGGGTACAGTGTACACCCTGAAATTCTTACTCTTCGCAGACATCCACGAGAAACAGAAGAACCGCAAAAGAATGAATAACAGAAAAATATGAGAACCCCAAAGCCCCCCTCCCCCTCCCTGCATGCAAGCAGCAGCAAAGCGTCAACGCATCAACCTCCCCCCATCCACTTCACCAAAAAAGTGTCAGCAACCCCCACCCGCCGAGCACCCACAGAGAGACCATGACCGACAGTATTGTTTAACCGACAGTTTGACATGCCACCGGAGCTCTCTCTTGTTAACAAGAGACAGAGAGACGTCACCCATTTCTTGGCAAAAAGGGAGACTAACAGTTGCTGTTACAGTGTTGCAGTCTGCCCCATCGCTTTTTATTCTAAGATTCTCCGACTTGAGAATGGGCAGCAAACTCACCCCACCATCGAGAGAAAGAGAGAGTGCAATCACCCGACTGCGGAGACCTCCATCCACATGTCCGATGCAGCGAAATCCCGATGTTCCATCTCCCGCGATGCCTCAGTCGGCAACGCCGGGCCTGTAATCGGTCATCCACAGGGCCACACTCCAGAGGTGCCATCTTCCAACGCACGCCTGGAGAATGCTGTAAAACAGCCGATCGGTGAGCTCCAGGAGCGGGAGCTCATCTGTCGTGAAGTGCTGCTGTTCTGAGTGCCGTTGCAGATCAGGGACCTTGATAGAACCCCAGTCACCTTGAAAAGGAAAACGAAGAGACACTAAAGGGAGGAATTTAAGCTGTTTCCGCAGATATGCTCAGAGAGGTAGCCTCTTGGTGCCATCTTAACTCTGCCCTCCTGCTTTCATAGAACATAGAAAATTACAGCACAGTACCGGCCTTTCAGCCCTTGATCTTGTGCCAGCCTTTTAACCGACACTAAGATCAATCTAACCTTTCCCTCCTATGTGGCCCTTCATTTTTCTATCATCCATATGCCAATCTAAGAGTTTCTTAAATGTCCTAGATGTAACTGCCTCTAACATCACCCCTGGCAGGGCGTTCCACACATCCACCACTCCTCGTGTAAAAAAAACTCACTCGATGGAGGTGTACAAAATGATAAGAGACATAGATCATTCATAAGAGGCATTTCGTCCACAATTTTTATGTCGCCTCTGTGATTAACATGCCTTTTCCACCCTTTCTCCACGGCCATCACTTGATCCATTCAGTCTCTCGTGGTCCTCACCCTGTCACAGACATTCCCTTTGTGCTCACCAGCTAATCTGTCTCTCTGTGACTTGAAGCTTAGACATTCAGAAAGTTTTTCATTCAGGTTAAAGCTTGCTGTCAGCTCTTGTTTTCCTTTCCACAGATGCTGTCTGACCTGCTGAGTATTCTGTTTTTATTCATTATGATAACCGTATGGAGAATACAAAAAGACAGTAGGTCTGCCAGATCGTGTGGAACTGGATTATTTAACCCTTTAACAGCTCAGGACATGCGAGGATACATGAGGCACATGCCGAAGGCAGAGTAGTTCTCCCCTTTCTGCCTCCCCTGTGTCGCGCACCCCCCACCTCCCTCCAAGTGCTATTTCAGGCTAGCTCCAGGTTGAAAGCGGTCTGACATTTAGTGACATGAAGTGGTAGCTGGTAGCCAGAAGACCAAGGAGATTATTGTGGACTTCAGGCATGCTAGGAGCCACACTCATGTCCCCATCTACATCAACAGAGCTGTAGAGGAGCATGTATCAAGCTTCAAATTCCTTGGTGTCCACATTTCCGAGGATCTCACCTGGTCCCTG
Organism: Mobula hypostoma; assembly: GCF_963921235.1. Taxonomy (NCBI): domain Eukaryota; kingdom Metazoa; phylum Chordata; class Chondrichthyes; order Myliobatiformes; family Myliobatidae; genus Mobula; species Mobula hypostoma. The sequence goes on along the minus strand of NC_086097.1, from coordinate 229,007,269 downwards.
AACTCCTCCATCCTGGTCAAAAAGGCACAACAGCCTTTTTTGTTTTGTATTTCCTGCGGAGCATCAAGAAAGCTCACCTGTGTCCCAGGATGCTGACGGAATTATACTGTTGTACCACTGAGAGCATACTCACCAACTGCATCTCAGTGTGGTATGGCAATTGTCCTGTATCGGACCGCAAAGCACTCCAGTGGGTGGTGAAAACTGCAGGAAAAGGGTACTGATTGTGGATGACCAGCCATGATCACAGTGAATGGCGGTGCTGGCTCGAAGGGCTGAATGGCCTACTCCTGCACCTATTGTCTATTGTCTATTGCCCAGCGGATTATCGGCACCCAATTGCCCACTATTGAGAATATCTACCATAAATGCTGCCTGGGCAGGGTGAAAAGCATTAACAAGGATGCATCTCACCCTAACCATGGACTTTTTACTCTCCTCCCATCTGGTAGGTGCTACAGGAGCCTCCGCTCCCGCACCAGCAGACACAGGAAGAGCTTCTTCCCTAAGGCTGTGACCTTGCTGAACCTCACATCACAGCGCTAAGCAGTATTGCACCCATATTGTACTGTCTCAGTACTTTTATATTTGTATGCTGTAGCACTTACTTTTTATTCGCAGTTATTTTGTAAATAATACTGTTCTTTTGCACTTCCGGTCAGATGGTTATTGCATTTCATTGGCTTTGTATCTGTACTCAGCACAATGACAATGAAGTTGAATCTAATCTAGCTGGCAAATGTGGACAAGGCAGAAGGAAAGTCGTTCATCAACTTAGCTCTGATGTATGAAACTTTGGTGTTATTAAGTGCTAGATTTTCCCAGAATCGGGAGCATTCACAGAGTTACAAACCTGCACTGTTGAGTGCTGTGTGGCATATATACAGATACCCAATTATACTTTAGTGAGGTAGGTGTAAGAGCAATTCAGAAGCAAGGCAGAAAAATAAGAGTCTTTTCTTTGCGTGTCAAGGAAACAGAGTTCTATCAATTAAAAAGTTCAAAGTAAGTTTATTAAGAAGTACATATATGTCACCATATACTACCTTGAGATTCATGTTCTTGCAGGCATTTACAGGAAAAGAAATAAATACAATAGAATTTATGAAAAACTATAAATAACAATGACTGGTAAACAACCAAAATGCAAAAGAAGACAAACAACAGGAATTCTGCAGATGCTGAAAATTCAAGCAACACACATAAAAGTTGCTGGTGAACGCAGCAGGCCAGGCAGCATCTCTAGGAAGAGGTGCAGTCGACGTTTCGTCCTGATGAAGGGTCTCGGCCTGAAACGTCGACTGCACCTCTTCCTAGAGATGCTGCCTGGCCTGCTGCGTTCACCAGCAACTTTTATGTGTGTTGCAAAAGAAGACAAATTGTGCAATATGAAAAAGTAAATAAATAATACTGAGTGGTAGAGTCTTGAAAGTGAGTCTATAGGTTGTGGAGATAGTTCGATGTTGAGGTGAGTGAAGTTTTCTGCGCTGGTTCAGGGGGATGATAACTGTTCCTGAACGTGGTGGTATGGGACCTAAGATTACTGTTTTTGAAAGAAAGGTGATGAGACATTCGTAATTGAATCATAATTTGTGAGTGATGGTATCACAGAAGTGCAAATGATCAAGCAGCTACTGTTTGACTGACTGCATTATATGTACTGGGAGGATCTTACATTACTCTCACTTTGTGTTCTGTAAGGGATTTTAAAGTAGATCATGAGAGCTGGCCACTCATGAGAGCTCGTGAACATTTATTTCCAATTGAGGCTCGCAGCGTGGGCCAACAACTGCAAATGATCTGCTGAAATCGTTTAACTTCTGAAAGCTGGGATCCAGGTGTGCAGAAACTCGGTAGAACTTTTAAAATTCACTTTAGCAGATCTCAGGTTGGTGGGAGCACACTTTAACTTTCCCTGAACTTCGGCTTGTAGGATTACTCAGTGGTAACACACATTCCTGGTTAGGTAATCAGTCCCCTACTGGAGTATACCTGTGTGGTCATTAATGGACACAAGGATCAGACTCAGTTGTACTGAGTAACCCAGTTAACAACACACTCATATTCCCTGTGGTTCTGAGTAGAAATGCTTGTTGTTAATGGAAAGCTGCCAACAACTAATTGCGTTCAATATGAACCTGCGCCTTAGTTGAAGAGTGGATGGAATAATGACAAAATAGAGATTAGAAAGAGAATTTTTCTGTTTTGTACCTAATAAGCATCCACATGTGGCAACAAGGAAGAAATGGCCTAATTCTGCTCCTACAGTATGTCTTATAAGCATTTATCATAGAACACTATAGTACAGTACAGGCCCTTTGGCCCACAATGTTGTGCTGACCTTTTAACCATACTAAGATCAATCTAACTCTTCCCTCCTACACAGCCCTCAATTTTTCTTTCATCCATGTGACTCTGTTAAGATTTCTTAAATGGCCCTAATTTATTTGCCTTTACCACCACCCCTGGCAGGGCATTTCCTGCACCCACCATTCTCTGTGTAAAAACAAAAATTACCTCTGACACTCCCCCCTGTACTTTTCTCCAGTTGACTTAAAATTAAGCCCCCTTGTCTTAGTCATTTTGGCTCTGGGAAAAAGTCTCTGGCTATCCACTCAATCTACATCTCTCATCATCTTGTACACCGCTATCAATACATCGGTCATCCTCCTTCGCTCCAAAGAGAAAAGTCTTAACTTGCTCAACATGTCCTCCAATAGAACAATTCGAATTTACTTGGTGTTTATCTCTCAGAAAGGTCTTGGAGCACCTCACATAGATATGATCAATTTGATGTGGCTGTGGAATTAACAGTCAAAGTGATCTTTCAGATGCAAATATATCGTGCATCAAAACATCAAACCCTTCTTTCAGCACAAGTCATCATTTATCAGAGGCCTGAGGTCTCCCCATTTATTAGTTTCTTATCCAATTCACCCCATGTGTGGAGACCCAGAACTCATTCCCTGTATCCAGGTAACTTCTTTTATTTCTCCTTGACTGGCATAAAAAGTAGTTGCCAGGAATCAAGTCTCTTACTGCAGGATACCTGGCCCCTGACCCTCTCTTGTAGCCATGGTTTTTATGTTAGTCAGTTATTCCAGTGATCCACAGGAGGTTGTACCTGTCACCGGTAATGCAGTGAATGTCAAGAAGAGATTTTTCCTTGTAGGAGATATTAATCACTTTACTGATGACAGAGGATTAACAGATGGAGTTGTAAATGACTCGATGTGGAGTGTACTTCTGTTTGTGGATACAACTTTCTTTTCAAATCTTTTTATTATTATCCAAAATTAACACGAGTACAACGAAATAAGCAACGCTTACAATGTCTCAAGAAAAAAATATTATTTTAAAGATTGAAAAAATTTTAGTGATTAAAAAAAACCCTACTAAGCAAGAAAAATTGGGGGAAAAAACCCATTAGGTGTTCAACCCCGGAGCCATGTGTCATACAAAAATATTCTAAAGATAAACATCAAACTGCCAGCAAGAAAAAAAGAGTACCAAAAATTTACAATTTACAATTAGACCGTGGAGGAAATCTATCAATTAACTCAAATGATAATAACGAGCAAATGAAACCCATCTTTTCTCAAAATCAAACATAGGTTCAAAGGTTCGACTTCTAATTTTCTCCAAACTGAAGGCTGATTTATACTTTTGTGTCAACTCGACGCTGTAGGTACGGCATCGCCACGAACCCTACACAGAGCCTATGCGGATCCCTACACCGTAGCATGACGCACACCTCTCCCAAAATGTAATTACGCGTCGCGGCAACGCAGAACGCAACAGCTGTGATCAGTCCGCTTGGTAGCATCGCATTTCCTCCTACGCTGCAATAGCTTCCCATCGGGTGACTGAAGGACAGGGAAGGAACTCTGGCTGCAATGCTTTCCATAAAGCTTTACAGACCTCCGAAATTATAGAGGACACATTTCGCTTTTACGAAAAAAGACGCTCGTTTTAGACTTCTTTACCCCGAGAAAGACTACCATGACCATAAAGCCTTGCACGGGCAGGTGTGTGCGCATGCATGACGTGCCCGAGTTGCAGAGCGACGCAGACACACCAACACACAAGTATAAATGCTCACAACGTGCGTAGGTTACGGCGTCGAGTTGACGCAGAAGTATAAATCAGCCTTAAGAGATAGCATCACTTGAGAGAGCCTGCATAATTTTCCCTCTTGTTTCAGGTCTCGTCATGGTACTAACCTGAATGGGTGTGTCACCGCCGTCACAGATTTCATCAGCAAATGTGCAGAGGACTGTGTACCAATGAGGTCAATCCAAGATAGAGAGCCTACTGGCTATGTGTTAGGATAACACAAGATGACATCCTTTCCTCAATGTCAACAAAACAATAGTGCTGGTCCTTAACTTCAGGAAGTACTTCAGCGGAGCACATATTGTCAGTGTCAATGGTGCAGAAGTGTAGTTCAAAGTTCAAACTAAATTTATCTCAAAGTATATATATATGGCACCATATACATATTCATTTTCTTGCAGGCATACTCAATAGATCCGATAACCGTCATGGAGTCAATGAATGACCACTCCCAACAGGGTGGACAACCAATGTCCTAAAGACAAGAAATTGTGCAAATACGAATATGGTTGAGCGCTTCAGCTAGCAATCATCAATAGCTTGACTTGGTCCAACCACAGGAAAGCATACCAACAACTCTACTTCCTCAGACAACAAAGACATTCGGTATGTCCTCCTTGACCCACAACAATCTTTAAAGGTGTGCCATTGGAAGCACCCAATCTGTATGCAACAGGGGTTGGTATGCCAACTGCTCTGCCCAGTACCACAAAAAAACTACAGCAAGTTGTGTCCATCACAGAAATCAGTCTCCCCTCTGTGGACTCTGACCACACTTCTTGCTGCCTCAGAGAAGCAGCGAGTGTAATCAGACACCATCTACATGTAACACTCGCTTCGCCTGGCGGCTTAATATTGGGGGGTGATAACCCCCTGCCCGGCCAAACTTAAGAAATCTCATTTGGGTGGATGCTGCGCAATGTGTCCCCTGTTACAAATCAGTACCCTGAAATAACAAACAGTACACAATATGCGATTAAACGATTAGGCTTTATAACTCTTACTTTGACTATATGGTTAGTAGAGAAGCAAATTATAAAAGAAAAAGGGCCCAAATCTTATTAAACAGTCTGTGCACACAAAGTTAGAGCTCACGGTTTCCCCATCGCCGATCCTCCTTCGATCTTCGCTGCCCTTCGGACCCTTGCTCCAAGTCCACCCCATCCGGCGGTCTACCAAATCTCTCCATTCATGTCTTCTCTCTTCATCTCTCTCTCTCTCTCTCCACCCCCCCCCCGGCAAAAGCCCGTGAAATCAACTGCTTCCAGAATCACAAGACAGGGCAACAAAATCCTGAATGGCTAACATGCATCCAACTCCTGTTATCTCCAGCCATAACCCAAACATTGCTGCTACAGAGGAACCATTACATAGCAGTGAAACCTTACAGTGTGTTACATACACAACGTTCTGTTTTCTCTCCCCTTCCACTGAGCAGAAGATGCAGAAACCTGAGCTCTTGTATCACTGGGCTCAAGGACAGCTTCTATCCCGCATGATAAGACTGTGAAACAGACCTCTTGTACATTAAAAATGAACTCTTGACCTCACAATTTATCTTGTCATATTGCTTGCAACTTATTGTCAATCTGCAGTTCATTTTCTCTGAAACTGTAATACTATACAATCTATTTTTGCTTTTCCCTTGTATTACAGTACCTTAATGCACTTATGTTTTGACATTATCTCTGTGCACAGTTGCAAGACTAATTTTCACTGCATCTTAGTACGTGACAATAATAAAACTGGGGGTCCATTTTGTTGAGCACCTCCGCTCCAAATGCAAAAACCGGAATTTCCCGGTGTCCAACCATTTTAATTCCTATCCCCAATCCTATTCTAACATGTCTGTCCATGGCCTCCTCTTCTGCTACGATGAGGCCACTCTCCAGATGGAGGAGCAACACCTCATATTCCTTCTAAGTAGCCTCCAACCTGATGGCATGAACAGCCATTCCTCCTTCCAGTAATTTTTTCCCTTCCCCTTCCCTCCTCTTCTATTCCTCACTTAGACCTCCGAACTCTTCTTCTTATCTGCCTATCACCTCCTCCTGGAGCCCTCCTCCTTCCCTTTCTCCCATGGTCCACAGTCCTGTCCTATCGAATTCGTTCTTCTCCACCCTTTTGCCTTTTCCAAATGTCATCTCCCAGTTTCTTCCTTCAACCCACTCACCAACCTTCACTTATCACCTTCCAGCTTGTCCTCCTTCCCCTGCCCCCACCTGTTCATCCCTTCTTTTCCAGTCACAATGAATGGTCTCATCCTGAAACATTAACTGTTTACTCATTTCCTTAGATGCTGCCCAATTTGTCTGTGTTGCTCTGGTTTTCCAGCATACGCAGATTCACCAGTATTGTAATCTTGTGGGTGGAGGTGCAGACGGTTCTGAGGTATACATATTCAGCATAATAGTGGAAGTGTGGGCACGTGGCCAAGTGGACTAGCGACCTGAAGGTCGAGAGTTCGACCCCCAGCCGAGGCAGCGTGTTGTGTCCTTGAGCAAGGCACTTAATCACACATTGCTCTGCGATGACACTGGTGCCAAGCTGTATGGGTCTTAATGCCCTTCCCTTGGACAACATTGCTGTCGTGGAGAGGGGAGACTTGCAGCATGGGTAACTGCTGGTCTTCCATACAACCTTGCCCAGGCCTGCGCCCTGGAGACTGAAGACTTTCCAGGCGCAGATCCATGGTCTCGCAAGACTAACGGATGCCTTAAGTAAGTGGAAGTGCTGCCTAGCTCAATAACCTTTCCTGACTCCTGCACATTCAGCAGTCATGTGATATCATGTGATATGCATCAAATTGGCTGAAAATGGGCTTCGATGATGGGGGAGCTGGGGAGGATGGTCCATTTAGTGGTTTTATGTGAAGGCAGTTGCCAAACCCTCAGCATTTAACTTTGTTCTCACATTATGGCATCACCACTAGTGAAAAGAATAATTTTCATGTTGCCTTTTAGCCTTGGCTTTCAGTTCTCCGTGCTCCAGACCATAGGTGGCAGAGCTGCAGAGTGATCTGGTCCAAGTGCTCAAGTTTAGTTAGCTCCATCTACAGCAAGCTACTTCATCTGTCGTCTCAGACTGTTGTTCATGAGGCATACTGTACATGTGGCCTTGTGTCATTCATTCACCAGTTTGTCTGTCCCCCGTTAATACAATGTTTAATTCCCTGATTTGATCCCACCTAATCAGATACAACCTGTAGCTATTCAGGAAGGCAACTTGTCATCTTCTCAGAGATAATTATGGACAGGTATTAAATGCTGGTTTTCTCCTTGATACATATGTCCTGAGAATTGATCTTTTTAAGAAAGCTGAAATTGGTCCTGTACTCTATCATGGTACCAGACTAATGAGCCAAAGGTGCTGAACTGAAATCTTCATGCCCCCATTACTTCAGATCTCACCATCGTGAGACTTAAAGCATTACATTCTGGTAAATAATCAGAAATGCTTCTGAATTTCTACTATCTACCATCCCATTACTTTCTTTTCATCACTACCGTCAGGGGGCAGGTACAGCAGCTTGAAGAGACACACTCAACATTTTAAGAACAGCTTCTTTCCCTCTGCCGTTTTCTAAATAGTCCATGAGCTCATGAACACTGCCTCACTATTCCTATTAACTCTATTTATTAATTATTATTAATAAAGTGTGGCCCAGTAGCACAGAGGCTAGTGTAACACTTTACAGCACCAGTGACCCGGGTAGAGTGTCTGCACATGGGGAGTTTGTACATTCTCCCCATGACTGGATGAGTTTCCTCCAGGTGCTCTGGTTTCCTCCCACATTCCAGAGACATACGGGATGTGAACTTGAGGGGATGCTATGATGGCGCCAGAAGCATGGCGAAACTTGTGGGCTCCCAGCACATCATTGACACAGACAATGCATATGTTTCGATGTTGTGATGTACAGGTGACAATAAAGCTAATCTTTGTCTTTATTTTCTTTGTATGCCTTGCAATGTATGCTGCCACAAAATGACCTATTTCACGATATATGTCAGTGATAATAAACCTGAATCTGATTCTGAATTTTATACTTTATACTTTATTGATACTAGAACGTACAATCATCACAGCGATATTTGATTCTGCACTTCCTCCTCCCTGGATTACAAATTGATAGTAAATATTAAAAATTTAAATTATAAATCATAAATAAAAAATAGAAAAATGGAAAGTAAGGTAGTGCAAAAAAACCGAGAGGCAGGTCCGGATATTTGGAGGGTACGGCCCAGATTCGGGTCAGGATCCGTTCAATAGTCTTATCACAGTTGGAAAGAAGCTGTTCCCAAATCTGGCCATCTTCAAGCTCCTGAGCCTTCTCCCGGAGGGAAAAGGGATGAAAAGTCTGTTGGCTGGGTGGGTCGTGTCCTTGATAATGCTGGCAGCACTGCTCCGACAGCGTGCAGTGTAAAGTGAGTCCAAGGACGGAAGATTGGTTTGTGTGATGTGCTGCGCCGTGTTCACGATCTTCTGCAGCTTCTTCCGGCCTTGGACAGGACAACTTCCATACCAGGTTATGATGCACCCTAGAAGAATGCTTTCTACAGTACATCTATAAAAATTAGTGAGGGTTTTAGGGGACAGGCCAAATTGATTCTTCCTTTAGTAATGGAACCTCACCATGTTTGGCTCATGCATGACTCCAGTCTGACACAGTGTGAACCAAGGAGAGGATGTTATTACCCCTTGCTGGTGTCAGTCACATCCCAAGAACTAAAAGTAAGTGCTGTATTTTGGGAAGTGGCAAACAGACTGTTTTGAACCTGATGGAAGTTTATTCTTAGTATAGTATGTGATAGGAAATAGTGTTTTACATAATTTGTGGTTCAGTGGGAGATATCTTACTTCAGAGACATGGCAGGAAGTGAGTATTTACTGAATGAAATAGGAACCACAGCTGCACAATGCCAGTCACCTGCAGTCTGACCTTGTTTCCCAAGCAGCACACACTCACTGTCACATCTGTTACTTTAGAGATATCCAGATTGTCTGGAGCGGGGCAGTATTAGCTTTGGAGTCAATTATATAACTAATAATCCTTTATTTTTGTTCTAGAGGTCTGCTTTGTTATTACTGACATATGTCGTGAAGTTTGTTGTTTAGTGGCTGCAGTACGGTACAATACATAAAATAGACTATCATTTACAATAAAAATGTATTAAAAATGAAATAAGTACTGCAAATAGAAAGCAAAAATAATGAGGTAACATTCATTGTCCATTCAGAAATCTTATGGCGGAAGGAAAGAAGCTGTTCCTAAGCATGGAGTGCTTGTGCATCTTCACGCTCCTGCATCTCTTCCCTGACGAAGGTAATCAGAAGAGGACATGACCTGGGTGGTGAGGAGTGGGAGGGTGAAAAGGTGATTATTATCAGTAAATCTTTAATTTTTATAGTGTATATTTTAGATTTATACATTTTAAAAGCAGAGTTCCTGATTTTAAAATGAGTGATCTTTTTCATTGAGGACAATGATTGCCCTGAAGTGTTGTTGGATTTCCCATTACCGCCCTTCCACACGACTCAAGTAGTGGGAGTCTGGAGCATGTAACTCGTTCGCGATCTGATTATTGTTGTGTTTGACATTGAGGGAAAGTGCCGAACGTGCCAATACGCCGGCATGTAGGATATTCAATTGAGCTTTATTGATAAGTCTGCTTGTACAATATGTGAACTCCTCCCGTGTGCGAGTGGCTAACTGACTGGCATAGGATTAACAGTATTAACTAGCAATTATAATCACAATCAGGATAATCACCATAAGTCCAGGAGCCAATGGATTTTTATGTAGCCTCCATCTTAGACAGTCCCTTGAGATCATGGGTCAGTCAATTTTACTCTAGTTTTATGGGTTTTATAGTAACTGATGAATTTGGAACCCACAGATTCTTGCACAAATGGGGCAGTAGTTGCTTTATGGGGTGGCTAGGTAGTTTGAGAGGTGCTGGACTCCTGCTATTTACAGACTTTGTGGTTCTCAGTAACATCCTTAAAGACATAAGGAGAAAACAAGATGAAATATTGAGGTAAGCTAGCTAATAATATAAAGGATGATACAAAAAGTTTTTTCAGATACAGTGGACTCCGATTAATTGGAACACATTGGCACCAATACATTTTGGCCCAATTAAGTGGCTGCCCCAATTAGCCGAAGAATCGTGGAAATGGTTAAAACAGTATAAAAAAGACAAACCATCTTTTAACTGAATAACAATTTATGCATGTAAATGAAATATGGAACAAATTTGAACACTACCAATACCTCAACTGTATAAAGCTGTATTAGTCCCGAATAGTTCTTGACAGAGGAATTCTTCCAGAGTACACTCCCGCGTTAATCTGACAAACAAAATAAACAAAATCAGTGCAGACACCTTGTGCAGGCTTCTTTCATACAACACTCACAACACGCTGGAGGAACTCAGTAGGTCGGGCAGCATCAGTGGAAAAGATCGATCGACGTTTCAGGCCGGAACCCTTCGTCAGGACTGTAGGGGGAAGGGGCAGAGGCCCTATAAAGAAGGTGGGGGGAGGGTTGGAAGGAGAAGGCTGGTAGGTTCGAGGTGAAAAACCAGTAAGGGGAAAGATAAAAGGGTGGGGGAAGGGAGGCAGGGAGGTGATAGACAGGAAAGGTGAAGAAAGAATAGGGAAAACACAATGGGTACGGTAGTAGAAGGAGGCGGAAACAAGAGGGAGGTGGTAGGCAGCTGGCGGAGGGGGCAGAGTGACATAGGGATAGGGGAAGGGAGGGTGAGTGAATTACCGGAAGTTGGAGAATTCTATGTTCATACCAAGGGGCTGGAGACTACCTAGATGGTATATGAGGTGTTGCTCCTCCAGCCTGAGTTTGGCCTCATCATGGCAGTAGAGGAGGCCATGTATGGACATATCTGAATGGGAGTGGGAAGCAGAGTTGAAGTGGGTGGCTACTGGGAGATCCTGTCTATTTTGGCGGACGGAGTGGAAGTGCTCGACGAGGCGGTCCCCCAATCTGCGTCGGGTTTCACCGATGTAGAGGAGGCCGCACTGGGAGCACCGGATGCAATAGATGACCCCGACAGACTCACAAGTGAAGTGTTGCCTCACTTGGAAGTGCTGTTTGGGGCCCTGAATGGTGGCAAGAGAGGAGGTGTAGGGACAGGTGTAGCACTTGCGCTTACAGGGATAAGTGCCGGGTGGGAGATCAGTGGGGAGGGACCGATCCCTGCGGAAGGCGGAGAGGGGTGGAGAGGGAAAGATGTGCTTAGTACATACAATGGACTGCCTTCCAATCAGCTTTAGGCCATGGACCTGCAGGTTGGGAACCCCTGCTTTAGACGATTGCATCCTCCAAATCTTCATTTTCATTGTAACATTCAAGATGATCATTGATACCTTCATATTCTTTATAGTTCCTAACTTGTTGAAGTAGTGAAATTATTTCATTTTCCCTCCTGTCCTTTTCTGGCATGCCCAATCCTGAGTACAAGAAACCACAACGACTTACTGCTTATTTCTGGCCAGCTATCAGCGACAAAAATCACTGCATTTTGAACACAAACTCATACAAACACTATTTAAAAACAGTTTGCTCTAAGTACAGTGTAGAGTCTATAAGAGCCACACACGTGTACGCAATTGACGACAGTCAGAAACTGTTTGGCAACAGTCTCCTGTTCCAATTAAGCGGCAATGTGTCCCAAATAAATGAAGAGAATTCTGGCAATTTTCTTGATTAGTTTTTGTTTTTTTAAGAGTTGTCCCAAAGGAGCAGCTGCACCCATTAATCGATGACCCAATTAACCAGAATCCACTGTATATAAAGAGTAAAAGTGAGGTGAGAGTGGATATTAGACTGCTGGGAAATCGTGTTGGAGAGGTAGATAGTTATTGGGGATAAAGAAGTGGCGGACAAACTTAGTAAGTATTTTGCTCCAGCCTTCACTGTGGAAGACACTAGCAGTATGCTAGAAATTCGAGAATGCCAGGGGAAAGAAGTGAATATTGTTGCTATTACTAAGAAGGGGCTTGGGAAGCTGAAAGGTGTTGTAGGCAGATAAGTCACCTGAACCAGATGGACTATACCCCAGGTCAGAGGTGATCTTTCAGGAATCACTGGATTCTGGAATGGTTCTGAAGGACTGGAAAATTACAAATTTCACTCCATGCTTTAAAAAGGGGTGGGGGTGGTTGATAAGAGGAAATTAGCCTGACTTCAGTGGATGGAAAGATGTTGGAGTCCATTATTAAAAATTTGGTACCAGGGTAGTTGGAGGCACATGATAAAGTCGGTCAAAATCAGCATGGTTTCCATAAGGGGAAATTTTGCCTGACATATCTGTTGGAATTCTTTGAGGAAATAACAGGCAGGATAGACTAAGGAGAATCAGTAGATGTTACTTACTTGGATTTTCAAAAAGCCTTTGACAAGGTGCTGCTTAACAGGTTAAGAGCCCATGGTATTACAGGAAAGATACTAGCACGGATAGAAGATTGGCTGATGTGTGGTAATAAAAGGGGCCTTTTCTGGTTGGCTGCCAGTGACTAATGGTGTTCCATTGGGGTCTGTGTTGGGACCAGTTCTTTTTACATTATATGTTAATGATTTGGATAAGTGAAGGAGCAGGTAGTGTTGAGGAAGAAGGGAGTCTGCAGTACTTGGAGTATTGTGAATGGTTTTGGACCCCTTATCTAAGAAATACATGCTGGCATTGTAGAGTGTATAGAGGTGGTCCAGGAGATTGATTCTGAGAATGAAAGGATTAACATATGAGGAGCATTTGGTGGCTCTGGGCCTGTACTCGCTGGAGTTTAGAAGAATGAGGTGGGATCTCATTGAAACCTATCAAGTACTGATGGCCTAGATGGAGTGAATGTGGAGAGGGTTTCCTATCTTGGGGATGTCTAGGACCAGAGGGCACAGCCTCAGAGTAGAGAGATGTCTCTTTACAACAGAGATGAGGAGGAATGTCTTTACTCAGGTGGTGGTGAATCTGTGGAATTCATTGCCTCAGACAGCTGTGGAGGCTTTCAATGGTCTGGGACTGGAGTACATCACAGAATCTCTTTTGTTTCATAATCCTGCTTGAGCTCCCAGGTCTTCTTCTGCTGGTCTCTTAAATTTAAACAGTCTCCCTCAAAAGATAATTGGCAGGTTAGCTTTCTTCAACTATGTTCCTAAACCATGGAACTTAATACCTAAAACTATAAGGGATGCAGACTCAGTTGACACTTTTAAATGTAGCTCAAAACTTATTTATTTAACCTTGTTTTAACTAATACAATATCATTTTGTCTTTTATTTTTATGTTTACACTTTATTCCATTTGCACTTTGAACTACATTGTATGAAAATTGCTCTATAACTAAGTTATTATTATTATTGGATACAGCTAAAGCAAAGGTAGATAGGTTTTTGATTAGTCTTGATGTAAAAGTTATGTGGAGAAGGCAACAGAATGGGGTTGAGAGAGACAATAAATCAGCCATGATGAAATGGTGGATCGGATTAAATGGACTGAATGGACTAATTCTGCTTCCATGTCTTGTATATAAAACTACTCCACTTTGAGTAGGTGTAGGCCATGGCCTCCCAAGGTAAAGATGATAAAAATTTACTTTATGCGTCCAAAGTACAGTATTGAGTTATATCGCTTAATGACACCAGTATCGGAAAATAATTAAAGCATGGGAGAAATCTCAAACTAAAACAATCATTTAGACAACTCCTTCAAACTACTTTTCAAAAAATTATTAAACATAGATATACTAAGGAGAATCAGTGGATGTTGTGTACTTGGATTTTCAGAAGGCCTTTGACAAGGTGTCACACATGAGGCTGCTTAACAAGCTATGAGCCCATGGTATTACAGGAAGGATTCTAGCATGGATAAAGCAGTGGCTGATGGGCAAGAGGAAAAGAGTGGCAATAAAGGGATCCTTTTTTGGTTGGATGCCAGTGACTAGTGGTGTTCCACGGAGGTCTGTGTTGGGACCGGTTCTTTTTACGTTATATGCCAATGATTTGGGTGATGGAATTGATGGTTTTGTTGCAAAGTTTGCAGACGATACAAAGGTAGGAGGAGGGGCAGGTAGTTTTGAAGAAGTAGAGAGGCTACATAAGGACTTGGACAGATTAGGAAAATGGGCAAAGAATTGGCAGATGGAATACAGTGTCAGGAAGTGTATGGTACACACTTTGGTAGAAGAAATGAAAGGGTTAACTATTTTCTAAATGGAGAGAAAATACAAAAATCTGAGATGCAAAGGGACTTGAGAATCCTTGCGCAGGATTCCCTAAAGGATAATTTGTAAGGTAAGTCTGTGGTGAGGAAAGCAAATGCAATGTTAGCATTCATTTCAAGAGGACTAGAATATAGAACCAAGGATGTAATGTTGAGACTTTATAAAGCACTGGTGAGGCCTCACTTGGAGTATTGGGAGCACTTTTGGGCTCCCTGTCTTAGAAAGGATGCACTGAATCTGGATAGGGTTCAAAGGAGGTTCACAAAATTGATTCCAGGATTGAATGGCTTGTCATATGAAGCGTGTTTGATGGCTCTGGGTCTGTATTCACTAAAATTCAGAAGAATGAGGGGTGACCTCATTGAAACCCGTCAAATACTGAAAGGTCTTGATAGAGTGGATGTGGAGAGGATGTTCCTGCTGAAAGGTCTCAGCCCAAAGTGTCAACATAGATGCTGCCTGGCCTCCAGCATTTTGTGTGTGTTACTTGGATTTCCAGCATCTGCAGATTTTCTCTTTTTTCAGGATATTTCCTATGGTGGGAGAGCTAAGAGCAGAGGACACAGCCTCAGAAAAACTTTTAGAATGGAGATGAGGAGGAATGTCTTTAGCCAGAGAGTGGTGAATCTGTGGAGTTCTTTGCCACAGGCAGCTGTGAAGGTCAAGTCTTTAAGTCTATTTAAGGCAGAGGTGATAGATTCTTGATTGGTCAGGGCATGAAGGGATATGGGGAGAAGGCAGGAGACTGGAGCTGAAAGGAAAACTGCATCAGCCATGGTGAAATGGCGGAGCAGACTCCAAGAGCCAAATGGCCTAATTCTGTTCTTATATCTTATGGTCTTACGGTCTTGTAAAAAAATTTGAGAAAGGATTGCTTCCTCTTTGAATTATAATGTGGTTGATTCACGTTGAGGTTAAATGGACTTCTGTTTCGGCTGGTAGCTATCCCTTTTTGTGTTATTTTAAAGAAAAAACTCTTTGTAATTATCACATCTTTCATGCGAAGTCCTGAAGATCTGAACAAGATGATGAGTTCACAGTTGTAATGTAATTACTGTCAATTATAAATTCGTGCACAAATACATTGGCTGTAGGCAAGATGTTCAGATAGTTGTCATTCTTAACCCTCCCTGAAAGTTGAGTGTTATGGTTGCAGGGAGAAAGGGGTTGACAGCAATAATAAGTCAGCCATGATGGAATGGTAGAGCAGTCGATGGGCCGAGTGTTGTGTCTGTAGACTGTATTAAAATATCTTTAAAATAAAATGAATTTTGTGTTTACATTTGAACTGTTTATAAACATTGTCAGATGCTAACGCATAGATCATAGTATTGACCATATTTCCCAACATCATAGTATCTGGACAACTAGAGAGGACAGAACAATTACTGTCGGTAAACTTTTCTCAGGATGCTTGAAGTCTTCAAAGCTCTACAGCAAATTCTGATAATCTTCTATCCAACCACTTGGAAGTCCTATTAGTCTGGCATCTGGTTTATCAGGTGATACTTGTCTCACTGACTTCTCATTCACCAGAATCCTAGTGTCACATCTGAATTACACGATCTCCAGTTCATGTTTTTCCCTCCAGCCCTGAGGATTCTATGCTCCCTTCTGAAACACACAGGCCCTGAATCCCATGCTCCCTTTCAACTCCCAAAATCCCATGTTCCCTTCTTTCAACACTGAGGCCCTGGATCCCAAGTTCCCTTCTGACACTCCAAGGCTCTGGATCCCATGTCCCCTCTGAAGCACCAGGACCAAGATCATTTCTAAAAATCTTTCAACTTCTATACTCCCTGGCTTTGCCCCCACCCCCACTATTGTAGGATATTCCATTTAATTCTTTGAAGCCTCAAAAATGCATTAATGTCTTGTTAGAAACATAGAAAACCTACAGCACAATACAGGCTCTTCGGCCCACAAAGATTTAATATATGTTTAAAGTCAGTAATTAGAGTATTGAGTTTTCAATGACGTATATCACTTTTATCTGTAATATTGATTTTCAATGCCTTCATTGTATTTGTTCAATCCTGGAAGATGCTTAAAGTTGTTTATTTTTACACTTAGCGACGTTGAAATGATAGATAATTAGTAGATTACAGAAAGGATGTAATTAGCTGTTTGCTGACTGGTTTGTTTTCTCCTGTTGAAGAGAAACTAATTGGATATTTTCAGAGGTAAATGGAGAAATAGTCACAAGTCACAAAAGCCTCTGAAATTTGAAAGATCAGAAAAAAAGTGTGGTCTCCTCCTTCTGACCATCCATCCATGATGTTTGATTTCACTAAAGCTTCTCCCCAACAATTAAACCAGTGTTAGAACGGTGAGAGAAGCTTTCTGAATTTGATGAGGTTTTGAGCGTGTGTGCATGTCTATGAAAAGGCAAGGGAAAGAGACAAGAATATGGACAATCACAGATACTCAGTGCATCCATCATGACACCTTTTCATTATTTTGGAACTCCTGGTCGCTGGAGTGGGTGATGTGGTTCTGAGCAATAATTGCACAAACTATGCAGCTTTGGAGATGAGTGATTTCTGGATTGCACGCTAAAGAAAGTGGACATTTTAGAGGCAGTGATTACATTTCAAAAAAGACGGATAATGTAGAGTAGAGAGGAGAGCATACAGAGACAAAGTCCATCCATTACTATTTGATGGATATGTAACACTCACAGAGACTCAATGTTATGGCATGAAGTAATGGATAATGAAACTGGTAATGAGCCAATAGAATATGGGTATAAAAGAGCAGTAGGCATTATGGATTTGCAGTCAAGGGTACTGATAGTCTTTCTAGGAGCTGTGTTGAAAAGTGCTACCTCCCTGGTGCCTAGGCGAAGGGCAGAAAGGAAAACGTGAAGCATTTCTGGAAAGAAAAACCCCATAAGTTAAAGAAGAGAAAGCAACAAAGAGGAGTTCTGGGTTTGGTGTGGAGGGAATCATACTCAGTCCTAAGACATGGAAGTGACTTCTGGGCAGTGGCATATTTTACAAAAGGACAATTTTCACCAAATCTATGTCCCAATGAATTTGAAGCATTGAGCAGTTTTAGGGGTTGGATTTATAGGAGGTTGAGCAAGTTCATTACTAAACTAGAAGCATTTATGAAACTCTTAGAAAAGAGAATAATGCATTAGTAAAGCAGAGACAAGAAAGTTTAGGAAAATACATTAATAAGCCAATATTCCAAAAATTGGAAACATTATTTAATAATTTCTGTGAATCTATGATCCAAGATAAAATAATTGAGTGTGCTTTGGGATGCAGGTGCTATTGACAAGGGCGTCATCTTTTACCTACCCATACTCGACTGAACAAGACTTACGAGAATTTAAGACCATTTAAGAGAATGGATGTTTTAAAAGAGAACTCATATTTGAAAATGTAATAGTGGATAGATAATAAGATGCTAGTGAATATAGTGTAGATGGATTTTCAGAAGACTTTTGACAAAAGATTGCACTAGACATCACTAGAAAAATGTTTAAATCAAAATTGCATGTGAAGATCAACAGTCTACAAACTGGTTCTTGTAACTTTAATACAATTCCTCCCGTTTCTTCTCCCTCCCCCACCATCCATTCCCACTTTGGGCTAAATGCCCAAAGATTCTGAGATGTGACAGATATATTTGTGTTTAGTCTGGACAAAGTGCAGCAATTTCTGTCAGCAGTAACACGTTGCTCAAACAGGAAGCTCTCAGATACAGTCGGAATTGCATCTACTAACAGGAATGACATTGAGAATGCTACAGAGTTGTGAGCCTGTAGTGATGCATGCAAAGTTTCAAATGATGCTATTGCCACAGAAATGTAGTGTTCTATTCAATGCAAAGTTCAAAATTAATTTATTAACAAAGTATGAATATATATATATATATATACACACACAAACAACTAATGTGCAAACGCAGACAACTGCGTAGATACAAAAAAAGCATATAATAATAACAACAAACAAATAAATAAATAATACTGAGAACATGAGTTGTAGAATCCTTGAAAGTGAATCCATAGGTTGTGGAATCAGTTCAGTGTTGAGGTGAGTGAAGTTATCCCTGGTGGATCAGGAGCCTGATTGTGTAAGGTAAAGAGTGTTCCTGAACCTGGTGGTCCGGGTCCTAAGGCTCCTGTACTTCCTTCCTGGTGACAGCAGCAAGAAGGACGCATGGCCTGGATGGTGGGGGTCCTCGATGACTGATTCTTGGGGTATTGCTCCTTGGTGATGTACTCAATGGTGGGAGGGCTAATCCTGAGATGGACTGGGCTCTATCCGCTACGTAGTCATAGTCATAGTCAATAATCACTTTATCGATCCTGAGGGAAATTGGTTTTCGTTACAGTTGCACCTTAAATAAGAAATAGTAATAACACCATAAATAGTTAAATAGTAATATGTAATTTATGCCAGGAAATAAGTCCAGGACCAGCCCATTGGCTCAGGGTGTCTGACTCTCCAAGGGAGGAGTTGTAAAGTTTGACGGCCACAGGCAGGAATGACTTCCTATGACGCTTCCTACTTTTTGTAGGCTTTTCCGTTTTTGGACATTGGCATTACCGTAGCAGGCCGTGATGCAACCATTTAGGATACCAGTCTATCCCAGACAAGATGATCAATGCTTCCTCACTGAGGCTCATGTCCATCTGTTCTGTGCGAATGTATTCTACCATTAGAGGTACTTGTGTATTGTTATGCAGTTGTTACACATATTTCAGCATATTAAATATGTACTAGTACTCTAGAAGTGCTCCATATAAATCCAGTATATATTTGCTTGTATGGAAGCTGTCTTTACTGAATCTTTATTATTCTTTCACGATCCTCCTGTGTTCCTCTTTGAGAAACTTCTATAGATGCACAGAGGAGAGTATCCTGACTGGTTCCGCTACAGCCTGCTATGGAAATGCCAATGCCTAGGAATGGAAAAGTCTACAAAAAAAAAGTGGTATATTTAGCCCAGTCTATCACAGACAAGGCCCTCACCACTACTGGGCTCATTTATAAGGAGTACTGCCACAAGAAAGCAACATCTACTAGCAAGGACTCTCACCATCCAGGCTATGCTCTCTTCTCGCTACTACCATTGGGCAGGAGGTACAGGAGACTTTGGTCCCACACCGCCAGGTTCAGGAACAGTTATTACTCCACAACCGTCAGGCTCCTAAACCAGCATGGATAACTTTGCTCACCTCAACGCTGAACTGATTCCACAACCTGCACACTCACTTTCAAGGACTCTACAACTCATGTTTTCAATATTATTTAATTACTTTTTTGCTTCAACAATTTGTTTTCTTTTGCACATGGGGTGATTATCAGTCTTCCTGTAAATACCTACAAGAAAATGAATCTATGTACTTTAATAATTTTTTTTTACTTTGATGGTTAAGCAGTCTTTGGATGTACATCAACCATATATTCAGCTTTTAAGTGACTCACTTTTTCATGTTAATCTTACAAAGGAACTTTAGTGAAGCCGAATTCCAACTTTTCCAATTCCTCTCAGAGGCACGCAGTTTTTAAAATCAACAACATGTTTTTTTTTTCCCTAACACACCATGCATAACGAACATCATCATTTTGACTGACATCACCCCAGAAGCACCAGAGATCAAACATAGTTCTAAACTGACAAAGCTGTCTTGGAACCACACCTCACTCTTTAATACTTAACTAATTTAAACTTCTGTGAAGCTCTTTGGACAGTTTTCCTACGTCAAGTATATTTTGTATATATAGGTTTACTCTAATCTGGGTTGATACTGTGGTCCAGTAGAGGGAGTGCTGTTTTTCAGAGGTGTCTTCACTTTAGCCAAAATATTAAAATCCCATTTGAACTATTGGAGAAAGAACAGAGTTTTACAGATTACCATGACGAAGTTTATTCCTTAGTTAGCTCCGTCAATAAAGACCCAAAAGGTGGATTCTGTAGGTGCAGGAAATCAGAAGTAAAACCAGAGCATGTGAAAAGATTTTGCAGAGCTTCATATTTCTCATAAAAAAGAAGGACTTGTGGTCCATGGACTGTATGCTAGCTTTTGGAGGATTCCCATCAGTCCCATTCTCCTGTAATCCATTCTCTCTCATATGGAAATCAATTTCCCATCGATTGTCCTGCCACTCATCTACTCCAGAAACAATTTGCGTTTGGCACTTACCCTACCAGCATGTGAGAGAGAACCAGAGTATCCGGGGAAACGCATGTCATCACAAATCCAAACAGGAGCATCAGCGGGTAGCTCAAACCCCAGATCTGAGACTGTACGGCCTCAGGCCACCTACGGAAGGAGAAACATCTTTCCACTGATATAACCATATAACAATTACAGCATGGAAACAGGCCATCTCGGCCCTTCTAGTCCGTTCCAAACTCTTACTCTCACCTAGTCCCACTGACCTGCACTCAACCCATAACCCTCCATTCCTTTCCTGTCCATATAGCTGTCCAATTTAACTTTAAACGACAACATTGAACCTGCCTCAACCACTTCTGCTGGAAGCTCGTTCCACACAGCCACCACTCTCTGAGTAAAGAAGTTCCCCCTCATGTTACCCCTAAACTTTTGCCCTTTAACTCTCAACTCATCTCCTCTTGTTTGAATCTCCCCCATTCTCAATGGAAAGAGCCTATCCACGTCAACTCTATCTATCCCTCTCATAATTTTAAATACCTCTATCAAGTCCCCCCTCAACCTTGCAAAGAATAAAGACCCAACTTGTTCAACCTTTCTCTCTAACTTAGGTGATGAAACTCAGGTAACATTCTAGTAAACAGGAATTCTGCAGATGCTGGAAATTCAAGCAACACACATCAAAGTTGCTGGTGAACGCAGCAGGCCAGGCAGCATCTGTAGGAAGAGGTGCAGTCGACGTTTCAGGCCGAGACCCTTCGTCAGGACTAACTGAAGGAAGAGTGAGTAAGGGATTTGAAACTTCGAGGGGGAGGGGGAGATCCAAAATGATAGGAGAAGACAGGAGGGGGAGGGATAGAGCCAAGAGCTGGACAGGTGATAGGGAAAAGGGGATACGAGAGGATCATGGGACAGGAGGTCCGGGAAGAAAGACAAGGGGGGGGGACCCAGAGGATGGGCAAGAGGTATATTCAGAGGGACAGAGGGAGAAAAAGGAGAGTGAGAGAAAGAATGTGTGCATAAAAATAAGTAACAGATGGAGTACGAGGGGGAGGTGGGGCTTTAGCGGAAGTTAGAGAAGTCGATGTTCATACCATCAGGTTGGAGGCTACCCAGACGGAATATAAGGTGTTGTTCCTCCAACCTGAGTGTGGCTTCATCTTTACAGTAGAGGAGGCCGTGGATAGACATGTCAGAATGGGAATGGGATGTGGAATTAAAATGTGTGGCCACTGGGAGATCCTGCTTTCTCTGGCGGACAGAGCGTAGATGTTCAGCAAAGCGGTCTCCCAGTCTGCGTCGGGTCTCGCCAATATATAAAAGGCCACATCGGGAGCACCGGACGCAGTATATCACCCCAGTCGACTCACAGGTGAAGTGTTGCCTCACCTGGAAGGACTGTTTGGGGCCCTGAATGGTGGTAAGGGAGGAAGCGTAAGGGCATGTGTAGCACTTGTTCCGCTTACACGGATAAGTGCCAGGAGGGAGATCAGTGGGGAGGGATTGGGGGGACGAATGGACAAGGGAGTCCATTGTCCATTCGTCCCCCCCCATCCCTCCCCACTGATCTCCCTCCTGGCACTTATCCGTGTAAGCGGAACAAGTGCTACACATGCCCTTACGCTTCCTCCCTTACCACCATTCAGGGCCCCAAACAGTCCTTCCAGGTGAGGCAACACTTCACCTGTGAGTCGACTGGGGTGATATACTGCGTCCGGTGCTCCCGATGTGGCCTTTTATATATTGGCGAGACCCGACGCAGACTGGGAGACCGCTTTGCTGAACATCTACGCTCTGTCCACCAGAGAAAGCAGGATCTCCCAGTGGCCACACATTTTAATTCCACATCCCATTCCCATTCTGACATGTCTATCCACGGCCTCCCTACTGTAAAGATGAAGCCACACTCAGGTTGGAGAAACAACACCTTATATTCCGTCTGGGTAGCCTCCAACCTGATGGTATGAACATCGACTTCTCTAACTTCCGCTAAGGCCCCACCTCCCCCTCGTACCCCATCTGTTACTTATTTTTATGCACACATTCTTTCTCTCACTCTCCTTTTTCTCCCTCTGTCCCTCTGAATATACCTCTTGCCCATCCTCTGGGTCCCCCCCCCTTGTCTTTCTTCCCGGACCTCCTGTCCCATGATCCTCTCGTATCCCCTTTTGCCTATCACCTGTCCAGCTCTTGGCTCTATCCCTCCCCCTCCTGTCTTCTCCTATCATTTTGGATCTCCCCCTCCCCCTCCAACTTTCAAATCCCTTACTCACTCTTCCTTCAGTTAGTCCTGATGAAGGGTCTCAGCCTGAAACGTCGACTGCACCTCTTCCTACAGATGCTGCCTGGCCTGCTGCGTTCACCAGCAACTTTGATGTGTGTTGCTTAACATTCTAGTAAGCCTTCTCTGTACTCTCTCTATTTTGTTGACATCTTTCCTATAATTTGGTGACCAAACTGTACATAATACTCCAAATTTGGCCTCACCAATGCCTTGTACAATTTCAACATTACATCCCAACTCCTATACTCAATGCTCTGATTTATAAAGGCCAGCATACAAAAAGCTTTCTTCACCACCTTATCCACATGAGATTCCACCTTCAGGGAACTATGCACCATTATTCCTAGATCCCTCTGTTCTACTGCATTCTTCAAAGCCCTACCATTTACCATGTATGTCCTATTTTGATTAGTCCTACCAAAGTGTAGCACCTCACATTTATCAGCATTAAACTCCATCTGCCATCTTTCAGCCCACTCTGCTAACTGGCCTAAATCTCTCTGCAAGCTTTGAAAACCTACTTCATCATCCACAATGCCACATATCTTAGTATCATCTGCATACTTACTAATCCAATTTACCACCCCATCATGATGTTGATTGACCTCTTGAATTTTTCCAGCTTTTTCAAAATTCCATTAATATAGATTTACATTTTTGCCTTTTCCAAATCAGCTATAAGATTCTTCTGAGATTTCCCGAGTTTATAAACAGCAATGAAGATTCAAATTCTTTCTTCCTTCCTGCTCACCTGGTTTTACCTAACATCTTCCAACTTGTTCTCCTTCTCCTCACCCACTTTCTTATACTGGCATCTTCCCCTTACCTTTACAGTCCTGATGAAGGGTCTTGGCCAAAACATCGACTCTTTATTATTCTCCATAAATGCTGAGTTCCTCCAACATTATATGTGTATTAGTATGGATTTCCAGCATCTGCAGAATCTCTTGTATTTATTATTTTTGCCTGTGCTACATTAAATTACTGAGCTTTAGAGGAACTGTTGTAATCTAAAGTAGAACAAAATATTTAATCGAATCATGAAAGACATTAGGTTTACATTCATGCTTAAAATATAATCCATTTATTTCCCCATCCAAATTCTTGCCCAGTCCTGATAGCATTGATTCACATTGAGGTGCGATTTCTTAAGCACTGGCTGTTGTCTGTGACCTCACATGATCCTAGATAGTGAATGTTATCCAATCATGAAGACATCACTGAAAGTTAATCCTATCTTTGTTAATGTTTGTGTTCATAAATGTTCATTAGGGATTACGGGATAGAGAGCAAGCGTTGTCTTAATTTACTCATTCCAGTGTTTCCATCTCATGAGCTAATTAAAAGAGACGAGTTTACAGACTCAGAGCTTGCATACCAACACACATACACACACAGAGTGAGTTTATTCACTGATGTGTGACTTCAAGAAATTATATATTTACAATAAAGGTGTGAAATTTACGTGTTCAAATCTCGGATGCCACATCTATTCCAGATGTTGTCAAAATGTAAATTATGCTTAGGAACAACATTTCTTAGTCTGAACATCATGTTGACAGAGAGCTGAAACTGCAGTCATCAAACAAACATTTTGCTGATGTGCATTTTGTACTTTCATCAAATAGAATAAAGTGAACAGTTTTAATTGTGATTTAATTTTATATAAATGATGCGGCGTGTAAAAAATGTTGCTGAGGAACTTTTATGTGAGCAGACATCAGTATTCCTCCAGGAATCTTCTCAAAATATGCCAGTAAACCTTTCCATTGGCATCTAGTCAGTTTATCTTAGATAAGAATTCTACTGTTCAGGCAGAATGATCGCGGTAAGTATTCATTTCAAAATGATGCGAAAGCATCAAAGCATGTTTGAATGGAAAGATATGGAATATCGTCCTTTTGAAATGTTTCCAAATACTTTATGTATTGTTGTTTGTTGATCAGTTGAAATAACCTTGTATTGTATATTATTCTGCCCTTGCTCATGAGATTTTCCTGTTTTCTCAAGCTAGACAGATAGATAACTCCAGTCCAGGTGTAGCTGTAGTTAAGGGCAGTTTTATCATTCACCAACATTTTACATTGCGCAAGGAGCTGTAAAAAGACAGTACTTCTCTCTGTTCGATGGAATATTGACTGAAATTCCTTCAACTTCTAACAAGTGCTTCTTTATACTTTATACTTTATTGTCGCCAAACAATTGATACTAAAACATACAATCATCATAGCGATATTTGATTCTGCGCTTCCCACTCCCTGGATTACAAATCGATAGTAAATATTAAAAATTTAAATTATAAATCATAAATAGAAAATAGAAAAATGGAAAGTAAGGTAGTGCAAAAAACACGAGATGCAGGTCCGGATATTTGGAGGGCACGGCCCAGATCCGGGTCAGGATCTATTCAGCAGTCTTATCACAGTTGGAAAGAAGCTGTTCCCAAATCTGGCAGTACGAGTCTTCAAGCTCCTGAGCCTTCTCCCGGAGGAAAGAGGGACGAAAGGTGTGTTGGCTGGGTGGGTCGTGTCCTTGATTATCCTGGTAGCACTGCTCTGACAGCGTGCGGTGTAAAGTGAGTCCAAGGACGGAAGATTGGTTTGTGTGATGTGCTGCGCCATGTTCATGATCTTCTTCAGCTTCTTCTGGTCTTGGACAGGACAACTTCCACACCAGGTTGTGATGCACCCTAGAAGAATGC
This sequence comes from Mobula hypostoma, assembly GCF_963921235.1. Classification (NCBI taxonomy): domain Eukaryota; kingdom Metazoa; phylum Chordata; class Chondrichthyes; order Myliobatiformes; family Myliobatidae; genus Mobula; species Mobula hypostoma. The sequence goes on along the minus strand of NC_086097.1, from coordinate 228,981,790 downwards.
TTTCTACGGTTCATCTATAAAAATTAGTGAGGGTTTTAGGGGACAGGCCAAATTTCTTCAGTTTTGTCAGGAAGTAAAGGTGCTAGTGGGCCTTCTTGGCAGTGGACTCTGCTTGGTTGGACCAATTCAGGTCATTTGTGATATTGACCCCAAGGAACTTAAAGCTTTTGACCTGTTCCACTTGCGCACCACCGATGTAAATTGGGTCGTGTGGTCCGCTACTCCTTCTGAAGTCAATAACCAATTCCTTCATCTTGCTGACATTGAGGGATAGGTTATTGTCTTCGCACCATGCCACCAGGTTCTTAATTTCCTCTCTGTACTCAAGCTCATCATTACCTGAGATACGGCCTACAATTGTTGTGTCATCAGCAATCTTATACATTGAGTTTGATGGAAACTTGGCTACACAATCATGGGTGTACAGTGAGTACAGCAGGGGGCTGAGTACACAGCCTTGTAGGGCACCGGTGCTCAGAGTGATTGTAGAGGAGAGCATGTCCACTATTTTTACAGCCTGGGTCCTGTCTGTGAGCAAGCTGAAGATCCAGCTGCAGATCTGAGTGCTAAGGCCCAGGTACCGGAGCTTAGGAATCAGCTTATTTGGAATGCTTCTAACTACTAAACGAAATATACAAGTAATATAAAATGGCCACCCTGATGACGAAAGTAATTGCTTAACAACACGAAAATAAGCAATTAACTACAGCTGTGAACCCACAAGTGAGCAATGAGATTTAGTAATTTGAAGTAAAATCACAATCCAAATCAGAAAAGAAATAACATGTAGAAAAATTGCAATATATGAAAGGGCTCATGATTATTTTATGCACTATTTAGTTATAGTAGGGTGATCAATTGAGTCGAGTGATCAGATGTTCTCCCAGGGGTTGTCTATTGGTGGGTCTTTAGGTGACTGTAGAGGCAGATCCGGGATTCACATATCCAGGATGTTAGGATGAATTCTCTTAATGGAAACACCTGTGCGTAACTCTATTTAATGGAGATTTTTTTTTAAAAGATTTCCTCTATTTTCTCTGGTACATTGAAACATACAGTGAAATGCATCATTTGTGTCAAAAACCAACATAGCCCGAGGCTGTGCTTAGGGCTATGCCAACACAGCATGCCCACTACTTACTAACCTGCACATCTTTGGAATAGAACCATAGAACACTACAGCACAGAAAACAGGCCATTCGGCCCTTCTAGTCTGTGCCATAACTTTATTCCGCTAGTCCCATTGACCTGCACCCAGTCCATAACTCTCCCATCCATGTATCTATCCAATTTATTCTTAAAACTTAAGAGTGAGTCCGCATTTACCACATCAGATGGCAGCTCGTTCCACACTCCCACCACTCTCTGAGTGAAGAAGTTCCCCGTAATGCTCCTTCTAAACCTTTCCCCTTTCACCTTAAAGCCATGTCCTCTCGTATTTATCTCTCCTAATCTAAGTGGAAAGAGCCTACTCGCATTTACTCTGTCTATACCCCTCATAATTTTGTAAACCTCTATCAAATCCCCCCTCATTCTTCTACGTTCCATGTGGAAGGAAACTGGAGCACCCGGAGGAAACTCACATGATCATGTGGAGAATATACGAACTTCTTACAAACGGCAGTGGGAATTGAACCCAGGTTGCGTACACTGTAAAGTGTGATACTAATCACTACGCTTCTGTGCCTCGATTATGTTACTGTCTATGCCTCTTTCTTTCTTTTTGGCACATTCTGCTTCTAAGATTGAAGTAATGTTTAAGATTTATTTTATAATGCTGTTTACTATAAACCATATCTATGGAAGGTCACAAATTAATCATCAATTAATAATTGTGAACTTGAAGCGTTGTCATAACTTGGTTATTCACCATAAAGGACTGGCGTTGAGGATATGTACAGAGCCAGAACTCAGCCAATTGCACCCAAAATGTCGGACAAAATCATCCCAGTATGTCCTTCGATTTTGTTTACTTTGCAGAGCATTCTATTAAGCTTATTGATACCTGCTCTGCAATGATAGGTTCTTTGCTTTCTCCTATAATCCAAAACTCTATCTGATATCATTCGTGTTTATATTTTATGTATGTTATTTTGCCAAGACATTTGTCCATGTTAAAACTTCATCTGACAAGCAGATGGTTAGAGGATAAGGAAATGTGATTTTATTTTAGAGAAGAACTGGAACGACTCGCGAGATTATATCAGAAATTAGGTTTAATATCGCGGGCGTATGTCGTGAAACTTGTTGTTTTGCAGCAGCAATACAATGCAATACATAATAATAGAGAAAAAATTATAGCTAACTAAAAAAATTAAATTAAGCAAGTAGTTCAAAAGGAGAGCAACAAAAATAGTGGTGGGTTCATGGTCCAATCTGAAATCTGATGGCGGAGGGCAAGGAGCTGTTCCTGAAGCATTGAGTGTGTGTCTTTCGTCTCCTGTACCTCCTGCTTGATGGAAGCAATGAGAAGAGGGCATGGCCTGTGTTACGGGGTTCCTTAATTTAATTCATTTAGATTAAATTATGAGGACAAGCAGTCCTCTTTTATTGTTATTTAGTAATGCATGCATTAAGAAATGATACAATATTCCTCTGGTGTGATATCACAGAAACACAGGACAGACCAAGACTGAAAAACTAACAAAAACCACATAATTATAACATATAGCTACAACAGTGCAAGCAATACTGTAATTTGATGAAGAACAGGCCATTAGCACAGCAAAAAGTTCAAAGTCTCTCGAAAGTCCCACATCTCACGCAGACGGGAGAAGGAAGAAAACTCTCCCTGCCATGCCCGACCACAGTCCGACTCTGATTCATCCGAAAACTTCGAGCCTCCGATCAGCCCTCCGACACCGAGTACCGAGCACCATCTCTGCTGAACGCTTCGACCCCAGCCTCGGTCACCAACAGCAGGCAAAGCCGAGGATTTGGGGCCTTCCCCTCTGGAGATTCTCGATCGCACAGTAGCAGCGGCAGCGAACTGGGCATTTCAGAAGTTACTCAGAATGTTCCTCCATGCTGTCACGGCTGTCTCCATCAAATCAGAATTGTGCACGGCCCCTATTTAACAATATGATATCATTTCACTGGAGAGGCTATGCACGCTGCCTCGTGCCGCTATCTTCTCCCCCTGCCTTTATTTAATGAGATACAGCTTCAAATAGGCCCTCTGGCCCTTCTAGAGTTAAACCTCTGATTTAACTCTAGCCCAACCATGGAACAATTTACAATGACCAATTAACCTACCAGCTTGAAGAAACCATAGGATCATTGAAAGACTGCACCCAATGAATGGACAAACTACCAATGTGCAAAAGACAAAAACTGTGTAAATGCAAAACAGAAAAAAGATATGAGATGAAGAGTCCTTGAAAGTGAGCCCATAGGTTCTGGGAACATTTCAGTGGTGGGGCAAATGAAGTTATCCCCCTTGTTCAAAAGCCTGATGGTTGTGGTGTGGGCCCCAAGGTTCCTGTACCCTCTTCCTGATCACAGCAGTGCAAAGAGTCGTTGAATGGTCCTTGATGATGGATGCTGCTTTCCTGTAACAGTGCTCGGTGTAGATGTGCTCAGTGGTGGGGTGGGGCTTTACCGCGATGGACTTGGCCATACCCACTACTTTTTATAGAAGTTTCCATTCACGGTCGTTGGTCTTGTCCATGCCAGGCTGTGATGCAGCCAGTCAATGTACTCCCAACACACATCTATAGAAGTTTGTCGAAGTTTTATATGACATGCCGAATCTTCACAAAGTAGCTGACCCTCTCCACTTCTGATCTCCTGATGAGGACTGGCTCATGGACCTCCACTTTCCTCTTTCTGAAGTCAATAATCAGCTCCTTGATCTTGCTGACGTTGAGTGAGAGGTTGTTGTTGTGGCACCACTCGGCCAGATTTTCAATCTCCCTTCTATGAGCTGATTCACCCACTGACAGTGGTGTCACCAGCAAACTTAAACATGACGTTGTAGCTCTGCTTAGTCACACAGTTGTAAGTGTAATGTGAGTAAGCAGGTAGCTAAGCACACAGTCTCGTGGTGCACCTGGGTTGATGGAGGTGTTGTTGCCAATCTGAACTGACTGAGGTCTGCAACTGAGAAAGTTGAGGATCCAATTGCATAAGGAGGTATTGAGGCCAGAGTCTGGAAGTTTTTTGATTAGTTCTGAGGGGATGAGTAGTATTAAATGTGAGCTGTAGTCAACGAAGAGCATCCTGATGTATGCATCTTCACTGTCCAGCTGTTCCAGGGTTGAGTGAAGAGCCAGTGACATGGCATGTGGTGTTGATCTGATGTAGCAGGGTTGACCTATTGTGATGATAGATTGATCTGTTATAATGGTATCAGAGACGGTGGTGAATGAGGCAGAGACCACGCTGGCATTCAGATATATGGCTAAAGGAAAATGAGATGGCAAACTCAGGAACAGGATGAGATTAGGCTACATCTGGTGTAGAAGATAAGCACCAACTGTGTTGAACAGAAAGGACTATTTCTGTACTGAAGTGAAAAAAGGGTGAACAGGCTGAATTGGCTTGCCTTTGGAAGAACAGTCTCCGATTCAATGGGCCAAATAGCCCATCCTGACTACGTTGCCATACTGGAGACATGGGAGATTCTGCAGATGCTGGAAATCTGAAGCAACACACACAAAATGCTGGAGAAACTCAACAGGTCAGGAGTTATCTATGAAGGGGAATGGATGGTCAACATTTTGTGTTGAGACTTTAATCAAAACTGGAAAGGAAGGGGGCAGAAAGTAGAATTAAAAGGTGGGAGGAGTACAAGTTGGCAGGTGATACCGACCCACTTTCTCCCTCACTTGGAAAATCATTCGCCTTCCCCAATCCACCCACTTTCCCCTCACATCTATCACCTGCCAGTTTATACTCTTTTCCTTCTACCCCCTTCCTTTCCAGTCCTGGTGAAGGGTCTCAGCCCAAAATGTTGACTGCCCATTTCCTGTCTGATCTGCTGAGTTCCTCCAGCATTTTATGTATGTGATATATTCCTCTCTTTCCATTTTTCATATGATTTTTTTAAATTTCCTGAGCTGCATCCTTAAATTCAATTGGTACTTATTTTTTTACATTCCACAAATGTATACAATTTGTACTCAACTTCGTAATTCAAAGTTGTTAACAAATGAAGAACAATGCAGGGTCCAGTTTGTAGAACATGAACCACAGGAAATGCACCAGTTGTTCTATAGCGTCAGTTTAAGTGGGTAGAAGTGTATTTCTAAAGGCTATGTTTCTTTGAGACTTCAAATCCCATTAGAGAGATGATTAAGATCTACAGGAAACATTTGCTGCTATTTGAATAATAGATTCCAATTCTTGGTTTTTGCAAGAATTATAATTGCTATTAAGGACCTGTATCTAACTTTTTGATTGCAAATATTCATACAGTAGCTCCAGCACTTAAAGAATTAGGCTAGCAATTCAGAGTTCAGGAGTTCAGTTCCCACCACCCAGGCCTTGAAATGATTTTTTTAAAATCTGATAGTGTGTACTGGAACCAAAAGAAAATGCAATGAAACCTGCCAAGTCGTGACTTTAAAAAAAATCTAATGTGTTTAATAATGTTCTTCAGAGAAAGAAAGCTGTCACCTCTATACATTGTGTGGTACACGTGAACCTAGACTGAGTAATTGATTTTAAACTCTAATCAGCTATGGATGGACAATGTTCAGCCTCACCCAAAACACGGAGAAATTTTTTAAACACATTGCAGAGCCAGCCTGCAATCCTTGACAATATATTGCACGGGAATGGGCGGTGGTAGTACTGGGAAGGATCAAGGAAACAGCTTCAGCTTTTTTTAAAAATACTGACTGACTTCTTTCCCCTTTTTTTTCTTTTGCAATGACTTTAACAGGATCACTAATCTAAGGCTGTGAGGACACCCGTATCCCAGCCTGCTGAGAGCCCGAGCTGATTACAAGAATTGATGTGAATGATAACAAAAATACAGCAATTGCAAGGCCGGGCGTGGGAAAGCTAGGGATCTCCTCCCGTCTCAGGCCAAACACAAACAAAAATACACACACACACACTCGCACACGGGAAAACAACAAATCAAAGAGCCAGTCCCAGCCTACCACCCTGAGAAAGTTTAAAGCTCCATTTGTGATGGTGATCAGAAGCAGTTGACCATCGAGTCCAGCCATTTTCACTCCATTAAATAAGAAAAGGCTCTCTGTTTGTTGAGTCTCTGCTGTGTTTTGACAGAAAATATGTTTGGGGAGTGCAGGTCGAGCAGGTCATGCGACTCTTGCAGAACGAGACAAAAACAACGACCCCTGCAACATCTCGCAACCAGATGCCCCAAGCTCTCCGGGTGAGCTGCTTTTCTTATATTTACGATCTCCTGTCTCCATGACAAACCAAACTGACTCGACCTCAGCCCATTGTTCGGCATGAAGTGGACACTTTATCCAGCAGGGATCACGGGATTCTGGGCAGTAATGGATACTGGCTGGAGAGGATTAAAGACATTATTGCAGATGTAGAGGCTGTCAAAGCTCACAGTCCTCAAAGAGGATTCAAGACGGTTGAGGACAAAAAAAAATTGTCCCCTTTTATAATGATTATCTGTTGCTCTTTACTTTGTCTTATATATAAAGATGACAGGCAGGTGGATTTTCAGTGAGTTAAAAAAAAAGAATTCAACAGCATAGAGTGCCTGTAAAAAGATCTATTTCCAGTAATCAACGTTCCCACTATTTCTTTAAAGCTGTCCGGACCAACCATTGCTCTGAGCAGGAAATTTTTACACTCTCTTAAAACTGTGCAGCACGTTAATAAAACATTATATAAAAGAAAATTCCAGCTGCGTGGCAACAAAGGCGATGTCTGTGGGGGCATTTCAGTTACTGCGTGGCTGCACACCTACGCAGCTTAGAGGGAGCAGTGCCAGTAATACATGCAAGTCATATGAACGTAGTGATAGTGTTCACTGCATTGTCGTGACAAAATCAGACAAGCAGGGCATTTGGTGGAAATGTCTTCTCTTAATATTATGTAAAGTCAATGTGGAGGTGAATACTTTGGAATTCATTAAACTCATCTATATTGCAGCTTCTCCTTAGGGAAGTCCCTTGGGATCAAAGATAACTTGTTTCCACTCCAATCACAAACAAGAGAAAATCTGCAGATGCTGGAAATCCAAGTAACACACACAAAATGCTGGAGGAACTCAGCAGGTCAGGCAGCATCTATGGAAAAGAGTACAGACGACATTTTGAGCCAAGACCTTTCATCAGGACTGGAGAAAAAAAGATGCAGGAGGCAGTGAGTGGGAATAGAGGGAGCCTTTTCTGGTTGGCTGCCAGTGACTAGTGGTGTTCCTCAAGGGTCAGTATTGGGACCACTACTTTTCACATCGTTTGTCAATGATTTGGACAATGGAATTGATGACATTGTGGCAAAGTTTGCGGATGATACAAAGATAGGTGGAGAGGTAGGTAGTCCTGAGGAAGCAATGCGATTACAGCAGGACTTAGACAAGTTGAAAGAATGGGCAAAAAAGTGGTAGATGAAATACAGTGTTGGGAAATGTATGGTAATGCATTTTGGTAAAAGGAAAAAAAGTGCGGACTATTATCTAAATGGGGAGAAAATTCAAACATCAGAGGTGCAGAGGGACTTAGGAGTCCTCGTGTAAGACTCCCAGAACATTAATTTACAGGTTGAATCTGTGGTAAAGAAGTAAAATGCAATGTTGGCATTTATTTCAAGGAGAATATAATATAAAAACAAGGAGATAATGCTGAGCAACATACATCAAAGTTGCTGGTGAACGCAGCAGGCCAAGCAGCATCTATAGGAAGAGGCGCAGTCGACGTTTCAGGCCGAGACCCTTCGTCAGGACTAACTGAAGGAAGAAAATTCTGTTGTTTACGAGATAATGCTGAGCCTTTATAAGATACTAGTCAGGCTGCACTTGGAGTATTGTCAACAGTTTTGGGCCCCATGTCTCAGAAAGGATGCGTCGTCATTGGAGCGAGTCTAGAGGAGGTTCACAAAGATGATTCTGGGAGGAAGGAGTTAACATACGTGGAGCATTTGGCAGCTTTGGGCCTGTACTCACTGGAATTTAGAAGAATGCAGGGGGATCTCATTGAAACCTACCAAATGTTGAAAGGACTAAATAAGGTGGATGTGGAGAGGATGTTTCCTTTGGTGGGGGTATCCAGAACTAGGGGGCACAGCCTCAAAATTGAGGAACGACTTTTTAGAACAGAGGTAAGGAGGACATTTTTTTAGCCACAGAGTAGTAAATCTGTGGAATGCTCTGCCACAAACTGCAGTGGAGGCCAAGTCCATGGGTATATTTAAGGCAGGAGTTGATCATTTCCTGATCGGTGGGGGCTTCAAAGGATATGATGAGAAGACAAAGTAAAACTGCTCCTCACTAGCTCTGGGCAAACATGAGCCAAAGACATATGTGACTGAATGTAATTATTTGGGTTACATCTTTTGATTTCCTATTGGATAATGAGTTACGGATAGTCTCCAGTTCAGCAGGTTCACAACAGAAGTCCCATCATGCAATGGGATGCAATTACAAGCATTAGGAGAATTCTCAGTTCAGAAAATTGTAAGTCTGGATGAAAGGTCTTGATCCAAAATGCCTACTGTCCATTTGTCTCTATAAGATATAGGAACAAATTATGCCATATAGCAGACATCCCACCCTGCAAAAACTCATTTCAGGGAGGTAGCACCCCCGCGCCCCCCACCCCACCCCCATCGACCTCCAAGGGTCTATGTAATACTTTGTTTAGTGATTTTGTCTAATCTGTAAACCAAGTTGGGTATATGCAACAAATGTCAGATTAAAATATATGCTTATATTATCATGTTTATTCTATTACAACTTTAAGCAAGTTGACAGGGAGTTTGGCCTCGTCACGTAGGACAGCAATAGCGTAGCTCCTCGGCAGCTAGCCAGCTAGGTTATATCAGGGATCCCCAACCTTTTTTGCACTGCGGACCGGTTTAATATTGACAATATTCTCGTGGACCTGCCGACCCCAGAAGGGAGGGGGTGGTGGGTGTTAAACGCGACCGGAATATAGGTGATAAGTCAACTATAAGTCACTTGTAAGTGGCTAATACACTCAATTTCGTTTCTAAAGGGGTTTATCTAACAAATTTAATATTGAACATACAGCACATATTTTCCTCGCATGAATGTAGTGATAAGTCAATTATAAGAGTGGTCCCAAACCTCCAAGCCGCGAAGAATGCAGTGGTACAGTGGTAGCCAGAACCCACCTAGCACATTTAAAAAAAAGCCGAAATAAACAAGCTAGTTGATTAGGTGCCGCCCGGCACGTGAATGTCGGCCCAGATCAGAGACGACGCAATAGGCAACGTTTGGATATTAAACACACAGCGCATATTTTCCTTGTATGAACATATAAAATCATTGCAACACACCAATATTGCTGAATCAGTGGGAGCCCTGGGCTTGCTTTCCTGCAACAACACGGTCCCATCGAGGGGTGATGGGAGACAGCGATACTCGAAAGGGGTTCCTTATGTCCAGTCTATTCCGCAGTTTATTTTTCGTTATACTCATTGCAGAAAGGCCCGCTTCGCAGAGATATGTTGGAAATGGAAGCAATGTTTTCAGTGCTTTCGTGGCTATCTCATGATATTCAGCCTTGACTTTGATCCAGAATGCCGGCAGAGATGTTATGTCAAACATACTTTTCAGCCCACCGTCACTTGCAAGCTCAAGGAGTTGATCTCCTTCCCGCGCTGACATGGATGATTCACCAGGGACATTCACAAATGGGTCACGGACCCATTCCTTTGCACGTCTTGGGTCACTGATGACCTCATGTGCGTTAAAATTCAACAGTGCATGACAGGGAATGAGGAAAGGTGCAGCTGACTCATATCGCCAAATCATATCGTTTCCTCGTGGCCCGGTGGTTGGGGACTACTCTTAACACAAAGAGAGATCAATCAGGATGCTCACTCTCCTTCTCCCTCTCCCTCTCAAAAAAAATCTATTTCTGGGATATTGTATATAATTTCCGGGCATCAAGGAGCCACTATCAATATGCGGGAGACTCCCGGAACTTCTGGGAGAGGTGGGATGTCTGATATAGCCCATTGAGCCTGCTCTGCCATTGGATCACGTCTGATTAAGTTTTTCTCTCAGACGCATTCTCAAAGTTCAAAATAAAATTTATTATCAGAGTCCATACGTATCACCACATACAACCCTGAGAATCTTTTTCTGGAGGCATACTTAGCAAATCTATAGACCAGTAACTGTAAACAAGATTACTGGACAGCAAACTGTGCAAATTCAAATGTAAATAAATAACAATAGATAACGAGCATGAAACAAAAAAATAAAGAGTCCTTAAAGTGAGACCGTCGGATGTGGGAACACCAGAAGTAGAATGACTATAGGTATCCCAATTTGTTCAAGGGACTGATGGTTGAGGGCACCTTACTAACCAAGAGCCTATTAAACTCCACTTTAAATATACCCAATCACCCGGCCTCCATAGCTGTCTGTGGCAATGGATTCCACTGACAAGAGTACTGCCTGACCCATCAACTTTTGTGTGATGTGCTTTTCTGTCAGGTTGCAAGCTAGTACAACACTGACTTACTGTTCAACTCCTCCTGTTCCTACTGTATTAATGCCTTCCCAAAATTCCCATCAACAGATTCTTGCTTCTGTCTCTGCTGATGAGGGCAGAAGCAGCAGTATGGGGTGTGAACAATGGTGGCAGAGTGGTGGAGTGAAGAAAAACAAAACTGAAGGCCTCTCAACACGAGCTAAAGATTGTACTGTGATGGTTCTGAGTGAGGATTCCTACCTTAACTCTGCTGAAAGTATTGAATCTCTTGTAATGTCCTGAAGAAGGGTGCCGGCCTGAAATGTTATGGACTCTGATAATGAAGAATGTCCTGAAATGTTGACTGTTTGTTCATTTCCAAGGATACTGCCTGACCTGTTGAGTTCCTCCAGCATATTGTGTGTGTTCTGCTCTTCTGGTTTCGGCACCTTCTGTAATCTTCAGCCCTTACTTAGCAACACACCAATCCTTCACTAGGGGACTTGCACTGGGATCTCAGTGCAGGATAGGCTGACCTTTACAAAGTTCAAAGTAAATTTATCATCAAAGTACATATACGTCACCATATACAAGCCTGATATTCATTTTAAATTCAAGAACCATAATAGAATCAATGAAAGACCGCACCCAACAGGATGGCAAACAACTGCTGTCCGAAGGACAACAAACTGTGCAAATACAAAATTAAAAATTGTAACAGTAATAGCAATAAATATTGCGAACATAAGGCAAAGAGTCCTTGAAAGTGAGTCCATAGGTTGTGAGAGCAGTTCAGTGATGGGGCGAGTGAAGCTGAATGAAGTTATCCGCACTTTTCCAGAGCCTGATGGCTGAGCGGTAGTAACTGTTCCCGAACCTGCTGGTGTGAATTCTGAGGCTCCTGTACCTCCTTCCTGATGGCAGCAGTGAGAAAAGAGCAGGTCTGGATAGAGGAGGTCCTTGACGATGGATGCTGCTTTCCTGCAACAGCACTCTGTGTAGATGTGCTCTACGGTGGGGAGGGCTTTACCCGTGACGGACTGGGCCGCATCCACCACTTTTTGTAGAATTTTCCATTCAAGGGCACTGGTATTTCCATACCAGGCAATGATACAACCACCACATACTCTCCACCACACATCTGTAGAAGTGTGTCAAAGTTTCAGATGTCATGCCGAATCTTTGCAAACTTCAAAGGAAAGAGAAGCGCTGCCATGCTTTCCTCGTAATTGGACATATGTGCTGGCCCCGGGCAGGTTCTCTGAAGTGATAACACCAAGCAATTTAAAGTTGCTGACCCTCTCCACCTCTGATCCCTGACGAGGTCTGGTTCATGGACTTCTAGTTTCCTTCTTCTGAAGCTCCTTGGTCTTGCTGACATTAGAAGCATAGAAACACAGAAAACCTACAGCACAATACAGGCCCTTTGGCCCACAAAGCTGTATCCAATATGTCCTTACCTTAGAACTACCTAGGCTTACCCATAGCCCTCTATTTTTCTAAGCTCCATGTATCCATTCAGGAGTCTCTTAAAAGACTATCATATCTGCCTCCACCACCGCTGCCGGCAGCCCATTCCACACACTCACCACTCTCTGCATAAAAAACTTACCTCTGACATCTCCTCTGTACCTACTTTCAAGCAGCTTAAAAATATGCCTTTTGTGTTAGCCATTTCAGCCCTGGGAAAAAGCCTCTGACTATCCACACAATCAATGCCTCTCATTATCTTGTACACCTCCATCAGGTCACCTCTCATTCTCCGTCGCTCCAAGGAGAAAAGGCCGAGTTCACGTAACCTGTTCTCATAAGGCATGCTCCCCAATCCAGGCAACAGTAAGAGGTTGTTACTGTGGCACTGCTCAGCCAGATTTTCAATCTCCCTCATTTATGCTGACCGCCTTTGGTCTGGCTATCAGCAGTAGTGTCATCAGCAAACTTAAATATGGCTTTAGAGCTATACTTAGCCAAATAGTCAGAAGCGTAAAGCGAGTAGAACAGGGGGCTAAGCACACAGCCTTGTGGTGCACCTGTGCTGATGGAGATTGTGGAGGGGATGTTATTGCCAACTTGAACTGACTGGGGTCTGAAAGTGAGAAAATTGAGGATCCAGCTGCACAAGGAGGTATTGAGGCCAAGGTCTTGAAGCTTATTGATTAGTTTTGAGAGGATGATGGTATCGAATGCCAAGCTGTGGTTGATGAAGATCATTCTGATGAATGTATCATTGCTGTCCAGATGTTCCAGAGTTGAGTGAAGAGCCAATGAAATGGCATCATCTGTAGATCTGTTGAGCTGGTAGGCAAACTGGTGTGGATCCAAGTCACTTTTCAGGCTGCAGTTGATAGTATCATCACCAACCTCTCAGGTCGCTTCATCACCGTGCATGTAAGTGCTACTGGGTGATAGACAGTGAGGCAGAGCAATTAAGTACTGTACATCAGTTACATCTTTTTTACATCAGTTACTTCAGGCACATTGCAGTGACTGTGGCAGATTGCATGTTTCTGCAGTCAATTGGTAGCCAGCTGCGGTGGTAGATGTGGGTTCAATTGTAACACTTACAGAAGTTTGAGTAGGTGCATGGGTGAGAGAGGTATGGAGGGCTATGGTCCAAGTGCAGATAGATGGGACTAGGCAGAAAACCAGTCAGGCCGTGGATTAGATGGGCCAGAGGGCCTGTTTCTGTGCTGTAGTGTAATAGACTCTATTACATTCCAGTCAACAAGTGCACATGGTCTTTAAAGATTGCAATGGGAGTGTCTTTCATTGGATTCTGTTCAGCTGAGCTAACAAAGAGCAGCCGAATAATGAATACTAGCAGCTAGTAGTAGGGATAGCCACTACTGTCCCTGTGATACTAAAGGGCCACAGGGATCACATGCTCCACTTAACAAGTCAAAGTGTTTGGATGCAGGGCTGGATGTAGCACACTCAGATTTCAAATAAGGCACAGATTAATTGCTTGTCCTACCTTTTTTCCTTTTAAAAGTAGACGAATGGGTACACTGGTACCAGCTGTCAACTCAGAGATCACCAGTTTAAAACCACCACTGGTAGTGCACTTTAAAAGTCATCTCATCAGTGCAGGTTTGTGCCAATAATGGAGTACTTTTTTGTGATACGATACTAACAGTCCATTGAAGTGGGTGTCCTTTAGCTTAATAAATGCTCTAGGCACTGGGAATTATTACCAGCGAAGATGTTCCTCCAGTGAGCCTGTGAGTCTGCTCTTTTCTGAATGGTATCACTGTAAGCACCCAGAGAATACTTTCCACTGCACTTGTGGGCTACTGTCTGGGCGATCATGGATGTCTTTGGTATATTCTTAAAGGGATCAGGAACCAAAATGGATGGTAATGGTGATGATGTTGATAGTCACTACTCACACCCATGGCTGCTAAATCCATTAGTGAGGACGCCCCCTTCCAAAATCTGCTGACGTCCAGCAGCACCCAACATGCCAATCTGCAACTCAAGAGGCAGATGCTGAGTGCGGCCAGTAAGACCCAACGTCCACCAGCAAGTTCTGTCCTGTGACCAGTGCGCCCTGTATGCTGCAGCCTCCCTTTCTACTGACCGGCTGAAGGTCTCCGAGACAGTTGCAGGCCGGTGCAGACAAAGTGGTCACCTTCTGATGTCCATAATATCTTGTGTTCAGAAGACACGATTAGTGAAATACTTACTTCAATTGTCAGGGTAGCATGATAGCTTAGCAACCAGCACAATGCTTTATGGCGCCATGTGTAAGACTGGGGTTCAATGCATGCCACTGTCTGTAAGGAGGATGGGGGCCTTCTTCCACATTCCAAAGACGTACAGTTGGAGTTAGTAATTTGTGGGCATGCTACGTTGGCACCAGCAGACTGGTGACACTTGCGGGCTGCCCAGCTCAATTAATTTAAGTTATGCAATAAATTATGCAAATAGTGAGATAGTCTTCCTAGGTTCATGGATGGCTCTGAAATCTGATGGCAGAGGGGAAGAAGCAGTTGCTAAAATGTTGCGTGCATCTTCAGGCTCCTTGTATCTCCTCACTGATGGTAATAATGAGAAGAGGACATGTTCTGGATAGTGAGGGTCCTTAATCATTGTTGCTATGAGGAACCACCTCTAGAAAATGATGGAACTAGTCAGAATGCTCTCCACCATATATATATGTAGAAATTTCCTATAGTCTTTGGTGACATACCAAATCTCCTCAAACTCCTAATAAAATATAGCCACTGGTGTGTCTTTTTCATAGTTGTATCAATATGCTGGGCCCAGGATACATCCTCGGAGATGTTGGTGCCAGGAAATTGAAGCTGCTCACCCAGTCATCCATTGCTGAGTCCTTAATGAGGACTAGTGTGTGTGCTCCTGACTTCATCTTCCTGAAGTCCTCAATCAATTCCTTGGTCCTGCTGTCATTCAGTGAGGGTTGTTGTGGCAAAACTACTTAACCATCTAATCTATCTCACTCCTGTACACCTCCTCAACACCATCTGAGATTCTACCAACAACAGTGGTGGTGCCAGCATTGTTATAGATGTTGTTTGAGCTCTGCAGGCTAAGCACACGTCATTGAGGTGTGCCTGTGTTGATTGTCAGCAAGGAGGAGGTGTTATTACAGATCTGCATTGACTGTGGTCTCCTGGTGAGGAAGTCAAGGATCCAGAGGTACAGAGGCCCAGGTTCTGAAGTTTGTTCATTGTTAACGATGTTGAATGCGGAGCTGTAATTAATGAACAGCAGGTATTGGTGTTGTCCCGGTGGTGCAAGGCTGGTTGGAGAGCCAGAGGGATTGCATCCGCTGAAGACCTGTTGTGGTAGTAGGCAATTTGCAGTGAGTCCGGGTCCATGCTCATGCAGGAGTTAATTCTAACCGTCACCAATTTCCTAAAGCACTTCACCGCAGTAGATTTGAGTGCTACTGGGTGATAGTCATGAGGCATCTCACTCTGCTGTTCTTGAGCACTGGGATAATTGATGCCCTTTTGAAGCAGATGGGAACAAAAGACTGTATGGGTGAACTAATGGCGGTAGTGAATTTCATTTTCCATGTCTGGCTTCACCAAGAGTTGGGTCCAGAAATGTGAGAAGCGGCCCGTGTTTACTGGGGCTTCATCATGACTCTTCATTGTTGGGTGGTGGTGGTGGGGGGGAGTGTTGCACAGTGGAGCCAGGTTGGTGGAGACGCCAAACTGCCCTGTTCCAACTGCGCATTCCTCACTTGCTCCACAATACTTGTTCTCCCCAGTCACGGGATTAACTCTATCCATAGTGTAATATCCAATAAGAAAGCAGAATGGTTGCAATTTTGCCCCCATTGGAGTTGATCTGCCTGCTCCTGGGCAGCAGTGACAAGAGACCTCCGACGTTATTAGGTTTGTTTACTATTTGGTGGAAGGTCGTGGGGGCTGGGTGCTGGTGATGTGTGGGGATAGGTAGTGACATGTGGAAGTCCTGCAATTAACATTTCAGACTTGTCTCTTTCTTCCTTGTCCTGTTCCTGTCAGCGTGCTGGACCAGGGAATGTTAAACAGGAACTGCTGAGTGGTCCTTGCCAACATTGTGGGTTATAGGGCCTGTTCCAGGTCTATTCTATGCTCATCACTTTAAAGAATTAAAGTTTTTTTTGTCAGTTAGTACATAGACCGTATTTTTCATGGTGTCACCTTGTGCGTATACTTTCTCCTCGGATTGTTTGCTTTTTATATCTCGTTGTTTGTCTTTGCACCATCTCTGGGTTTTCACTTTGTTTTACAGGTGTCCCATTTGGAATCATGGGCATTGTTAAGCTCTCTTTATATTTATTTATCTCTTTTATTCAATTTGGAATCACTTAATTAGTATATTATTTTGAATATCCGGAATTCCTATGTGCTCCAGGGTGTATTTTGGGGGGTGCCAAACTCTCTCTGTTGAGTCGTTGAGGTTCCTTGTCGGGTGAAACTCAGACCAAGTTCTTCTGTGTATTTGATTTCCTGCAACTTGAGCTCGCTTGTGAACCCCCCCCCACACAAAACCTAGTGATTTAGGAATGTCTCCTCCTTCCTCAAAAGTTGGAAAGCTCTGTCTGTGCTTAATTCAAGCTGTATGTCTCTGAGGAAGGAAATCAAGGAAGGCCTGGGAAAGTACGGAGTGTGGCAGGTCAGAATCTAATTTTTTTAGGCCTTTACTGTTCATTTCTCACTTACTGTGCTTAAAATGTCGGTTTCTTCAGGTCAATGAAGAGAGAATAATCCCCGTTTGCGCGTGTGTGCGTGTGTGTGGAAGGGTGTAGAGTTGCCATGGGTGATGTTTAGAAAAGCCAGCTTTGGAAACTGGGATCCACTACAAAGTGCGTCATGTGAGCTAGTTATTCTAGAAAGCTCTGATCATAACACGACATGAAAACAAGTGGCTGATGGATAATCTCTGGGTGTATACACTTCCCCAGCCGGAAACGAAAAAGCAGGGAGAAACCAAAATCGAGGTTGCAGTTCTAAAAGGTTCTGGAGGTTCATCAAAATGGCACTTCCTCAGAAGTAATTAGATTTCTCTCCCAGCTGGCTGCACTCCTCAAATGTTCAGTTGAAGCACCTTCTCCTCCCACTTTCCCCTCCACCGTGATATTTTCCGGGACTGTGCCCTTCCTCCAACCCGGGTATTCAGGCAGGTATTTGTCCGTCAACACTCTTTACTTCGAGCTGTCCTTTTTGTCCGCTCTCTCATTTCACTCTGATCCTCTTCTTCCCCTTGGTGACTAGTTCCCATCTCCCCACCAAAGCCCTACCCTCGGCATTTCCTCCCCTTCTCCCGTTCATTTGTTCCCTTTCCCTGCCTCCCTTTCCTTTCCGCAGTCACTCATTCTCATCTTTCACTTCTCTCCGTTAACCGGCTTCTTCCTTTCCTTTCTCGGCTACTGCAATCCGTTTCAGCTCTTCAGCCAATAATGCTGTTTGAAGAGAGCCTGGCCGCTGAACGCAGTAAACAGGAATTCTGCTGCGCTAACCAGTTCCTGCTTAGAAAACGCAGTGTGAGAATTCTTTCCACTTTTGGAGTGGCACTGACGGGAGGCTCTGATCCTGTCTCTATCGGAGGCAGAAGTGAGCACTGGTAAAGAGAGAAAGGCCAGGATCTGATTAACTAGCAGCCAGTTACATTTGCGTGCTGTGGGGGGCTGCTTTTTGTTAGCAAACACTGACACACTGTCAGCAGGAACTGCTGCTAATCACCATATAGGAAAGCCTTTCCAAAATTAAAAGTATTCCAATGCCAAGGTTCTCAATAGAGGTGAAAAAAATTATTTTCTGATGATACCAGATTTTTTAGGAATGTCAATTCTATATTCTGTGCCCAAGTTTTCAGACTGGAGAAGCTACAGTGACACTAGATTTCTGGTAACAATTTCTAACCCCTTTCCTCCCTTGCAGTCTTTTTTCACCACGTAATTATCACCTCCCCTGTTGAAAGGCAATCTTTGACCCTTGGATAAATTTTCTGAGGTTGTTTGCCAAGAAAGGAACCTTACAGAATGGCTTGTTTGTTTAAGACTTAATTCACCATCCACAATTCTAGAGTATGTCCTCATTAAAATGCAAGCTGGACAAGATATAAATTATGATTGAGTAAAACTTTTATTCAGATTTAAGTTAAAACAGCTTTTGAAAGATTACATGCAGTTAACAATAAAGAAGTTAGCTGTGCAAGATTCATGATCAAGTGAAAAAAACTTGATCAAGATAAAATTAAAGAAAAATATCTGCAACTTATATCAACTCAGCTGGCTTCCAAATCTGACAAACAGATTTACAGGATGCATTTAGAAACTTTAAGCTCAAGGCCTGCAGAAATAAAGTTGTTAAGTTTTGAGAAGAAAGGCTTGCTCAGTTCTTGGCAACTTATTTTTGTCATGGTCTCCATTTGCTGACAGTCTTCCAGGAGCAATTCGAACTTCTGAACTTTCAGTTGTCTCCAAAGCTGCAACTTTTGGTGGTAGCTTTTTATTCCTGAAATCTGAAAGCATATTGTGGAGATGTTATCAGCGTATTTTTCTATAGACAGTGTACAGAGAATAAAAGAAATAATTTCCCAACATAAATGCAAAAGAGAATATTACAATAGTGCACAATGTAACAATGAGTTCATTTAGCAACTTTTAATCGTACGATTGAAAAGCACTTTGCTGATGATGGAGGTGCAAAGTTTTGACGGCAGATAAAAATGACTTCCACAACCTACAGACTCACTTTCAAGGACTTTACAAAGTCATGTTCTCAGCATTATTTATTTTGATTGTACAGTTTGTCTTCTTTTGTACGTTGTCTGTTTGTAAGTTTTCATGTTTAGATTTTCATAACTTCTACTGTATTTCTTTATTTTCCTGTGAATGCCTACAAGGAAATGAATCTCAGTGTGGTGACATACATGTACTTTGATAATAAATTTACTTTAACTCTGAATGAAGAACTTTACATAGTGAGTAATATTCAAATATTAGTGTATTCACAGGAAGTTACAATTAGCTGGTTGATTATTACTTGTTTGAATAGGATGAAAAATCGTAAATTCCCCTTTTTCCATTTACAGTAACTTCCAAATTATGTTTCATATCTTTCCTTTGTAGCCACTATGTTGTAACCCTCGTTGTATTATTTCCAGTGATAATTATATGCAGTTTATATACTTTATCAAAACTAGAATGTTCACCCATTTATCCTGCACTCTCCCAACACGCTACCCATGAGGTTAGATATCCAAACACGATGATTTACCGCTGAAGTGTTTTGTGGACATGATCGTCTGCGAAATGAGCCATTCTCCTAAGCAGTGTGAACTTGGATGGAGAGGTTGGGATTTTCTGGATTTGTGTTTGTCTGCCAGTAAAGTTAATTTGAGGAAAGTCAAGGCCTGATAAGCGCAGGCCCACTAGCCTGTGTCAGTCATAAATCAGCAGAATCCAGCTGATAGCTGTTCCAGCGGACCACACCAGAAACTTGGGAAATCTTCATCTGAGGGTGCTTATGATGAACAGGATCTTCCTTACCTTTACCTCCTCAGTATAATTCTGCCAGGATACTGAATTATATAGATTTGCTCACAAAGAATTCCTGAAATGTATATGAAACTGTGTCTTTAATAAACCTGCAAGCAGACCACAACCTTGCTTCAATGACCCGGAGAGCTATGATGGCCGAAGTCAGGGCTTTATGCTTTGGCTCTTGGTAGGGTCACCCATGCCAGACAGGTCAAAGGGTAGAGGCCAGACTAAGAGTGGTCTTCCAGTCATACAGACTCGGGTGTTCAGCTCAAGACTAACAACCCTGAATGGTAAAACAAAATTATTATGGAAACAGCAATGAAGGATCCTTCTGCATCTGAGTGCGACGGTATTCCTGAGTCTCCACGGGGACTTGTGTGACTGACAGTAGTGAAACCCAGAGGAAGGTACTGACATGATGAAGGAAGACCTTGAACGCTGAACCGTCATTGCTGCCCTAAACTCCAGCGGCATAATGGGTAGTAGCATATCTTTAATAGAATAATCGGTTTACCAAACATGTGGTCCACCCCAAATCCTTCATTTGAGACTGATGCTCAAAGAACACCAAAAAGTTGGAGGTGCCCATTTTCAGATAAGAGACCATGAGAGATAGGAGCAGAATTAGGCCATTCAGCCCATCATACCATTCCATCATGGCTGATCCAATTTTCCTCTCAGCTTCAACCTCCTGGGAGCCTTCTCCCTGTATCCCTTCATGCCCAGAAGGAATCAAGAATCTATCAACCTCTGCCTTAAAGATACGCAAAGACTTGGCCTCCACAGCCGCCTGTGGCAAAGAATTCCACAGATTCGCCAGATTCCATAGATGAGACAAATCTGGCATCCCTCATGTAGTCATCAAATATTCCATGACACAACTTCAATGAAGCACATTGAGTTATTCTTGACAAGACGATTCTAATGGTTGTGATCATATTGCTGTTCGTGGATTTCTGATAATACAATGGTGACTGCATCTATCAAAGATGCTACACAAATGCAGATCTTCCTTCCCCTCCAACCTTCTGCCTTCCTGTAGTGCCAAAAGCTGCCGTTTTGCTCTTCCTTAGGGGGTTCAGCCCCATTTCAGTTTTACAGGAGGGTCACAGTCTGTTTCTCTCTCCACAGATGCTGCCTGGCCAGTCGAGTTTTTTTAATTCCCCTAGCTTTTTGTTTCAGATTTCCAGCATTGAGATTTTGTTTTTGATTGTGTTTCTTTTGTGTAGTTGCGGTGCTGCAAAATGCCGTTTCTGTTTTTAATGGCCCTCATTATTTTTTTAACTACACCACGCCTTGGCACAGAATATAAACAGCAGTGTTCTGGCAGAAACACAAGCTCAAGTGCATATTTGCTAAACGTGAAATAATTTGCATTTCCTAACCATTCTCGGCGTGCATGGCGATAAGTACGGACTGGATGTTGTATCTTATAATCTCTGGACCCCAGAGCACTTCGTACATTTGTGTGAACCGTGGTTTCTGGCTGTGCTGTTTTGACCAGGGCATGCAGCAAAGTCCTGTATTGCACGGTTCCCATCGCGTATCCTTTGTATACGTGAAATTGGAGAAGGCGGGTCGGTCTGCCTGTCTGTCGCCCTCCCTCCCTCTCTCCCGCAGCAGTGCGGATGTCTCTATACAAAATGAATGGTGCGGGTGAGCTGGGCCAGTGTGAAGTGTACAATGAGCGGAGGGAGGGGCGGCGCCGTTGCTGGAATTGGCTGGCGTGCCTCGGAGAGGGCTAATGTTACCGTTCACACGGTCCGCCGCAGACCGACAGTCGCCCAGGCCAATTGCTACTTTCATTCGAACGCCCGACAGCCGCCGGCTCTGATTGGCCCGCGCCGCTGGCCGCTGCAACTTTCCCACGCTTTCCACGACCCGCGCGTGCTTGACGTTTGAGCCGCGGGGCAGCGCGAGCCGATTGGCCCGCCCCCTGCCGGGGGGCGCCGGGACACAGCGGCCTCAGCCAATGGCAAGGCGGCGGCCCCGAGGTGCCGCTTCCTCAGTGGAAGGGCCGAGCCGTCAATCAGAGCCCGGCGGCCGGCCCCGGAGCGCGGGCGCCCGGCAAATGGGCCGCGCGAGCTGTCAATCGCCGCCACCAGTGGCGGGGGGTTGACAGGTCAGTGGAGGAGTTGGTAAGTGCAATACCGTGGGAAAAGCTACCAGTCTGCGGCAGGCAGCGGAGCGGACAATATCTGCTGCAAGCCCCATTAATGTTAGAGCACACACGGGAACAATTGAACCAAACATGAAGAGAACTCACGATTACAGCTCGTCGGACAGTGAATTGGACGAAATGATCGAAGTCGAGAAAGAAAGCGCCGATGAAAACGGGTAATGTTAGTAGAGACGGGATAGTATTTATTTTTACATCCGGAAGTTATATCAGGAGTATTTTAATTATGGAAGCATAATTATGCACGCATTAAAATGATAATAAAAGCATATTCAACAGCTAAGTTCTGGAACTTGTGTTTTATTACTGATTTGTTTTCTGTTGAGCCGGCTTCGGTCTACAAGTTTCCGACTTGGGTAAACTTTATGCAGAACTTCTGTGCTGAAATGCTGATTCCGGTTTGCTGGATTGAATTTCAGGAACTCCAGCACAGCCACAGGCTCCATGTCCCCCAGTACCACCTCACAGGTCCTGGCGAGGAAAAGGAGGCGCGGGGTAAGTTTCACACAATTACCTGGAGGAACAGCATCGCTTTCGCTCTGTGAAATCTGCACAAAAATTGTTCGTACGTGTCCTGCCTGACTAATTGAGAAAACTCTTCTGTTTTACACAGATTATAGAAAAACGTCGACGGGATCGTATTAACAACAGCCTGTCTGAACTACGAAGGCTGGTGCCGAGCGCTTATGAAAAACAAGTAAGTGAAAAAGTATTAATTTTCAACAAAAACATTTGCAACAAAATCAACTAAGTCGCTTTAAAAACTATTTGAGTACTTTCTGGAGGCAAGTAAAGCTATTTTGCCATACAAAGTATCATTTTAATAAAAGTAAGCAATAAGGATTGCGTACGTGCAGTATTTTGACAAACCAGTTTTGCTCAGGTTTAATTGTAGCTACTACCTCTGTTGGCAGGGATCCGCTAAGCTGGAAAAGGCGGAGATTTTGCAGATGACTGTTGACCACTTGAAGATGCTGCATGCGGCCGGTGGCAAAGGTAACAATAGTTTGTTGGTATTTCTTGTACCTACCGACAACTTCAACAATGCGGGATTCCGACTCGTGTTCGTTTGAAATTCAAGTCAGTTTTTCTAGCTCTATTCTCTACGGCTGTGGAGATTTTTAAAGAACAACGTTAGGACGTACCTCAGAATTTCACCAGTCTGATTCTCCCACCCCAGTTTGGCTGTTATCAATTGAGTCGACGTTTACAGAGTATAAGCAACGTTTGGAAACTCCCATTAGGTGCTTCTGAGCTGCAAACATGAGCTTGATTTAATTTTAAATTTAGTGTGGATTAGCTGACAATGAATCTTAAAATATTCAAGATTTATTAAAACATCTTTAAGTTATTGTAAAATCTTCCCTTTCAACCAAGCAGCTCCAATTTATTGTTTATTGTCTAAATGCCCATTTTGCCTGATTTTGCATCTTTACCATGTTAAACTCATCACATAAATGCAAATTATTGCTACTTTATAATGGGGCAAATAAGATTCCTTCTATAAGAAAGTCAGGTTATTGTCATTTAACTATATACATGTATGCCATCAAATGAGACAATGTTTCTCGGAACCAGGGTGTAAAACACTGTAGCACACATAATGCACATATAACACACAATCACTGAGGAAAGGAAAGATAAAATCCACAGATGATTTATGCAGAAATATACAAGCTAAAGTGCATAAATTAAATATTGTCAGGTACAGAACAGATTAGCCAGTGACACTTCAAATGTGGTGTGGCAGGGAGTTTCAGAAGCCTCATGGTCTGAAGGAGGAAACTGTTTTCCATCCGGACCGTTCGTGTTTTTATGCATCGTTGTCTCCTGCCTGATGGTAGAAAGTCAGAAAGGATCCTTGATAATACTAATGGCGCTGCGTGCACAGTGCCCCAGATAAATGCCCCCAATAGATGGAAGGGAGACCCCTATGGTCCTCTCAGCCATTGTCACAGTCCTTTGGAGGGACTTCCTGTCCGATGCTCGGCTGTTCCCATACCCAGGAGGAGATGCAACTTGTCAGGACGTTCCCAATAGTGCTCCTGTAAAATGCAGTTAAACTCCTATAAACTTCAAAACTTCTCAAGTCTCCAGAATTGACTGCTGTTGGCATATTTATTGTATAAAATACATAATTATAATTGTTTAACGTGCAAAATAAAACAATTTTATCTGATCTTTTTAGGTTATTTTGATGCTCATGCTCTAGCCATGGATTACCGCAGCCTGGGATTTCGAGAATGTTTGGCTGAAGTGGCTCGGTACTTGAGTATTATTGAAGGCCTGGAGAGCTCTGATCCACTCCGAGTGCGCCTGGTCTCTCACCTCAACAACTATGCATCTCAGAGGGAAGCTGCAAGCACTGCCCCGCCAAGCATCGGACATTTTCCCTGGGGCAATGGCTTCAATCACCACCCGCATCACCATCTGCACCCGCTCCTGATGCCACCGGTTGTCCACAGCAACAGCAGTACAGCCTCGACAGAGCCTCACCATCAAAACCGGATCGGCACCTCCTCGCACTCTGAGACGTCCCCGCATAGGGTGCCTCCCAGTTGCAGTGTGGGTCCAGTCATTCCTGTTGTTACCTCTTCCACAAAACTGTCCCCCCCTTTGTTCTCAATGTCATCACTATCTGCATTCCCTCTGTCTTTCCCGTTGATTTCACCCAGTACGTTCAGTTCAGCAACTCAGACTTCAGCCAACAACATCGGCAAGCCCTACAGACCCTGGGGGATGGAGATCGGTGCTTTCTAAAGACTCTTCAGAAGGATATCTTTTCTTCCTGAAGCCGACGGAGATAGTGACTACTTAGTTTAAACTCAGCTGAGCTGAGCTTGTATCAACGTAACTGCCCTGGAATGTTAAAGATATTTTTTGAGTTCATTGCAGGCAAACAGCGTACAACTTCACAACAATTGAAGTCCAGTGAATCCAGCTATTTAGATTGCCTCTTTAGCTCATAGTGTTATAAATAATAATCATAATGCTCCTATGTGAACATTTTGATCTGTTCATCATTGAAGTGTTCTACTTTAAATTGCAAGGTTCCAGCAATTCATTTTACCAGAGAGATGAGTCTAAACAAACTGTCTGATACTGTATGTTAATATTCTAGAGATAATTTCCGACATCTTTGTTATCAGCTTCCTTGAAACTTTGAGTGTAAAGTTATTCATTTTTTTTAAAAGAAGTCTAATATAATGAATTGGATTAAATTTATTTGTCTTGTGACTTAAATCCTATTGTTTATTCGCAACAAAAAATAGTTAGTCAAGTTTTAAAAAGGAAACAACTTTTAAATGCAGTCAGTTGGTTTAGCAACGAAAAGAAATTTTCATTGCAAAGGCACGCGTGCGTGTGTGTCCTGCATGTATGTGTGTGGACAATGCGCCCATGTTTGGATGTGTGCATGCACACCTCACGTGTGTGCACTTGTGGCTGTGTTTTTGTGTGTGTGCATGCATGTGTGATCACATTTGAGAATTTGCTTGTGTGGAACACTGTGTTTGCATGCATTCATGCATGCTTGGGTATGTATGTACACATAACTTCAGATGAGGATATATATTTTGCTTATTAGTTTGGTTAAATGTTGCCTGAAAATATTAACTTACTACCCTTCAAGTACTTCAGACTTGGCAATTTCTTCAAGCCAACTGGCATCAAACCTGTATTTATTATGTACGTACATCTGCCCGTGAGAAGCTACAAGGTCAACATTACTTGCCTTAAACACAATAAAAAAGCTAAAATAAGGTGGTCAATATGCTGGTTTCTTTAGTTATTGAATAAACTGCTTAAGTAATGTAGATTTTAATCTTTAAGGTGATATTTTATATTTTATGTTGCTTAATGGAGCGAGGACAAATCAGATTTCCAGCGTTGTTTCTGTGGGTAGCAAGCACCGAAGTATTTCCCTGTGCTGAAGCCACTAACTTTTGGAAGATAAAATAAGGTGTAGTGTTCGGTTACTGTGTTCTGGCTTGTGTTGACAATACTAAACAGATGAAATAATAAACTACAAGTGCAATTCAGGATAACTTCTTGTTAGAGTGTTTTCTGTTCTGAGAATTGTTACTACTTTCAACTCCTGATTGTGAGTATAAATGTGCGTTGAACATAGAACATCATAGCACAGTACAGACCCTTTGGCCCACAATGTTGTGCTGACATTTTAACCTATTCTAACCTTTCCCTCCTACATAGCCTTCCATTTTTTTTTTATCATCCATAAGACTTTCTTAAATGTCACTAATGTATCTGCCTCTACCATCATCCCTGGCAGCATATTCCACACACTATGCCCCCTCATATTAGCCATTTCCGTCCTGGGATAATGTCTCTGGCTGTTAACTCGATCATCCTTTTGTACACCTCTATCAAGTCACCTCTCATCCTCCTTTGCTCCAAAGAGAAAAACCCTACGTAGCTTATTCAACCTATCCTCATAAGATTGCTCCCCCATCCAAGCATCATTCTGGTAAATCCCTGCACCCTCTCTAAAGCTTCCACATCCTTCCCATAATGAGGTGACCAGAAATGAACACAATATTCCAAGTGTGGTCTAACCAGGGTTTCATAGAGCTGAAACATTAATTACTTTGCTGCTCTGAACTCACTTCCCCGACTAATGGAGGCCAACACTCCACACACCTTCTTAACAACCCTATCAACTGTGTGACAACTTTGAGGGATTTATAGATAGGGAGCCCAAGATCCCTCTTTTTTTGAACATTCCTTTGAATGTACAGTACTTAATCTGATTTATTTAATGGTGGATATCCAGATTTCAGTGCAATGGCAGGAAGTTCCATGACACAAGCAGTGAAAACTGCATTGACCATTGCTAATCTTTATCAGAATCATTTATTTTTTGACTTTGCAGTAGGACCAGATTAAAATTGCATCTACTTATTTCCATAAAACCAAATTCTGTTCCATCCCAGGCTCTGTGGAGTAATTTCATACTAACAACAGGCCAATACAAATTGGTTAGCACATATAACCAAACTTAGTGATGACATTGACTGAGATTGAATGTTTCAAAAGAGATTTAATACTGCATTAAGGATGCTGAGCCATCAAAAAGACAAAATTTGTTACCTACAATGGATGATGCTTTGCTAACGTTCACATGGGTACAGTTTTGTCCAAAAGTTTATTTATTTGGCTTCCTATTTCTGGTTGGGACTTGTGTTTATACTGAGAATACCTCTGACCTTGTCTATTTCCATATGAACAGAACAGGCGGGCTCTCTAGTGCTGTGACAGACAGCTCCAATATACTGTATTCACGGATGAATGTAACAGGAATATTGCCTTATCTACTGTAGCTACCAGCAGTCTAAGAGGACCATATTTTGGACCTCTGCACCTGGTAACATGACATTTGTGATGGTGAAGGAAGGGCTGGATGGGAGATTGTGGTCCATGCTGTTGTAGCCATTCTTAAACAAGATTTTTCTCGTGCTTAACCTGGTAAAGGGTCGATGGGAGTGGGGTTACTTAGACCATGGGTTGGGGACAGGCTAATCTATCTCTCAAGCAGACTGGTATGCTCTGGAAGACCTTGAAACTGGACTCTGAAGCACATTAGAATGAGGGAGTGTGGACACATTGGGGAAGCATTTCCACGCGGGATGGTTGGCAGGAAGTGGTGAGGGGCCAGTGCCAGCTTCAGAAGGTGGGAATGTGAGTTTGGTGGCAACAGGTGGAAGAAGCGTTGAACAAAAAGTTAGGGCCACACAAGCAGAGACACTAGGGGGAGTTGGGCAGACAGTTTCAAACCACTGGTCACAAAAGAGTGGGTAGATGGCTGGAGATCAGTGGATGTGGTACCCTTTTCGAGAAGGGCAGTAGAGATACGCCAGATAAGATTAGCTTTATTCGTCCCATGTACACCAAAACTTCGAAACATACTGTGAAGTATGTTGTTGGTGTCAACGTCCAAAACAGTCTGAACGTGTGCTGGGGGCAGCCCGCAAGTGTTGTCACATTTCTGATGCTGCCATACCATACCCTCAACTTACTAATCCGCCCGTCTGAATAATTGTAGGCCAGTGTATCAGTGCTATGGAAATTATTGGGAAAATTCCAAGGGGCAGGATAAATCTGCACTTGGAGAAGGGTGGCCAGAATGTCTTTTCTAGGCTGAGAGTCTTAACACATTCTTTTCTGTAACAAATGCTTGAAACTGGCCAGAACCAATCATGATCCAACGCTTGTCTGCTGACTCTGCTGAAACTCAGCTCCTGATCACAGCCGAAATTCTGGCCTACAACCATTCTTCAAGATCTTTTCTCAGCCAGAACCGCTTCATTACAACAATAATTATGAAAATAGCCAGCTCCCCAAAACAAACCCATGACTCTGGAAAGGACTCTACCTGAGTTGGGACTCCGTAACTGTGCTCTGTGACACTGTCAAGTCCACTTTTATAATCAGTACCCCACAGGTGAAACCAAAAGTTTATGCTTAACCTCTGACCTTCCCTAAATCACAATACCATTCTTACTCAGCATTTCTCATCCGATATAAAATAGTCAAGCAGACAAATTGATTTATCAATTAATAGAGAGGGAGAGAGAGAGAGAGAGCAGTGATACAAAACTGATTATTTCAGTTAGTTAGATTGATAGATTGATTTAACAATTAATTGAGAATGAGAGAGAGAAAGAAAGAGAAAATTCCCTTCACCACAAACAGGTTTCTTCCCACCAGCTCCTGCAACTTATTAGGCATGGCAGTGGTTTAAATAAATAAAGAAGGTATTTGGCATGCTGAGCCTGTGATGCAGAAGTAGACGCAACAGCATGTATCTAACAAAACATGACAGCATGGGAGGCCACTGGAGAAAACTTAGAAGTTTTGCCTTTGTTGTGAATGTCGTGTTTCTGATGTTGGGCTTCAAATTTTTGAGCAGTGTTACAGATATAGTCATTGTTAAGTAAAGAAAAAGAAGACCTTTTGGCAATGCACACAAAATGATGGAGGAACTTAGCATCTATAGCAAAGAGTACATCGACGTTTTGGACTGAGACCCTTTATCAGGACTGAGAGGGAAGTGGGGGGGGGGCGGGGCAGATGCCTGAATTTAAAGGTGAGGGGGAGGGGAGAGGGGCTGTCTGGAAGGTGATAGGTGAAGCCAGGTGGGTCGGAAAAGATAAGGGCTGGAGAAGAAAGAATCTGATGGCAGAGGAGAGTGGACAATAGTAGAAAGGGAAGGAGGTGGGGACCTAGGGGAAAGAATAGGCAGCTGAGAAGAGGTAAAAGGTCAGAGTGGGGAATAGAGGAAGAGAAGGGGTGGACAGTTTGTTCATTGGAAGGAGAAATCGATATTCATACCATCAGACGGAAATTTGCACATGACAAAGTTTCTTGAAACAACCAACCACAAATCTGCATTTACGTAAGGATCGATGACTTCATAAAAATTTGGGAAGACATACTACAACCTGAAAACACCATTGCCATCCAAAATTGCTACGCCATTAACCTGCTGGGATGGGACGGCCCTTACCAGGCTTTATACTTATCTATCCTGGTTGAATCCTCACCTAACGACAAGGAATTTAAAGCAAACAATTGTGAGGTGTTGCACTGTAGGAGGACAAAGCAGGGTAGGGCTTGCACACTGAGGGTAGGGTACGGTAAAACAGACAGATCTGGGAATACAGATCAATAATTTCTTGAAGGTGGCATCACAGGTAGATAGGGTCATAAGGAGAGCATTTGGCACACTGGACTTCTTAAATAAAATATTGAGTACAGGAGTTGCAATGTTACATTGAAATTGTGCAAGACCAAATTTGGAGTAATTGGAATAATTAGAGTAAATTGGTAAGGCCAGATTTGGAGTATTGCTCCTCGATATCCCAATAGTAACAGAGATATCGAGGAGCAGATAGGGAAACAGATACTGGAAAGGTGTAATAATAACAGAGTTGTTGTGATGGGAGATTTTAATTTCCCGAATATCAATTGGTATCTCCCTAGAGCGAGTGGTTTAGATGGGGTGGAGTTTGTTAGGTGTGTTCAGGAAGGTTTCTTGACACAATATGTTGATAAGCCTACAAGAGGAGAGGCAGTACTTGATTTGGTATTGAGAAATGAACCTGGTTGGGTGTCAGATCTCTCAGTGGGAGAGCAATTTGGAGCTAGTGATTATAATTCTATCTCCTTTACAATAGCATTGGAGAGAGATAGGAATAGACAAGTTAGAAAAGCATTTAATTGGAGTAAGGGGAATTATGAGGCTATCAGGCAGGAAATTGAAGGCTTAAATTGGAAACAGATGTTCTCAGGGAAAAGTATGGAAGAAATGTGGCAAATATTCAGGAGATATTTGTGTGGAGTTCTGCATAAGTACGTTCCAATGAGACAGGGAAGTTATGGTGGGGTACAGGAGCCGTGACGTACAAAGGCTGTAATAAATCTAGTAAAGAAGAAAAGAAAAGCTTACAAAAGGTTCAGAGAGCTAGGTAATGTTAGAGATCTAGAAGATTATAGGAAGGAGCTTAAGAAGGAAGTTAGGAGAGCCAGAAGGGGCCATGAGAAGGCCTTGGCGGGCAGGATTAAGGAAAACCCCAAGGCACTCCACAAGTATATGAAGAGCAAGAGAATAAGACATGAAAGAATAGGACCTATCAAGTGTGATAGTGGGAAAGTGTGTATGGAACTGAAGGAAAGAACAGAGGTAATTAATGAATACTTTACTTCAGTATTCACTATGGAAAAGGATCTTGGCGATTGTAGAGATGACTTTCAGCAGACGGAAAAGCTTGAGCATGTAGATGTTAAGGAAGAGGATGTGCTGGAGCTTTTGGAAAGCATCAAGTTGGATAAGTCGCCGGGACTGGATGAGATGTACCCCGGTCTACTGTGGGAGGCGAGGGAAGAGATTACTGAGCCTCTGACCTTTGCATCATCAATAGGGATGGGAGAGGTTCCGGAGGATTAGAGGGTTGCGAATGTTGTTCCTTTACTCAAGAAAGGGAGTAGAGATAGCCCAGGAAATTACAGACCAGTGAGTCTTACTTCAGTGGTTGGTAAGTTGATGGAGAAGATCCTGAGAGGCAGGATTTATGAACGTTTGGAGAGGCATAATATGGTTAGGAGTTGTCAGCATGGCTTTGTCAAGGGCAGGTCATGCCTTACGAGCCTGATTGAATTTTGTGAGGATGTGACTAAACACATTGATGAAGGAAGAGCAGTAGATGTAGTGTATATGGATTTCAGCAAGGCATTTGATAAGGTAACCCATGCAAGGCTTATTGAGAAAATAAACAGGCATGGGATCCAAGGGGACGTTGCTTTGTGGATCCAGAACTGGCTTGCCGACAGAAGGCAAAGAGTGTTTGTAGTTGGGTCATATTCTGCATGGAGGTCGGTCACCAGTGGGGTGCCTCAGGGATCTGTTCAGGGACCCTTACTCTTTGTGATTTTTATAAATGACCTGGATGAGGAAGTGGAAGGATGGTGATGCTGATGACACAAAGGTTGGAGGTGCTGTGGATAGTGTGGAGGGCTGTTAGAAGTTACAGCGGGACATTGATAGGATGCAAAACTGGGCTGAGAAGTGGCAGATGGAATTCAACCCAGATAAGTGTGAAGTGGTTCATTTTGGTCGGTCAAATATGATAGCAGAATATAGTATTAATGGTAAGACTCTTGGCAGCGTGGAGGATCAGAGGGATCTTGGGGTCCGAGTCCATAGGATGCTCAAAGCATCTGCGCAGGTTGACTCTGTGGTTAAGAAGGCATACGGTGTATTGGCCTTCATCAATCATGGAATTGAATTTAGGAGCCGAGAGGTAATGTTGCAGCTACATAGGACCCTGGTCAGACCCCACTTGGAGTACTGTGCACAGTTCTGGTCGTCTCACTGCAGGAAGGATGTGGAAACCATAAAAAGGATGCAGAGGGGGGTTCCGGTGACATCATCGTTCAGAATGGCAGCTTAAATCAACAGCTCCTCTGGAAAAACGCATGGTTTGCCCCGTTAATCCATCAAATATAAGATCTTTTGAAAATATCAGAAATGATAAGGGGGGCAAGAATGGGGATAAAGAATGGAGATAAAAAAAGCACTACTGCGGAGCCTATGGAAGAGAGAGGTGCAGCGCGCGGCTCTCCTACATGTGCGCGTGGTGGCGAGGCTGACGCGGAGCCTCGTGCAGGCAAAGCGGCAAATATGGTAAAGATTATGGAAGAGATGAGGGAAACCCAAAAAGAAATAAAACAGCAACTCAATGATATAAAGTCAGAGCTCACCAACGTCAGTCAGAAAATAGCAGTGGCAGCGACTTGAATTGAGAAGGTGGAAGATCGTGTGCAAAACGTGGAACAGATACTAAGTAAAATGATAAAAATATTAATTCAACAGGAAAGTAAATTGCTTGATCAGGAGGGAAGATCGCGACGGAAATATATCAGGATTTGTGATGTTCCCGAAGGAGCAGAGGGATTGTCGATGATGGACTTCCTAGAAAAGCTGCTGCGGGAAGTGCTGGAGATTCCCCCGACTATGGAGATTGAAATTGAGAGGGCACATCTTTCGCTCGTCCCGCAGCCTCCCGGAGACAGAGAAAGTAAACTGCGCTCAATAGTAATTAGATTCTTTCGATTCAAGAGCAAGGTGGAGATTCTATGAAGGGCCTGGGGTAAGAAGAGGGTATTTTGGAACGGGAAGTTAATATACTTCAATCATGATTACCCCCCAGTGGTCCTACAGAAATGGAAGCAAAACAAATACTAAAGCAAGAAAAGATTAAATTCCAAACCCCATACCCTGGTAGACTGAGGGTACTTTACCAAGAAGGGATACGACTATATCAGACGGTGGAAGAGGCGACTACAGACATGAACAACAGAGGACTGCCCTTTAGCGTGGACAAACCAAGGGAAAGTCTGGCTGAGCAGTTATCCCGATCTGCCGGGGAAATAGTAAGAGAACCGAGAAAGCAGGGGCGGGAGCAGGACGAGAGAAAGATATTAGGAAGAGACTGTGAGTTCTCCGAGGACAGCCCTCAGCTCCTCCAGAAACATAGAAAATAGGTGCAGAAGTAGGCCATTCGACCCTTCGAGCCTGCACCGCCATTCAGTACGATCATGGCTGATCATCCAACTCAGAACCCTGTACCTGCCTTCCCTCCATACCCGCTGATCCCTTTAGCCACAAGGGCCATATCTAACTCCCTCTTAAAAATAGCCAATGAACTGGCCTCAACTGTTTCCTGTGGCAGAGAATTCCACAGATTCACCGCTCTCTGTGTGAAGAAGTTTTTCCTCATCTTGGTCCTAAAAGGCTTCCCCTTTATCCTCAAACTGTGACCCTTCGTTCTGGACTTCCCCAACATCGGGAACAATATTCCTGCATCTAGCCTGTCCAATCCCTTTTGAATTTTACATGTTTCAATCAGATCCCCCTCAATCTTCTAAATTCCAGAGAGTACAAGCTTAGTCGATCTAGTCTTTCATCATATGAAAGTCCTGCCATCCCAGGAATCAATCTGGTAAACCTTCTTTGTACTCCCTCTATGGCAAGAATGTCTTTCCTCAGATTAGGGAACTGAAACTGCACACAATACTCCATGTGTGGTCTCACCAAGGCCTTGTACAACTGCAGTAGTACCTCCCTGCTCCTGTACTCGAATCCTCTTGCTATGAGTGCCAGGATACCATTCGCCTTTTTTACCGCCTGCTGTACCTGCATGCCCACTTTCAATAACTGGTGTACAATGACACCCAGGTCTCGTTGCACTTCCCCTTTTCCTACTTGGCCACCATTCAGATAATAATCTGTAATCTGAGCCATAAGATTTGGCTAACTTTAAAAGTGCTGATAAACTAAAGGGAAGCAAAAATAGATGGTGATATACCTATCTCAAGAAATACGTATTGTAATGTGGATTTTATATTACTCAATTTTTAAAAATTCATTGATTCATTCCTTTTCCCCTACCTAAATGAGAATATATACATGGGAAGAATACACAGGGAAACCATTTCTGTGTAACGGACATAGATTTTTTAACTTACTTTTATAGGTACTGCAGCGGGGGCCCTCAACTCACAGGTAGGAGGGGCTATTCCCCACGGCTAAACGTTTCTTCTAGATCAACCCAGGGTCATCTCGAGACCCCAGCCTTGGACTCACACCTTTGTTACCTTTTTTAAAAATTATTCACGTTTCTTGACTCTTATAGGTTCAGGAAGTAGATCGATTAAGTTATATTCTGCAAATTTCAATGATATACTAACAGATACTTTATACTTTATACTTTATTGTCACCAAACAATTGGTACTAGAACGTACAATCATCACAGCAATATTTGATTCTGCGCTTCACACTGCCTGGATTACAAATATTAAATATTAAAAATATTAAAAATAGTTAAAATTAGTAAATATTAAAAATTTAAATTATAAATCATAAATAGAAAATAGAAAAATGGGAAGTAAGGTAGTGCAAAAAAACCGAGAGGCAGGTCTGAATATTTGGAGGGTACGGCCCAGATCCGGGTCAGGATCTGTTCAGCAGTCTTATCACAGTTGGAAAGAAGCTGTTCCCATATCTAGCCATACGGGTCTTCAAGCTCCTGAACCTTCTCCTGGAGGGAAGAGGGACGAAAAGTCTGTTTGCTGGGTGGGTCATGTCCTTGATTATCCTGGCAGCACTGCTCTGACAGCGTGCGGTGTAAAGATAAATACACATGGCTAAGGATAAAGTAAAATTAATTTCTTTTAATGTCAATAGGCTGTTGAATCCAGTCAAGCGCAGTAAAATTCTATCAAAAATGAAAAAAGAACAAGCCCATGTAGTATATTTACAGGAAACTCACTTAAGTGATAATGAGCATGGAAAATTAAAGAGAATGGGCTTCACTAATTTGTTTTTCTCCTCATATAAATCAGGACATAGAACAGGAGTTGCTGTTGTCATCTCAAGCAAGCTAAATTTTGAAAAAGTATCCGAAATGGGAGATAAGGAGGGCAGATATATTCTGGTAAGGGGGAATATAGATGGAAATCCAGTTACTTTATTGAATATATACGCACCCCCAGGAAGTGATATTAGTTTCTTCCAGAAAATTAGTAATATTGTGGTAACGGAAACAGAAGGTCTCTTGATATGTGGGGGAGACTTAAATTTACAATTACAACCAAAGTTAGACTCTTCCAATAGAAAAACTTATGAAATAAAGTCCTCACATAAGAAAGTTAACACTTTTTTTGAGGATGTTGGTCTAATTGATATATGGAGAGACCTTTTCCCCGACAGAAGGGATTACACTCATTATTCTGCCCCCCCCCCATTCCGTATATACAAGAATAGACTATTTCATAACATTTGGAAAAGATAAAGATAAAATAATCACCTGTGGAATTGGGACAATAGATGTAAGTGACCATGCACCTATATATTTATCTGTTGATTTTGACCTACAACCAAAGAACACTATTTGGAAACTAAATTCAAGTCTACTCAATGATCCCTATTTTAAGGAACAAATTTAAAAATGAAATTGGTCTTTACTTAGAATGCAGTGATAATGGAGAGGCTTCACCTCCCGTTTTATGGGATACTCTGAAGGGTGTCTTAAGAGGAGAAATTTTAACGGTATCTTCATATAAGAAAAAAAAGAAAAAAACATTAGAGGAAATACAAAATAAGCTGAAGGAACTAGAAAAAACACAAATTGAGTTTGGCACAGGATGCACTAGAGGAAATTTAAAAAATTAGGAATGAAATTAATAGTTTGGCTACACAAGAAATTAGGAAAAATTTAATGTTTCTGAAACAGAGACATTATGAAAGTGGATCTAAATCTATGAAAGTACTGGCGTGGAAACTGAAAAAAAAAGATAGCAGAAAATATAATTCATAGAATCAGGGATCCAAGAACAAAAGTGATATGAAATAAGCTAAGTGAAATTCAAGAAGCTTTTGAAATGTTTTACAAAAGTTTATATTCCAAAGCTCCAGGGGGAAGCATAACCCAAATTGACACCTTCCTGAATTCTTTAGTTACCCACTTTAAGCAAAGAACAAAATAGAACGATGACTGCTGACATAACTGAAGCTGAACTAAAAACTGTAATTAGTAGGCTTAAATTAAGCAAGTCACCAGGATCAGATGGATATACGGCAGAGTGGTATAAGGAATTTAGAAATGAGTTAATTCCTGTTTTGCTCCCCACACTGAACTGGACTCTAAGAAAGGTGCAAATGCCACCCAGGTGGAAGGAGGCATCTCAGCTATACCGAAAGAAGGCAAAGATAAAATGGAACGTGGGTCATTTAGAAAAATATCTGTTCTTAATGTGGGTTATAGATTATTTACCTCCATCATGGCCAAACGATTTGAGGAGTTTCTGCCCACACTGATACATAATGATTAGGCAAGTTTTATACAACAACGCCAAACACAAGACAATATATGAAGGACACTTCACATTATGGATCATATATAAAAAAATGAAATTGAAGCAATAGTGATAGGCGTGGACGCTGAAAGGGCATTTGATTCAGTTAATTGGAATTTTCTTTTTATTCTCGTAAGGCGTACTCTTCAATCTAGGCAACATCCTTGTAAATCTCTTCTGCACTCTCTCTATAGAGGCACTGATTGTGTGGCTTTTTCCCAGGGCTGAAATGGCTAACATGAGGGGGCATAGTTTTAAGATACTTGGAAGTAGATACAAGGGGGCTGTCAGGGGTAAGCTTTTCACACAGAGAGTAGTGGGTGCATGGCATGCACTACCAGAGAAGGTGGTATTGGTGGATACAATAGTGTCTTTTGGAAAAACAGAGGGCTGTGCAGTAGGGAATTTCTAGGCAGTTTTGAGAGTAGGTTACATGGTCGGCAGAACATTGTGTGCCAAAGGGCCTGTAATGTGCTGTAGATTTCTAGGTTCTATGAAGTAGTTTTCCCCTGATTTAATTCAATCAGTCATTATTTCACCCAGTCTGTGCGTTTACTGCCCCCTCTGGTGGCTAAACTCATTATTTTGGTCCCAAGTCACCAAACCAGCCATTCGTAACTGGTGCAACACACACTAAATGCTGGAGGAACTTAGCAGGTCAGGCAGCATCTACGGAAGTGATTAAATAGTCAATGTTTTTGGCCGACACCCTTCATCAGGACTGGAAAGGTGCCAGAAACCGGTAAAATGTGAAAGAATTGGATTTGGAATTGGTTTACTATTGTCACATTTGCTGGGATACAGTAAAAAGCTTGTCTTGCATATTGTTCATACAGATCAGATCATTATACGATATATTGAGGTAGAATAAGGTAAAACTATAACAATGTAGAGCTAGAGTTAAACCATTACCATGGCAGTGCCATGGCAACGTGGCATTTTCCACTGCGGTGGAATTCAGAGTTCAATTCCGATGCTGCTTGTAAGGAGTTTGTGGAACGTGTGTATTTCCTCCGGGTGCTTTGGTTTCCTCCCATATTCCAAAGACGTAGTCTGTAAAGTTTTGATAGGTTCACCTCACATTCTGCTTCATTATGATCTTGCTCCTTATTGTGTAGCTGCACTGCATTTTCTGTATGTTACACTTCATTATGCATTTATTTATTTTTTACTTAGGGAAGTGAGCTGCTCCACCCAGCAACCAACCTATTTAATCCCAGCCTAATCACAGGACAATTTACAGTAACCAATTAACCCACTCATCAGAAAAGTTTAATCATACTAATCCAGCATAACATACTCTCAATGTGGAACCTGTCCTCATTATATACTCCTGCCCTCCCCTGGGTGAAGTGGTGCATGTCTTACTGAAAGCTCCTGCTCCATTTCCAACACTGTAGTTTCCAGTCGGTGTGATTGCAGCTGAAACATGCTGCTCAGGGACTGAAGTGCTGAGCACCAGTTGGAGACAGTTCTTTACAGAGAATTACAAAGAACATGCAGGACAGAACCTAACCTACTGAGAAACGAGGCTATTGAACAGGTGTGGAGAAGAAATAGAAATGAGGTATCACCACAAACCTTTACCCTTGCAAGAAGTTTGCATTGGCACCAGATCTCTTGGCTCCCTTGCTTCGTGGCCTCTCCTCATTGCTGCTTTCCTGTGGGAAGATGGCATCTCTCCTCCTCTCTACCTCATCTAGCCTGCCGTTAGAACTGTTTCTGTGAACCAGGGTCCTTGCTTCATAACATGGCCTGCTATCTTCTGCTGCAGTGTTCTCCCAGTGGTAGAACACCTCACACGTTGGATTGCCGCTGACTATCTCCATCTGGTGCTCACCACTCCAGACCCTGAGCAGCATGCTTCAGCTGCAAATGTACCGGATGGAAACTACAGTGTTGGAAATGGAGCAGGTACTTTCATTGGAAGCTGCACGACCTCAAACAGGGGAGGACAGGAGTGTATATTGCGAACAGGTTGCACATTATGAACCTGTTGTATCTGTGTGAGCAAGAATGATGGTGGAGTAGTATGATTAAACTCTTCTACTGATTGTGGTTCTTCACGTCTGTCTCTATCAAATCAGGATTGTGCACGGCATCCTACTTCACAGATACTATATCAATTTGGAACGGCCGCACGCGCTGAGTCGCGCCGCCATCTTTTCTTCCCTCCCTGGTGAAGGGGCTTCTGGCGAAGGGGCTTGGCATGTCCATTCCAGGGCAGCTGATTCACCTTCGGTCCCCACTAGACACTCAGCTCTCACCTGTGGCTCCAAGTAGCTGTTTGCATGTGACAGTGGCCACACCCCAGTACACCACTTTGATAGGTGGAGCTAGACCAGGTGAGGGTGGCCGGTGGGTCTCGTACCCTGATGAGAGAGGGACATGCCTGTCCTAGCATATGATGGCCAGCTCTGGTGGACTGGGTGGATGAGATCAACAGTGAGATCCAACGGCCAGGAAGGTGGTTCTGCAACGCTCCATGGAGAGGGAAGGGCAAGACAAGGCACAGAAGTCATGGTCATCCACTGCAACCAAGGAAGACCCTGGTTGTGACAACCACTCTTACCAGTGGACCTGGACTTCCAAGATAGAGGAAGTAGAAGTTTTTTTAAAAATTCAAAATATACTTTTCTGTCATGATGAGGCCACCCTTAGAGTGGGGAGCAACAACTTATATTCTGTTTGGGTAGTCTCCATCCTGATGGCATGAATATTGATATCTCCTTCCAGTAAAAAAAATCCTTCCTCCTCAGATTTTATTCTATTCCCCACTTTGGCCTCTTACCTGTGCTCACCTGCCCATCACTTCCCCATGGTGCCCTTCCTCCTTCCCTTTCTCCTTTGGTCCACTTTCCTCACATTAGATTCCTTCCTCTCCAGCACTTTACCTTTCCCCACCATCCTGGCTTCACCTATCACCTTCTAGCTATCTTTCTTCCCCTCCCCCCACCTTGTTATTCTGGCATCTTCCCCCCACCCGCCTTCCTTCTCAGTCTTGAAGAAGGTGCCTCGAGCCGAAATGTTGACTATTCGTTCAATTTCAATAGATGCTGCCTGACAGGCTGTGAGGAGTTTGTACATTCTCCCTGTGATTGTGTATGTTTCCTCCGTGCTTCTGTTTCCTCCCACATTCCAATGATGTATGGTTAGGTTAATACATTATGGGCATGTCAGTTGGTGTCGGAAGCATGGTGATACTTGTGGGCTGTTATCAACACGTCCCTGACTCAGGCGACTCATTTTCCTGCGTGTTTCCACGTTTCAATCTACCTATGACAAATAAAGCTAATCTTGTTAAAAGTAATCCAATCATTCCCTGTCACCCCAAGACATCCCTTTTTTTTTTTGGCTTCTCTTTGATTCCTGAACATCAGCCAATTTTCAATCCCTTAAAAGTCCATGCGTTAAGCAGCAATTGCCAGGCTTAAAATCAGGTTCCTGCTGATTCCATTCTCTCACACCAGCAAGAGCCGGAAGCTCTCATTGGGAGTGTATAAGGGGAAATTCTGGACACTCAGCTTATTACCTTCTGCCTGTTAAAAAGTGAGTAGCATGCAGGCGATTTCCTGCTGATTTGGCACTCCACACTGGCAAAGAAGGATGTAGCATTGCTCTTCATGTGTTGAAATATAAACCCTGCCACTGACAAAATATACTTACATCACAAAGGGATGAAACAAAATTTTAAATGTCTTTATAAAAATAAAGATTTCAAAGGTTTCTTGAGAATAATCTTCCGCTGTAATCATTCTTTCACACAATGGACCTCACTAAACTAAGTAATGCACTTTAGAACATAGTACATACAGGCCATTCAGCCCACAATGTTCTGCTGAGCTTTTAAACTGCTTTAAAATCAATCCAACCCTTCCCTCCCATGTAGTCCTTCATATTTCTTGCATCAATCTGCCTAACGGTGTCTTAAAGACTCTGGTGGAGGCCACGTCTGTGTGTATATTTAAGGTAGAAGTTGATCGTTTCCTGATTGGTCAGGATATTGGTGAGAAGGCAGGTGTATGGGGTTTGAGCGGGATCTGGGATCAGCCATGGTGGAATGGTGGAGCAGGCTCGATGGGCTGAATGGCCTCATTCTGCTCCTATGTCTTATGATCTTGTAGTCTTAACTATCTCTTTCATATCTGCCTCTACAATACCTGGTAGTGTGTTCCATGCACTCACCACTCTGTGAAATAAACATCCTCCCCTATGTTTTTCTCCAATCAAGTTAAAATTATGCCCCCTTGGATTAGCCATTTCCACTTTGGAAAAAAGGTCTCTAGCTGTCCACTCATCTATGCCTGTTATAATCTTACATACCTCCATCAAGCCATTTTGAAAAATAACACAAAAAAAAGTGTAAATGAATGAGGAAGAGAAGATGCTGACAGAGATAACCAGTGACATGATGGACCAATCAACCTACCTTCACTGTTTACAGCACATAAGTGAACCAGCTACCAGATAGTGCTTTTGCCTTGGCCCAGGTCTCCAACACTGAGGTCCTGGTTACACTCAGTCAATAAAATGGACAAACCATGTAAGTATGTCTGAAACCAGGTTTTAGAAAAAGACGTGCTGTTCCAGTTTCAGTAGTGTAGCATTTCGCAGCAGATTTTAGAGCACAAGGGATCACCAATTGTGGCTGAATTCCTTCCCTTGTCTGTAACGAGTTTACACATACTCTCCGTATTTCCTCCAGTTTCCTTCCACATTCTAAAGAAGTATGAGTCAGTGTTAATAAGCTGTGGGCCTGCTATGTTGGTGTTAGAAGTGTAGATTGCAGACAGCCCCGAGCACAATCCTTGGACTGTGTTGGTCGTAGACATAAATGATGCATTTCCATAGGACCATAAGATTATGAGACATTGGAGCAGAATTAAGCAATTTGGCCTACAGGGTCTGCTCCATCATTTCATCATGGCTGATCCATTTACTTCTCAGCCCCAAACTCCTGCTTTCTCCCAGTATCCCTTCATGTCCTGACTAATCTAGAATCTATCAACCTCTGCCTTAAATGTACCCAATGACTTGGCCTCCGCATCCACCTGTGGCAACGAATTCCACAGACTCACCACCCTGGTAAAGAAATTCCTGCTTATTCCAGTTCTAAATGGACACTCCTCAATTCTGAGGCTATGTCCTCTGGTCTTAGACTCCCTCACTATAAGAAACATCCTCCCCACATCCACTCTATTGAGACCTTTCAACATTTGATAGGTTTCAATGAGATCCCCCATCATTCTTCTGAATTCCAGTGAGTACAGGCCCAGAGCCACCAAATCTTCCTCAAATGACAAGACTTTCAATCCTGGAATCATTTTCATCAACCTCCTTAGAACCCTTTCCAATGACAACGCATCTTTTCTTAGATAAGGGGCTCCTAACTGCTCACAGTCCTCTAAGTGAGGCCTCAGTGAGTGCTTTATAAATCCTCAACATTAAATCCCTGCTTTTATATTCCAGCTCCCTCGAAATGAATGTTAAAATTGCACTTGCCTTCCTTACCACTGACTCAACCTGCAAATTAACCTTTAGCGTATCCTGCACAAGAACTACCAAGTTCCCTTGTGCCTCGGAGTTTTGAATTTTCTTTTGATTTATTTCTTCTACCAAAGTGCATGACCATACTTTGCATTAGACCGTAATACCATTGTATTGTTTTGATGTTTCAATGTACTTGTGACAAATAAAGGTCATCTTTAAGTATGTGTTAAATGTTTCCCTGACAAAATGCAACATCGTCACTGACCATTGGAAACCTCTGGCCCACCAAAAGTGGAGAAGGAGCATTTAGGATGATAGATCCTTGAGGCCACGCTTTGGGAACACACAGTAGCCAAGAGTGGTGCGAAAATACACCACTCTCAAAGCACCCAGTTGCCCACCCCATCATGCACCTCCTGTCCCATCTGTGGTAGAGTCTCTGGTCCCATATTGGCCTCATCGTACAACTTAGAACTCACAGAACCAGAATTAAGGAAGTATGCCATCCTCAATCCCAACTGACATACTAAGAAGACAACATTAAACAGGGAAAAGGTTAAGATGCTGAAGTTTTATTTACTGTGTCTGGATATCTCAGCAAGATTTCTGGTAGTAAATTGCCTTCTTGTGGTATTGCAGTCCTGGTGAAGGCATTCTGGTCAAATGCAGTCCTGGTGAAGGCATTCTGGTCATTCCTGGAGTTAGACCGAGGAATGTGATTGATTTCCATAACTGGATAGTGTAACAATGCCATAGTAGGTGGTCGTAATACTGGAAGCTATTAATTGTGACCGGGCTGTTAATATTGCTATCACATTTTCCTACACTGCACATTTTCAGTAGTTTTTACATTTTGCTTACATTGTTCTTGTTTTACCTCATTCTAGCTCAGTACACTGTATAATGATTTGGTCTGTGTAAGCAGTATGCAATGCAAGCTTTTCATTGTATCTTGGTACATATAACAATAATAAATCAATTTCTATGCCAATACCAATATCAATTACTCACTGAATTAGACAATAGAGATGAACTTTTTACTCTTCATTACTGATCTTTTGACAAGGTCCCACACAGGAGATTAGTGTGCAAACTTAAAGCACACGGTATTGGGGGTAAGGTATTAATGTGGATAGAGAATTGGTTGGCAGACAGGAAGCAAAGAGTGGGAATAAATGGGACCTTTTCAGAATGGCAGGCAGTGACTAGTGGAGTACCGCAAGGCTCAGTACTGGGACCCCAGTTGTTTACAATATATATTAATGACTTAGATGAGGGAATTAAATGCAGCATCTCCAAGTTTGCGGATGACACGAAGCTGGGCGGCAGTGTTAGCTGTGAGGAGGATGCTAAGAGGATGCAGGGTGACTTGGATAGGTTAGGTGAGTGGGCAAATTCATGGCAGATGCAATTTAATGTGGATAATGTGAGGTTATCCACTTTGGTGGCAAAAACAGGAAAACAGATTATTATCTGAATGGTGGCCGATTAGGAAAAGGGGAGGTGCAACGAGACCTGGGTGTCATTATACACCAGTCATTGAAAGTGGGCATGCAGGTACAGCAGGCGGTGAAAAAGGCGAATGGTATGCTGGCATTCATAGCAAGAGGATTCAGGTACAGGAGCAGGGAGGTACTACTGCAGTTGTACAAGGCCTTGGTGAGACCACACCTGGAGTATTGTGTGCAGTTTTGGTCCCCTAATCTGATGAAAGACATCCTTACCATAGAGGGAGTACAAAGAAGGTTCACCAGATTGATTCCTGGGATGGCAGGACTTTCATATGATGAAAGACTGGATCGACTAGGCTTATACTCGTTGGAATTTAGAAGATTGAGGGGGGATCTTATTGAAATGTATAAAATTCTAAAGGGATTGGACAGGCTAGATGCAGGAAGATTGTTCCCGATGTTGGGGAAGTCCAGAACGAGGGGTCACAGTTTGAGGATAGAGGGGAAGCCTTTTAGGGCCGAGATTAGGAAAAACTTCTTCACACAGAGAGTGGTGAATCTGTGAAATTCTCTGCCACAGGAAACAGTTGAGGCCAGTTCATTGGCTATATTTAAGAGGAAGTTAGATATGGCCCTTGTGGCTAAAGGGATCAGGGGGTATGGAGGGAAGGCTGGTGCAGGGTTCTGAGCTGGATGATCAGCCATGATCATACTGAATGGCGGTGCAGGCTCAAAAGGCCAAATGGCCTACTCCTGCACCTATTTTCTATGTTGCTATGTTTCTATGATCGACTGTGACAGGCTTCATGGCTGTAGACTCAATTTTGTGAACTTCAGTTCTGAATGTTATTTGGTTACTTTTATTGTTTGCACAATTTTTTCCAGCACATTAGGGATTTAACGGTCCTTTTTTTAATGGGTTCTATTAGGTTTCTTTGTTTTGTGGCTGCCTATATACAAGATTACTGAAATATATTTACATATTAAATACACAGCACTTCTCCCTGCTTAGCTATAAGCTCAAAGTCAATAGAGAATGCATCATCTATATACCCTGTATACTAAATAATACAGCTACCATATACAGACATTAACAGCATAGTAAATTTTAAATTGCCCCATGCAGGCCTAAAGATTTCAAAAGTTCAAAGATTTGCAGGTTTATTTATTATCAAAGTATGTATGCACTATGCAACTATACACACAAAATGCTGGAGGAACTCAGCAGGCCAGGCAGCACCTAGGAAAAGTGTACAGTCAACTTTTTGGGCTGAAATCCTTCGGGAGGACTGAAGAAAAATGCTGAGGAGTAGATTTGAAAGCTGAGGGAGGGGATAGAGAAAGACAAGGTGATAGGTGAAACTTGGAGGGGGAAGGATGAAGTAAAAAGCTGGGAAGTTGATTGGTGAACGAGACAGAAGGCCATGGAAGAAAGAAAAGGGGGAGGAGCATCAGAGGGAGGTGGATGGGCGGGCAAGGAGATAAGGTGAGAGAGGGTAAAGGGGATGGGAATAGTGAAGGAGGGGGGTGGGAGGCATTACTGGAAGTTTGATAAATCTATGTTCATGGCATCAGGTTGGAGGCTACCCAAACAGAATACAAGATGCTGTTGCTCCAACCTAAGTATGGCCTCATCACGACAGTGGAGGATGCCATATCAGAATGGGAATGGAAGTGGAATTAAAATT
The DNA here is from genome assembly GCF_963921235.1 of Mobula hypostoma. NCBI lineage: Eukaryota > Metazoa > Chordata > Chondrichthyes > Myliobatiformes > Myliobatidae > Mobula > Mobula hypostoma. The sequence continues at coordinate 228,936,940 of NC_086097.1, read as the reverse complement.
GGTGGCCACTGGGAGATCCCGTTTTTTCTGGCAGACGGAGCATAGGTGCTCGGTGAAGCGGTCTCCCAAGCTGCGTCAGGTCTCACTGACATACGGGAAGCTCCCACAGTCTCTCACAGCTACCTGGTCTATACCTCGTCCCACCCTATTACTTCTAAACACGCCATCCCCTTCACTCAATTCCTCTGTATCCACCGCATCTGCTCTCAGGATGAGGCTTTTCATTCTAGAATAAAGGAGATGTCCTCCTTTTTCAAAGAAAGGGGTTTCCCATCCTCCAGCATCAATGCTGCCCTCAACTGCATCTCTTCCATTTCATGCGCATCTGCTCTTACCCCATCCTCTTGGCACCCTACCAGGGATAGTGTTCCTCTTGGCCTCAACTACCACCCCACCAGCCTCCGTGTCCAGCACATAATTCTCTGAAACTTCCGCCACCTCCAGTGGGATCCCACCACCAAGCACATCATTCCCTCCTCCCCACTTTCTGCTTTCTGTAGGGATCGCTCCCTACACGAATCCCTTGTCCATACACTTGTCCCCGGTGATCTCCCTTCTGGCACTTATCCTTGCAAACAGCACAAGTGCTTCACCTGCCCCTACACCTCCTCCCTCACTACCACTCAGGGCCCTGAACAGTCCTTCCAGGTGAGGCGACTTTTTACCTGTGAGCCTGTTGGGGTCATATACTGTGTCCGGTGCTCCCGGTGTGGCCTCCTGTATATCGGTGAGGACCAATGTAGATTGGGAGACCACTTTGCTGGGCACCAATGCTTCATCCACCAGAAAAAGTGGGATCTCCCAGTGGCCACGCATTTTAATTCCACATCCCATTTTCATTCTGACACGTCCATCCATGGCCTCCTCCACTGTCGTGATGAGGCCACACTTAGGTTGGCACAACAACATCTTATATTCTGTTTGGGTAGCCTTCAACCTGAAGCCATGAACATAGATTTCTCAGAATTCCAGTAATGCACCCCCCCCAACCTTTTCCCTCTCTCACCTTATCTTCTTTCCCGGCCATCGCCTCCCTCTAGTGCTCCTCTCCCTTTTTCTTTCTTCCATGACTTTCTGTCTCTATCACCAATCAACCTCCCAGCTCTTTACTTCATCCCTCCCCCTCCAGGTTTCACCTATCACCTTGTGTTTCTCTCTCCCCTCCCCTACCTCTTAAAAACTAGTCCTCAGCTTTTTTCCTCCAGTCCTGTTGAAGGGTTTCGGCCCGAAATGCTGACTGTACTCTTTTCCATAGATGCTGCCTGACCTGCCGAGTTCCTCCAGCATTTTATTGTATTGCTTGGATTTCCAGCATCTGTAGATTTTCTCTTGTTTATGCAGTATACTACTTTGAGTTTCTTCTTCTCCAGACATCTAGGAAACAAAGAAGGCCTAGAGGGGTTCAAAGAAAACATCAAACTCCCTCCCTGCATAAAAAGCACTTCCAAATCACCCCAGGTTACATAGTGCAATGGCAAGAAGAGCAACACTCCCACCGCCAACGCAGAAAAGTCAAGCTGGTGAATTGTGAGGACGTCAAACCCCAGCCACCCACCCAAAAAGCCAAAATTAAATTGCTCAGACAGCAACTAGAGAGAATGGACTTAAAACCGAAAAGAGCTTAGTCCAATTCATAAATCGCAGAATTTCGGTAACATCCTCTGCCAGGTTTGAGAGAGGGTTACCACTCGACTGCAGAGACAGAGCAGCAAGGGATCATTGTGGAGGATTTCTTATTCTTGTGGGATAACGTTTTTCCTGACAAGGAGGTTCACTCTGCTTCTCAGCTGAGACTTGTGGGTATGCAAAAATTTCAGGTTCTGGGGCCTCCCTCATAGTGGTTGTAAGAGTTGTCTCTGAGACTGTAGAAAGTGTTTCTGATCACAGTAGCCAACTTTCTTCTCAAACAATTGAGTCTGCTCTCCTCAACTGATCAATATGTCATCTTCAGATGACATTAGATGCAGTCTCCACTGTGTTGGAGACTGGGATCCAGTTCTATCCTTAATCTCTCTGAGTACCCACTTTTGATCTCCTGTGTAGTCCCTCACCAGCACTGCTTGTCCAGGAGTGAAACATTGAACTTCCTTGCTTGAGAAGCCCTCAGTTTGTCCTGTATCGTCCTTCTGAGATTGGACTTGAGGAGATCCAAGGGACAATCCAGGAACAGCATAACTGGTGAGTTGTTAGTTGTGGAGTGTGTTGCATTACAATATACAAGGAGGAAATAGGTGAGCATCTGATTCAGTGTTAGTATAGTGTGCTCTGCTGACATTGCTTACAGTGCGTTCTTTAGACTCTGGGCAAATCTTTCTGCCAAGCCATTTCTAGCTGGGAGGTATGGTGAAGATGTATTATTCCATTCATTTTTAGGAATGAATGAAACTGTTCCCCCACAGACTGTGGTCCATTGTCCCTGACTAAGTGTTCTGGAAGACCATTCCTTGTGAAGAGGCTTCCCAGTACATCAATAGTGTGCGAGGCTGCAGTGGATGCTATTGGGAACACTTCTGACCACTTTGTAGCTGTATCCACCACCAACAAGAAATTTGTGCTCATGAATGATCTGGCAAAATCCATATGAATGCTTTGCCAGGGCAATGCAGGCCACTCTCAGTGATGGAGAGGTGCTGCTCTTGACATCTTCTAGAGATGTTGGCATCCCATACAGTGCATGGCAAGCTGCTCAGTCTGCTGATTTAACCCAAGCCACCAGACAAAGCTTCGAGCCAACACTTCCATTTTAACCACACTTACGTAGATGACCAGCATATAGCCCCTCCAACACTTCAGCTCACAGCTTGGATGGAACAACTCTCAATCCCCACATAGGGCAATCTCCATCAAGGGCAAGTTCAGCTTGGTACTGATAAAAATGGAGAATCTGGAGTTTTTGTTCCATATTCCAGCTATTGGGTGACCGTGTAGACCAAAGACAGTGTGGGGTCTTCTCTAGTTTCCCTTTAGGTTATTTCTGCTGTAATATGAAGACTTTTGACTTGTGTTAAGGACAATATGTCAAGAGGGCTTTTATTTTGGAATATTTTTCCAGTACTTCCTTTTCCAAAGGGAAATGATTATTCATCCTCTTGAATTCAATCTTGTAATTGTGTCCTCCAAGAAACAGAGCCCACCTCTGCCTTTCTGCTTCTGCCGTTAGTGGAACACCCTTCTGCACATTGAAAATGGACACCAGAGGCTGATGATCAGTAATGAGGGCAAACTTTCTCCCATCTAAGTACTGGTTGAAATGTTTTACACACCAAACCAGACTCAAGGCTTCTCTATCAATCTGTGCATAGGGTAATGGAATGTGATGTAAAGGCTATTGGGCATTCACTTCCTTCACTCGTAACATCAAATTTCAAAGTTCAGAGTAAAATTTATTATCATAGTACATACATGTCACCACATACAACGCTGAGGTTCTTTTTCCTGCAGGCATACTCAACAAATCTATAGAGCAGTAACTGTAAACAGGATCAATGAAAGAGCGTGAGCGTAGAAGAAACAAACTCTGCAGATGCAAATATAAATAAATAACAATAAGTGACAAGAGCATGAAATAACATGATAAGGGGCTCTTAAAGTGAGATCATTGCTTGTGGGAACATCTCAATGGATGTGTATAGTTATTGTCTTTTGTTCAAGAGCCTGATGGTTGAGGGTAGTAACTGTTCTTGAACCTGGTGGTGCGAGTCCTGAGGCTCTTGTACCTTCTACCTGATGGCAGCAGTGAGAAAAAACGCTGCCTGGGTGGTGAGGATCTTTGGATGATATGACAGCACCTATATCATACGGCGAGGTGTCACAGACAAGCTTCACTGGACTATGTGGATCACAAGGGAGCTGGGGCTTTACTCTCTGGAGAGGAGGATGAGAGGAGACTTGATAGAGGTGTACAAGATATTAAGAGGAATAGATAGAGTGGATAGCCAGCGCTTCTTCCCCAGGGCACCACTGCTCAATACAAGAGGACATGGGTTTAAGGTAAGGGGTGGGAAGTTCAAGGGGGATATTAGAGGAAGGTTTTTTACTCAGAGAGTGGTTGGTGCATGGAATGCACTGCCTGAGTCAGTGGTGGAGGCAGATACACTGGTGAAATTTAAGAGACTACAAGACAGGTATATGGAGGAATTTAAGGTGGGGGGTTATATAGGAGGCAGGGTTTAAGGGTCGGCACAACATTGTGGGCCGAAGGGCCTGTACTGTGCTGTACTGTTCTATGTTCTATGTTCAATGTGCCAGTATAGTGTCTGATGCCACCATTTCCTTTATCTTTTTGAAAGCTATCTTTCACAGCTTTGTCCATTGCCATTTCTTCCTGATCTGTAGGAAATGAATGAGTTCAAGGGGTCGAGCATAGTAGCCAGGTTTGGCAGGAACCTGTTACAGTAGTTGACAAATCTTAAAAAAAGGACTGCAGCTGTTACATGTTCTATGGTCTTGCTGCCATCCTCCAGTGCTTGAGTTCTCTCACCACAGTTTTGTGTAATTCTTGTGCATTAAAGATATGACCCTAGCAAGTGATGTTTGGTTTAAAGAATTCACACTTGTCGCATTGTGTTCTGAGCCCATAATCTTCTAATCTTTCTAACACTGAGGATTTGGAGATGTTTCTTGTCATCCTTATGGGCAACAATAATGTCATCCAGGTAACACAGAGCATTTGGGCAGTCTTACAGCACCTGGTCCATAGGTTACTGCCAGAGTGCAGGTGCAGATGCTACTACAAAAATAAGCTTATTATAGTGATAAAGGCCTTTGTGAGTTTTTATGGTGACGAATACTTTGGATTTTTGTTTCTATCTCCATCTGCAAGTAGGCTTCAGCTAAGCCAACTTTGTTGAAATGTTGTCCTCTAAAAAGATTTGCTAGTATATCCTCTATCTTGGGCAGAGGGCATTGATCTACTTTTAGTACTGGGTTGATGGTAACCTTAAAATCACAGGTCACCACAGATCCCAAGAGATACATTCTTCTTGGCTACTGGGACCACTGGTTTTGTCTATGGGCTCTACTCAACCTTGGAAGGAATTCCTTCAGCCCCCTTTGCTACTTTTTCAAGCATGGTAGAAGGAACTGGATGAACTTTGCAAAAGTTGGGTATGGCATTTTCATCTTACACTATTTTACTCTTGACATGTTTGAATTTTCCAGTGATATCATTGAACATTTCTGTGGCATCATGCCGTATCTTTGGAGTTTGGGGTTTGATGTTCTTGCTATTTGTGCATTTTTTTCGCTGGGGGGGGTGGTGGTGGGGTTGATGATTGTGTTGTGTTTGCAAGATCTGTTTTTTTGTACATGTGGTGCTGATGTTTTTCTTTGAATCGCTTCCATGGTTTTCTTTGTTTCGTGGCTATCTGGAGAAGACAAATCTCAGAGTTGTGTGCTTTGATAATATATAAACTTTTGAACCTTTGAACCTTCCAGTGGCCACTTTATTAGGTACAGGAGGTGTACAGGTCAGTGAGTGTATATTTAATGCCTTTCTGGATGATAATACGTGGCTGTCATCACAGAGATCTCTGGTCTTATTGCGTACATTTACATTATTCACACAGAGTGAAGATTCGAGCCAGATATGCGAACGAAAGTTATGTTTTGATTGCAAGTACAAATTACATGGATTAGGACAGAATCCTAATCCTAATAATTCTAGTACGAGAGGGCATGACTTAAGGATTGAAGGCTGCCCATTCAGAACAGAAATGCGAAGAAATTTTTTTAGTCAGAGGGTGGTGAATCTATGGAATTTGTTGCCACGGGCAGCAGTGGAGGGCAAGTCATTGGGTGTATTTAAGGCAGAGATTGATAGGTATCTGAGTAGCCAGGACATCAAAGGTTATGGTGAGAAGGCGGGGGAGTGGGACTAAATGGGAGAATGGATCAGCTCATGATAAAATGGCAGAGCAGACTCGATGGGCCGAATGGCCGACTTCTGCTCCTTTGTCTTATGGTCTTATGGTCTAATACCAGTTCCAATAGGGAAGATGTAGCAAACATTGATATAATATTATAACTACCGTTTACAGAGGGATCACTAATTTCTCTAAACAAAACTAGCTCTTATTTTGATCAGTTTTGGCTTTGATGTACCCTAGGATTTCATCAGCCAGTTAGAGGCATACGATGTTTGCATCCACTCCCATCACTGGTGATGTCTGGGGGATAACATAAAGGTGGCAAAATCACATCATCCTGTCAAAGTTATCTCCATTTTCTCCTAAATAGTGTGTGCCTAAATGAAATGGTTGCACTACCTTAGAATCATGGATACACAGTGGGGTTCTCCCTCCGCCCCAAACATCATGTGGGACCAGTCATTTGTACACTGCTGTGGATCTGGACATCTTAACATCAAGATTAACAATCAAGGATCAACTGTATTTACCATATACCTTTACACGTATTAGGTATTTGCCGTGGTATGTTGGCATGACATGTAACAAAAAACAACATTCAACAATTATAAATAATGAACAATTATGTAAAGTTAGAGGTTAAAGCACAGATATGCAATAAACTGCATGAATATCAACACACATTTATAATGTAAACAGCTTTATAAAAATTGGTTTGAAGTGCTTACAGTGCAGTGCATTGGCTGACGCAGTAGACAGAGGGGGTTGGGGGCTATCGAGAATGTTTGATCAGATTTACTGCCTGAGGGAAGAAACTTTTAAGATGGCACCACATTATGCAAATACAAATCCCCCTCTCCCTCTCAACAATGTGGCTACAGTTAATGAATAGAGGTTTTGCTCTGTTATGGTTATTTTACTGACATGGAATGAAAGAGTTTTCAAACCCAAACTATTTAAAGGTTCAATTTAATGCCAGAGAAATGTATACAATATACATCCTGAGATGCTTTTTCTTTGCAACCACCCACGAAAACAGACGAGTGCCCCAGAGAATGAATGACAGTTAAATGTTAGAACCCCAAAGTCCCACCAGCTCCCCCCTCCCACGCGTAAGCAACAGTCCCCCCTCCCCCACCGGCAAAAAAAAGCATTGGCACCCGCCACCGAGCACTCAGGTGTGAGCAAAGCAATAGCAAAGACACAGACTTGCAGTACTCCAAAGACTTCGTGTTTCACCCAGTCTACGACATACCACAGGCTCTCTCTCTCTCCCTAATAAGGGAGAAGGAGGTGCCTCCGTTTTTTCCAGCGAGCAGGGAGACATAACAAACAACTCGCTGGTTTACGATCTGTTACGTTGCTTTTTTTGGAGCTCGGTGCCTGAAGATCTCAAAGATCTCAGGTCTTCGGGCACACAGCCGTAGATATTCCGATTCCCCCATGACACACGGGTCTCCTGCCGTGACACCGACCCTCGATCCTCCCATCTCCAGAGCCCCAAGATCCTAGACTTCCAAATCCGAGCCGGACTCTTAGGCCGAGCCCTTGGCATGCAAAACAACAAAATGGCTGAGAGCGGGTCCCATTCCCTCAAAGAACCAAAGTCAGTGTGTAATTCCAAGTCAGGGTCTTCAAAAGAACCCTGAAAGGGACAGATAAAGGCATTTAAGATGGAATATAAAATATATCCTAGTTTTTTCAATTGAAAAAATAGTCCTATCGTTTCAGAAATTGTCTGAGAAAACGGCTTTAAGGAGTCATTAGAGGAAGATCTCTGTTTTTAAAATTAAATTCTGGGATGAAGGACATCATTTTCAGGGTCAGTATTTATTGGCCACCTTGAGAAGGTGATGGTGATCTTTTCATAAACCATTGCACCTGAACTATATTAACAAGGCTACAACTACCTTCACATGATTTCTCAAATGCTTTCCCGACCATTATTTAATCCCTGAATAACATGACTAGAACAGGTTGTCTGGTTATCATCACATTTGTTTTCCTCTGCTCAAGGTAGCTGACATTTCCCCCATTCTTCAGGAAAGGTAATTGGCATGAATGCACTTTAGAACATCTTGCAGTCATGGTGGACTCTATATAAATGTAAACCTTCCAGCCCTCCTTTTATAATGATTTCATTCACCAATGATCATTTTATTATATAATGTTTATATCAACTGATCTCGGTTTTTTAAAGATGAGAGTGTTTGATATCTGGAACATGCTGCCGGGGGAGGTGCTGGAGGCAAATTCAAACACATTGTTTAAGAGACATACAGGTGGATACTTACAGAGACAAGGCATAGAGGGGTAAAGACCTAAAGCACAAAATTAGGATGTGTAGATAAGCAGAATGGTTGGGATAGACATAGGGCCTGTTTCTGTGCAGTACAACTCTATGACTGCATAAATGCATCCAACAGCTAACAATAAATTGAACATGTATCTTTTTATCAAGGTAGCAGTATCTGCTACTTTAATTTTCTCTATAGACTTAGACTGGTTGCCAAAAAAGCTGTCAACCTCGTGATGGGCGGGCCGCAGGACAGGACACAAGCCGGCGTTTGGGTCCATTTCACTGATTAAAGCTTCCAGTGTTTGCTGACTAAAGCAATGCGGGTGATTGAAGCATCAAGGTGAGAGCAGAGGGGAGAGTGCTGGCTGCTTGCCTTTTGATTACTCTGCTACGCTACCAGACAGGGGAGAACTTGTCGCTGCGGAGAGTGTTGTCCAGGTGGATGTGGACTTTTTGGAGGGGGTTCGATGTGCCTGATCCATTTTGTTTGTTTTTTTGTGTGGGAGGAGGAATTTGGTGGGAGGGGTTGATGTGCCTGTCCTGTTTTGCTCGGTTTTTGTGCAGAAGGAGAGATTGGGGGCGGGGGGTTGATATGCCTGATCCATTTTTGTTCATTTTTTTTGTGCAGGAGGAGGGATTTGGGCGTTGACGTGCCTGTTCCGTTTTGTTTGCTTTTTTATGGGGAGGTGGGATTTGGGGGTTGATGATCATCCTGCCTTTCTTTTCTTCCTTTGTTTCATGGCTACCTGGAGAATTGAAGAATTTCAGAGTTGTATACTTTGATAAGGAAGTGAACCTTTGAATCTTTGAACCACTCATCACTACTCTGAACTGAATCTACGACCTACAGACTCATTTTCAAGGACTCTTTACAATTCATTTTCCCAGTATTATTTTACTTGCAAAATTTCTCTTCTTTTGCACATTGATTATTTGTCAGTCTTTGTCTGTTTATGTATAGATTTTTTGTGAAATCCTATTCTATTTCTCTTTTTCTTGTAAATGCTTGCAAGAAGATGAATCTCAAGGTAGTATATGGTAAAGTACATGTAGTCTGAAAACAAATGGACTACAGGAGGAATGGAAACAGGCTAACCCCTATAGACAGCAATGGATCTGGCTTGAGAGGGTGAACAGCTTTAAATTCCTCGGCATAAACATCACTGAGGATCTCACGCGTGTGGTGGAAAAAGGCACAGCAGTGCCTCTTTCACATCAGACGGTTGAAGAAGTTTGGTATGGCCTCCCAAATTCTTTCTTTAGGGGCACAACTGAGAGCATCCTGACTGGCTGTATCACTGCCTGGTATGGGAACTGTACATCCCTCAATTGCAGGACTCTGCAGAGAGTGGTGTGGACAGCCCAGCACATCTGTAGATGTGAACTTCCCACTATTCAGGACATTTACAAGGACAGGTGTGTAAAAAGGGCCCGAAGGATCATTGGGAACCTGAGTCACCCCAACCACAAACTGTTCCAGCTGCTACCATCCAGGAAACAGTATCGTAGCATAAAAGCCAGGACCAACAGGCCCCAGGACAACTTCTTCCACCAGGCCATCAGACTGCTTAATTTATGCTGACACAACTGTATTTCTATGTTATATTGACTACCATGTTGTATATAATATTTATTATAAATTGCTATAATTGCATATTTTGATGGAGATGTAACGTAAAGATTGTGACTCCTCATGTATATGAAGGATGCAAGCAATAAAGTCAATTCAATAAGTTAACTCTGAACTTTGAATTTTTTATTTTGTGGAATAACTTTGAAGTAACGATGGGGGTGATCTGCTTTTATTTAAATGGCAGGATAGCCAGGGCCCTGAGTACAGGAATTGGGTTGCTACATTGCAACTGTATAATGGTTGGTGAGACCACACTTGGAGTATTGTGTGTAGTTCTGGCTGCCCAGCTGTAGGAAGGATGTCATTAAGCTGGAAATAGTGCAGAAAAGATTTGCAAGGATGTTACCAGGAGTGAATTATAAGGAGAGGCTGGTTAAGCTGCTGTTGTAGGCTGAGGGGTGACCTTATAGATGGATATAAGATCAGGCGGGACATAGATAAGATGGATGGTCACAGTCCTTTTTCCGGGATGGCTCAGTCTAGATTTAAGGTAAGAAGGGAAAAATGTAAAGGAACCTGAAAAGTGCTTTTTTTTAAGAGGTTTGTGAGCATATGGAATGAACTGGCAGAGGAAACACTAGAGGCAGGTAAAATCACAATGTTCATAAAAACAGTCAGGCATGTACATGGCTTGAAAAAATGTAGCAGTTAATCAAACAAACCAAAACCGCTTAGAGACTATGGAGTGGGGGTGGAGTTGATCCTGTATGATGCGCTATCCAATCTAATAACCAAGTTCCAAAGTAGAATTAGACATCTGATCTTTTATTAAGAAACTTGTAAAACAAACAACCTTGAGGCGATTTAAAAACTAATGAAACTAAACTAATGACACAACAAAATAAACAGTCTTAGCATATTAAATATACAAGGCTGTACTTGATCTGGTATTGGGAAAAGAACCTGGTCAGGTGTCAGATCTCTCAGTGGGAGAGTGGGAGATAGTGATTACAAGTCTATCTCCTTTACCATACCATTGGAGAGGGATAGGAACAGACAAGCTAGGAAAGCGTTTAATTGGAGTAAGGGGAAATATGAGGCTATCAGGCAGGAACTTGGAAGCATAAATTGGAAACAGATGTTTTCAGGGAAATGTACGGAAGAAATCTGGCAAATGTTCAGGGGATATTTGCGTGGGGTTCTGCATAGATACGTTCCAATGAGACAGGGAAAGGATGGTAGGGTACAGGAACTATGGTGTACAAAGGCTGTTGTAAATCTAGTCAAGAAGAAAAGAAGAGCTTACAAAAGATTCAAAAAACTAGGTAATGATAGAGATCTAGAAGAATATAAAGCTAACAGGAAGAAATTAGGAGAGCCAGAAGGGGCCATGAGAAGGCCTTGGCCAACAGGATTAAGGAAAACCCCAAGGCATTCTACAAGTATGTGAAGAGTAAGAGGATAAGACGTGAGAGAATAGGATCAATCAAGTGTGACAGTGGAAAAGTGTGTATGGAAATAGAAGAGATAACAAAGGTACTTAATGAGTATTTTTCTTCAGTATTCACTACGGAAAAGGATCTTGGTGATTGTAGAGATGACTTACAGTGGACTGAAAAGCTTGAGCATGTAGATATTAAGGAAGAGGATATGCTGGAGCTTTTGGAAAGCATCAAGTTGGATAAGTCACCGGGACTGGATGAGATGTACCCCAGGCTACTGTGGGAGGTGAGGGAGGAGATTGCTGAGCCTCTGGCGATGATCTTTGCATCATCAATGGGGACAGGAGAGGTTCTGGAGGATTGGAGGGTTGTGGAAGTTGTTCCCTTATTCAAGAAAGGGCATAGAGATAGCCCAGGAAATTATAGACCAGTGAGTCTTACTTCAGTGGTTGGTAAGTTGATGGAGAAGATCCTGAGAGGCAGGATTTATGAACATTTGAAGAGGCGTAATATGATCAGGAATAGTCAGCATAGCTTTGTCAAAGGCAGGTTGGTCTCGGCCCGAAACGTCAACTGTACTTCTTCCTATAGATGCTGCCTGGCCTGCTGCGTTCCACCAGCATTTTGTGTGTGTTGCTTGTGCTTTATGAGCCTGATTGAATTTTTTGAGGATGTGACTAAACACATTGATGAAGGTAGAGCAGTAGATGTACTGTATATGGATTTCAGCAAGGCATTTGATAAAGGTACTCCATGCAAGGCTTATTCAGAAAGTAAGGAGGCATGAGATCTAAGGGGACATTGCTTTGTGGATCCAGAACTGGCTTGCCAACAGAAGGCAAACAGTGGTTGTAGATGGGTCATATTCTGAATGGAGGTCAGTGACCAGTGGTATGTCTCAGGGATCTGTTCTGGGACTCCTACTCTTCATGATTTTTATAAATGACCTGGATGAGGAAGTAGAGGGATGGGTTAGTGAATTTGCCGATGACACAAAGTTTGGAAGTGTTGTGGATAGTGTGGCGGGCTGTCAGAGGATGCAAAACTGGGCTGAGAAGTGGCAGATGGACTTCAAGCCAGGTAAGTGAGGTGGTTCATTTTGGTAGGTCAAATATGATGGCAGAATATAGTATTAATGGTAAGACTCTTGGCAGTGTGGAGGATCAGAGGGATCTTGGGGTCCGAGTCCATAGGACACCCAAAGCTACTGTGCAGGTTGACTCCATGGTTAAGAAGGCATACGGTGCATTGGCCTTCATCAATCATGGGATTGAGTTTAAGAGCTGAGAGGTAATGTTGGAGCTATTTAGGACCTGGTCAGAACCCATTTGGAGTACTGTGCTCAGTTCTGGTCGCCTTACTACAGGAAGGATGTGGAAACCATAGAAAGGGTGCAGAGGAGATTTACAAGGATGTTGCCTGGTTTGGGGAGCATGCCTTATGAGAATAGGTTGAATGAACTCAGCCTTTTCTTCTTGGAGCAACGGAGGATGAGAGGTGGCCTGATAGAGGTGTACAAGATGTTGAGAGGCATTGATCATGTGGATAGCCAGAGGCTTTTTCCCCAGGGCTGAAATGGCTAACATGAGAGGGCACAGTTTTAAGGTGCTTGGAAGTAGGTACAGAGGAGATGTCAGGGGTAAGTTTTTTACGCAGAGAGTGGTGAGAGCGTGGAATGGGATGCCGGCGACGGTGGTGGAGGCAGAAACAATAGGGTCTTTTAAGAGACTCCTGGATAAGTACATGGAACTTAGAAAAATAGAGGGCTATGGATAACCCCAGGTAATTTCTAAGGTAAGGACATGTTTGGCACAGCTTTGTGGGCTGAAAGGCCTGTATTGCACTGTAGGTTTTCTATGTTTCTATGAAGTGTTCTTGAATATATTTAGGAACATTCAAATGTATTTAAGTGATTTTAAGTGGTCTTAAACGATCAACAAAAAATATATCACCCCTGTCCCGCTCTCTAGCTCTACTCAAAGTAGACTGCGACACCAAAGACAAAGCATGAATACACAGCTAAGCTCTTCGCTTCCACCATGTCCCAACTGGCTCAGAAAGACATCTTTGTTGGCATGGATGATTTAAGGCAAAGGGTTTCCTCTTGTGTTGTATAGCTCTTTGACTCAAAAATTGTCCCATATTCTTCTACTCATCTACAAATAGGGCCAATTTACAGTGGACAATTAGCCTAAAACCTCCTCATCTTTGGAATGTGAGAGGACACCAAGCATCATGCAGAAACCCATCAGGATACGGGGGAGCATGCAGCCTCCACATAGATAGCATCTGAGGTTTGGATAGAACCCAGGACCTAGTGCTGTGAGGCAGCAGGACTGCTATAGCACCGGGAGACATTTTTAATTACATTAAAGGGAAAATATGTTTAAAGGATTTGTTGGTTAAGCTACAATTATGATTTTAAATATTGACTGCATCCTCCTGAGTGCAGTTTAAAAATAATTGCTTGTGTATTCAGTTGGTGGGGCGGATACTAGATGTAACTTAGACGATGACTGAGTAACCTCAGAGGAATATCTGCCCTTTAATTTGAATTAATCTACTTGTTTTGACCTTTTTTTCATATGGTGAATCATTTACTTAAACAAACAAATCTTTACCTTTTCTACTTTCAAGACAACTGAGAAGCTCGTTATGGATTTGAATTTTACTGCTCATTTTTTTGAGGTGCTGGTGTATCGAACACTGTGGCAACTGCGGCTAAGAAAGCTGAAAGCTTTCACTGATTGCAGATGGGATTAATGCTTTATCGAGGCGGAATCTGGGCTCCCTTCCACCAAGTAAAACAACCAAAAATATCGAAATAAAGGACAACTGCAGTAAAAATCTAAATGAGAATATGATTTCTTGCAAGGATGCAGCGCCTTTCATGATTGATCTTGGGATGCTTCTATGCATTTTACATTCAATCATTGTCTTGCTGTCATTTAGGGAGTGAAGTCCTGCAAACGGTTATCAATAACCAGATCATCTGTTCCAGTGATGTTGATAAAGTGACGATTTTTGACTAGAACTCCAGAGCAGCTCCATTTTCTTCATGAGTAGTCCTCAAGACATCCCCCTGTGAAGAAAGCCAAGCCACAGAGAAAGTGTAGTGCAGGTAAATGATAAAGTGGAAGATCATAATGAGATAGATTGTGAGGCCAAGAAGCAATCTTATTGTACAAGAAGCCTGTTTCAGAGTCTTATAACAATAGGATAGAAGCTGTCCTTGATTCTGGTAGAATATGCTTTCAGGCATGGAAAGTGTCATGTGACAGGGATTGGTCACTCTGGAGGGAGGACTGAACCAGGGCATCATGAAGGAGAGAGGAATATGTGTCTCGATCTGGAATTAGATCAGAGGATGATTCGCTGTATGTGGAGGCTGGTTGAGGGTGCCAGGAGAACTCTGTTCTGGCTCTGTCCATGAGGAGCGAGGTGAGAGTAGAGGTCCAACAGTGGGTGAGATTCAGTCTAGGGCTCTGTCCACTAGGGTAACGAGGAAGGAAGACCCTTCAGTGAGCTCTGTGTGATTCCTGCTGCCAACTAGTTCAGCTTCATTATGGATGGACAGTTCTTCTCACTGCAATCACACATCAGGGTTTGAGAGCTCTCCACTACTTCTCTGAATAAACCCCGCTCCACTAAAACGTTCATTTGTCTGGCTGAACTTGTCCCCCACTTCCACTCACTTTCTCTGAATCAAAGTTTTCTATTGACACTCACATTGGCCCACATTAAACTTGTCTTTTTTGAAATAAGTAACTTAGTCTTGTTTCTATCCTATTCAGGTCCACTCCCTTAAGTCTTTTTTAGGCACATTGATGACTGAATCAGTGCTGCGTCCTACACTCATGCACAATTCCAACATCTCGTTACTTTTGCTACCAATTTCTACCATCTTCACATGGACCATCCCCGACTTTTCTCTTCCCTTTCTGAGTAGCTCTGTCTCCTTCCCTGGCTAACCACAAACATCCGATCAAGCCCATGAACACCCATGGTTAACCTGATTATTTTTCACCCAACAATGCCTCCTTTTAGGGCTCTATTTCAACGATGAGGCATCATGTACAAGTGCCCCTGAAATGTCTTCCTCGTTGAACTTCTCTATTGGGTAGAGAACCTATTGACAGAATCCTTGACCACATCTCATCTATTTCCTTGGTCCTTAGCTTTTACCCCAGCACCCTATGTATTCAATCAATAATCCTTCACGATTTCCAACAGCTCCAACAGGAATCCACTACTTGCTTCACTCTCCTGTCCACAACTAACTGTTCCTCAACTTATACCTCTTTCTCTTGGAACTGCAGGAGATACAATATTTGTTCTTTTACATCTCCCCTTCCCACCATTCAGAGACCCAACCAGGAGTGAGCATTTGCACTTCCTTCAATCTGATGCTCTGTGTTTGCTGTTCACAAGGTGCCTCCTCTTAATTTACCATCCCAGTCCATTCTGACATTTGTGTCTGTGATCCTCCACCTTACAATAAGGCCCGACACAAGTTTGAGGGAAGAAAAGCATCATCTTCCATCCAGGTAAGGATTTCATTCCCTGGAGTGCAGGAGAGTGAGGGGAGATCTTACAAAGTTATATTAAACTATAATGTGAATGCATGCAGGCTTTGTCCACACAGATTGGGTGAAATGAGAACCAGACATCATAGGTTTAGGGTGAAAGCTGAAATATTTAAGGGGAACCTGAGGGAAACTTTTATTTCACTCAGAGGGTGGTGTGAGTGTGGAACAAGTTGCAAGTGGAAATGGTAGAATGAGGTTTATTTGTAACATTTAAGAGAAGTTTTGGATAGGCAGATGACTGAGAAGTGTTTGGAGGGCTATGGTCTGGGTAAGTCTGTATCTGTTCTGTAGGACTCTATAACTATCGGGGCATTTTCTAATTTTTTAAACATTGTATCACTGGGCGGCAGTGTTAGCTGTGAGGAGGATGCTAAGAGGATGCAGGGTGACTTGGATAGGTTAGGTGAGTGGGCAAATTCATGGCAGATGCAATTTAATGTGGATAAATGTGAGGTTATCCACTTTGGTGGCAAACACAGGAAAACAGATTATTACCTGAATGGTGGCCGATTAGGAAAAAGGGAGGTGCAACGAGACCTGGGTGTCATTGTACACCAGCCATTGAAAGTGGGCATGCAGGTACAGCAGGTGGTGAAAAAGGCGAATGGTATGCTGGCATTCATAGCAAGAGGATTCGAGTACAGGAGCAGGGAGGTACAACTGCAGTTGTACAACGCCTTGGTGAGACCACACCTGGAGTATCGTGTGCAGCTTTGGTCCCCTAATCTGAGGAAAGACATTCTTGCCATAGAGGGAGTACAAAGAAGGTTCACCAGATTGATTCCTGGGATGGCAGGACTTTCATATGATGCAAGACTGGATCGACTAGGCTTGTACTCTGGAATTTAGAAGATTGAGGGGGGGAGCTGATTGAAATGTATAAAATTCTAAAGGGATTGGACAGGCTAGATGCAGGAAGGTTGTTCTTGATGTTGGGGAAGACCAAAACGAGGGGTCACAGTTTGAGGATAAAGGGAAAGCCTTTTAGGACCGAGATGAGGAAAAACTTCTTCACACAGAGAGTGGTGAATCTGTGGAATTCTCTGCCACAGGAAACAGTTGAGGCCAGTTTATTGGCTATATTTAAGAGGAAGTTAGATATGGCCCTTGTGGCTAAAGGGATCAGGGAGTATGGAGAGAAGGCAGGTACAGGGTTCTGAGTTGGATGATCAGCCATGATCGTACTGAATGGCGGTGCAGGCTCGAAGGGCCGAATGGCCTACTCCTGCACCTATTTTCTATGTTTCTATCTTTCTATCAAATTCTTCAACCTTAGGGTAATTCACTCTTTTTTTTCCTGCCTGAATCAGAATAGGCTATTTCTGCCAGTCATCACTTTAGCTCAGTTTTTTTTATTCTGTCTGCTATGCATCTCCCACAGTCTCACCATTAACAATACATCAAAAAACTAGCAACACACACAAAATGCTGGTGGAATGCAGCAGGCCAGGCAGCATCTATAGGGAGAAGTACAGTCGGTGTTTCGGGCCAAGACCCTTCGTCAAATAACTAACGCACCTTCAATAGCCCCATTAATCCATTTAATCTCACTTTATCAGAGTTACTTCCTCTGTTCTACCCATCCAACCCACTCATTTCCTTCTGAAAATTTACTTGATTTTCAACCATAGAACAGTAGAGTACTGGAAGGATCCTTTGACCCATGATGTTGTGCTGACCTAAATAAATATACTCCACGAGCAATTTATGCCTTCCATCCTACACAGCCCATAACCTTCCATTGTTCTTATACCCATTGCCTCTCTAAGAGTCTGTTAAATCATCCCAATGTATCAGCCTCTGCAACCACACCCACGAGTGCATTCCAGGCAGTTATCATTCTTTGTGTGTAAAAAAACCCATCTCTGCTAAAATTTCGTCTGCTCAACTTAAAAGGATGTGCTCTGGTATTAGCCATTGCTGCCCTAGGGAAAAAGATACTTCACTTCCCCAGATCTGACAAAGGATCCTAGACCTAAAATCTTAACCCGCCAAGTGTTTCCAGCATTTTCTGTTTTTATTATTATTTATTAAAAAGCATTTTATGTAGATTAATCTGTCCATAAAATGATAAGAAATAGGAGCAGGTGCAAAATGCTGGAGGTACTGAACAGTTCAGGCAGCATCTAAGGAAAGGAATAAAGAGTCAACATTTTGGGCTGAGGCTCTTTATCAGAACAGGAAAGAAAGGGGAAAGGAGCCAGAATGAGAAGGTGTGTGGGGGAGGAGGGGATGGAGTACAAGCTAGAAGGTGATAGGTGAAGTCATGTGGGGGGGGGTTAGTAAAACAGGTGGGTGGGGAAGGGGGGTGAAGTGAGAAGCTTGGAGTTAATAGGTGGAAAAGGTAGAAGGCTGAAGAAGAAGGAATCTGATAGGATTGGAGAGTGAACCATGGGAGAAAAAAAGGAGGAGGGACACTGGAGGGAAGTGATAGGCAGCTGAGCAGAACAGAAGTGGTGAGAGGGGACCCTGAATAAGGAATGGAAGAAGAGAGAAGGTAGAGTGGGGAGAAATTGCTGCAAGTTAGAGAAATTGATGTTCATGCCGTCAGGCTGGAGGCTACCCAGGTGGAATATGAGGTGTTGCTCCTCCATCTTGAGAGTGGCCTCATCACATAGGTAGCATTCATAAGGTAAACATATATTGAACATTAATACACTATTTTTACAAGCCATGCAGCACCTCTGATCAAGACATAGCTGTTTGTCTTCTTGGTACCAATGACTACAACACTAGAATCAACTAGAATCGTCTGGAAGACAGAATGAAGATTTGCGAGCAAGCAGAGATATTGAAAGGAGCCAGTTTAGAAATTATCCTCAATGGAGAGTTGGTGTCCAGTTCTAAATACAACCAGGAATCATGCCAGAACTTGAATAAATGAGAATCTGTACCAAACATTTTGACTGGCCTCTCGAGCGCAAGTTGGCAAAATGAGATAACAAGCTGACTCTCTACTTTAATCAAGTAACTTAATTGACTATGTCGCCATTTTTGGCCGCCAACATTGGGCCTATGTTCAGAATCAGACTTAATATCACTGGCATATGTTGTGAAATTTGTGTTTCCCTCCTACTTGTTTGATGGAGTCCAAATGGGATAGAAATTGCAATCTCACTGGCTCTCCATTTGGCCTTGGATCAGCTGGACAATAGCAATACCTATGTCAGGCTGCTGTTTATCGATAACAGCTCAGCATTCAACACCATCATACCCTCAGTATTAATCAACAAGCTCCAAAACCTGGGCCTGAACACCTTCCTCCGCAACTGGATCCTTGACTTCCTCACCAAGAGACCACAGTCAGTACAGATTGGAAAAATCGCATCTCCTCCTCACTGGCAGTCGACACTGGTGCACCTCGAGGATGCGTGCTTCGCTCACTGCTTTGCTCTCTTTATGCTCACACCTGTGTGGCTGGACACAGCTCAAACGCCATCTATAAATCTGCTGATGACAGATGGTTGGCGGATGGTGATGAGGAGGTGTACAAAAATGAGATCGATCAGCTGGTTGAGCAGGGTTGCAACAACAACCTTGCAATCAACATCAGGAAATTCATTGTGGACATCAGGGAGGGGAAGGAATACACCCCACCCCTCATCGAGGGATCGTCAGTGGAAAGAGTGGACAGTTTCAAGCTGCTGAGTGTCAACATCTCTGAAGATCTCTGCTGGGCTCAACATATTAATGCAATCACAAGGAAACTATAAGGCATCTGGGGAGACTTGGCATGTCACCAAAGACACTTGCAAATTTCCGCAGATGTACTGTGGAGAACATCCCAAATGGTTGCATTAGCATCTGGTATGGAGGGTCAAATGCACAGGATCGGTAAAAGCTGCGGAAAGTTGTGAACTCAGCCAATGCCATCGTGGGCGCTAGCCTTCCCAGCATCGAGAACATCCTCAAAAGGTGATGCCTCAAAAAGGCGGCTTCCATTATTAAGGACTTCCATCACGCAGGGCATCGCTCTTCTCATTGTACCATCAAGGAGGAGGTACAGGAGCCTGAAGACACACACTCAACATTTTAGAAACAGCTTCTTCCCACTGCCATCTGATTCTCGTATGGACAATGAACCCATGTACCATGTACACTACCTCAATTTTTCCCTCCCTTTTTGCACTTTTTTAATATATTCTAATCATAATTTATAGTTTATTAGTATGTTTTGCAATGTTCTGTTGCTCAAAACAACACATTTCACCACATATGCCAATGATATCTACCTGATTAATGGCAACCACTGTGCAGGTGTTAGCAGCCCTTTAAATTTTATAGACTCCCTGTTGATATCCAGTTGAATGGGCTTGGAGGGAAAGTACCTTAGGACAGCCTAGGCTCCTTCTGTCATTCTGGTCTGGTAACTGCATGTCACCATGGTGAATGAGCTTGTGTCTAATCATGACATTATCTCCAGACATGAAATGGGGATCCCCCGTTGATGGAAAGCTATATAAACATTGGTTGGAACAGATCTTTTCTCCCACTGGGAATTGGATACATTTCAAAGTAAAATGAGACCCTCCAACAGCGTCACCCATCACTTACAGCCATCAGGATTGATCACGTCCTGCCAGCCTCCCCAAGCTCTACCACTAGATACTTTGCAGTCCCACAGGTGTAAGTGTCATTCAAGCCACACTATCTCAGCTGTCATATGGGGTGTTATGGTTTCTAGGCAAACACAAAACTTCTGGTAGCGGTTCCTGCGTCTCCTCCCCTGGAACAACTCCCAAGAGAGTTAAAAACAGTTCAAGCGCAACT
Source organism: Mobula hypostoma (assembly GCF_963921235.1). Taxonomy (NCBI): domain Eukaryota; kingdom Metazoa; phylum Chordata; class Chondrichthyes; order Myliobatiformes; family Myliobatidae; genus Mobula; species Mobula hypostoma. Next base: position 228,916,400 of record NC_086097.1, on the reverse strand, counting down.
AAATAAAACTAAAGCCATTTAAGAAGTTCAAAAAGCACCGTGCATTTTATTAAAATAAATTAAATCCCAGAATTAATTATAATCATTAAGATTAAGTAAATAAACGAAAGTTAGCATTTTCAGTCAAAGTCGGTAATTTTGAAAGGGGCTGGTCTATCTATGCCGGGCGTCACTGATGTAAAGAAGTGTGTCTGGCCCTCAGCTCAACATGTTTCTGCTCCAAATGCAGGAGCAGAGGCCAAGCATGTGAACATCTAGCCTCCAGCTTGTTTCTGACTTTGGCGATGCAGTGTGCAGGCGTGGGAATCAGGAGCATGTTGACCTGGACATTGCAACCTGTTCTTGACCATTGTTTTCCCCTGTCAGACAACAGGAGCAATCAGCTGATCAGTGCAGTTAAAGAGTGGCCACTTTTGAGTTCTTGGCATCAGAATGGACTAGGGACTGTTGGCATAACATCAAACATGTAATTATGAATCTTTAAACAGCTTTGTTGAAAGGCCTTATTTTTAAAAATCTCAACTTTTTATTACATTTTCTCCATCTCTTTAACATTTGTACTTCAGACACAGTTGCTCTGACAACCTATTGAAAGGAGCAAGAATGGGTTGGTTTTACATTTTACTTTGTGGCTATATGTAGGGTTTGGGAGTGTTAATAACACAGGGTCTATTTTCTAAGGAAGAACCTGCATTAATTTTGGAGTAGCACTTAAGTATGCCAAAAGTACATCTGAAACTGGAATCACTGCATGCTGAAACTTCCATCCACACGCACAGAGGGCCTTCACTTCAGAGAAAAGAATATTCAGCAGAAATTTGATTAACAAACTGTATCCAGTATTGGAGTGATTTATAAACACAAGAGATTTTGTAAACGCTGCAGATCTAGAGCAAAGCACACAAAATGCTGGAGGAACTCAGCAGGCCAGGCAGTATTTATGAAAAAGAGCACAGCTGACGTTTCGGTCCGAGAACCTTCGACAGGATGGATGCAGGAGAATTCTGCAGATGCTGGAAATCCAGAGCAATTTGAGTGATTTATACTAGTACCAGGGAAAGGCCAAAATTGTGCAGTTGGGCAGATTTTTAGGGAAAAGCTGGTATGGAAATTATTCAAGAGTGGTGAAACAATATTCAACAAACTAGCTTGCTAAGAGTTATCAAAGCATGGCATGCAAGCACAGAGTGAACTTGCAGATAAATTCCGTGCTTGAGTTAGAATGCTGACTACGGAAACTTGTCTCAACACAATGAGAACAGTACTGCACACAGGCAACAATATTCTATTAATAGAAAATAGCAAGCTCAGTGCATATCCTGTGTTATTTTTGGGGGAGAATGAAAATTACCACTTTCCTTATTTTGATAAGTTTGGACATTTATTCTTGAATGTAGATATTTTAAGATTTGCACCTACAGTTAAACTTCTACAGTCATAATTTTTACAGTCAAACACAGCATATATGAATATATTATCATTGCAAAAAATGACCATCTGTAACCAAGTAATTCTTTAGAAGTAATTGTAGATCTCTTGTCACAGTATTTGAAGTGATTTGCAGCAACAATTGCTTTGTAACAACACTCTCTATGTCACATGATGATCACTGACTTCCAGTGGTACTATAAACATAGAACATAGAAATCTACATCGCATTACAGGCCCTTCAGCCCACAATGTTGTGCTGACCATGTAACCTACTCTAGAAACTGCCTAGAATTTCCCTGCCCCATAGCCCTCTATTTTTCTAAGCTCCATGTACCTATCTGAGGGCCTCTTGAAAGACCCTATTGTATCTGCCTCTACCACTGTCACTGGCAGAGCATTCGATGCATCCACCGCTCTCTGGGTGGAGAACTTAAACCTGACATCCCCCTTGTACCTACTTCCAAGCACCTTAAAAATATACCCCCTTGTGTTAGCCATTTCAGCCCTGGGGAAAAAAGCCTCTGACTATCCACACGATGAATGCCTCTCATCATCTTATACACCTCTATCAGGTCATCTTTCATCCTCCCTCACTCCAAGGAGAAAAGGCCGAGTTCACTCAACCTACTGTCATAAGGCATGCTCCCCAATCCAGGCAACCCCTCTGTAAGTCTCCTCTGCACTCTCTCTATAGTATCCACATCCTTCCTGTAATTGAGGTGACCAGAAGTGAACACAGTACTCCAAGTGGGGTCTAACTAGGGTCTTATATAGCTGTAACATTACCTCACGGCTCTTGAACTCAATCCCATGGTTTATGAAGGCCAACACCCCATACGCCTTCCAACAAAATATCAATCTGTGCAGCAGCTGTAGTACGGACATACTAGAAATAGGTTGAACTCAGTAAAGTTAATCTTAGAACATAGAACATAGATCAGTACAGCACAGAAGAGACCCACAATGTTATGCCAACCCAGCAAAAAGTAAATTAAAAAACCCAAAAATACACCCTCCTAACGATGTCCATATCCCACCATCTTCCTCCTATTCATGCGCCTATGTAAACTTCTCCGTGGATTGTCACCTTGTCGTGGTGGAGAAGCCTGTGTGGTCCTGAGATCTCGAGAGCAATGCCGTCTGGAGCTATGCTCCTGGTAGGGTCACTCATGGTGGTAACATAGAAACATAGAAACATAGAAAATAGGTGCAGGAGTAGGCCATTTGGCCCTTCGAGCCTACACCGCCATTTATTATGATCATGGCTGATCATCCAACTCAGAACCCCGCCCCAGCCTTCCCTCCATACCCCCTGACCCCTGTAGCCACAAGGGCCATATCTAACTCCCTCTTAAACATAGCCAATGAACTGGCCTCAACAGTTTCCTGTGGCAGAGAATTCCACAGATTCACCACTCTCTGTGTGAAGAAGTTTTTCCTAATCTCGGTCCTAAAAGGCTTCCCCTCTATCCTCAAACTGTGACCCCTCGTTCTGGACTTCCCCAACATCGGGAACAATCTTCCTGTATCCAGCCTGTCCAATCCCTTTAGGATCTTATATGTTTCAATCAGATCCCCCCTCAATCTTCTAAATTCCAACGAGTACACGCCCAGTTCATCCAGTCTTTCTTCATATGAAAGTCCTGCCATCCCAGGAATCAATCTGGTGAACCTTCTTTGTACTCCCTCTATGGCAAAGATGTCTTTCCTCAGATTAGGGGACCAAAACTGCACACAATACTCCAGGTGTGGTCTCTCCAAGGCCTTGTACAACTGCAGTAGTACCTCCCTGCTCCTGTACTCGAATCCTGTCGCTATAGGTTGAGGGTGAGGTCCCTGACAAGGAATAATCCAACCAAGACCCCAGTGGTGGAACAGGCGGACGAAGTTACTTCAAACTCATCGACTGTGAAGGCGGATGAAGGCTGCAACAAATTCATCAGCTCCAATCATCGTGGTTTCCATGCTATTGGAATCAGTTGGTTGATTGGTGAAGTATCGTGTGCTTCTTGGAGTGCAACATCAAGCACACGTTAAACAAATACATGCAGAGGCATCTTCGCTCTGTGGGCCATTTCTTCAGAACGAAGACCATCATCCTTGATCTCGAGGGATAGCCACAACAACAACAAAAATATAATTGAGATTATCACTCTTGAACCAGGAGCTACAGGTTGCATTTAATAGACAAATACATAGAAGCTAGCATGCTCCTGTGAGGATGAAAGACTAGGATGGTAAAGTTCCAGAGAGCTGAATGATGTGCAATGTTGCCAAGTTGATAAGTAAGGTTGAAGGAGCTGAAATTGGACAAGACTTTTGAGGAAAATAAAGGAAGTAAGAGAGAACTTAAGCAAAATCGCCCATGAAATGTCTTTGGTAACCAGGATTAAACATGCCATGGTACTTTATATATATATATATATATATATATATATATATACTAAAAACAAAGGGGTAATCAGAGACTGAATAAGACTGCTGATGGACAATGGAGTGAATTTATGGTTGGAGTCAGAGTAAGTGGGTGAGCTACTAAATGAGTATTCACATTGATATTTACCAAAGGGAAGGAGATGAAGGATAGTGAATTCAGGGAAGGTTATACTGATATTCTCAGACAGAATTATATCAAGAAGGAGGTGATGATGAGACTCATGAAGATGGATAAGCCCCCAATGCCTGATGAGATATATCCCAGGTTTTTGACAGAGGCAACAGAGGTGACTAATAGCACCTTGAGAAAGATTTTGCAGCAGGTGAGGCCCCAGAGAAATGGAGAATAGCCAAGAAGAGGAATAGAGACAAACCAGGAAACTATAGGCTGCTGCGCATTATATCAATGGTTAGGAAATTATTGGAGAAGATTGTTTGTTCTACTCACATCTTAAAACACATTAGGGAAAGTCAGCAAGGCTTTTTGTGGGAGAAGTTGTGCCTTACAAAATTAGAACACATGGGATCCATGGACACTGTAGATTAGATTCAAAATTGGTTTCACCATGGAAGATAGAGGGTGGTAGTGGAGGGATGCTCTTCTGGAGATCTGTGAACAAGATATTCCACAAGAATCAGTGTTGGGACCTCTATTGTTTGTGATATTTGTTAATGATCCTGGACAACTATGGGTCATTCGGGAGGCTGAGGGGTTTATCGACAGGCGACACATGGAAGTGGTTACACCTAAGATCCTGGACAAAATTGTAGATAGCCTCATTAATAGGTTGAAGGTAACACAACAATTAGCAGAGTTGTGGAGAGGAACAAAATTGTTAAAGGTTTGAGTGGGAAAGAGACCAGCTAGACTTTTGGAAAGAGACATAGCAGGTGAGTTTACTCTGGATAAACGTGTGATGCAGCACTTCGGGAGGTCAAATATAGGATAAGTAACTGGCAGGATCATTTGGAGCATTAATTTATAGGAGGGATCTTGGGCAGATCCACAGCTCCCTCAAAGTGGCAACACAAGTGATAGGATATTAACGCAAGTTCAGTTGGTACTTGAACTGAAAGTAAGATTATAGTTAGCATTAACTTTCAAAACCAGTTACCCGAAAAGCTTTCAAATGTTTCAATTGCTCCTGACTTTCCTTCCAGCTTCTTTTCGTGCACCCATATTCCCACAGTCCCACCATTACACTCCCGATGTACAGCTGATTTGTTTTGAATCAATAAATTCTTCTTCTAATTTTCTTTCTTTCTTTCCTAGTGAAATGAAATTAGAGGATAGAGGAATGCTTCTCTTGCGGGACGTGGAAAGGCAGGGAGACCTCCAGTGTCCCTCGTGATTGCACCTACAAGAAATATATCCAGCTGCAGCTTTTTACAGATCGTGTTAAGGAATTGGAGCTGGAGGTGAATCAACTCCAGATTATTCAGGATTCTGAGGGTTTGATAGACAGGTGATACAGAGAGGTAGTCACACATAAGGTGCAGGATACAGGGAACAGGGTGATTGCCAGGAGTTGGGATAGGCAGCCAGTGCAGAGTACCCCTGTAGCCATTCCCTTCAATAATAGGCATACCGCTTTGGATACTGCTGGGGAGATGATCTAGCAGAGAAAAGCCACAGCAGTCAGGTCTTCAGCATTGAGTCCGGCTCTGTGGCTCAGAAGGGAAGGAGGGAGAAGAGGTGAGCTGTAGTGATAGGGGGATTCAATGGTTAATAGAATAGACAGGAGGTTCTGAGGATGAGAACAAGATTCCTGGATGCTATGTTGCCTCCTGGGTGCCAAGATCAGGCTCATCTTGGATTGTGTCCACAGCATTCATAAGTGGGGAGTGGTCAGAGGTCATGGTCCATGTCAGTACTGGTGACATGTGTAGGAGGTGTGATGAGGTCCATCAAAGTGTGTTCAGGGAGTTTAACACATGGCCAAGGAGATGGTGCAAGATTTTTGGATCATTGGGCTCTCTTCTAGGGAAGGTGAGACCTGTACATTTGGGGAACAACTGTACTGGAGGGGAACTAATATCCTTGTGGGAACACATGCTCGTGCTGCATCGGTAGGGGGGTGTGGGCGGGTTAAACTAGACTTGCAGGGAAATGGGAATCAGAGCACCAGAGGAGATAATGAAATGGTTGTGCGGAAAGATGTTGCTAAGCCTACAAAGTGAGAAATTGAAAGGTTGATCATAGTGGGACAGACTAACGTTTTGAGCTGTGTATATTTCAATGCAAGGATCCAACATAATCAGTACATGGAGGTCCCAAATGAGAGTGTGCAGTATTAGGGAATGAGACAGGGCAAGTGTTAGAAGTTTGTGTAGGGGAATACTTCGCATCTAGTGATCTTAATGCCATTAGTTTCAAAATAATTATGCTGACAGATAGCTCCGGTCCTTGCATTGAGATTCTGAGTTGGAGAAAGACCAATTATGATGGTATCAAAAAGGATCTGGCAAGTGTGCAGTGGGACAAGACAAACTGAGATCAAAAGGATAGCAAGGGACATAACTGATCCTCTGGAAGATCAGTGTGATAATTTATGTGTGGAGCTGAAAGTGATGGGGGAAATCTTAAATGGACTTTTTACATCTGTGTTTACTCAGGACACGAATGCAGAGCCTATAGATGAGCGGCAAAGCAGCAGTGAAGTCATGGACCCTATACAGATTACAGAGGAGGAAGTGTTTGTTATCTTGAGGCAAATTAGGGTGGATAAATGCCCAGGACCTCACAAGGTGTTCCTTCGGACCTTGTGAGAGGCGGGTGCATAAATTGCAGAGGTCCTAGCAGAGGTATTTAGAACGTCCTTAGCCACAGGTGAGGTGTCAGAGGATTAGAGGATAGATAATGTTGTTCCATTGTTTAAGAAATGCTCAATGAATAAGCTGGGAAATTACAGGCCAGTCAGTAGCGGGTAAGCTTTTGGAAGGTATTCTAAAGGACTGGATAAGGAAGTATTTGGATAAGCATGGACTGATTAGAGATAGTCAACATGGTGTGTGCATGGTAGATCATGTCTAACAACACTTTTTGAGGGAGTTACCAGGAAAATTGATGAAACCAAGGCAGCGGATGTTGTCTATATGGACTTTATCCAGACCATTATCAAGGTCCCGTATGGGAGGCTGCTCAAGAAGGTTTAGTCACTCGGTGTTCAAGATGAGATAATAAATTGGATTAAACATTGACTTCAAGGGAGAAGCCAGAGAGTGGTAGTAGATGGTTGCCACTCTCACCGGAGGTCTGTGACTAGTGGGTTGCCACAGGGATTGGTGCTGGGTCCATTGTTGTTTGTCATCAATGATCTGGATGATAATATAGTAAACTGGACTAGCAAGTTTGCAGATGACACCAAGATTGGGGGCATAGTGGACAGTAAGGAAGGCTACCAAAGCTTGCAGTGGGATCTGGACCAGCTGGAAAAACGGGTTGAAAAATGGCAGATGGAATTTAATGAAGAAGCGTGTGAGGTGTTGTACTTTGGGAGGACAAAACAGGGTAGGATTTAGATGGTGTGTGGTTGAGCACTGGGAAGTGCAGCAGAATAGAGGGATCTGGGATTATAGATCTATAATTCCTTGAAAGTGGCATCACAGACAGATAGTGTTGTAAAGAAAGCTTTTGGCACATTTACCTTCATAAATCAAAGTATTGAGTAGTACAGGAGTTGAATGTTAAGTTGAAGATGTATAAGATATTGGAGATGCCTAATTTGGAGTAATGTGTGGAGTTCTGGTCACTTACCTTCAAAAAAACGAATAAAATTGAAAGAGTACAGGGAAAATTTACAAGGATGTTGCCAGGATTTGAGGACCTGAGTTATAGGAGAAGGTTGAATAGGTTAGGACTACATTCTCAAGAGTACAGAAAAAAGAAGGGAGATTTGATAGAGGGATACAAAAGTGGCAGGGTGGAGATACGTCTCTACCAAAGGAGGTATAAAGACACTCCTTCCTCCCGCTAGTCTGCCGGTTATCATTGAGCAAGGTGTAGTACAGGGTTTTGTGAAGCCATGGGAGTAGGTGGCGTAAAGTTGTATGAGCAGCTGGTGCATATCACAACTCCTGGATATGAGACCATTGATGCCAGGCAGACGCCAGTAATGATAATGGCTGGGGTCATCAGTCTTGTAAAGACACTGCTCAGAAGAAGGCAATGGCAACTCACTTCAGTAGAAAAATTTACCAAGAACAATGATGGTCATGGTTTTACGACCAAAGGTGAAATGTTTCAGGGGACTGTAAGGGGGAGCTTCTTCACTCAGAGGGTGGTAAGAGTGTGAAACGACCTGCCAGCAGAAGTGATGGATGTGGGTTCGATTTCAACACTTGAGAAGTTTGTAAAGGTACATAGTCCAGGTGCAGGTCGAAGGGAGTAGACAGATTTATAGTTCAGCATGGACTTGATGAACCAGTGACCCTGTTTCTGTGTTGTAGTGTACTATGACTCTAACTCACAGAGTAATTCCAGTGAATAGTGCCTGAAGATTAACAGACTCAAAGTGCATATGAATCATTCAGAGGGATTGAGTATGTAAAACTGAGAGACACTTTAGAGAGAAGCAAAAATAAAATCAGATCAAAAATGGCTGAAGTTTCAAGCTTAAAGAAAGAACTTAGTCAATTTCTTTCACATTTAGGAGGTAGTACTTAAAAATGTTCTTTAGTTTCTCTCTTCACAGCCTGATGGAGTCGTCTCTTCACATTTTACCTAATCACTCTCACTTTTTGTGAGAACTAGTATTTGAACGTTTCAGGCCCATTGATCTCACATGAGGCTGTTTAACAAGATAAGGACTGTGGTATTACAGGAAAGAGATTGGCATGGATATAAGAGTGGATGATTGGCAAGAGGCAAAATGTTGGAATAAAGAGGAGCCTTTTCTGGTTGGGAGCTGGTGGCAAGTCGTGTTCCGCAGGTGTCAGTATTGGGACCGCTTCTTTTCAGATTATATGTCAACGATTTGGGTGATGGAAATGATGGCTTTATGGTCAAGTTTGCAGATGATATGAAGATAGGTGGAGGGGCAGATAGTGTTGAGGGAGTGGAGAGTCTGCAGAAGGAGTTTGACAGATTGGTAGAATGGCAAGGAAATGGCAGATGGAATATAGTGCAGGGAAGTGCATGCTCATAAAATACACTTGGAATAAAGGCATAGACTATTTTCTAAATGGGGAGAAAATTCAAAAATCAGAGGTGCAAAGGGGCTTGAGAGTCCTTGTGCAGGATTCCCTAAAGTTTAATTTGCTGGTGAGGAAGGCAAATGCAATGCTAGCATTCATTTTGAGAGGACTAGAATAGAAAGCAAAGATGTTATACTGAAGCTTTCCGAGGCATTGGTCAAACTGCATGGAGTATTGTGAGCAGCTGTGAGCCCCTTATCAGAGAAAGGATGTGCTGGGATTGGAGAGGCTCCAGGGAGGTTCACAAGCATGATTACAGGAATGAAAGGATTAATGTATGAGAAGCGTTTGAAAGCTCTGGTCCTGTACTTGCTGGGATTTAGAAGAATGAGGGGTGACCTCATTAAAACCTATCAAATATTGTAAGGCCAAGACAGAGTGGATATGGAGAGGATGTTTACTATAGTGGGTGAGTCTAGGACCAGAGGGCTCAGCATCAGAATAGAGGAACCTCCATTTATAACAGAGATGAGAAGGAATTTCTTTAGCCAGAGGTGGTGAATCTGTGGAATTCATTGCCATGGACGGCTGTGTACGGCAAGCTATTGAGAATATTTAAAGCAGAGGTTGAGCGGTTCTCGGTTAGTCAAGGCATCAGTGTTTGCGGAGAGAAGGCAGGAGAATGGGGTTGAGAGGGATAGCAAATCAGCCATGATGAAATGGCGGAGCAGACTCAATGGGCCAAGTAGCCTAATTCTGCTCCTATGTCTTGTATCTGAGGCCATTGCATTTTCCATTAGACAGACACGGCAATGAAGAGTGGCAAACAACCGTGAACTTCTCTCCTCCAAGGGTAGAACAACTGTGGATTGTCGAAGTTCCAAGTCTGTGCCTTCGCTAGCACAGAACTTCTGATAAAACTGAAATGTTCTCCATTACTCTTTAAAGAGGCCAATGGAATTGCTTGATATTTTCATCATTTCCTGCTTTTTCAAGCCTATATTAGGTCTCTTTCAAAGAACCTGAGCTTGAAGCATCTTCCTACTGAGGCCTCGAGGGGTAGGGAGCAAAATAATGTGAGATGACAAAGAGCCTGTCATTATTTCCTGAAGAGAATCACCACTCGGTGTAGGGCAGTGTAAAATAATGAACGATATTGGGCAAGGATATGGATCAAAGGGCAGGTAAAAAGGGTTGTACCGCAGATAGTCATGCTCTGATTGAATGTGGTGTTGATTCTAGTAGTTAAGTGACCTATTCCTATTCCCACTGCCCTGGCACTGATGTTAACTGCCAGCTAGCCATCAAGAGAGGTGCTTGGCTAACTCATATTGAATAAAGCAGATTGCTTTGAAATGATTTAAATGCCTGTCAGTGCTTTCTGAAGAGAGTCAGTGTTCAGGAGAATAAAGCAATGAACAGACTGAACATTATACAGTTCACAGAACTCCTTTCTTTATTATCACAGCTTGCTCACAATGACATACATGAAAATACCACTAATGAAGATTAGAATAAGCAGGCAGCATCCTTCTAGGTAATAACTTTAACAGCTGGAACAGATTTGTAGGTCTTGGGTGCTCGGTGGCCTTACTTGGCACAATTCCCCCTCCCTCAAAAAGACCAGCACAAAGCCCTGCTCATAGATCAAGGGGATTCGAACAAAGAGAAAAAACAGACCATGTTGCTTAAGAGTGAAAGGTCAAGGTCAGTGCATGTTGTGGAAAATAGAACTGAGAGTTCTGGTTTGACGTTGACACAAAGGTCACTAGCACCATTGACTACCTGACCTTGATGTTCCTCAGGTTCTCTCTCAATGAGTACAGAGCTTCCAAAGGGCTGATCTAGTAAATGTCAAATCAGTGGAAGGAGACAACATAAAGGACATGAGGCAGGATGCAGTAAAGTATGAAACAGCTTGTATTATGCATACTCAGATCATTAATAAAACAAAATATGGGTAATTACAAAACAAGACCCAGGTTGTGTTTCCACATCAAGCAAATCCTTTTGCAAATTGATTGGTTCTCATTTTTCTGTGTGTAGTTTTAAACTAAAATTTTAATTATAGTACTTGATTTATTGATTTTCTTAAACCATTTCTTATGACCCCCATACTAATGTATCACTATCCAGAATATATGGGCGGAAGGCTTGATTCAGGATGGTGAAATGCATCAGGCTGCGGCTTTCAGCCAGAGATCTCTTCCCGAAGTTCCTTGTTCCTGCGGACCTCTGTAGCATGCCTCTCCTGTGAGGATAATGAGACACGTTTACAAAAGCTATTATTTATTGACTAAGGAGAAATAAACTGAAGCAAAGAATGAATTAATAAAGCAATTTCGATGGACAATTTCTGGACTATTTGACTCTTATGTGAGTAGCTATTTATGTAATCTATTTCATTGGCAGTAGAATTGATGCTACTGCCAGCTTAGAATAGTCAATAGATCACAACACACCATTTACTCTATCACAAACTGGCCCCATTGTTAATCTCAACTGAAAGTGAAAAATAAAAGCAATTTCTGGGGATGCTAGAAATGTGAAATTAAATGGAAATTGCTGAGATTACTCAGCGGGCAGGCAACATGCACTGAATGAAAAACAGAGTTAACATTTTGTGCCAATGACATGAAACTCTCTCATCATAAACCTTTTTATTTCACATTCTCAGCATCTGCAGAATTTTATTTTTTTGTCTGTGATTCATGTACAATTCCTGACGTGGCCAAAGGTGGCACTGTAGATTAAACTATGCTTCAATGGTGCCCTTTGTTATTCAATAATACTGTGATTCTGTAGGAATGGACTTTCCATAGTTTGACAATGGCTGGGGGTTTAACTACTCTGCTGGACACTGCCTGTTGCAAACAGCAGGTTAAAAAAAGAATTTTGTCCCTCCTGATATTGTTTATATGTCATATGCTGTGGAGTTAATACATATGAAGAGTTTCTCAGGTTAAATTTCTGAGAACACTAAACATTTTTGCATTAGGTATGATCACAGCTACAGACAGGAGATGTTTGAAACAGTTTTTACTATGCCCATGGTCTGTTCTATCAAATTACGGTATTGCTTGCACTGGTGTAACTATATGTTATAATTATGTGGTTTTTGTCAGTTTTTCAGTCTTGGTCTGTCTTGTGTTTCTGTGATATCACACTGGAGGAACATTGTATCATTTCTTAATGCATGAATTACTAAATGACAATAAAAGAGGACTGCGTGTCCTCATAATCTAATCTAATCTAATGTTTTATGATGCATTTATCTTAGTTCCATCATGCCGCAGAAACAGTTTATTTCGAAGGATTATCTTCCTTCATCTCATTGTGGACAATGGCAATAGAGTCAATTTTGGACCAATGTTTCTCTGCATTATTGCCCTTCTTGGGGTTATGCTGAGTGTTGTGTATTTAATATTTAAGTAATATTTGAGTAATCTTGTGTATATGTGTGTGTGTGTTGATTAAGCATTCTTGTTCATTTAAATAATTCATTCCAGGTTATACGCATAAATACATAAATTGCATACGTCATTATGCTACCATATGATACGGTGTGCATCTTGCTTAAAGTAAACCCAAAGTTCGATTCACAATGCGGTCTCCCCTGTCCTCCTTTGAATTAATTTAATGTTTTGAAGTTACAAAGCATAACACTGAGAAGTGACTAATTTCAGCAAGGGTGATTGAGCAATGTGTCGTTGAGGGACTGTTGTCAGCTGTCTTTCACAGGTTGTCTATTGACAATTTTTGGCTATTTTAAAAACAAATATCAACAATAATATTTGTTAACTTTTACAAATTTGGGATGTAGGCGTTGTTGTCAAGATAAGCCTGTCCCTCATGGCCCTTTTGGTTCTGTTACAAATCCAGCAGTTTGTTTACTGCAACATCTGTCTCTGATCCAAGCTGTTGCTGCAAATCAAATTTGCTCTTGAATTTAATACAGAAACAATGTAATAAGGTAAGAAAGGAAAGAGATGTGGCATCACAGGACTCTGCAGCTCCTTTATCATCACTTCACACTTTCAAGGCCAGAATCTGGTCCTAGGGATGTTCTGTCTTCCTTCCTTTCAAGAAAATGCCTCCAGAGGCGCAGTTTAAGAGATATTGATAGTCTGTGCTCAACAGAGGAAAGGGGAACTCTTTATGTACTGCTCATAAATATGTGCCAGTTCCATTTTGAAATATGGCTACATCCTGGTTGAGCTTGACTAAAGCCTCACTAGTATTTTTGTTCAAAATCCTCATACTTGCATAACGATGTAGAATGAGACCTTTTGGCCCATAAGTCTCACTCTGTATTCAAGAGCAACAACTTACATACTTTCCCTGATACCTATTCCATCACATATGCTCATTCACAATCCCCTGTCACTCACTTACACTAGGAGAGAGTTACTATAGCCAATTAATCTAACAACCTAACCTGACACTCACTTGCACGCACAATTGGATAGCATTCCAATGTCAAGCCCCTGGAGGTTCTCATTTCTATGTACTCCCTGAATAGCTGTGATATTGTGAAATAATTTCCTTATTGCCTCTGATATTGCCATTTAATCAATTTGTAGCAATGAGAGTCAACTTTGTATTTAATGTTTTGCTAGATTGGTCTGTTTCTTTTAATTGGTAGTTAGATTTAAATTACTTAACTGTAGTATTGACACATATGGCAAGGAATCCTTTTTTTGGAAGTTGCTGGTTAATGGAGAATTTAAGATGGGGGGTTATATGGGAGGCAGGGTCTGAGGGTTGGCACAACATTGTGGGCCGAAGGGCCTGTACTGTGCTGTACTATTCTACGTTCTATGTTCTTAATTTGGAAAGTATGGCGTGGCTACAGTATTAGTATTAGGAGACAGGAACAGGCATGGGTAGTTTGGCCCTCCCACCTCTTAGTTACTGGGGCGGCATGGTAGTGTAGTGGTTAGCACAACGCTTTACAGTAGCAGCAATCTGGGTTCAATTCCCGCCGCCGCCTGTAAGGAGCCTGTATGTTCTCCGCGTGGGTCACGCCCGAGTGCTCCGGTTTCCTCGCACAGTCCAAAGATGGTGAGTAGGTTAACTGGTCATTGCAAACTGTCCCGTGATTAGACTAGTGTTAAAATCGGGGGTTTGCTGGGCAGTGCGGATTGAAGAGCCAAAAGGACCTACTTCAAGCTGTATCTCAATCAGTCAATCAATCAATAAATAAAAGTATTCAATGAGATCATCGCTGATTTATCATCTCACTCAATGTCACTGCTTTTCCCCCAAAATCCTTAAAATTCAAAATTATAAAAAGGTGCCAGATTTAAAATTAACAACCGGATTAGCAATAAATTCCATGAGCAAAATAATCTCACATTACTACTTTGTGTGGAAGTGCAGCTGAATGACTAGGGTGTAATTTTCAAACAATGTACTGTAGTTCTAGACTCTCCAGCAAACTTTACTGATTCCCCTTGAAAATATCCATCAAACCATCCCGTAACATTTTAAACTCAGGCCAATGCAATCTCTTACAACGGTAATGTAATCTCTTTCCAATGAAACTCTAAATCCAAATTTACACTGCATTGCTATCAAAACCAGTGTATTCTTTCTAAGGAGTGGTGCCTAGAAACTGCTCGCAATTCTCCAGGTATTGTTTAACTTTTGAACAACTGAGGCATAACATACCTTTCACTCATTTCTCTATCTCTCAAATAGATTAAGGCTACTATTCCATTAATTACAATGACAGCTCTTCTTTCACACCTTAAGCATACCAGAAAACATGCATTACTATTTCATAAGGGCAGTGAATAGCTGTGGCTCCCACCAGATTCTTGCAGTGCTCAGTATTTCCTCTCCTTTCTGATTCCTCAGCATTGGAAAGGACGGAACGGCTGCAGCATCTCATTGGCTGAAACAGTCATTGACTCCTTGGGACATGAGATCTTGGAAACTTTTACTCCCGGGCCCTGCTTTCATCTGGTAGTTCATATTTTGATTGAAACTGGAGTGAATCACTGTAGGCATTGTGAGGAGGGAAAAATATCACTGAAATAAGTCCCTAATTTCTTTGGGATGGGTGGCTCTCCTGTGCCTGAATATAAAAAACTAAATACCATTGGGGGGTGGGGGTGGAAATAGCCAATAAAAGTGGACCTAACTCTTACCGCACTTTTACCTTGCCCACCCCCATAATTCTTGCCCAATGGAACAATGGTCAAGGCTGGTTTAATTTGATCTCTAAACGACGTTCTTTAAAAAAATCCAAACATACCAGAAAACACAATATTCCTTTAAGATCCAAATGTACCAGTGAGATTTTCTAGCCAGCCAATGCTTTCTTTCTTAAATGAAAAAGCACAGTTAGCTGCAAAGAAATGGCAAGAAGAGTATGGGGAGATACATCAACATTCAGCCTATTGTATCTGGGAACACAAGGAATTCTGCAGATGCTGGAAATTCAAGCAACACACATCAAAGTTGCTGGTGAACGCAGCAGGCCAGGCAGCATCTTTAGGAAGAGGTACAGTCGACGTTTCGGGCCAAGACCCTTTCTCAGGACTAACTGAAAGAAGAGCTAGTAAGAGATTTGAAAGTGGGAGGGGGAGGGAGAGAGATCCAAAATGATAGGAGAAGACAGGAGGGGAAGGGATGGAGCCAAGAACTGGACAGGTGATTGGCAAAAGGGATATGAGAGGATCAGGGAGAAAGAAAAGGGGTGGGGGGAACCCAGAGGATGGGTAAAGGGTATAGGGAGAGGGACAGAGGTAGATAAAGGAGAGAGAGAAAAAGAATGTGTGTATATAAATAAATAACGGATGGGGTACGAGGGGGAGGTGGGGCATTAGCGGAAGTTTGAGAAGTCAATGTTCATGCCATCAGGTTGGAGGCTAAAGGTGAAGCCACACTCAGGTTGGAGGAACACCACCTTATATTCCATCTGAGGAGCCTCCAACCTGATGGCATGAACATTGTTGAAAGGATGGGAGATATTTTAAAACAGTTATGGAATATTTCAGTTTATATATAAAGATTGGGATGAAGTAATTGCTGGCCAGTAATACAGTGGATTGAAGATCAACCAAAAGCTTTCCCGTGATCCCTTTCCACTGAGGTGGTGGAACTAATGAGAGGAATTTTTGTCATAGACACCAGTAATCTAAAGTTATTTTATATTTACCCTCTCACGGAGACGTTCCATAAGAGCAGCTAAGTGAGCCTCGCGGTTTTCCTTGTTCAGTTCCATCTTTATGATCAGTTTTTCCTCTGCAGACCTGCTGAAATTGTTGTTCTCTTCCATGGCCTTTTGCAAGACCTCTCGCTCATGCTCTCTCTTCTCTGCGAGCTGCTTCAGAATCTGGGCCTCCTGAGACTGCAACCAACAGAAAAGACATCAAACTTGTATTTATGCATTACATGTGTATGTTTGTATATACACGAGTGTGCGTGTGCACGCAAATGCATGCACGTACATATTAGAAACAGTCCTCCAACGTACTCTGTATGCATTTCTACTTCTCTTTTAAATAATCAACCAATTTTCTGTGTGTTTTATATTATGTTTCTGATTGTGGCAATCTTTCTAAGCAGCTCGTAAAATGCTATTAATTAGTTAGGGCAAAGACTTTGTCACAGAAATAGTCGCATTTATCAACAAAGGCACAGAAAGCATGATAAAAGATAAAAATGGAAAACAGGAATGAGTTGTGTGAACAAATAAATCTCTAATTTATCTCCACCCTTTATACAAACTTATTAAAATTCATACTTTTTAATCAAAATTGCCAGGGAGAAAATATATCAGCAGGTTACAAAAGGAACACAATACAATATTCCTAACAATTCAAGTGCACTGTTTCATCACAGAAAGGCATTTCCTTGCTATAATCAGCAAGCACACACACTCAAAATCCTGGAGGAACTGAGCAGGTCAGACAACATTTATGGAGGGGAATAAAGACTATAACTGGGCTTTCTGTGACGAAGGAATCAGTCAAGGACAAAAATCCAAGTACAATGGAATTTAAACAAAGGATTTCTAATAGAGTAGATGGAATGAAATTACTAAAGTAACATCAATGGAATATGTTTAAACTGAGTGGAGATCGGGGGTATTTGTGGTGAAAAGGGCTGAAGAATAAACAAAGTAATCTATGTGGAAATCATCAACTGAGAGAACAAGTTACAAGTCAACAAACTTACTCTATGGGAATATTACCAGTAAAATTATAGTCAAGATAAAAAGGGAACTGCTAGAAGATGAAAATAAGCTTGTGGATAGTTCTGGTGTGGAGTTCGTATGGGAGAATGAAAGAACAATTAAATGCTTGTATTGAATTTCATATCCTGTGACTTCAAGGAGAAGGAAAAAACAGTGACAAGTAAGACAACCCCTACAAACAAGGTGACAGTAATAAATTGGTAAATTATAAATAGGTTTTTACACCGGGCATTGGCACACATTTGAGCTAGTATGGTACTCCTATTCAGTCGATGCTAACACAAATAGTTAAAAATGAAAATGTATCTGCAAAGATATGTCTATAATAGAACCTTTAAGGTTGAGGGTGAGCAGTCAGAAGCCTTGGCACTGTAGGGTTCTCAGTGATATTAACTATAATGTTAACTGTTAACTGCTAATAATAAAATGGCTTCTCCGAAGTGTTATAATGAAATGGCTTCTCTGTAATGTTAACTGATGAGGTAATGTTCATTGCAGCTGAAATGTTTGGGTTATAATTGTAGATAATAGGGAATTAACCAATGGAAGTTATGTTATTCTATCTGTATGTGTGGGAACCTGAGTGAGTGCGTGGGAAAGTTTGGTGAGGAGAAGCAAAGAGGGAGGACGTGCGGGAAGTGCTCTGATAGACCACCATAGTTGGTCCCAGTCCAAGGGTCGTGGAGTTCGGAGGAAATTGAATGGTGGACCAAGGATATTGAGTGAGCTCCAACATGTGCATGAACTGTATAATCTCTATTCTTGGCGCCTTTTTATTTTATATTTTTGTTTCTCTACTAACCCCATAGTCACAGTAGAATTTATAAAGTGTAATCGATTAAACGTACATTGTGTACTGACTGATATTTTACGTTGTGGGTTTGTGCTGGGGTGCATACACAGCATCTACGCAAATGTGAGACACAGTTTGGCGGGCAGACGTCGGTTTCCCCTAGACGAACGTGGGGTGATAGAGCGGAGTGTTACAGCACCAATGACATAGGTAGGCAAGGTGAGGAGGTCCTGAAGAGAAATTTTAGGGAGCAAGGTAAAAAGCTGAGAAGCAGGACTCCTGGGTAGTAATCTCTGGATTTACGTCTGTGCCACATGCCAGTGAGGTAAGAATAGGATTACTTGGCAGGTGAATGTATGGCTAAAGAATTGGTGCAGAGGACAGGGGTTCAGATTTCTGGATCATTGGGATCTCTTCTGGGGAAGGTATGACCTATACAAAAGGAACAGGTTACACCTGAACCAGAGGGGTTCCAATATCTTTGTGGGCAAATTGGCTAGAGTTGTTAGGGAGGATTTAAACTAATTTGGCAGTGGGATGGGAACCGGAGTGATAGTACAGAAGATGAGGTCGTTGGTTTACAAACAGAGGCAATGTGTATTGAGAAGAGGCTGCTCACAGGGCAAAATTATAGTCAGCAGGATGAGTTGCAATGTAAAATGCAAACAAAATCAAAAAGAGTGAATACAGTACTGAAAATGTTATATTTGAATGCGAGCAGAATACGGAATATAGTAGGTGAGCTTGTGGTACTGTTAGATTGGCATGTATGATATGACGAGCGCATACCCAAGCAGCTCCTTTTTGGGGAACTCTCTGCTGGAAGACGCTCGCATGGAGGGCAGAAAGAACATTACGAAGACACACTAAGGGCTTCCCTGAAGTCGCTTGACAAAGGCACGACCACCTGGGAAACGCTGGCACAAAACCGCCCTTCCTGGCGCAGCCTTATCCACAAGGGCTGTCAAGCTTACAAAGCAAGGCGCATTGCTGAAGCACAACGTAAGCGCGAGCTGCGCAAGTCCAGAGCCACCAGCGCAGCAAATGCAGTGCCTACACATGTCTGCCCAACATGTGCCAGGACATTCCGTGCCTGAACTGGCCTGACCAGTCATCTTCGGACACACCGCATCCAGTCTCAAAGTGACTAATGGCGTCGAGGTCTTCATCGACGATGACAACGAACGAACATTACTATGATGTTGTAGGCATCACTGAATCATGGCTGAAAGAAGATTGTAGCTGAGAGCTTAATGTCTGAGAACACACGTTGTATTGAAAGAACAGGCAGGAAGGCAGTAGAGCAGCATTGCTCTGTTGGTAAAGAAGCAAAATCAATTCATTAGAAAGGGGTAACCTAGGGTCAGAATGTGTTCAATCATTGTGGATAGAGCTAAGGAACTGCAAGGGTAAAAAGACCCTGATGGGGCTTGTATACAAACCCCAAACAGTAGTAAGGATGTGGCCTACAAATGACAGCAGGCAACAGAAAATGCATGCCAAAAGGGCAATGTTACGATAGTCATGGAGGATATCAATATGCAGGTAGATTGGATAAATCAGGTTGGCGCTGGATTTCAAGAGGAGAAGTTTCTAGAATGCCTGTGAGATGGCTTTTTAGAGCAGCTCGTGCTTGAGCCCACTAGGGGATCGGCTATTCTGGATTGGATGTTATGCAATGAACTATAATTGATTGAAGGGCTTTAGATAAAAGAACCCTTAGGGGAAGGTAATCATAATATGATCGAATTCACCCTGAAATTTGAGAGTGAGAAGTTAAAGTCAGCGAAATAAAGGGAATTGCATATTGAGAGAGGAGTTGGCCAGAATACATTGGAAAATAACACTGGCAGGGTTGACAGCAGAACAGCAATGACTGGAATTTCTGGAAAGGCACAGGATATAAACATCCCAAAGAGGAAGAAGTATTCGAAAGAAAAGATGACACAACTGTGGCTAACAAGAGAACTCAAAGGCAACATAAAAACCAAAGAAAGGGTATATAATAGAGCAAAAATAAATGGGAAGTTAGAGGAATGGGAAGCTTTTAAAAACCAACAAAAGACAACTGAAAAAGTCATAAAGAAGATAAAGATGGAATACCAAAGTAAGCTAGCCAATAATATTAAAGAAGATACCAAAAATTCCTTCAGATACATCAAGTGTAAAAGCGAGCTAAGAGTGGATATCAGACCACTGGAAAACAATGCTGGATGAGGTAGTAATGGGATCAAGGAAATGGCAGACAAACTGAAAAACTGTGGTACAAGGGGTCTTGGGAGCCCTTGTGCAGGATTTCCTAAAGGTTAATTTGCAGGTTGCGTCTGTGGAG
This sequence comes from Mobula hypostoma, assembly GCF_963921235.1. Taxonomy (NCBI): domain Eukaryota; kingdom Metazoa; phylum Chordata; class Chondrichthyes; order Myliobatiformes; family Myliobatidae; genus Mobula; species Mobula hypostoma. The sequence continues at coordinate 228,896,063 of NC_086097.1, read as the reverse complement.
AGGAAAGTAAATGCAATGTTGGCATTCATTTCAAGTGGACTAGAATATAGAAGCAAGAATGTAATGTTGAGACTTTATAAAGCACTGGTGAGGACTCACTTGGAGTATTGTGAGCAGTTTTGGGCCCCTTATCTTAGAAAAAATGTGCTGACTTTGAAGGGGGTTCAAAAGAGGTTCATAAAAATGATTCCAGGATTGAATAGCATGTCATATGAAGAATGTTTGATGGCTCTGGGGCTGTATTCACTGGAATTCAAAAGAATGAGTGGTGACCTCATTGAAACTTATCGAATGGTGAAAGGCCTTGATACAGTGGATGTAGAGAGGATGTTTCCTATGGTGGGAGAGTCTAAGACCAGAGGACACAGCCTCAGAATAGATGGGTGTCCTTTTAGTATGGATATGAGGAGGAATTTCTTTAGCCAGAGAGTGGTGAACCTGAGAAATTCTTTGCCACAGATAGCTGTGGAGGCCAAGTCTTTATGTAGATTTAAGGCAAAGGTTGATAGATTCTTGATTGGTCAGGACATGAAGGGATATGGGGAGAGGCAAGATATTGGGGCTGAGAGGAAAATCGGATCAGCCATCATGAAATGGTGGAGCAGACTCGATGGGCCTAATTCCGCTCTTATGGTCAACCCAGTTATGGTGTTGCAGTCAATGATTAGTCTTCAGTAACGAGCAGGCTGTGCAGGAATATTGTTTACGTGGTTCATTCAAAGATCCATAAGCAATATATATTACAGAGAGAAATAATGTACAGTATCACAAATAGGATGGGACGGTAGTGCTGCGGTTAGTGCAATCGCTTTACAGTGCCGTGACCACTGGCTGGGGTTCCACTCCCACCCACGCCCCCACATCGCTGTCTGTAAGGAATTGATACGTTCTCCCCTTGACTGTGTGGGTTTTCTCCGGGTGCTCCGGTTTCCTCCCACATTCCAAAGATGTACAGTTAGGGTTAGTGACTTGTGGGCATGCACACGGACCCTTGGGTTCATGATGCTTCTGTCTGGCCCACCTCAGTGAGCAGTAAGGTGAAACACTTCACAGCTCCCCAGCCCCACTTACTAGTTCAGTTCTTAGTGGGCTCTGATTAGCAAGGTGCAGTGCACAGGGGAACCTTGGTACCGTAAGTGAGAAGTCTTGCCCCTAAATATTCCATTGCCTGACCGACTGTCAAAACTGTCAAACAGCTTGGACTAATTTGTAAATATGTTCATAAAGTTAGAAACATGCTTAAATACTATTAAAATAAACATAAACAATTCAGAAAATTAAATTTAAAAACTATTATAAGACAAAAGCAAAGCAGTCGTAAAAGTTAACTTGTTAATTAATTCAGAACATGTAAATTGTCTGAGCCATATTGGCTTCCTAGCAACTGGGCTAAGACTAATTTGCTGAACCTGGGTTAGGTTCAGTATCCAGATTGCCCAATGTAACTGCTGCAAAGCTGCAGGAAGCTGCTTTCCTGCTATTGGATTCCAGAAGTGACCAGGGACAGAATGTGATCAGAATGGCAATGGAAGCATCCATCACAAACTTTTGCACAGGTGGCCCTCAACAGTGACTCGGATTATCATTTTGATCCTCCCTGTAGCATGTTACATGCTGCTGTTCTAAATCATAGTCATAGAACACTACAGTACAGAAGCAGGCCCTTCAGCCCATCTAGTCTAGGCTGAACCGGTAATCTGCCTAGTCCCATTGACTTGTACCTGGACCACAGCCCTCCATACCCTTCCCATCCATATACCTATCCAAATTTCTCTTAAATGTTGAAATTGACCCCTTGCACTGGCAGCTCGTTCCACACTCTCACCACCCTCTGAGTGAAGACATTCCTCCTTAAGCTTTTCACCTTTCACCCTTAACCCATGACCTCTAGTTGTAGTCTCACCCAACCTCTGTGGAAAAAGCCTGCTTGCATTTACTCTCTCTATACCCCTCATAATTTTGTATATCTCTACCAATTCTCCTCTCAATCTTCTACATTATAGAGAGTAAATTCCTAACCTATTCAGCCTTTCTCTATAGCTCAGGTCCTCAAGCCCTGTCACATCCTTGTAAATTTTCTCTGCACTCTCTCAATCTTATTTACAGTACATTCTTCCTATAGATAGGGACCAAAACCGCACACAATACTCCAAATTAGGCCTCACCAATGGTTTACAGAATTTCATCTAACACGAGAGGGCACAGTTTTAAGGTGCTTGGAAGTAGGTACAGAGGAGGTGTAGGGGTAAGATGTTTTACGCAGAGAGTGGTGAGTGCGTGGAATGGGCTGCAGGCGACGGTGGTGGAGGCGGATACGATAGGGTCTTTTAAGAGACTCCTCGATAGGTACATGGAGCTTAGAAAAATAGAGGGCTATGGGTAACCCTAGGTAATTTCTAAAGTAAGTACATGTTCGGCACAGCATTGTGGACTGAAGAGTCTGTACTGTGCTGTAGGTTTTTTATGTTTCTATGTTTCTATTCCATCTCCTGTACTCAGTAGTTTGTATTATGAAAGTTGAAGTGCCAAAAGCTTTCTTTGTGACCCCATCTAACTGTGACACCATCTTCAATGAAGTATGGATCTGTGTTCCCCAGATCCCTCTGTTCTACTGCACTCCTCAGTGCCTTACCACTCACTGTGTAAGACCTACCCTGGTTGGGTATCATTCATTTATAAAATCATTTATTTTACAGTAAGCACAGTATACATATTTACTACGGTAAATAAGTAATGTTATTGTGACATGTGCATTCCTTCAGTCATTCAAACTTCATTTCTAAAGGACCAGACTGAGAAATTATGGTACATTGTGCATAGCAATCACCATTTTTATAACAGTGCAATGTGCTTTATAACTAATATGCATCCATTCGCTCGTATTAATGAAAGATAATCACCTTAAAAGCAGTTGTTAAAATGTACTTAACTAGTACAATGAATTAGATTTAATTGTGAACATGGCCTAATAAAGAAATTATATTCACTTTAATGTAAGTGATGTGGTATTATTTATCCCTGTGCTTGGAATATACAGCCAGTGGCCACACCTGCTTGTTAATGTAAGTATTTAGTCAGCCAATCATGTGGCAGCAACTCAAGGCATAAAAACTTGCAGAAATGGTCAAGAGATTTAGTTGTTGTTTGGACCACAGTTCAAAGTAATCGAAGTACATATATGTCACCATATAAACCCTGAGATTCGTTATTTTGGGGGCATACTCAATAAATCCAAGAACCATAACAGAATCAATGAAAAACCTTACCTAATAGGGTGGACAAATAATCAGTGTGCGCAAATGCAAAAGAGAAAATGATAATAATAATAATAATAATAATAAATAAGCAATAAAAATCGAAAACATAAGATGAAGAGTCCTTGAAAGTGAGTCCATAGGTTGTGGAAACAGTTCAACGATGGGGCATGTGAAGTTGAATGATGTTATCCTCACTGGTTCAAGAGCCCGATGGTTGAGGGGTAATAACTGTTCCTGAACCTGGTGGTGTGAGTCCTGAGGCCATTGTACCTTTTACCCGATGGCAGCAGAGAGAAGAGGGCATGGCCTGTGTGGTGGGAGTCCTTGATGTTAAATGCTGCTTTCCTGTCACATTGCTCTGTGTAGATGTGCTCAATAGAGGGGAGGATTTTACCAGTCTTGGACTGAGCCAAGTATCAGAATGAGGAAGAAATGTGATCTAAGGGATTTTGACCATGGAACGATTGTAGGTGCCAGATGGGGTGGCTTGAGTATCTCAGAAACGGCCGAACTGGGATTTTCATGCACATGAGTCTCCAGAGTTTACGGAGAATTGTGTAAAAACAAAAACAAATCCAGTAAGTGGCAGTTCTGGGGGTGTTAATGCCAGAGGTCAGAGGAGAATGGCCAGACTGGTTCCAGCTGAATGAAGGTGACAGTAACTCAGACAGGCACACTTTAGAACAGTGGATTGCAGAAGACTATCTCTGAACACAGAACACGTTGAACCTTGAAGTGGATGGGCTACAACAGCAGAAAACCACAAGCACACCCTCATTGGCTACTTTGTTAAGTACAGGAGGTGCCTAATAAAGTGGTGACTGAGTGCAGATTTTTTTTTATTATGTGCACAGGTTATATGGTTTTAGAAGGCTTCTCCTCTCTTTTCATCGATTCTTTGGTCAAAGACCTGATTTTGAACTTAAGGTTAGTGTAGGATTTTCCCTGCCTCAATTAAGTTAGAGGTGGATTGGCTTGTTGGGGCATAGTGGTTCTTCAGCCAGAATCAGATAAATCCAAAACCACTAAGGTTAAAGATGCCATCTCTGCTTAGCACATTGCATTCTTCATGCAGAGTTAGAGGAAATTCTTCACTCATTAGCTCCAAACATGGTGATTTGGTCAAGTCGAGAAGTGAACCTCTGCTCACCTTCACATCAAAGACTGAAACAAGTCTGATAGGAGATGGTTGTTAAAGTAATTCCTTCAGGCAGCGAGTTAGGAATGGGATAGGGAGGCAAATAGGAGAGGAACCTGTGAAATGATCCCGTAAGGCTGTAACATATTTGCATAAGAAGGTTACCACTGGAGAACAGTCACTGCTCTGAGTTAGTTTTAGGAAGTGCTATAAGTGGGTGAGAAAGATCTGCCTACTTTAAGCAAATGGCTGACCGAAACAAAATCAAACTGTAGGTTGTGTGATTATCTGTGGATGATAAGGATGGCGCCATTCTCAAATTGTGGTTTGGGAATGACTATGCAGAAAATGTTCTATCCAGGCATGTTAGGAGGAGTAAGAATGAAATTGGATGTACTGTCCCTGGCAGCGAACACTTCAAAACTCACTGTTAAGGCTTGCAGAAGATAAAATAATCACCCCTAAATGTCTTTGACAGATGATAGATTACTTTATACTTTATTGTCGCCTAACAATTGGTACTACAACGTACAATCATCACAGCAATATTTGATTTTGCACTTCACGCTCCCTGGATTACAAATATTAAATATTAAAAATAGTTAGAATTAGTAAATATTAAAAATTTAAATTATAAATCATAAAGATTAATATCTTCTGCTTTATTATGTATTACATTAATTTAGTATTCATTGATGTGGGCACGTGGCCAAGTGATTAAGGCATTGGACTAGCTACCTGAAGGTCGTGAGTTCGAGCCCCAGCTGAGGGAATGTGTTGTGTCCTTGAGCAAGGCACTTAATCACACATTGCTCTGCGACGACACTGCTGCCAAGCTGTATGGGTCCTAATGCCCTTCCCTTGGACAACATTGATGTCATGGAGAGGGGAGACTTGCAGCATGGGCAACTGCTGGTCTTCCATACAACCTTGCCCATGCCTGCGCCCCGGAGAGGCGCAGATCCATGGTCTCGCAATGCCTTTAGTGTTCATTGGCCCTATGTTGTGGCTACCTAAGCTTTTTCAACTTAGAAAGCATGATTATGAAAATTTTATATATATCACTAATATGTTATCACCATGGAATTAGTTTGAATAGGTACACCTCAGGTCCCCTGTTCAATTTGGCATTGATAGATATTAATTAAGCATCTCTTTAAGTTAAAGAGACCCAGGGATAATTGAACCTGATGTACAAGGGAAGCAAGGTGTGTAAGGGACCCATACACAATGGTGAACTCCATTCTGGGCATTGCTAAAGTGAGTCAATTGACCAGACTTTTCCCACAGTGGCGCAGTTGGTAGAGCGCCACCTCACAGTTCTGGCGACCTGGCCTCAGATTTTCTGTCTGCGTGGAGTCTGCATGTTGTTGGAATCACAATCAGGTTTAATATCACTGGGATATATGTTGTTAAATTTGTTATTTTGTGGCAGCTGTACAGTGCAATATATAAAAAAACTATAAATTAAAGTAAATAAATATGTAAAATAATTAAATTAAACAATAAATGCAAAAAAAATTAGGAAAAATCATGAGGTAGCGTTCATGGGATGGTTCATTTTCCATTCAGAAATCCGATGGCGGAGGATAAGAAGTTGTTCCTGCAGTGTTGATTGTGTGTCATCAGACTCCTGTACCTCTGCCATGACGGTAATGATAAGACCCTGGTGTTTGGGGTCCTAAATGATGATGCCCTTTTGAAGATAACCTCGATGCTGGGGAGGCTGGTGTCCATGATTGAGCTGGCTGACTTTGCAACGCACGGCAGCTGTTTCCGATCCTGTGCAGTGGCCCCTTCCTACCACCACAGACTTGCAGGGTGGCTGGTTGCTGCGTCACAGTAATTCTAGTGCCATCATGGTGGTGTAGCGGTTAGCATAATTGCTTTAGAGTGCCAGCTGTAAGATTGGGGTTTGATTCTCGGCACCATCTGTCAGGGATTTTGTATGTTCTCCTTGTGACCGTATGGCTTTCCTGCAAGTGATCCAGTTTTCTCCCGCATTCCAAAGACGCACGGACAGCGTTAGCGAGTGGTGGGTAGGCTATGATTTTCATTGGGAATGTGACAAAACTTCCAGGCTGCCCCCATCACAATCCCTGCTGATTTGATTTGATTTGACACAAACAACACATTTCATTGTAGGTTTCAATGTCCATGTGACAAATAAGGCTAATCTATGAATTTTTACCAGATTTAACAGGATTGGGCTGTCCAAAATGGATCACACTGCAAGTGCTGCCACTGGCCAGTTTTGAAATTTAGTTTTGTATTTTAATTAGCCAGCTTTAAATGACAAAACTAAGAACCACGTGGTCATGTCTGTTTGTGAGTGCAACCTAACTGATTCTCTTATTGAAACATAGAAATATGGAAAACTTACAGCACAATACAGGCCCTTCGGCCCACAAAGCTGTGCCGAACATGTCCCTACCTTAGAACTACCTAGGCTTTACCCATAGCCCTCTATTTTTCTAAGCTCCACGCAGCCATCCAGGAGTCTCTTAAAAGACCCATTCCACGCACTCACCACCCTCTGCGTAAAAGCTAACCCTGACATCTCCTCTGTACCTACTTCCAAGCACCTTCAAACTTAATTACAAAGCACATCATGAAAGTATGGCTCAGATGTTTTCAGTAATTACTCTTACTGCAGTGAACTTCTATAACAAACTTTATGTACATCCTTCATTTCTATCTTACTACATGTGATGCTTTGTTCTATCACTCTCAAAACTCTCAACCAAAGCATTTCTGCTAAATTATCATATCCAATAACAATCCCAGGATTAGTAATATAATGGAGTGTAATGGAAGTTGTTATTTTGTTCTGAAATTCTTACCAACTGTCAGCCGTATTCGGTGGCGAATGAACCTGCTTTAGTTACATGCAGCTTATGGGCAAGGTCAAAGGCCAGCACAGGGTCAAAAAGATATATTGCAGATGCTGGAAATCGGAATCAAAAACAGAAAGTGCTGACAACCCTCAGTAGGTCAGGCCGCATCAGTCTCAGAATGTTTTGTGCAAGTTAAATATGTTGGTGCCAAATTGAATCAAGAGTTCAGGGGGCCTGTGTTGTAGCTATTCAAGCTAATTCCACTGTGAAACAGATCAGTATATCTGTCAATGCCTGACCCATGTCTTGTGTTAGAAACCTGCTTCTCTTACACTTCTCTTTGAATTTCTGTACGACTGATATTGTTATATTATACTTTGAAGTATCATAATATTAACATAATATTAAATGTATTAAAAATTAGTTTATTTACAAAATTATTTCAAATTTCCTTCCCCATTGTTGTCTTGAGGCAGACGGTGTCAGCTCCCAATGACTGACTCTCTACACTGTTCCTTCCAGCCCAGAACAACCAGAACATGACAGCACAAGACCAGAAGACAAAGGAGCTGAATTAGGCCATTCAGTCCATCCAGTTTGCTCCACCATTTGATCCTGGCTGATATATTTTCCCTCTCAACCCCATTCTCCTGCCTTCTGTCTGGAACCTTTGACGCCCTTACTAATTAAGAACCAGTTAACCCCCGCTTTAAATAACATGGATTGTGAGTGCTGGTGAACCTTCAGCCATGGGAACTATGGTATCTTGCTTTAGTCCTGATTCCTGATATTCCTAATACCATTAGTGCATACAGAACTGTAATAACACTCCCACTGCCAGTTAGATTAGATTAGATTAGATTAGTTTAACTAAATCCACTCAGAACAGAAACTGATCTCTAACTCTTTATGCCATCAGGATGGAGAGTGGCTCCCAACCTGATTGCACAAACATTGATTTCTCTAACTTCCGGTAATTTCTCAACCCCCTTCTCTCTTTTTCCATTTCCTATTGTGGCTCTCCTCTTACCCCTTCTCCTCACCTGCCCATCACCTCCCTCTGGTACCCCTCTTCCTTCCCTTTCTCCCATGGTACCCTCTCCTCTCCTATCAGATTCTTTCTTCTTCAGCCCTCTACCTTTCCAATCTACGACCTCCCTGCTTCTCACTTCATCTCTCCTCCCCCACCGACATACCTTTCCCTTCATTTGGTTTCACCTATCATCTGCCAGCTTGTACTCCGTCCCCTCCCCACCTTCTTATTCTATCTGCTTCCCCCTTCCATTCCAGTTCTGATAAACGGTCTCAGCCCAAAACTTTGCATTGATCATTCCTCTCCACAGATGCTGCTGAGTTCCTCCAGCGTTTTGTGGATGTTCCTCTGGATTTCCAGCATCTGCAGAATCTCTTGTGTTTATGATCTCCAACTTATCTGGTTCTGCATCACATCTCCAAGAGAAGCTTTTCATTTTCTTCACTATTATTTTATCCAGCACAATCCAAAGCACAGTTTTTACCTTCCTCCTGTCCTCTGCTGCCTCGAGCTTCTTCTGAATCTCATCCAAAGAGAGGTCCTTCTTCTTTGGAGGTGACAGAGTTCGGTCCAGAGCCGGCATTGCTTCTGGGGAAGGTGGCTTCAAGATCACCTCAAAAGATTGACCTGAGGCACGCTTGTTGATTTGCTTCACTTCCATGTCTGTAAAATAATACATATAGCGTGAACTTGTGCATTTTACCACAGAACCACGTTGCATCAGAACAGTGCATCAGTTCAAGGTGGCCATCTAAGTACAACGGGTTTCAAATGAGGGAAGTAAATTTATTGTCCTGTGGGAAGAGAATACCGATGCCTCAATATGCATATCAACAAGTGAGCAAGTTAGCCGATGTCCGCTGAAGACAAGTTTACTGTTTTTTGCCTTAACTGGTTGTAGAATTCTATTGACCCCCTTTCACTAATCTGGAACTGCACGCATCACAGCTACTGTCCATTGCAAAAAGAGTGATAAGTCTAAAGAATAAACTGATGTTCTTGATATCTTCTGTGGATTCTTTGCACGAAGAAGTGGTTGGTCTGATTACTTTTATATCACATCCCTAAGTTACAGCTGGTGGTCGCACTCAGACATCTTATCCATTCTCTGATCTCTGGCAAAAGAAAAGCATCAGGAAGAAGGTTCAGGAGCCTCAGGACTCACACCACCAAAGGGGATAACTTCACTCAATTTCACTTGTCCAATCACTGAATTATTCCTGCAATCTATGGGCTCACTTTCAAAGACTCTTCGTCTTGTGTCCTTGATATTAATTGCTTATTTGTTTATTATTATTATTGCTTTTTTGTATTTCCACAGTTCGTTGTCTTTTGCACACTGGTTGGTGTGGTCTTTCATTAATTATATGATGAATTTCAATTATTGAGTATGCCCACAAGAAAATGAATCTTAGGGCTGTATATGGTGACATGTACAATATGTCCTTCAATAATACATTTACTTTGAACTTTGAACCTGACAATTTGATGAGGGACCACTTCCGTGCAGATTCAAATTCAGAATCAAAAAACAGGTTTATTATCACTGACTTTGGTTCTTAGTCAGTCTCCTTATTCTAAGGATTGGACAGGGCCCAGAGGAGGTTCAGGAGGATGATCCTGGGAATGAAAGGATTAACGTCTGAGGAATGTTTGAATGCTCTGGGCCTGTACTCAGTGGAGTTTAGAAGAATGGGGCGGGGTGGGGGAAGTCTCGTTGAAACCCATCTAATATTGAAAGGCTAAGTTAGAGTGGACGTTGCGAGAATGTTTCCAATAGTAGGGGAGCCTAGGACCAGTGGGCACAGCCTCAGAATAGAATGACGTCCCTTCAAAATAGAAATGAGGATGGATTTCTTTAGCCAGAGGGTGGTGAATCTGTGGAATTTATTGCCACAGACAGGTGTGGAGGCCAAGTCATTGGGTATATTTTAAACAGAGTTCGATAGGTTCTTGATTAACAAGGGCTACCAGAATTACGAGGAAAAGGCAGGAGAATAGGGTTGAGAGGGATAATGATTCAGCCATGATGGAATGGCAAAGCAGGTTCGATAGGCCAAATGGCCTAATTCTGCTCCTATGTCTAATGGTCTTTGCCTGTAAACGTATGGTTTTTTGTACACTCTATTCTATTTTTCTTTTCTTGCTGTGAATGACTGCAAGAAAATGGGTCTCAATGTACTATATGGTAGCATATACGTACTTTGATATTAAATTTACTTTGAACATCGATATATTGTGAAATTTGTTCTTTTGTGGCAGAAGTACAGTGCAAGTCATAACATTCCCCTAGGTTAAAAATGTAAATAGTGCCAAGATGGACAATGAGATAGTTCTTACGGGTTCATGGACCATTCAGAAATCTGAAGGTGGAGAGACGAAGCTACTTTTAAAACATTGAATGTGGGTTTTCAGGTTCCTGTACCTCCTCCTCGATGGTAGTAAGGTGAAGAGAGCATATCCAGATGTTGAGGATCTTTAACATGGGTGCCCAAGGCAATAACTGAGATGGCTCATGCCGAATTTTATCCTTGTTATGGAATCCCATAAAGTACAGTTTGATTGATTTCAAGTGAGAATTTGCTGTGTTTAGGAAAATAATTCATAACTAATTCTTAGATAAATTTTATAATATTTAGGAAGAATACTTAAATGAATACTTAATTTAATTTTATAATATTTAGGAAGAATACTTAAAAAGGTTTAGATGAGGTGGAGTTTGTTATGTGTGTTCAGGAAGGTTTCTTGACACAATATGCAGATAAACCTACAAGAGAAGAGGCTGTACTTGACTTGAATTGGGAAATGAACCTGGTCAGGTGTCAGATCTCTCAGTGGGAGAGCATTTTGGAGAGAGTGATCATAATTCTATCTCCTTTACAATAGCATTGGAGAGAGATAGGAACAGACAAGTTAGAAAAGTGTTTAATTGGAGTAAGGGGAATTATGAGGCTATCAGGCAGGAAATTGGAAGCTTAAATTGGGAATAGATGTTCTCAGGGAAAAGTACGGAAGAAATGTAGCAAATGTTCAGTGGATATTTGTATGGAGTTCTGCACAGGTACGTTCCAATGAAACAGGGGAGTTATGGTAGGGTACAGGAACTGTGGTGTACAAAGGCTGTAATAAAACTAGTCAAGAAGAAAAGCTTACAAAAGGTTCAGAGAGCTAGGTAATGTTAGAGATCTAGAAGATTATAAGGCTAACAGGAAGGAGCTTAAGAAGGAAATTAGGAGAGCCAAAACAGGCCATGAGAAGGCCTTGGTGGACAGGATTAAGGAAAATCCCAAGGCATTCTACAAGTATGTGAAGAGCAAGAGGATAAGACGTGAAACAATAGCATCTATCAAGTGTGACAGTGGGGAAGTGTGTATGGAACCGGAGGAAATAGCAGAGGTACGTAATGAATACTTCAGTATTCACTGTGGAAAAGGATCTTGGTGATTGTAGTGCTGACTTGCAGAGGACTGAAAAGCTTGAGCATGTAGATATTAAGAAAGAGGATGTGCTGGAGCTTTTGGAAAGCATCGTTGGATAAGTCGCTGGGACCAGATGAGATGTACCCCAGGCTACTGTAGGAGGCGAGGGAGGAGATTGCTGAGCCTCTGGCGATGATCTTTGTATCATCAATAGGGATGGGAGAGGTTCCAGAGGACTGGAGGGTTGCGGATGTTGTTCCTTTATTCAAGAAAGGGAGTGGAGATAGCCCAAGAAATTATAGACCAGTGAGTCTTACCTCAGTGGTTGGTAAGTTGATGGAGAAGATCCTGAGAAGCAGGATTTATGAACATTTGGAGAGGTATAATATGATTAGGAATAGTCAGCATGGCTTTGTCAAGGGCAAGTCGTGCCTTACGAGCCTGATTGAATTTTTTGAGGATGTTACTGAACACATTGCTGGAGGAAGAGCAGTAGATGTAGTGTATATGGATTTCAGCAAGGCATTTGATAAGGTACCCCATGCAAGGCTAATTGAGAAAGTAAGGAGGCATGGGATCCAAGGGGACATTGCTTTGTGGATCCAGAACTAGCTTGCCCACAGAAGGCAAAGAGTGGTTGTAGACAGGTCATTTTTTGCATGGAGGTCGGTGACCAGTAGTGTGCCTCAGGGATCTGTTCTGGGACCCTTACTCTTCGTGAAGTTTGTAAATGAAGTGGAGGGATGGGTTAGTAAGTTTGCCGATGACACAAAGGTTGGAGGTGTTGTGGATAGTGTGGAGGGCTGTCAGAGGTTACAGCGGGACATTGAAAGGTTGCAAAACTGGGCTGAGAAGTGGCAGATGGAGTTCAACCCAGATAAGTGTGAAGTGGTTCATTTTGGTAGGTCAAATACGATGGCAGAAGATAGTATTAATGGTAAGACTCTTGGCAGTGTGGAGGATCAAAGGGATCTTGGGGTCTGAGTCCACAGGACGCTCAAAGCATCTGCACAGGTTGACTTTGTGGTTAAGAAGGCATATGGTGTATTGGCCTTCATCAATCATGGAATTGAATTTAGGAGCTGAGAGGTAATGTTGCAGCTACATAGGATCCTGGTTAGACCCCACTTGGAGTACTGTGCTCAGTTCTGATTGCCTCACTACAGGAAGGATGTGGAAGCCATAGAAAGGGTGCAGATGAGATGTACAAGGATGTTTCCTGGATTGGGGAGCATGCCTAATGAAAACAGGTTGAGTGAATTTGGCCTTTTCTCCTTGGAGTGACGGAGGATGAGAGGTGACCTGACAGAGGTGTATAAGATGTTGAGAGGCATCGATCGTGTGGATAGTCAGAGGCAAGAGAACACAGGTTTAAGGTGCTGGGGAGTGCGTACAGAGGAGATGTCAGGAGTAAGTTTTTAACTCAGAGATTGGTGAGTGCGTGGAATGGGCTGCCGGCAACGGTGGTGGAGGCGGATATGAGGCTTTTTAGAGACTTTTGGATAGGTACATGGAGCTTAGAAAAATAGAGGGCTCTGGGTAAGCCTAGTAATTTCTAAGGTAAGGAAATGTTCGGCACAACTTTGTGGGCCGAAGTGCCTGTATTGTGCTGTAGGTTTTCTATGTTTCTATGAAACTTGTGGCTAGAGTTAAGAAACTGCAAGGGTAAAAAATCCCTGATGGAGTTATGTACCGGAACAGTAGCCGGGATGTGGGACATAATTTTCAATGAGAAATAGAAAAGGCATGTAATAAGGGCAATGTTACAATTGTCATGGGGGATTTCAATATGCAGGTAGATTGGGAAAATCACGTTGGTGCTGGATCCCGAGAGAGAGAATTTGTAGAGTAAGACCATAAGATACAGGAGCAGAGTTAGGCTACTCGGCCCAATGAATCTGCTCCGCCATTCCATCATCGCTGATTTATTATCCCTCTCAGCCCCTTCTCCTGCCTTCTCCTTTGACACCCTGACTAATCAAGGACTTAACAAGCTCACTTTAAATATACCCAATAACTGTGGCAATTAATTCCACAGATTCACTACCCTTTGGCTACAGAAATTCCTTCTCATTTCAGTTCTAAATGAACATCCCTTTAGTCTAAGGCTGTGCTCTCTGGTCCGAGACTCACCCACTTACTCAGGAAACATTAACCCTACTACTCTATCCAGACTTTGATAGGTTTCAATGAGTTTCTCTCCCACCATTCTTCTAAACTTCAGTGAGTGCATGCCCAAAACCATCCAATACTACTCATACAATAACCTTTTCATTCTTGGAATCATTCCCTAAACCTCCTCTAAACCCTCTTCAATCCTTTCTTAGATAAGGAGGCCAAAACTGCTCACAATAATCCAAGTGAGGCTTCACCAGTCCCTGATACAGCCTCAGCACTATATCCTTGTTCTTATCTTCTAGTCCTCTTGAAATGAATGCTAACACTGCATTTGCTTTCCTTACCACTGGCACAAAAAGTTAACCTTTAGGGAATCCTTCACAAGGACTCCTAACTTTCGTTTCACCTTTGATTTTTTGAATCAGAGGTACAAATTCGAAAGAGTTTTGAATTTTTGAATCCCTACGAGATGGCTTTTTAGAGTAGCTTGTGGCTGAGCCCACTGCGGGAAAGGCAATTCAGGATTGGGAGTTCTGTAATTAACCAAATTTGATCAGGGAGATTAAGGTAAAGGAACCCTTGGGAGACAATGATCACAATATAATAGAATTCACCCTGCAGTTTGAGAGGGAGAAGATAAAGTCAGATGTATCAGTATTACATTCGAGGAAAGAGAACTACAGAGGCATGAGCTGGCCAAAGTTGATTGAAAGGGGTGCTAGCAGGGATGATGGCAGGACAGCAATGGCTGGAGTTTCTGGGGACAATTCATAACACTCGGGGTAGATACATCCCGAAGGTGAAGAAGTAGTTCAAAGGGAGGATAAGGCAACCATGGACAACAAAGGAAGTTAGACAGCATAAAAGCAAAAGAGAGGGCATGTAATATATACCTAACAAAAATTCAGTGAGAAGTTAAAGGATTGGGAAACCTTAAAAACCAACAGAGGGCAACTAAAACAGCCGTAAGGAGAAAAAAAAATGAAAAATGAATATAAGCTAGTCAATAATATAAAGGAGAATATCAAAAGTTTTCTCAGATATATAAAGAGTAAATGAGAGGCGAGAGTGGATATTGGACTACTGGAAAATGACATTGGAGAGGTAGTAATGGAGGACAAAGAAATAATGGAGCAACTTAGTAAGTACTTTGCATCAGTCTTCACTGTGGAAGACACTAGCAGTATGCTAGAAATTCAAGAGTGTCGGGGGCAGAAGTGAGCGTAGTTGCTATTACTAAGGAGAAGGTGCTTGGGAAGCTGAAAGGTCTGAAGGTAGATAAGTTACCTGGACCAGATGGACTACACCCCAGCATTCTGAAAGGGTTAGTTGAAGAGATTGTGGAGGCATTAGTAATGATTTGTCAAGAATCACTAGATTCTGGAATGGTTCTAGAGGACTGCAAAATTGCAAATATCACTCCACTCTTTAAGAAGGGAGGAAAGCAGGAGTAAGGAAACTATAGGTTAGCTAGCCTGACTTCAGTGGTTGGGAAGATGTTGGTGCCCATTATTAAGGATAAGGTTTCCGGGTACTTGGAGGCACATGTTAAAGTAGGCCAATGTCAGCATAGTTTCCTTAAGGGGAAATTTTGCCAGACAAATCTGTTGGATTTCCTTGAGGAAATAACAGGCAGGATAGATGAAATAGGGTCAGTGGACATTGTTTACTTCGATTTTCAGAAGGCCTTTGACAAGGTGCCACACTTGAGGTTGCTCATGATAAGAGCTCATGGCATTATAGAAAAGATACAAGCATGAAAGTAAGATTGGGTGATTGGCAGGAGGCAGAATTGGAATAAACGTGGCTATTCTGGGTGGCTGCTTATGACAAGTGGTGTTCTGCAGGGGTTAGTATCGAGACTGCTTCTTTTCACATTATATATCAATGATTAGTACGATGGAATTGCCAGCTTTGTGGCCAAGTTTGCAGACGATACAAAGATAGGTGAGGGGGCAGGTAATGTTGAGAATGCAGGGAGTTTGCAGAAGGACATGCACAGAATGGGCACAGATGTAGCAGATGGAATATAGTGTAAGGGAGTGCATGGTCATGCACTTTGGTAAAAAGAAAAAAAGGCATAGACTATTTTCTAAACAGGAAGAAAATTCAAAAATCAGAGGTGCAAAGGGACTTCGGAGTCCTTGTGTAGGAATCCTCTAAAAGTTAACTTGCGGGTTGAATTGGTGGTAAGGAAGGTGAACGTTAGCATTCATTTTGAAAGGACCAGAATATAACAATAAAGACGTGATGCTGAGGCTTTAAAAGGCATTGGTTAGACGACACTTGGAGTATTGTGAGTAGCTTTGGGCCTCTTAACTAAGTAAAGATATCCTGGCATTGAGCAGGGTCCAGGGGAGGTTTGCGAAAATAACTCTGGAAATGAAAGGGTTAAAGTATGAGGAGCATTTGATGGCTCCGTCCTGTACTCACTGGTGTTCAGAAGAATGAGAGGGGGTTTCATTGCAACCTATTGAATATTGAAAGGCCCAGACAGAGTGGACGTGGAGAGGATGTTTCCTATAGTGGGTGCACCTACGACTACAGGGCAAAGCCTTAGAATAGAAGGACGTCCATTTTGGAACAGAGGTGAGAAGGAATTTCTTTAGCCAGAAAGTGGTGAATCTGTGGAATTTGTTGTCACAGACAGCTGTGGTGGCCAAGTCATTGAGAATATTTAAAGCAGAAGTTGATAGTTTCTTGGTTAGTAGGGGTTTCAAAGGTTACGGGGAGAAGGCAGAAGAGCAGGGTTGCGAGGGATAATATATCAGCCGTGATGGAATGGCGGAGCAGACTTTATAGACCGGGTGGCCTAATTCTGCTCCTCTGTCTCAGTCTTATGGAAGCAAAGTTTCCAGTTTATGATTAATAACACAGAAAAATAATGCCATGGAAATGTGGTTGCACTAATTTTAGACTGTTGCTTTCTTTACTGATTGTCTATTTCTTGAGAGCAAAATAATTTGCAGAATACTGTCCCAAATGGCTGCATTACAAATGGCACTAAATAGTTGAAATGCACTGGGAGGAATCATTTATGATTGTAATGGGAAAGTCCGACATTAAATAAATCCCGATTGTGGTTCATTCAGACAGGATTGGACTCACCATCATAGTTGTAGAATGTGGCAGCATGTGGTTCAGGATAGAAGCAGGAACATATCAGAGAGAGCATTGAGAGCTCCTTCATTTTCTCCTTGTAGGCTGAAATAAAATAAAACACATTGTCATAGCTTCTGTTAGTTTCCTTACACTTTGTTATAACGATCAATATTAATCCCTGAGAAAGAACAGATCAAACTAGAATTACACAGGACAGAACTGACCACAGCTGCAAGAACAAGCTGGAAACTGACTGGTTAGAAGTGTAGAGAGGGCGCAGAGGAGATTTACCAGGATGCTGCCTGGACTAGATAGGTTGATAGAGCTAGGGCTTTTCTCTTTGGAACAAAGGAGGATGAGAGGTGACTTGACTGAGTTGTTCAAGATGATACAAGGCATAGATCGGGTGGGTAGTCAGAGACTTTATCTCCAGGGCGGAAATGGCTAATACCAGGGGACATAATTTTAAGGTGATTGGAGGAAAGTATAGGGTGCAATGTTTTATTTTACACAGAGATTTGTAAAATGCACTACCGCGGTGGTGGTAGAGAGTCTTAGATAGACACATGGATGACAGAAAGATGTGGGAGGGTTAAAAGCTTGGCACAACATCGTAGGCAGCAGGGCCTGTACTACGTTCTCTGTATATTTTGTTTAGAAGTGGGTAGTTGCTGGGCTGAGGAAAACAACTAATCTTCCATGCTTATGTTTATTTAATAATATTTAGGCAGAGTAGTGCAATGCAATCTGATCTTCTAGTTTATGATGAATAATATCGCAGAATAATGCAAGATGTAATATGAAGAGAGAGGGCCATTGTGACAACCTGATCCTTGCAGTAAATAAGTTTCCTATTTCCCTCACTTGTCATGGGCTTACTTTGTATTCTCTCCCGGGCAACAGCACATCCTGCTGTCAGACACTGGTAGTGCAACTCCAGAGCAGGCTTGGTCTTCTCACCACTTGACTGAAATGTTAATACATGTGACTTCATGCTCACAAGAAAATACGGCGTTTAAGTGGCAGGAGATCTGAAGACCCATATTGCTAAATTTCAGGAGCTGGGGTGAAGGCACTACCCACCTTTAACAGGTGAGAAATTCACTTCCATGGACAAGAATTGTACTTTTATATCTGGAAATTATTCTGATTCCAGGTTCCCCCATATCCTTTAATATAGTGTATATGTGAGTAAATAGTCTTATAAATTCATAGTGAAATCTGTCTTTGGATGAAAAGTCAATTCTTAACGAGATGGTGGCAGAGCATGCCAACTTGCTGTAAGATGGTCTTTGCAGATCTACTCATCAATTCTATTGTAGTTTTTCTGCTCTTAAATTTAATCCCATTTATTTATGACGTATGAAAAATCTTCTCTTGAATCTACTTACAGGTCTGGCAATCTTCTGACCTTGTCATGGCCTTGCACCTTATTGTCTGCCAGCACTGCACTTGCTCTGTGACTGTAACACTATGTACTGCAATCTATCTTTGCTTTTCCCTTGTGCTATCTCACTGCACTGATGTGTTGAAATGATCTGTGTGGCTGGCATACAAAACTCTCCCTCGCTACAATAATAAATCAGTTTGTCAAATTGCCAAGGCATCCACCTGAAAAATTTAAGCCTTCACGCCTTATTACAGATGCTGCCTAAGTTGAAAAGTTGAAGGGGAACTTGAGAAACGTCTTCACTCTGAGGGCTGTGAGAATGTGGAACGAGCTGCCAGCACAAGTCCCAACAAAAATAATGACATGATTGCTGATATATGGAAGAGACCTTCAGCTTTGGTTGCCTGCACTAAGTGAATGCCAGAGTCTTGTTCACTAGTTCACCCGAGTCCTGAACAATTTGTTCCTCCGAAACCACAGTATAAGTTCAGCAAAGGGCAACACTTGGCACTTCTCATCTGCTGATTTAGATTCTGAGGAGGCTTTTTTGTAGTCACAATCTATGTCAACAAAGTGACATAGAACACTAAAGGTCTGGAGGGGATTGGATGCCTAATGGATAATGCACAACAAAATTAATAGGACTTTGTTACATTAAAAGAATCTGTATTTTCAGTTTGGTTATGTGGTAAAATTTATTGGCAGTCAATATTGCATCAGATCTTGCTTAGTTGCAAATCTGTATTAAATCTGACGTGACTTAAGTTCAAAACACACCATACCTTTTTGCATAGATATTTCTAAAATACCTGGTAAGCTTGGCACCTCAAGGGCACAAAACGATTGGGAGTGGAAAGTGGATTGCAGCAGGAGATCTGCACACAGAGAACGTGCACTATCCCCTCCTCTCCTCACCTTTCACATCCCCTGCGTAATATGTCATTTGAGACAAGCAGAATTTCTGTGCTGTAGTGTCTATGGCTTTTTTTTGCATGGCTAGTTTCTGCCATTTTTAACTCAATAAACCAGTACAATGTTTATTTTTTGGTCAAAAATTCAGTTTGTCAAGATCAATGTCTGCTGAAATACCATTGGAATAGCTTCTTTCTGAGTCCTGGAATTGTCAAGTGTGTTAGGTATCCTGTGTACCTCTATGTGAAGAATGATACAGTGATTTCAGCAGCCTTTCCCGCAAAATTCAACGCACAGGTAGAGTTTGCTGATCACCATGTTTCAGATATTAAAAATGCATATGAGTTTCAGGGTTCGAGTAGTTGAACTTCATTTTTCAATAATGCAACATCAGTCAAACCCAAAATAATTTGTTTAGCATTTTCACCCATAATTTTTGATAATTATCATTCCATGCACAGAAGGGATTCTTGCTTTGATATTCAGTGCTGGGCTTGTTTTCAGGGTTATGCCAGAAATTGATTGAGCAGGAAACAATTGCAATTTTGGCATCTAGTAATTTAATTTCATTATAGCTAACAGAAAACGAATAGATAAAGAGAAAGAAGGATGCAAGTTATTAGAATGCCACATTATTGTATAGTCAACATGAACATCAAGTTTGCTAATATTATAAAGCTAATCGACGTATATATACCCTGTCCAAAAGAGGCTGTCCTGAGGTTTCGGTTCACTATATTCATTAAACTGCTCTTCACCTCTCAGTGAATTTCAGGAAGCAGACGTTTCTACCTCATGCAGTGAAACTGAGCTGTAAATTAAATATTAAAGAAATATTCCGTTTTCTGCTGTTTTGTGGGAGGGGTAGATTTATTTATCAAAGTTAGGTTTTCCCAGTAGTATAATCTGTGTGATTTAATTCCGCAGTCTAATAAGAGATAAAAATGCATTCCATTCTAGAAAAGAATGAGTGCTAAACTACTAAAACACATGCCAATTAGATGTAGCTGTTACTTAAATATTGCATTGACATCTTATGCTTTATAGTTCAGAAAATCCCCGTAACGGTTTCTGAAAGCTATTTTAATCACCCATGAAGAGACCTCAGAGGTTTGAAACTCTGAATAGACTGAAAGGCTGGCACATTTAGAATTTTGTATTATATGATTAGTAGTCTTATAATTATCACAATATATTACCTGCTGCTTCATAATTATTTGAAGTGCATGTAAAATGATCCTTTATTGAAGGAGGCTTACTCTATATAGTGGTGTTAACACTTAATCGCACATGAACTAGTGTAATATGGGGCTCACTTTGACTTACATAAGTTTACAAATGGAATTGCTTTGCCTGCTTACATGGCTTGCCGCAGTTGTCTGATAATGTCACAGGATTGCTTGGGATGCGTTTAATGTCAGTGCCTTTACTGTTGTGCAAGTTCTGTAACGATTTGTGGTGAGGAATTGCAGAGCTCTCTATATCAACACACACAGTATGCTGGAGGAGCACAGCAGGCCCGGCAGCATTTATGGAAAAGTGAACTGTCGACGTTTCGGGCCAAAACCCTTCGGCAGGACATGTTTGTGAGCTCCCCATATCATTTATTTCTGGTTTTGCGAAGATCTTCCTTTCTCTCTCTTCTTTCAATCCTTCTGTTCTTCTCCTTGGTTCTGTTTCTCCTAATTGGCTCCCATTCACCCTACTGTGTTTTGTTCCCCTATTGTTTATGAATGCATTTAATGAGAGTAAAAGATGCAGTTCACTCAGAGGCTGGTGAGAGTGTGGAACGAGCTGCCAGTGGAAGCAGTGGATGCAGGTTCAGTTTCAACATTTAAGGGAAATTTGGATAACTACATGAATGGGAAAGGTATGTTGGGCTATGGTCCGAGTGCAGGTCAATGGGACTAGACAGAGTGATAATTTGGCATGGACTAGATGGGCCAAAGGGCCTGTTTCTGTGCTGTAGTGTTCTGAGAATCTATGGCTCGATGATAGCAACTTAAACTTGACAACAATTTATGACAAATAATCCATGCGGAAAAAGTGCCAGTCCAATTATTTAAATTTCATGGTAATGAGACGGGTGTTAGATATCTTGAATTTCAGAAGGTTTTATTTGAATGCTTCACTGGATTTTGTATTAGGAGCTAATTGGGAGGCTTTCATAGCTGGGTGAGTGGCCAATAGGAAAGATTGATGATCAGTGATAACGGTTTCAATTCTGCCCCTGTGATCTGCAGAGTACATTGGAGTTCTATTATTTGCAATGCTTATTTGAATTTTACAATTGTAGGTAAATCATTGAAAAATTGACATTACTGATGGCTGATGTGCATGGGAGCAGATTCTTTGAGAGTAAGGGTCACACCCTCGAATAACTTGAGTCCAGATGCATGGGCTATCAGCATCGTAGTTAATAAACCCCTCCGGTTGCCAACTCTTTACCCACAAGGTGAAGAACTTAACTTGGCATTTGTCCTTTTCTGTGGGCCTCAGCGTTGATCTACATTGGAATAATCTTCACCTACGTCTGGCTCACTAACACCAATCATCAAATTATCTTCATTAACCAGGGACTCCATCAAGAAATGGAAAAAATACATTTAAATAAAGATGATTAAGTGTGACTTTGTTATCTTTTCCTTGGCTCTGTTCTAGCGTCACAAATATTGAGTATCTTTCTCCCCAGTTCCTTCTGAATGTTTAAAAAATATCTTACATCATTATTTTCTTTTTTTGCCAGTTTGGATCCCATGTCCAAGGAGAAAGAAAAAGCTGAACGGAAAGCTCCCTATAGCGCTTCACACAGCTCTAACCACGGTCTCCATCCAAACAGCCAAACAACCACTGTCTCTTCCAGCAACTGACTGATATTTAGCTGCAGGAGATGAAAAGCAATCTTTCCCACTGCATCTGAGTCTGTGCATCGATACGATTGCCATGTTCTGGTCATATTCCACATTTGAGCACGCTCACTTACTATTTTATAGAGCACCATCACCATTTCTGACGCTACGCAATCAGAGAAAAAAAATTGCAAAAGGAACAATATTTTCCCATTGATTTGTGAATCATGAAAATCCAAAACCACCTAGTAGGAAGGGAAATGACAGTCAATGAATTAAATAGAAAGTTGTCTACTTAAAGTGAACATTAAGCTCAGTTACTCAACAGCCGGGACACATCTGACATAGTCCATAAACATCATTGATCTAAGAAATGTTATAAAGATTGTAGAAATTCCCTCTATTGCAGGAACAGATTGGAAAATTGAAACCAACTCACTAATATGATGTTTTAAATCTATTTAAAGTAATATTATTTTAGAATTTGTTTGATGCATCTTCCAGTCAACAGTAGTGAACAGAGAACTACTGTGCTTAGCAGGTATTTCAGATCATTTCAAAGGCATCATGTAATTAATGTTTGTAAATATAGAAGACTGAGTAGAAGACTTGGCAGCGTGGATGAATATAGTTCAACAAACTGCCAGCAGGGATCATGCTTCAGGAAACAATATCTGTAGTGAAATAATTCCTGATAATTTTATAGCTCGCAAAAGGAAAACTAATATTAATCAAATAAAGCATTTGTAGTGCTTTTTGCATAGAGCATTCTGCAGTGAGCTTTTAACACAATTTATTAATTTTAAGCAGGGCATTATATTCTGCAAGGAGACTACGAAGGTCCAATGTTTGATCCAACCTAAAGCTTCCATGAACTGACAACATGCCACCATTTCATAAGGCTCACGAGCAAGGTGGTTGCTTACATTCTTAAGAATAGCCTTTCTGATGATTTTCTTTAAAAATTGAGAGGATGGCGAAGGAAGGAAGATCTTAACAATGTTTTTACAATGAGTTTATACAACATTATTTATCTTCTGTTAAGTAAATTAGATTTCGTAAACTAAATTCTGTTCGTTTAAATGATCTATGTTAATTTGCAGAAGTTGTATTGAATTTTTAACCTACAGAATGAAAGATATTTGTCAATGAATAGGACCCATGCAAACACTTGTTTGATTTTTGTTCATTTGAGTGTCTTAAGGAGTATTTTGACATGCAAGTATCGCAAGTTAGGTGCTACAGACTTACATCCTACATAGCAGTGCGCTGATTTTGAAAAGATCACAAATTCCATCACACTGATTGACGTTCTCTAACATCTAATTTTATAAAAACACTTCTCGCTGATTGAAATGTCAGTCTGAAAAGATGATGGTTATGTACAATATGAAATATTTCTCCCACAATTCAAATGAAATGAAATTGGAATAATGAGTCAGTCTTAGCTCCTGTCAAAGGCTAGAGCAGTATAGGTCATTATGAAATAACACATTCAATATACAATAATAGATTTATGTCAGAAAATTGATGTTGCTCCTTTTTAAATGAAGACAAAGGTCTATTTTTACTTATCCATCCAAGGTTAAATTAAAAAAAATTTGATTTGTTTTATATCAGTTTGAATTACTGCTAATTACCTACAACAATGCTTGACATTTAATATTGACAAACTCATCAGGAAACTGGCTTCAATATTATGTTAGAGATATACTGTATATAAGAGATGCAAAATGGCACACAGCATTTGTGGAGTGATTTATGCCGTATGGCGCGTTGGAGAGGGCTTGCAAAGCCACAGGCACTGTGGATTGTGGACCTGGCACTCCATGATGTCAACTAAAGGTTAGAGCTCTAACTACCACTCATTCTTAACTTCCCAAGGCTGGGGGCACACTCAGGGAGGAACACCGCACCCAGTACTGCTACTTAAAGAGATTGTTGAATTGTGGGTTGGGTGTTTTCTTCATTCCTTCTTGTTGTTGGGGTGGTTCTACTGGTGTTTGGTGTTAGGAAGATGCAAAAGTCTAAAGCAAGGGTTTCCAGCCTGGGGTCCACAGATGCATCGGTTAATGATAAGACTCTGGCATAAAAAAGGTTGGGGACCTCTGGTCTAAAGGGACTGTTGTGGCAGATGCTGAAGGACTTTCAGTTGACTTCAAGGTTTTTGCACAAAGCAGTGGGTCCTAGATATGATAAGTCTCCTTGGGGTTCATCATGAGTGGACAAATTTCCAACGCAAGACAAATTGATGTCAGGTGAAGATTTGGGTGAAGTCACTGGGGAGCAAATTTCTTAGCGAGGGGTGTGGCCATCCAGGGTATTGAGACAATAATTCTCCTTCCACAACAAAGTTCACTGTGTGAGATATCTGTGCTCTGAAACAGACAAGGATACTGAAATCTACCAATTACAGCAACTATGTATGCAATCTTCAGACAAGGCAAGGTTTGTACTGCCACGATGGTCAGTGTGATCATACTAAAGAGGGCTGGAGATGGAGAAATTTGCACCGAGAATCATGCAGACTGGAGGCAAAAACTCTAGTAGGCGTTATGTGGCATTGTTCTGTGGTAAACTGTATTGATTGCTCCACTTGGGAAAACAGCAACTATCTAAAAAATGGCTGCTAGAACGATCATTGCCTCTGGTGCTCGACCTACACTCTCTGCACCACAGCACAGCAAAAGCCATGCTTCCACATTACACTGATAGATGAAATCATTGCCACTGTGACGGAATGAGCTGCTGGGAAAAAATGGTCAAGGGAGACAGCATTTAAGAAGCATTTGGACAGGTACATGAGAGGATGGGCTTAGAATGATATGGGCCAAATTGGGACCAGCTGGGTGGGCACTCTGGTTGGAATGGATTTGTTGGGCCAAGGGGTCTCTATGATCAGCCAAAACAATGTCAGGACATTGACAGGATGCAGATTAGTGCTGAGAAGTGGCAGATGGAGTTCAATTTGGAAAAGTATGAAGTGATACACTTTGTAAGGTCAAACTAGAAGGCAGAGTATAGGGTTAATGGGATTAATGGCAGGATTTTTAGCAGTGTGGAGGAACAGAGAGACCTTGGGGTCCACATCCATAGATCCCAAAATGCCGTGCAAGCTGATAGGGGGTTAAGACGCATGTGGTGTGGTGGCCTTCATTAGTTGGAGGATTGAGTTCAAGAGCTCTGAGGTAATGCTACAGCTCTATAAAACCCTGGTTAGACCACGCTTGGAATATTGTGTTGAGTTCTTGTTGCCTCATTATTGGAAGGATGTGGAAGTTTAAGGAGGGTGCAGAGATGATTTACCTATCATATTAAAATGATGCCCTTCCATATTAGCTATCTCCATCCTCCATCAATGCCTCTAATCTTGGCATAACTCTGTACTCAGTATCAGAGATAATGCTTTATAAGCAAAGGTTGAGTGAGCCAGGGCATTTCTCGCTGGGGCAAAGGTGGATGAGAGGCAATTCTATACAGTATATAAGATGACTAGAGACATGGATAGCGTGCTTTATCCTCAGGGCAGAAATGGCTAAAATGAAAGCGCATCATTCTATGGTGATTGAAGGAAGGTAAAGAGGGAATGTCAGAGATAGGTTTTATTACTCAGAAAGTGGTGAGTGTATGGGTCACACTACCTGGGGTGGTGGTAGAGGCAGATACATTAGGGACACTTAAGAGAATCTTAGATAGGCAGATGGATGGTAGAAAAATGGAGGGCTGTGCGGGAGGGAAGAGTTAAATCGATCTTGGAGCAGGTTAAGAGGTTGCCACAGCACCATGAGCCGAAGGGTCTGTACTGTGCTGTACTTGTCTACGTTCTGTGACCACCGCGAAGCAGAGGGGGTATTGGGGTCGGTGGTAATGTGCTGCACAACCACTGGATCACGAGTGAGCAAGAGAAGGAGGAAACTAATTCTGCCTTGGCTGCCTGTGACAAGCACACCAAGTCAGATGCTTGAAACCACAATCCGATTCTCTGTCGACCAGCAGGCTCAACTCCCCTCTGTCGCTGGGTAACCCATCAGCTGGATGGCCAGGGTATTACATAACAAGCAGTGCAAACTGTGTTTATAAATATAAGGCAGGTCAACTGACATAGAAATACAAATAAATTACTCATCTGGAAGAAGATGGCGCCAGTAAGCAATGCTACCAAAAGCCCCATCCTCAAAGCATCCACAGTTCTCAAAGCAACTCCTCTTACTTCTTTTGCGCCTTCTTATTATTTCCGATGTGGTTCTGCTACGGTTGGAGCCTGATATCTACGGTCTGGCGATGTATTTTCGGGCCAACCAGGCGAACTGACGCCTGCTGTTTTCGAGAGGGCTCCATGGGGCTGCGGGCAAAGTGTGCGGCGTTGAGGCCAGGAGAAGGAGCGCGAGCCCGTGATCGACTCCATCCCTCGCTAATCAAACCGCCCAGGAAGATTGAAACCGCTGAGGCGTGCACGGAGGGCAAGCGAGTATTCAGCGCCGTCTCCCAGCCTCTTGCTTGCTGCTGCCGGAGGAGGGTGTCTGCGTGTGCGTGATGGTCTCTCTCTCCACCCCCCCCCTCGCTCGCTGCTCTTGAGGTCTTGAGGGAAGGTCCTTGCCTTCGAGCAATCTCTCTCTTCCTTGACGCAGTCAGAGGATGGTGCTGGAGCAAGGTTTAATCGACACAGTTTGTAGATTGCGGGCTCTAATTCAGGTTTATGACATGTCCTAGTTCCGGTCACTCCATTTTTCTCACTGCTACTTTTGGGTGACTTTTGAACCAGGGCGGCCTGCAGATAATGAACACTGAGCTGAACTGAAATCTGCCTATTGATTTTGTGTTTTACATTCTGTGTTTTTGCTCTTTTTTTGTTGCCGTTTGCACGTGGGGGGAGGGGGACTTGATGTTTATCTGTGAACAGGTCGATTCCATGTTTTGTGGCTGCCTGTGAGGAAGATGAATTTCAGGGTTGCATGGTGCAAACAAACTTTGATAATAAATGTACTTTGAATCTTGAATTACCGTCTGCCTCCCGTGAGTCTCTGCTTGCCCTAGCTCCATGAGAAGTGCCACCCAGGTGGCTGCAGCATTTTGCTAGAAGGTTGTAAAGTTCAGTGGATCTGCTCTCTGATGATGGTCCTGGAGGAGGATCTTTGGCAGCCCTGGTCCTGAATGCACCTTCTCAACATGGGTCACAAGGATCCAACCCAGTCGGCAGCGGGGGCACCAGCGGAGCGGAAGGGTTGGGGGAATGGATGCTGTCTTCCTGAGGGTGAAGGCCAGGTTCATGCTCTGCTATTCATTGCTATTACCCCCCCCCCCCAGAGCACTGCCTCCTACAAAGCCATTTACTTATTGGTAGTACACAGAAAATGCTTGAGGAGCTCCTGGATCACTGATGTAATTCCCGTTCTCCACTCCTCCATCTGCCTATCAACCACCCCACTCACCTTGATCTACACATTGCCTGCCAGCTCTTGTTTTATCATTCATTACCCCCCTCCCCACCTTTTTATACTGTCTATCACCTCTCTACTTTCAGTCCAGATGAAGGGTCTCGACCTGAAACTTCGACTGTCAAACTAGCTGAAGCCCTGTGTCTGAGAGTCCACAGATGAGGTCGAAGGCCCGCAGTCTGTGAGTCCACGCGTCCACTGGAGGCTGGAGGCCCGAAGGCCTGTCCTGGGGTTGGAGGTCTATCTCTGTGTGTGTGAGTGTGAGAGTGAGAGAGAGAGTGTGTGAGTGTGTGAGAGAGTGAGAGAACGAGAGTGAGAGAGAGAAAGAGAAAAAAGGAAAGGAGCTTATTTTGCCGCTGCTTTTTGTTGTTCCGAATATTGTTGGCATGTTACGTTGGTGCCAGAATATGTGGCAACACTTGCAGGCTGCCCTCAGCACATCCTGATGTTGGATCGGTTGTTAACACAAAAGATGTGTCTCACTATATGGCTCTGACACACTTGTGATAAAGAAATGTATCTGAAACTGGACCTGTCCACTTCCTTCTATAGATGCTGCCATTTCTGGTTGTAGACTACTGGAGAGCATAGAGACCCTGTACTTCAACATTGCTTGTGCTTCATTGGTATCGACATCAGCTATTTGATTCAGGTATGTTGATGGCTCCATATGTGTATGAACATAGTTGCTCACCATTTCTATTATAGAACAGGAAGCTGCCAAGCTCTGTGCCAAACCTTGTGCCAAATTGGAGCCAGACTCCCTACCATTGAACACAAGCCTTGGGAGTCATGTCAGTGCATTGGCATTCGATTATACAGTGCCTTCTGTGATCTATGCTGTTAAAACTCAGAACTCTACATGTGCAAACTCAGCTTAGTTAACCTCATCTTATGCTGAGTGGTCAATCTTCCCAATTCTTTGCCATTCTTCAGGCTGTGGGCCATCCTTGCCCTGTGACTCACCATACAGATCTGTCTTTATGCTCTCTCTCACATTATGTACATGATCCTTATGTGAGCAGGTGGGTTTGTACACAAGAAATCGCATGATGAAGGGTCTCCATCTTCATTGCATTCTTGCTGTCCTTCTATTGTTTGGATGGATGTTAGACCTTGGATACCTGAAAGGATAAACTTATGGGAGTAGGCCAGGGAAGGGTAGAGTTGAGGAAGGGGTGGGAGGGGCTGAAAGACTGATATGTTTTCACATAGTGTGATGCAAATCAGAAGAGATAACAGCATGCTGAAGATGTGGGAGTTAGGAAGGAGGATTAGGTGCATCACCACCGTTGGACACCTGCCTTGGCAATGCCCATGCTATCAGAGGTAGAAAGAGTGAGCAATTTCAAGTTCATGGGTGTCAATATCTCTGAGGACCTAACCTGGACACAATATATCGATGCAGCTATAAAGAATGCAAGACAGCGGCGATATTTCATTAGGAATCTGAGTAGATTTGGTTTGTCAACTAAAACACTTGAAAACTTATACAAATGTACTGTGGAGAGCATTCTGACTGGCTGCATCACTATCTGGTATGGGGGGGGGCTACTGCACAAGATTGAAGTAAGTTGCAGAAACTTGTAAAATTAGATCCATCGTGGGTACCAGCCTCTGTAGTATCCAAGGCATCTTCAAGGAGTGGTGCCTTAGGAAGGCAGCGTCCATCATTAAGGACTGCCACCACCCAGGACATGCCCTCTTGTTGCTACTGTTGGGAAGGAGCTACAGAAGCCTGAAGGCACACACTCAGTAATTCAGGAACAGCTTCTTCCCCTCTGCCATCCAAGTTCTTAATGGACATTGAACCCATAGACTCCACCTCACTACTTTTTAAAATTTCTGTTTTTTCGCACTACTTTTTTAACTTATCTGTTTAATAGCCATATATACTAACTGTAATTCATTTTTTTTCTCTCTATTTATTTATCTCGTACTTAATTGTACTGTTGCCATAAAGTTAACAACATGTCGGTGACATTAAATCCATTTCAGATTCTGATTCTGATTCACTGGGGTGTGTTATCTGCTCCTGGGGTGGCGTGGTGGAGATACATCTCTACCATGTGAGGTGTCAAGGGTTTCACTCATCCGCTAGCCTGCAGGCCACCCTTGGGCGAGGTGCAGCACCTGCTTAGCCCTGTGATCAGGATCACGTAAAACCAGGGGAGCAAGGGGTGGATGGTCATATGAGCCACTGGTGAATATCCCAAGCCTGGTTATGTGACCACTGATGCCAGGCAGACCGATTCTGAAGAGTATTAATAATGGCAGACCAGACACTGCCCAGAAGAAAGCAATGGCAAACTATTTCTGTGGAAGAATTTGCCAAGAGCAGTCAAAGACATATGACATGGCACATGACGATGATGATGATACCTTCTGGGAGCACATCTGTATATCGTCCGCTTGTGCTCCGTGTTCTTCTGCAAGAGGGAGACAGCTGTAGCACTTTGGACTGTTGTTGAAATGTGGGTATGAGACTTTCAACAGTGGCAAGAGTACGAAAATGAGGACGATTAGAGGAGCATGAGGATGAGTACAGACTGATAGAGATTCAATAATATAGCGGTTAGTATAATGCTGCTACAATGCCCGTGATCACTAATCGGGATTCAATACCCACCGCTGTCTGTAAGGAGTTTGTGTGTTCTTCCCGTGACTGTGTCAGTTTCCTCCAGAGGCTCCAGTTTCCTCCCAAATTCTAAAGACGTACGTTTAGGGTCAGTGAGTTATGAACATGCTATTTATGACAACACTTGTGGGCTGCCCAGTACAATCCTCATTGATTTGATTTACCACAAAATGACACATTTCACTGGACACTTAGAAGTTCCTGTGACAAATAAAGCTATTTTTTTTGTATAAATGAACGGTGTGTGGCGAAGTGTGGCTAAGACTAATGTTCAGGTGGTAGAATATGAACAGGTGAACATGCGTTCACTGACCCTGACAATTCATGTCAGGTCATTGCATTTCTAACTAAACGGTGCCTCTGGTCCTCAAAGGTGATCATAGATACTGACCTGCACAGTTGCCTGTTCCCATTGGTGTTTGACTGTGTGTCTTGAAGAACTCAGTGCCCTGTGGCTATAGGACACTTGTTTGCATCGCCACTGCTAAACCACCCATTGCAGTATCTAAAATCCAGTAACTGATCCAGTCATAAACACCATCTGAATAAATTGCTCAAGCTAACTTAAAGCAGTGGGGGCTGGTTTTAACTGACGGTTGCTATGTGAGGTGTTGTTCCCCTGCTGTTTCTCCATTTTGGCTGGAGGCAGAAACCATTTTTTTTTTATGACTGTGGTAGAATCACTGATGAACTGGCTGTCTTGCATACATGGAATACTTCTGCATTCTGGGCTTCGTGTCAGTTTTTAGAGATTATTCAATTAAGCTGCCTGGCAGCTCTATCAAATTATTAGAATGAATATAAGGGAATTTCTCTCTCATAATAAACCCATATTAAATTAGATTTTAATGCAAATTAAAAAGCTATCAAATACTGAAGCATTACTTTGGTTTTTCAAGCTGCTGTTTACCAGATAGTAAATATTACATAAAATAAAGTAAGTTTCTAGAAGGGGTGATTACCAATTAGTCAGATGCAACAATACTAAACTGCTCTTGTTTACTTTTTTGCAGGGTACGGTTTCGGCGGGGCACCTTACACAAGAGATTCTGCAGGAAATCCAAAGTAACACCACAAAACGTTGGAGGAACTCAGCAAGTCATGCAGCATCTACGGAAAGGAATAGAGAGATGATGTTTTGGGCTGAGACTCTCCATCAGGATCTGAAGGTTATACAGGTTCGGTTACTTCACTCCAGCTCCTGACAATCTAACCTAGGGTGAAAATTCAGTTGGAAAGTGTGTTGTTAGAGATGCTGTCTTTCAAACAAAATTGCAACTAGTTCCTAATCTGCCTACAAAGGTGAAGCATTAATGATACAACAGCTTTCAATAAACAGGCCTGGTGCCCGAGCTTACATTGCTCTATAAACATCATGAAAACAAAGGTTTGCTCTTGTGATATTTTTGAGTGGAAACTGGCAGCTGCAATTGCCAAAGCAGCAGTGATAATTCATTTAGAAAATAATGACTGTACACAAAGCCTTCTCTCTTGTTCTTGTAATAGAAAGCAGTGCAAAAACACCCCTCTTTCTTTAGAGTACTTAAATTTAAATGTCATTCTGGAAGTTGGTATTAGTCACTGTCTGCTCAATGGGAGCGTCTGGTGACTTCGAAATACGTTTTCTCTCAGCTTCCTCTATTTGCGATCGTACACTTAGGAGAGACACGGCATCACTTGAAAGGAAAACACTTGCGCTCTTAGAATGGAGAATGATGGAATTCTTGGCATGGAGAGTGGTAACTTGTCAAAAAAATGGAAAGACACAATATTCTCTGGACAGCATCCCAAGAAAGGAAGAGGCATCCTCGGGATGGAGAATGGTGGCATCCTCAGGATGAACAGAGGAATGGCAATCCCATGATTGAAGGAGACAGCAGGCACAAGATCGATGACACCCCAGGTTGAAGCATGGTGGCAACTTATGATGGACAGAGGTGCAACTGCAAGATGGCATCTCCACACGTGGAGAACCAAGGCACTCCGGATGGAAAATGATGACAAGCACACGACAGAGAGGGAGTGGTTGACCAGATCAGAGAGTGGCAATACCAGAATAGGGGAGGACAATGGCAACTTCAGAAAGCAGACTGACGCCAACAGACTAGTGATCCCCTGGAATGAAACAGTGTCAGACAGCCTCAATAATGATAAATGGTGACAGGTTCCTTATGTTACAGGAAGATTAATATAGCAACATTTTCAAAATGATGCTATCACTCTACACAATGCATAGGAGAATGGTATTATAGTAGCCACCCTGCATACAGTATCTCTATAAACTCCTTGCAATACCACCTTCCATGTTAGTGCTTGCTCTGGAGAATCAACAGATGGCCTATATATTAACACTTCTGCAGTGCAGCAGACTTTTTGAACCTGTTTACTGATGGGTTTGTCAATAATCTATGCCCACTTATTGATTTCCTCACCCCCATCCTTATGAAACCAGATAATGAGAACAAAATAGGATACAGCAATAAGAAAATGCACGACACACAATGTTATACTCCCTTCATTCTGGGAAAATGATGGATTAACTGACTATTACTTTGCAATAAATCCCAGCAAAATGACCAACAGACAAACGCATGCACAGATGCTAGAGGAACTCATCAAATCAGGCAGCATCAATGGAGAGGAATAAACATTTGACGTTTCGGGTCAAGAATTTTCATCAGGACCTGATGCATTCTGATGAAGGGTCTTGGACCAAAATGTCGAATGTTTATTCTTCTTCATAGTTGCTGCTTGACCTGCTGAATTCTTCCAGTATCTTGTACTTTTTACTCAGGATTTTTCACATCTGCAGAATCTCTTGTGTTCAGACAGGGACAGTTGACATTAACAGCATAATCCCAATGCGAAAAGTTTTAAAAATTTGATGATTCAGCACCTTAGCTTTACATATTAATCACAATTTTTTTTTGCTGACAAGACTCTTTTGAGCTTGCTTTTGAAATAATTCTCCATCTTGTGTGCTGTGCAATGTTAATTTGAAGCCAGGAATGAGGGGAGGAAAATGCAGTAGTCAGCACACGCTGCGCCATTCTGCAGTCTGCTGATTCAGGGAAGTGCAGGTGAGTTGGTTTTATTTCTTACCCCTTAAGGACTGTGGTTTGTGAACATTGGAAACCTCAGGTACAAGACCAAGGCCTAAAAGCTGAGTGGTTAAATGGTATTCCACCATTTTGGGCCCATTTTACTATTTCATTACTGGCAAGCAAATGAAAAAAATTACAGTAAGGCAAAATCTAACATAAGAAAAGCACTCTTACTAATTTGAACCACATCACTTTCTAAGGACGGCTAGATAAAAATTGTGCTTCTTAGTGATGCCAAGAGCCCCATTTCAAGTCTGGGAGTGTTAGCATGTCATGTAACCATCGGACAATGTGACACAGGGAAAGGGATGCATTCAGGCCCATGGGTATGAGCATGTATTTTCCACTTGGACCGCATTTTCCAACAGTGGCATCAGTTCTGACTGTTCGTAGTCTACAAAACTTTCATTGTATCTTGACTTCAAACATTCTTTGTCGCCATCTTCCTGTGTTAGCTGGAGGGCACACAGTTCCACTGACCATGCATGATGCCTGATGTTTGATTAGTCATTGCCTTCTATTATAAAGAAAAATTTTCAAGAGAAGCAAAAGAAAACTAATGCTCAGGTTAGTTGTTTCCAAGCTTTCTGGAAACAATCTCGCTGGAGATTATGCTCTAGTGCTATTACATCATAGCTAGTCACTATGAAATGGTACCACAACATGCAATGCATATCCACCAGGCTAGCAAAGGGATACATTGTACCACAATCATTTTAATGACAAATAGTTCTAAATGGCACATTTATAAGTTGAAAGCAGAGCTTTCTGGTTCTATCATACAAATATAATTCACCTTGGTATAAAATTCATTATCACTATGTTACTTTTAAGAAAGTTAAAATTCTCTGAAGGTAATAAACTATATTTTGGATGCAGGGACAAATACACAGCCAACACTATACATTTAATACAAGTGACCAAGTTCTCTCTTCATTTCCCTTGTCCCCATTTTCAGATCCTTCTTTTAGAACTATTCTAGTTAGAACATTTTCAAAAGAATTCTTTCAAAAGATATGCAACAAATTAACTACTGCTTCAGACACACTATCTCTTCTACCTTATTGCCTTGATGTTCCTGTTTGAGTTGGGTCTACTACTGTGAAAATCCTTGGAGTATTTTGACAGACTAAAGGCCCTAGTTCCAATGAAAATTCATTGAGCAAAATCATTTGTCTATCTACAGGTACTAGTATGCTTGTTAAAAAAGTGATTTATGGTATCTCCAGGATGTCGATATGTCACTGGAATATGATTCATAGCTACTGCCACACTGTAGTTTGATGATAAGGAACATTAAAGCAAAGGAAGACTGGTAAGTTCATTTGAACATTAGTGGCAAATATATATTTCTGTATTTAATACCTCATAAATTTTGGAAATGTAGTGAGGAGGCTTTCTCACCATTGAATGAGTGAGTTTTATGCAATTCATTGTCTCGCTGAAGCCAAAAGGCAGATAAGAGTCAACCATATTGGAATGGAAGAATGTTAGCATGGAAACAATTAGGACTACATGGACACACATACATATGGATTCACACATTCTGAAAGGTACTAATACACAAAGAACAGAATTGCATGAATAATTATCAATCTATGAGAAACTATCTTGAAATCCAAAATTTGAAGGTAGATATTGCTTTTGGATATTTACATTGTTTTCAATTAGTATTCAAGGTGTTAATATTCCAGTACTATGTCCAAGCAATTTGTCTTTTATTTATTTCATTAAAATAAATTATTCAATTTTGCTTTTGAATTGAAGGCCATCAGGCGGAATCCAATTCCTCCTTACTATTAATAATGACATGTGAATTAATTAATATAAATTATCTCAAGATGGATTTTGATTTTCATAGTATCTTAAGCAACAGAAGTGGGGAAAGAAATTTGGGAGGTGAGGATTGAAATGAATTCTGACTTACCTACACTTACCTACAATGACCTCTTTTCAAGGTCATACTCGTTTAAAAAGAGATTACCAAATGTAAAATGATTAACAAGAATTTTTCCCTAAAATGTTTTGTAAAATCAGATTTCAGTTTATACTAGTGATTGACACCCAATCAGAAAACAAATGCATCTTAGTACGAACCCTGCCTACTATTTGAAACCTCAAAGAGCTAGGCAAACATT
This sequence comes from Mobula hypostoma, assembly GCF_963921235.1. Lineage (NCBI taxonomy): Eukaryota > Metazoa > Chordata > Chondrichthyes > Myliobatiformes > Myliobatidae > Mobula > Mobula hypostoma. The sequence continues at coordinate 228,860,693 of NC_086097.1, read as the reverse complement.
GTCAATTCCAGCCAGTATAAAAGAATGAACACCATGTAGAAGCATGGGGCGCTGTCTTGAATGAGTTAAGGGTAATTTGCTTTGAACTGCTCTGCTTGGTGGCTAGTCACGAAATGGCAAGTCAGTGGTTACTGACCCGGACCACTTTGCTTTTCTAGTAAATGATAACATGCAAGAGGGTTGGGCAGGGTAATAATGGAGGTAAATCATCAAATGGAGGTATTCAGCAAACTGTGTTATAATTGCTTTTAAAACACAATTAATTTGGGAGATGTACATTTTAATCAATGTTAGGAATCAATTTGTTAAGGAGGTGAGTTTGTGAGAGTACAACATCATATATTTTGAGTTTATATATTTTATGGTGAGAATAAACTGAAAATGATAGATGCAAAATATGTTAAAACAATATGAACAGGAACAGTAAAATTAACTGATTTCCTTGAAATTCAAAAGATAAAAGACTACCAGAGAAAATAATATTTTATACAGACATGTGGGAGGAAGATTTTGTTCCAGTGCAAACGTGCCTGTAATAATGATGGAAACAATACACAAACCATTATTGATGTAAATATTATACACACTAATGGTATAATTCTGATCTGTTTTTCTCCTGGACACCATCTGAGACTTGCTTTGCCCATTCAAATCCAGAGCCTGTCTGAGGGTTCTGCTAACCTGAACTTTGATTCCCATCAGTGGCCCTTTTGAACTACTAATCCCAGCAGCCCCATCCTTAACTGAATCTGCAGTTTGCCATGTAGAAGCTGTTCATTAATCAGTCAAAGAGCTTTCCATGGCAACAGAATTCTTAATAAGGGTGTCTGCAGAGATCAGTCTTTCACCAACTACAAATTATCAATACTGATTACCAGATTGGTGCAGTGGGGAGGGATCACTGCTGTAAGCACTGCAGGGCTGGCTGCTCTCCCAGAGTTTAGTCTCCGTGTATTTGCATTGAGCTCTGTTTTAGAATGAGCGCCACGCCCTTCCCACCTTCTTCCTCACTATTCATTCTACATTTCATTTACATACAAATTTCTTCTGTTCTTTGGTCCACGCTAACTGAACATCTGTGTCTGAAGAGGGAACTAATTGAAGATATTATTAAAACTCCCAGATGGTAGTATTTAATAATGGGGCCAAAATTATAATTAGCAGCTGATTGATTCCTTATATATCTCTTCATCTTTTTTCCCCTGCTAGTTTTAAGACGTAGCCTGTCGTGAATTTCACAGGATCTGAGCAGTTCACTTATTTAATCATTGTCTTAATGGTGTCCCATTCATTAAATGGTGATCGGCTGTAATTCTGCAGACTCGTTCATTTAAGGATAAAATGACTTTTAAAAGGCTGCCTACTAGAAATTTGTATCTTATTTAGTAAATATCCATCTGTAAAATTGTCCATTTTGTTTTTACCAGCAATCTCAATCGGGTCACATAAACTGAAAAGCTGACGAATTCCAGATTGTTCCTGAATGCTGAAAGAACAGCTATATGGGTGGGGTCTGTCTGCATTGTGCTGTGTCCAGTCAGAGAGAAAAAAATCCCGAACAAGCATACCACTGCAAAAGCATTTACATTTCCCGAAGATTTCAGGGCTTACACTGCCCTTTAAAGAACGTAACCAATTATACAAAAGAATTAAAGAAAGTATAAGGTTGCTATCTTTTGTTAGCCCACGATCTATCATCTAACCGAGCTTCCAAGTGGGCTAGTCTTGGGGATAAGGGTTCATTTACCCCTACACTAGTTACTACTGATTGCAAATTATAAAACTAATTTCAGTAATTTCTGAAGTGCTACTCCCATTTCTGGGCTGGGTAATTCTGAATGAATTGCAGTTATTAATGGACCGAATATTTCAGTGAAGAAAACTGCCAATAGACTTTACAGTTAACCATTAATCGATTTAATAAACTATATATCTTAACAAATACTAGCGTAAATGAAGTACATAATCAACACAGGGAACCACACGCATACATACGTATATGTGAAAAAAGCCCCAAATCATTATATTCGAATACACTGTATTTTCTGCTGAAGAAATTCACCGTGTAGTAGAAAAGTGAGAAATTCTTACCGATTGCTGTTTTAGACATGGTGGAGGAAGCAAATACTTAGAGGCTGGAAGGGAAAAGGGTCCAGCAACAGCAGCGTAGAGAAAGATAACTGAATAAGGCACTGAGTCAGCAGTGTGGAGCTCTGGAAGGGAAAGAATACAGGCAGACTTCTATGAATAATAATCACCTGCCAAGCAAAGCAGATTGGCTGAAGAGGTCCCTTGACATGACTGGTGCATTCTCTGGATCTCCAGGCATTAAATATTGATCCACCAATGATGCTAAAGTACAAAGTGCTAGTAGACAGTTTGAAATTCAAATCAATATTGGCTCACCCCTCTTTTTCGAATGGCACATCCCGTACTATATGCTCAATGTTTGACATTAATAATTAATATTTTGGAAGCAGCAGGTTTTATAATATCTGGGATTTGTACTCTGTTCTTTTCCAGCACGCTTGTTTGGTGCTGTCCATGGTGCTGAACCGCATCTGCGGACAATCGGACATGTTCAATAGCTTTACTTCAATGTTCAAACACTACTGGGGAGAGGGAGAGGGGGAGGGGGCGCCGGTCACGCCCTCACAAATATTACATTCCGCTTTAAATTCAACTCAAAAGAACCATTTTGGATTTCATTGAACGCATAGTGAATAGGGCAATAGTTGCTATGTGGTTCTTATTTGCACCCTCTTAAATTGAAAACTGTTGGCATACACTCGAAACAAGACGTTCATCCAGCTAATTTACTTTTATCATTAAAAAAGTGGTGTCAGCGGACTTAAAGCACAGGTAAATGAACAGGAAACTCTCGTGTGTGATGGCAGGTGGCAAATAGAAAGTCCTGGCAAATTTTGAGCTCCGGTGTTCTTTAATAATTGGTATATGGATGTGGGGAGAGTTCTCCTAGTTTCAGATCGTTTGTTTCACTGGCTCCACCTTTCTTCTATTGGTGGAGCCAGGGGGACGAAAAGCTAGATAGAGCTTTCTTTGAGCTTTTTAACACGTCGTTTACTATAAAGCATTCACCGTACTTTTGATCAAAATCGAACCTATTTATAAGTGGTGGTTATAATTTAATGCGAAATCCAGGAATAATTTACTTATTCCTGGGTTTCAAAGTATGTCGGGGGGATGGCCACTTTCAACCCCACCACCACCACTGCTATTATCGCCTTCAGCTGTTTCCTCTGCTCTGCCAACAATAGCTGCTTTTATTTCCACTGTGAATATGATTATCCAATGTCCACTTGAATTTCCATTGCAATGGACACGGGATAAACGCGGTTAATGTCATCTTTCAGACCAGCCAGAATGAATTTGAACTGTATTTTTAGAAATTCCATCTGCATTTTATCCAACGTGCAAACCATCCCGATGGATTTAAATGCTGTGTTGCATTAAGTTCTTTATCTACCCTCCATAATCTAAAGGAAAATAGTTGGTATGGTTATCATCACAGCATTTAATTTCATAATGCTATCTGCATTGAAGGTGGAAATGTTAGCATTTTCCAGCTTGCTGATGTGCTAAAAGATTTTCTTACTGGTTAGTATGCAGGTACTAAATATTAAATTAATGGTATTTATTGATAAGTAACATCACTGTTAGTATTTCAGACACACAGAAAAAAATTAAAATGTAATTCAATTAAGCATGACCCAATGTGCGATGCTAGATGTAAAGCTGGATTTTTAGCTGCATTGCTGCAGATTGTGGGTGGAGTAGTGATTCAATAGAGCTGGGAGCAGCAAGTGTATGTATGTGTCCCTGAAGTGCCTGTGAATCTGGGCATGAGGCTTTATGATCTGGTATAGGAGTTCTGGTTTAAAGAATGGTTTCCTGCCAACCACAGCAAAATGTTGACTTACGACTTAATCATGGCCATGAAAATTGGAGCAATGCTAAATGAAAGACTGACTGAATCTATAAAATTGTATTATTCAACAGCAACAAATAAATCTATTTGGAAATAATATATTAGTGCAAGCAAATCACTGAATGCTGATATTTTATGTCCATGAGTTATTGGAAGCATTGTATAGCATAACAACATTTGCATCATATAGAGTCCATAAGCTGCTAGATTGCCTATATTTATTTAACATTTTTACAGCATGACTTCCTTAGGACATACATAAACAAACTAAAGATTGAAACGACACAAATTATCAATATGGAGTAAATTTCATTTATGGTTGTAGATATGATTCACAAACATAATTAGTTAATTAAATATATGCTATTCATTTCAATTGGTTAAACCAATGAGCTGTTTTCTTCAAAGTAATTAATTATTGTGTACTTCATGCCAATTTACTATATGCTTGCTGGGAAGGAAATTACTGTATGTGCAAATAGCTTTTGTTGGAAAATTTAAGCAAACCCCTCAAACACCTAGAGATGAAGGAGCAAAGTTAATGCTTGATCACAGCGCTCATTAGAAAATTTGATATAAATTTGACTAGATTCCTTGATACAAAATGAACAAACAACTGTAGCACTGTTAACTTCACTGTGAAGTGTTCTGAAATTAAATGCTGGATATAAAATGTAGTAGCAACATGTATTCTCAATGTATGCTGTGTGAAGTATTGATTCCATTCTGTCACATATATTATGCATGGCTGGAATGCTTCACAATTCAGGCCAAAATTCACTGTTCATTTTCAGTATGATTATATGGCTGCTCCCAAAGAAATCTAATTACTAATCATTTTGAAATAAAGTTTGAGCTCTCGCTTGAGACAATTGCTCATTCAGTACAGGCAGGATATTTATTTGTAGACCAGGGTGCAATTAGAATCAATGCTGAAAAACTCGGATCTACAAACAGGGCGAGAGTCAGCAGCAACAACATCTTGTATATATGTATGCTGTATTTTTCTGTTATTGTCTACTTACCCTGAATACACCTGTCATAATTTGTCACATTTTGATCTAATCTCTCCTGGTATGTCAAATTCTAGAGGAAACAGCCTCAACATAGTCAAGTGTACCACATGACTAAAATTCTCCAATTCTGGCAATATCTTCACAAATATCTGTACACACACTCCCAATAAAGGGAAGAATACTAAGTATCATTGTCAAACTGTCCATCACCCTCAGTGATCTATGTACTGCACTCTGTTCTGTTACTGTTTAAAATATCCTTACAATTTATTGTGCACCCCCTTGCCTTCATTGCTTTCCCCATGTGTATTACTGCACATTTCTCTGAATTAAATCCTATTTGCCACATTTTTTGCTCTCATGGCCAGTTAAACATTCTGTTGACAGATTTCATCTCATCAAACTTAATGTGCTATTGTATTAGCTGCAAATTTCTTCATAATGTTCCCTCCCAAATACGCCTAACTTAATCAATAAATCACAGAGAGCGCTGTGGAGATTTATAGTGAACACAATTTCAGTTATAAGCATCAAACAATAGTCTATGCTTCCTACCAGCAACAAAAATTAGGATCCTACACCACTTTCCCCTTGGCTCTGTGTTTTTAATTTTTTTTCTCCTGATCAATATGCTATTGTGACCTTACCAAGCGCAGCACCATCCAGGACAAAGCGGCCCACATGATTGGCAGCCTCTCCAACATCGAAAGCACACATTCTCCATTCCCCATTCCCAAAAACCTTTGCAGGGAGGTTGTAATGAGAAACAAAATACACATCAGTTATTCAATCACACTTAATTGGAAGCATTCCTCAAACATGAGAACTCAATTTTCAAGAAGGAACGGGCATATGAGAGCTCAAGCCACCGTACAAATAGAATATAGAAGATAAAAGAGTACAGTACAGGAACAGGTCCTTCAACCCAAGATATTGCACCAAACTAATTAAACTAATGAGCTTATCCCTTCTGCTTTCACGTGGTTCATATCCCTCCATTATTCATGTGCCCGTCTAAGAGACACTTAATCATATCTGTTTCTATCACCACCCCTGGAAGCACATTCCAGGCGCCCACCACTCTCTGTATGAAAAATTTGCTCCACTCCTCTCCTTTGAATTTTCCTATCTCACCTTAAATGCATGCCCTATAACATTTTGACCATGGGGAAAAATACTTGCTGACTCTTGTCTATGCCTTTTTATAATTTTAGAAGCTACCACTTGCTATGTACTTTCCCTTTACATCTGATCTCCCAGATTGCAGCACCTCATATACTTGGCCAGAATAAAGTCCTTATGCCATTTCTCCGCCAACTTCTGCAAATGAGCCATACGTATCCTTTGGCAATTTCTACACATTTCCAAACTGTCACCAATCTTTGTTACATCTGCAAACTAACTAATCAATAGCTTATCCTTCTTCAAACATATAAATGGCATTATCAGCAATGCACTCCAGTGCCTTGACTTCTCCAGGGGGCTAAAGAAATTTGGCATGTCCCCATCACCTAGTTGTATAGTTGCTCTTTAGAAAGTATTCTAGCCGGATGCTTCAAAGCCATTATGGATAAAGATGCACCTATTGGGTACTTTGCACCTATCTTCACATTGAAAGACACTGCAGTGTGCCAGAGGTCCGTGAGTGTCAGGGAGCAAGAGTGCGTGTCACTGCTATTACAATGGAAAAAGTGCTAGGCAAACTGAAAGGTCTGAAGGTGGATAAGTCACCTGGACCAGATGGACTACGTCCTGAGAGAGGTTGCTGAAGAGATAATGGATGCATTGGTTATGATCTTTCAAGAATCACTTGATTCTGACATGGTCCCTGTCACGTAACCTGTGACGGGTTAAAGAACCAGCAGAAATGGAAAACACTTTGGAGTCCAGTATTGCTATTAACTAATGGTATTTATTAGTAACTACGCAATACAGTAATATAAATGCAGATAGATTAAACAGGTTAGCAATGATTATATATATAAGTAAGTGTGGAAATATATGAAAACTAAGCTTCTTCAAGTCTAGGGGTAAATAGATAGTCTTACGATGATGAGTAAAGTTCAGTTCAGTTTGTGGTATTGAGTTGAGTAGTGATGGAGAGAGAGAGAGGGAGAGATTTGAGTCTTCAGGTGAGCTGATGCCATCGATCTTCCCGTTGTCCTCCGAAATCCTTCAGAGGTCACCGACTGTGACCACAACAAAGGGGACCGTTCTTCTGTGGTGGAATTATCAACCCAGGCAAGGGTTGAATACACAACTAACTCCCCACCGGTCACACCCTTTTCACACTGCAAGGGCCACTGATCGATCCGCCTGATCGATCCTCCAAAACCCACCTTTTCTGTGGGCACAACAAAGCTCATTCAGTGTCCAAAACCATGTATCTCCAGGTCTAACAGCTGACCTTCTATTTATCTCCCTGTGCAGAACACCAGCTGTCCATCAAGCAGCTCCTCCCTTCTCTTTCTGTAAGAACTTGGAAGCTGCTAGTGTCCTTGTAGAAAGTAGAAACAAACTGTGAGCAGTCTTTGCCTCTCTCTCTTTCTTTCTCTCTCTTTTTAACAAGGTGTCTGTGTTCAACAACTCTCTCTCTCTTTTCGAAGCACAGTTCATAGGGGTAATTCAGGACCCCGTCACAGTCCCAGAGGACTGGAAGATTGCAAATATCACCCCACTCTTTAAGAAGGGAGGAAGGCAAAAGAAAGGAAATTATAGGCCAGTTAGCCTAACCTCAGTGATTGGGAACGCGTTGGAACCTATTGTTAAGGAGGAGGATTTGAGATACTTGGAGACCAATGATAAAATAAGTCAAAGTCAGCATGGTTTCTACATAAAGGGAAATCTTGCCTGACAAATCTGTTAGTTCTTTGAGGAAGTAACAAGCAGGGTGGACAAAGGAGAGTTAATGGATGTCATTTACTTGGATTTTCAGAAGCATTTGATAAGAAGCCACACATGAGGCTGCTTAACAAGATAAAATCCTATAGCATTACAGGAAAGATACTAGCATGGATAATGAAATGGCTGACAGGCAGAAGGCAGGAGGTGGGAATAAAAGGGTCCTTTTCTGGGTGGCTGCCAGTGACTAGTGGTGCTTCTCGGGGGCCCTTATTGGGAGTGCTGCTTTTCATTGTTTGTCAGTGATTTAGATAATGGAATTGATGGCTTTGTGGAAAAGTTTTCAGATAATATGAAGGTAGGTGGAAGGACAGGTAATGCTGGAGTGATTGCAGCAGGACTTAGACAAATTGGAAGACTGGACAAAAAAGTGGCAGGTAGAATTCAGTGTTGGAAAGTGTTGTATGATAATGCATTTTGGCAAAAGGTACAATAGTGCAGACTATTATCTAAATGGGGAGAAGGTTCAAAGATCAGAGGTGCAGAGGGACTTAGGAGTCCTCATGCAAAATTCCCAGAAAAATTATTTACAGGTCAAGTCTGTGGTAAAGAAAGCAAATGCAATGTTGGCATTTATTTCAAGGGGAATAGAATATAAAAGCAAAGAGATAATGCTGTGCCATTATAAGACACTAGTCAGGCCGCGCTTGGAGTATTGTCAACTGTTTTCGGCCCCACATCTCAGAAGGGATGTGTTGTCATTGGAGACAGTCTAGAGGAGGTTCACAAGGATGATTCTGGGAATGAAGGAGTTAACATATGAGGATTGTTTGGCAGCTTTGGGCCTGTACTCACTGGTATTTAGAAGAATGCAGGGGATCTCATTGAAACCTACTGAGTGCTGAAAGGACCAGATAGGGTGAATGTGAAGAGGATGTAAACAAGTTCATGTAAACAATATCCACTGCTTTACCTTCATCGGTCTTTATGGACACCTCCTCAAAAAATCTCAGTCAAGTTAGTAAATCATGACTTGGCCCATACAAAGCCATGTTGACTGTTCCTAATTAAGCCACACCTTTTCCAAACAGTCATAAATCCTGTCCCTAAGAATTCTCTCCAACATCGGTATCACTAAAGTAGGACTCTCCAGTCTATAATTTCCGGGAGTCTTCCTACTTCCCTTCTTGAACAAAGGAGTGACATTAGCTACTATCCAGTCCTCTGGGACTTTGGCAGTGGTTAGGGAGGACACAAGGAACTTGGTCAATCCCCATGAGTCTCATTTCTTGCCTCTCTCAATAACCTAGGCCAGTTGTCCCCAACCTTCGGGCTGCGAAGCATGCAGGGGTGCAGCGGTAGCTGGAACGCACCCAGCACATCTTTAAGAGAAAAGCTGAAATAAACAAGCTAATTAATTAGGTGCCGCCCGGCACATAACATTGGCCCAGATCAGAGGCGATTGCTGATCTCACTTGCTCTACGCGATGTTCACTCCTCTTTCCAGGGCGCTGGAGCCTTTAGCTGTTCCATTATTTGGTCAATTTAAACGCCAGCCCAGACAGGTTGAAAAGACAGGGCTGTCAGGATGGAGGTGACATACTGAATCTACACAAACTTCTAATAAAGTATAGGCACTGCCGTGCTTTCTTTGTAATGACAGTTACATGCTGGTCCCAGGACAGATCCTCTGACACTTTTCAGAGAGAAACATCGATCCTTAATGCCGAAGAATTTAAAGTTATTGACCCTCTCCACCTCAGTTCCTCTAATGAAGACTGGCTTCTGGGTGGCACCTAATTAATTAGCTTGTTTATTTTGGCTTTTTTCTTAAAGATATGCTGGGTGTGCTCCAGCTACTGCTACAACCCTGCATGCTCCGCGTCCCGGTATTAGTCCATGGCCCAGAGGTTTGGGACCACTGACCTAGGGTATATCCCATCAGGCCCTGAGGATATAACCACCTCAATGTCCTTTAAGATACCTAGCCGGGGAAATTAGCATATGCTCCATACTGTTCTATCTATCCTTCATTTCCTAGTCCTAGGTAAATACTGATGCAAAGTTCTCATTTAGGACCTCATTCAATCCTCCATCTCCAAGTGCATGTTCCCTCTTTTATTCATGAGTAGTCCTATTCTCTCCCAAATTATCCTCCTCCTCTTGATGTATAGAATTCCTTGGAGCTCTCTTTAATCCTACTTGCCAAGAACTTTTCATGGCCCCACTTGGCTTTCTCAATTCTCTTTTTGAGTTCTTTGGCTTCTCTGGTGCTATTCAGTTTTATCTTCCTAAACCATACATATTTTTCCTTTTTCTTTAATAAAATTTGCAACAAATTCATTATTAAGAGTTCATTTACCTTGCCATCCTTGCCCTTCCTTCTTACTGAAACATACCAGTCCTGCATTCTGTGCAGCTGGTTTCAAATAACCTCCAAATGGCATATGTGGACTTGCCCAAAAATAACCATTCCAAATTAACTCTACCTAATTTCTACCTCATATTCTCCTAATCTAGCCTCCCTCAATTTACTTTCCAACAAGGTCTATTTTTAAATCTTTATTTATATTTTTCTTAAATCTTATGTTGTGATCACTGTTTCCTAAATGTCGCTCCACTGAAAGGTTAGTGCCCTGGCAGGGTTGATTACTCTATAAAAGGACCAGTATGACCCCCCCGCCCCTCCTTTCGTTAACAATTCATATATTGTTTTAAAAAAAAACTCTGCTTGGTGCACCTAACAACTTCTACCCCATCCAATCCTCTTGTACTAAGGAAGTTCCAGTCCAATTAGGGTATGACGAATCTGTCTTTTTGCACCTTTCCCAAATCTGCCTCCATTCTTAGTCATAGTCATAATCATACTTTATTGATCCCGAGGGAAATTGGTTTTCATTACAGTTGCACCAACCAAGAATAGAGTATAAATATAGCAATATAAAACCATAAATAGTTAAATAGTAATATGCAAATTATGCCAAGAAATAAGTCCAGGACCAGCCTATTGGCTCAGGGTGTCTGACCCTCCAAGGGAGGAGTTGTAAAGTTTGATGGCCACAGGCAGGAATGACTTCCTATGACGCTCTGTGTTGCATCTCGGAAGAATGAGCCTCTGGCTGAATGTACTCCTGTGCCCAACCAGTACATTATGTAGTGGATGGGAGACATTGACCAAGATGGCACGCAACTTGGACAGCATCCTCTTTTCAGACACCACCGTGAGAGAATCCAGTTCCATCCCCACAACATCACTGGCCTTACGAATGAGATTGTTGATTCTGTTGGTGTCTGCTACCCTCAGCCTGCTACCCCAGCACAAAACAGCAAACATGATAGCACTGGCCACCACAGACTCGTAGGACATCCTCAGCATCGTCCGGCAGATGTTAAAGGACCTCAGTCTCCTCAGGAAATAGAGACGGCTCTGACCCTTCTTGTAGACAGCCTCAGTGTTCTTTGACCAGTCCAGTTTATTGTCAATTCGTATCCCCAGGTACTTGTAATCCTCCACCATGTCCACACTGACACCCTGAATGGAAACAAGGGTCACCGGTGCCTTAGCCCTCTTCAGTGCATTCTCCAATGCTCCGTTGGTTATAGGGTGGGCTGGTCTATGGTATAGTTCCATCAGAGTGATTGTATATTCATAATTTTAAGTTCTATCCCCATAGACTCTGAACTGGGAATTTTACACATTTTCTGGCTCTAGATCCTGGAAGTGCCTAACAAACAACAGAGTGGGATAACAGGCTGCAACTCAAGCAGCTGGCTTCACCACCACTTTCTCAAGCGCAATTAATGATGAACAGTCGATGCTGGTCATGCCAACTACATCTTTATCCGGAAAAAATAAATTAAAGGAAATCTATGAAGTAAATCAAGCATGACCTTCCTCAAAACTGCACAGGGACAGGCTTGCTTGTGGGTTGGCAACATGGTGACCGTCTCTCCCTTTCCCAAGTGAGGTTCGTCATAAAGGGGAAGAAATAAGGGATGGTTTTGGGGACAGACAGGGGATTTAGGGATCAGGTTAGGGTTTAGGGCCGGGGATGTGGGGGAGTTGGAGGCTAGGCCAGGATCTAAGCCTCTGCTTCACATTTGAAGGTCAGTAATATGGATGTGGTGAAGCCCGAAGGACGATTGGAAGTCCAGAAGTTGAAGACTGATATTTGGACCCCCCCTTGTCTGCAAGTCCTTCGGGGATGATGAAGCCCAGTGTCAGCGATTGCCAGAGGTTGGAGGTCAAAGAAGATGGCCTGCCTTAGAGTTAGGCGACTGTGTAAGTGTGTGGGAGGGTGGGAGGGAGAAACGGGGCTTGTTTTGCTGTTGTTGCTTTGTCATTTGGTATGTTCTGTTTTCTGTTCTGTGTTGTTCTGCCTTGCATGCTGGAAAAGCTATGTTGGCGCTTGAATGTGTGGTGACACTTGCAGGCCAAAGTTGCGCTAGGGGTGTTGGTTGTGAATGCAGATGATACATTTCACTGTATGTTTCGATGTACAGGCAGCAAGTAAATCTGAATCTGAATCTGAAAAAAAGAATCATTTAAAGGTAAATAAGGAAGCTAAACTTAAGTGCTGTTGCATTACATCTTTCCTAATTGGAGTCATTATATTTTGTTTAGTGTTGGCCAAAGGAAGAATCATTAAAATACACGGAATTATCTCAAATGTTTTCATCCAGTGCCATAATAAATTCTGACTCTACTCCCATTTCAGAATAATCTGAGCAAAGTTAAAAGATAGAAGAGACTGCAGATGCTGGAACCTGGAGTGAATGCAAACTACTGGAGGAAGTCCACAGGCCGAGCAACATCTGTGGGGGGGGGGGGGGGGAGGAATTGTTGACATTTCAGACTGAGTGCCCTGCATCAGTGGGGTTAATATGCCCTAGGAAATAATCACACAGAAGACAGAACATTACCTGACATAGAGTGATAGGCAGGAAATCTGGCTGCACTGAGAGTGTAAGCTAGATGCTGATGCACAGTGCAAGGAAGTTAATGTGATTGAAGTGATAATGGAAGGACATTGGCAATAGGTGGTTCTTTCTGAAGATGGCAAAATCATTTCCAATGGCTAAGTGCTCTCCACAGATAATCGCATCTGAGGCCAGGTGTATGGTACTATACGCAGCGATTTGAAGCTTTATTGCAATCTTAAAAACAAAATGGAAATTATTAATTGTGGAAAGGAAAACAAAAATAAGAAGCTGTGTGTTTCGGTACAATTGAATCAAATTTTATGTTTTTTAAAAAATTAGGCCCTTCTAGCTCTTCGAGCCGCACTGCCCAGCAAGCCCCAATTAACCCTAACCTCATCACAGGATGATTTACAACGACCAACTAACCTACCAACCATTAGGTCTTTGGACTGTGGAACGAAACGGGAGGACCTGGAGAAAATCCACGCATTCCACGGGGAGGGCGTGCAGACTTCTTACAGAGGACGCCGGGATTGAGCTCTGAATTCCACCACCCCGAGCTGTAATAATTTCTCACCAACCGCTGCGCCACCGTGGCTCCCCAGTTCAAGTGTGTTAAAATGAATACCAGGAGCTGCTTAAATAGGTGGTTTGCATCACTGTCTGTCCTGTAGTTATTGCTTTCTGCACCCCGGGGCTATGTAGCTTATCATTTATTATCAGTTAATAAGTAAGGTCAGAAAGCACCTGCTTCAAATGGCAATGGAGAATGTACTTCTGGAGTAAGAAAGTGGGAGCACTATATGCAGCACACATAAAAGTTGCTGGTGAACGCAGCAGGCCAGGCAGCATCTCTAGGGAGAGGTACAGTCGATGTTTCAGGCCAAGACCCTTTGTCACGAAGGACACCAGCAACTTTGATGTGTGTTGCTTGAATTTCCAGCACCTCTTCCTAGAGATGCTGCCTGGCCTACTGCGTTCACCAGCAACTTTGATGTGTGTTGCTTGAATTTCCAGCATCTGCAGAATTCCTGTTGTTAGCACTATATGCAGATGTCTGTGGAGATATGGGTGCATTGGTGATATGAAGCCTCAACACTGTGAACTGCTGTCCTAACTGGGAACTTTTGAGGGCTTGGACTATCTGATACTGATGCACTATCAATTACTCCAAAAGACTGGAAGTAGAGTAAGTACTGAAAGGCTTTTAACAGTAAAATGGACCAGCGTCCATGCTGAGTATTTGTCCTGGACTGAGGGAGGAGCAATGGCGCAATTGCCTTTATTGAGGGGTCTGTGGGAGGAGCCACAGGAGCAGTCAGCAGAGGGGCGTGTCCAGTCATGTCCAGACAGGTAACCCAGTTACAACATATATATATGGTTTACCAGATTCACCCCTCCTTTTTAAAGAAGAGAGTCCCGCGGGGTGAAGTGACTGACAATATTTACAAGAAGTATATTTACAGGTTAAGTCTATCAGACGGTCGAGTCCGTCGCTGCGATCTACGTAGCACCGGCGATGGCGGTTGTGCTGGCTCCGGCCTGACTTCAGGTGTCAGCACATTAGGTGTCGGTAATCCCTCGTGCGTGTGCGTTGCACCCGGTATAGGAGTGTCGTGTGGTGTCTGTGTAGGGCTTGGAGTGCACGGTGTCTCATGGGTATATATATCGGTGGATACGGGGTTAATAGTCACCATGGAGTGTTCAGGGTAGGGGCCCGGTGCTCCTGCGGGCGCCAGGTTGCGGATGGAGACTGTGTCCTCCCGCCCATCAGATAAAACCACGTAGGCATACTGGGGGTTCACATGAAGTAAGTGAACCCTCTCGACTATCGGGGAGTATTTATTGCTCCTCGCATGTTTCCAGAGCAGCACTGGCCCCGGGGACGTCAGCCAAGTTGGTAGGGTGGTCCCAGTGGTCGACTTCCTGGGAAAAGAAAAGAGCCGCTCATGAGGGGTGGCATTGGTGGCCGTGCATAACAGGGAGCGGATGGAGTGGAGTGCCTAGGGAAGGACCTCCTGCCAGCGAGAGACTGGCAGTCCCTTTGACCTGAGGGCTAAGAGTGTGGCTTTCCACACCGTGCCATTCTCCTTCTCCACCTGTCCATTCCCCCGGGGATTATAGCTTGTGGTCCTACTGGTTGCAATTCCCCTAGCCAGCAGGAATTGGCGCAGCTCGTCACTCATAAACGAGGACCCTCTGTCACTGTGGATATAGCATGGGTATCTGAACAGAGTGAAGAGCTTGCGCAGGGCTTTTATAACTGACGTGGTAGTGGTGTCGGGGCAGGGGATGGGGAAGGGGAACCGCGAGTACTCGTCGATAACGTCAAAAAAGTACACATTGCGGTCGGTGGAGGGAAGGGGGCCCTTAAAGTCGACACCCAGTAGCTCAAAGGGGTGGGTGGCCTTGATGAGTTGTGCCTTTTCGGGTTGGTAGAAGTGCGGTTTGCACTCTGCGCAGACTTGGCAGTCCCTGGTCATCGTCCTGATCTCCTCAAGGGAGTAAGGCAGGTTCCGGGCTTTCACAAAGTGGAAAAGCCAGGTGACCCCCGGGTGGCAAAGATCTACATGTAGGGTGTATAGCCGGTCGATCTGCACGCTGGCGCATGTTCTCCGGGATAGGGCATCGGAGGGCTCGTTGAGCTTCCCAGGCCTGTACACGATGTCATAGTTGTAGGTGGAAAGTTCGATTCTCCACCTCAGAATTTTATCATTTTTGATTTTGCTCCACTGCTGATTATTAAACATGAATGCAACTGAGCGCTGGTCAGTTAGCAGGGTGAACCTTTTGCCAGCAAGATAGTGCCTCCAGTGCCTAATAGCTTCCACTATGGCCTGGACCTCTTTCTCCACCGCGGAGTGCCAAATTTCAGGGCCTTGAAGGGTACGGGAGAAGAACGCCACTGGTCTTCCTGCCTGGTTGAGGGTAGCAGCCAGCGCAAAGTCGGAGGCGTCACTCTCTACTTGGAAGGAAATGGACTCATCCACCGCATGCATTGCTGCTTTGGCAATGTCCCCTTTTATGCAGCTGAAGGCCGCGCGGGCCTCGGCAGGGAGGGGGAATGTGGTGGACTTGACCAGGGGGCGGACCTTGTCTGCACAGTTAGAGACCCATTGGGCGTAATATGAAAAGAAGCCCAGGCACCTTTTGAGGGCTCTGAGGGTGTTGGGAAGAGGGAGTTCCAACAGGGGGCGCATACGGTCGGGGTCAGGGTCAATGACTCCATTCTCCACAACACACCCAAGGATAGCAAGTCGGGTGGTCCCGAATACACACTTGTCCTTGTTATAGGTGAGACTGAAAGCTTTGGCCGCTTGGAGAAATTTTTGGAGGTTGTTGTCGTGATCCTGCCGGTTGTGACCGCAGATGGTGATGTTATCCAGATATGGAAACGTGGCCTTCAGTTGGCACTGGTCCACCATCTGGTCCATTGCCCTCTGGAAGACAGATACACCATTCGTGACACCGAAGGGGACGCGCAGGAATTGATAAAGCCTGCCGTCCGCCTCGAAGGCAGTGTAAGGGCGGTCCTCCGGGTGGATGGGGAGCTGATGGTAAGCGGATTTTAGGTCTATGGTCGAGTACACCTTGTACTGTGCAATCTGATTGACCATATCCACGATGTGGGGTAGAGGGTACGCGTCGAGCTGTGTGAACCTATTGATGGTCTGGCTATAGTTCACGACCATCCTATTCTTCTCCCCGTTCCGAACAACGACAACCTGCGCCCTCCAAGGACTTGTGCTTGTCTCAATGACCCCCCTCCCTGAGCGGCCGCTGCACCTCTGATTTAATGAAAGCTCTGTCCCCCGCGCTGTACCTCCTGTTTTTAGTTGCCACAGGTTTACAGTCGGGGGTCAGGTTGGCAAACAGCGATGGGGAAGGGATCCTGAGGGTGGAGAGGCCGCAAGTGGTGTCGGTAGTGCGGCAGTTGGCGTGATGTTGGGTGGTGTGTGCGGGTCGGTGTGTGTGTGTGGGCAGTAGCGGGGTTTGTGACATATCCCTACAAAACTGGGGATTTACGACAGTAATTGGTGGGAGGGGCCCATCATACTTCATTGTCATGCTTTTCAGGTGGCTCTGGAAGTTGAGCCCCAATAGCACAGGGGCACACAGTTGAGGCATGACCAGTAATGTAAAGTCTTGATATTCTGTGCCCTGCACCACTAGTGTCGCTGCACAACCCCCCCAGATGTCTGTTGTATGCGACCGGGAAGCCATGGTGATCCTCTGACTTACCAGCCGTATCATGAGTCCACAATGCTGCACCGTGTCCGGGTGGATAAAACTCTCCGTGCTGCCTGTGTCAAACAGGCAGCTTGTCCTGCACCCCTCCATCAGGATGTCTATCATTGACCTTGCCAGCTGGAGGGGAGCGCTTTGGTCGAGGGTCATGGTGGCCAGAGTTGAGTCGCTGTCTTGGTCCGGCGCAGTGGGGTGCCCTGTGAGCACTAGTGGGTCGTAGGTGGTGGGAGGTGGAGCCGACCAAGGTGGTTGTCCTCATGTCTCACACATGGTGGTGGCGTGCAGGCAAGATGGCCACCCCCATGCCTCGCACGCGGCGCTGCTCGATCCCGCTCGCGGTTTGGACTTACAGGCCTTGGCGAAGTGGCCCTTCTTTCCACAGCTGGAGCAGGTAGCTTCTCGGGCCGGGCAGCGTTTCCGGGGGTGTTTCTCAAGTCTGCAGAAGTAGCACTTTGTGGACTCGTGACTGGTAGCAGCTGTGGTCGATTTGCCGGCAGGTTGCGGGGTCTGCGGCGCCCACGAGGTCGTCGGGAGATTGCGTGCCTGGGGAGCCTCCGAGTTGTGCAGAGCAACCTCCAGCGTGTCGGCCAGCTCAATCACCGAACGTAAGGTAAGACCGGCGTGTTCCAGCAGCCACTGGCGCACATACACTGACCTGGTCCCCGTGACGAAGGCATCTCTTACTAGGAGCTCCGCATGCTCTTCGGCCGTCAGCCCCCGGCAATCGCAGGTCCGCACGAGTGTCTGTAGGGCCCGGACAAACTCAGCGCTCGACTCTCCAGGCCGCTGCTGCCGCGTTGCTAAGTGATGTCGCGCATAGGCGGTGTTTACCAGCCGCGGGTATTGTCTTCTGAGGGCACTCATCGTGCCGTCGTAGCTTGGCTGGTCTCTAATCATTGAGTAGACCCGTGGACTGAGCCTGGAAAGGAGAACTCTGCACTTCGTGGCAGACACGGTCACTTCAATCTCCTTCAGGTATGATTTGAAGCAGGCCAGCCAGAGTTCGATAGCGTTTCCTGGCTTCAGGTGCTTGGGGGTCGAGGTCTAGCTTGTCGGATCTCAGGACGTGTTCCACGCTTTAAAATTACTGTTAATAAAATTGATGCACCATCAATAACTCCAAAAGACTGGAAGTAGAGTAAATACTGAAAGGCTTTTATTAACAGTAAATGGTCCAACGTCCACGCTGCCCTGGACTGAGGGAGGAGCAGTGACACAATCGCCTTTATTCAGGGGTCTGTGGGAGGAGCCACAGGGGCAGTCAGCAGAGGGGCGTGTCCAGACAGGTAACCCAGTTACAACATATATACGTGGTTTACCACGGATACTGCATATTAACTACAGGCTCTTGAACCTGCTGTGTCCATACCAACATCTGGTACATAACTATACTAGTCTCATTCATCAGCACTTGGTCCTTCTCCGTCATGGTAACTAGCCTCCTCAGCACTGAGAACATCTTCAAAAGGCAATGCTTCAAAAAAGCGGCATCCATCATTAAGGACCCCCTTCACCCATTACATGCTCTTTTCTTATGGTGACCATCAGGGAGGAGGGACAGGAGCCTGAAGACACACACTCAGTGCTTAAGGAACAGCTTCTTCCACTCTGCCATCAGATTTCTGAACAATCACCGCCCAATTTTGCTCTCTTTGACACTACTTTTCATTTTTTTTATTTTTATATATATTTACTGTTGGAATTTATGGCATTTTTTATGTATTACACTCTACTGTTGCTGAAAAACAACAAATTTCATGACGTGCGTCAGTGAGATTAAACCTGGAACATGAGAAAGAATCCAAAGCAACACACACAAAATGTTGGATGAACTCAATGTGTCAGGCAGCATCTAGGGAAATGAACAGACAGTTGACGTTTTGGGCCGAGTCAGGACTGAAGAAGGGACTCAGCCCGAAACATCGACTATCTGTATATTTTGAGAGATGCTGCCTGACCTGCTGAGTCCCTCCAGCATTTTGTGCGTGTTGCTTTTGATATTAAACCTGATTTTGATTCTGATTGACCCATAGCCTCCATGTTTCCTGGCAAATCAAGTGTTCATCCAGATCATTCTTAAATGCTGTGAGGATATCTTCTTCCACCACCTTCACAAGTAGTGTGTTTTAGATTGCGGCCACCTTCTGGGTGAAAAAAAAATCTTCAGCTACTCACTAAATCTCTTACTTGTCACCTTCAATCTATGTCCTTAGATATCTCTGTCATAGGGAAAATGTCTTACTATTTATGCTATGTAGGCCTCTGTAAAGTCCCCGTTAAACTCCTAGTCTTCCCAATCTCTCCTCACAACTGAAACATTCAATTCCAGACAATATCCCGCTGGAGGCGGGAGGAGAAGATGGCAGCGCAACGCAGCGCGTGCAGCTCTCCGATGAAATGATATCGTATCTGTTAAATAGGGGCCGTGGACAATTCTGATTTGATGGAGACAGACGTGACAAGCACAGAGGAACATCTGGAGAAATGTCTGAAATGCCTGGTTCGCTGCCGATGCTACTGTGCGATCGAGAATCTTCGGGGGGAAGGCCCCAAAATCTCCGGCTTTGCCTGCTGCTGGCAACCGAGGCTGAGGTCGAAGGGTTCGGTTAGAAATGGTGCTCGGTGCTCGGTGTCGGAGAGCTGATCAGAGCTCGAAGTCTTCGGACGACTCAGAGTTGGACTGTGGTCGGGCATGGCAGGGAGAGTTTTTCTTTCTTCTCCCGTCTGCGTGAGATGTGGGACTTTCGAGAGACTTTGAACTTTTTTACTGTGCCATGGCCTGTTCTTCATCAAGTTATGGTATTGTTGCACTGTTGTAACTATATGTTATAATTATGTGGTTTTTGTTAGTTTTTCAGTCTTGGTCTGTCCTGTGTTTCTGTGATATCACTCCAGAGGAATATTGTATCACTTCTTAATGCATGCATCACTAAACAACAATAAAAGAGGACTGTGTGTCCTCATAATCTAATCTAATCTAATCTATCCTGATACTTATCTTCGCAAGCGGAATAAGTGCCCCTACATGTCCTCCCTCACTACCATTCAGGGCCCCAAGCAGTCTTTCCAGGTGGGGCGACACTTCAACTGTAAGTCTGTTGGCATCACCTACTGTATCTGGTGCTCCCAGTGTGGCCTCCTGTGTATCGATGAGACCTGATGTAGACTGGGAGACAGCTTCGCCGAGCACTTACACTCCATCTGCTAGAAAAAGTGGGATCTCCTGGTGACCATCTATTTCAATTCTACTTCCCATTCCCATTTTGACATGTCAGTCCATGGCCTCCTCTACTGGTGCAGTGAAGCCACACTCAGATTGGAGGAGCAATGCCATAAGACCATAAGACACAGGAGCAGAATTAGGCCATTCAGTCCATTGAGTCTGTGCTGCCTTTCTATCATGGCTGATTCTGGATCCACTCAACCACCTGCCTTCTCACCATATCCTTTGATGCCCTGACTGATCAGGAAGCGATCAACTTCTGCCTTAAACATATGCATGGACTTGGCCTCCACCGCAGTCTATGGCAGAGTATTCCTCAGATTTACTACTCTCTGACTAAAAAAATTCCTTCTTACCTCTGTTCTAAAAGTTCGCCCCTCAATTTTGAGGCTGTACTCTCTAATTCTGGATACCCCCACCATAGAAAACATCCTCTCCACATCCACCATATCTATTCCTTTCAAAATTCAGTAGGTTTCAATGAAATCCCCATGCATTCTTCAAAAATACCAGTGAGTACAAGCCCAAAGCTGCCAAATGCTCCACATATGTTAACCCCTTCATTCCCAGAATCATCCTTGTGAACCTTCTCTGGACTCGCTCCAATGACAAGACATCCTTTCTGAGATATGGTGCCCAGAACTGTTGACAATACTCCAAGTGTGGCCTGACTAGTGCTATGTTCCTCATGTTCCATCTGGGTAGTTTCTAACCTGATGGCATGAACATCGATTCCTCGAACTTCTGGTAATTGCTCCCTCCCACACCATTCCCTCATTCCCATTTCCCTCTCTCACCTTATCTCCTTACCTGCCCATAACTTTGCTCTAGTGCTTCTCCCCCTTCCCTTTCTTCCATGCTTTTCTATCCTCTCCTATCAGATTACCCCTCTCCAGGTCTCTTTCACCAATTAACTTCCCAGCTCTTTACTTCACCCCTCCCCTCTTCCAGTTTCACCCATCACCTTACACCTTGTACTTCTTCCTCCCCCAACTTCTTACTGCTGACTTCTCATCTTTTTTTCCTGTTCTGATGAAGGGTCTCAGCCTGAAACCCTGACTGTTTCCTCTTTTCCACAGATGCTGCCTGCCCTGCTGAGTTCCTCCAGCATTTTGTGTGTGTTTTTTGAATACCCTGGTGAATTTCCTTTGCACTTCATGTGAGGTTCCTTTAGCTTTCAACATCTTATCACAAGATCCAGCCAATATTACTTAATGATTCAGTTCCCTCATATGTTACATGCTTGTGTCTTTTATTTTTGCTACAGAGCAAAAAATAGATCTAATGTCTTTTACCAGAAATGAATTAATTGTTAATACAGATAAAAGGTAACACATGAAAATCATTCTGTGAACAAGTTTACTGAAGAAAATGTAAGACCCAACATTTATTCAAGTCCTAAAATATAATACTTCCTGTTTGCTTGTTCATTGATTTAATATCTGGTCTACTGATACTTTAATGTTTTATTATCATGACGATACTTCTCTCTACATCTCCAACCCTACACATCTTCAGGAGATCTAGAATCCTTCACTTTTAGAAACATGGAAAACCTACAGCACAATACAGCCCCTTCAGTCCACAATGCTGTGCCAAATTTACTTACTTTAGAAATTACCTAGGGTTACGCATAGCCCTCTATTTTTCTAAGCTCCATGTACCTATCCAGGAGTCTCTTAAAGACCCTATCGTATCCGCCTCCACCACTGTCTCCGTCAGCCCATTCCACGCACTCGCTACTCTCTGTGTAAAAAACTTACCCCTGACTTCTCCTCTGTACCTTCTTCCAAGCACCTTAAAACTGTGCCCTCTCGTGTTAGCTTTTGTCCTCTTCTGAATCCTCCACCCACTTCGCCCTCTACAGGTAGGAATAGGCCCTGAGCTTTGTAATTCCCCCACTAAACCAGTTTCACACCATCCTCTGATGTTGAAAGGCATGGACAGAGTGGATGTGGCAAAGTTGTTTCCCATGATGGGGGAGTCTAGTACGAGAGGGCATGACTTAAGGATTGAACGGCGCCCATTCAGAACAGAAATGCGAAGAAATTTTTTTAGTCAGAGGGTGGTGAATCTATGGAATTTGTTGCCACGGGCAGCAGTGGAGGCCAAGTCATTGGGTGTATTTAAGGCAGAGATTGATAGGTATCTAAGTAGCCAGGGCATCAAAGGTTATGGTGAGAAGGCGGGGGAGTGGGACTAAATGGGAGAATGGATCAGCTCATGATAAAATGGCAGAGAAGACTCGATGGGCCGAATGGCCGACTTCTGCTCCTTTGTCTTATAGTCTTATGGTTGTGGTCTTTAAGACTCTTTTTAAAAGCCATCTTGAGGTTTAAATCCCGGCGCCTGATGCAGTATATTTTTTACAGTTAATTTTTATCTGCATCATTTTGCTGGGAAGCTGGAAATCACTGTGCAAAAAGATGGTGGAGGGATATACCCTTGACACCCCTCCCCATCTAAAAAAATGTCTGGCCAAATTTTATTTTGGATTTGCAGACTAATGAAAAGTGGCACTTCTTCAGCTGATGTGGATTTGATGGGCTGAATAGCTTCCTTCTGATGTCTACATTTTTATGATTTTAGGAGAACTTCACAAACTTCTATTCACCTAAGACGTAATGAGTTTAATATTCTAAGCAAGTTCTGCAGAGTTATTTTAGTATATTTTCAATTGTAGACTACGTGCTGTTTATCTTTTGCTTCAGTTGTTAGGTGTAAGAAATCATCATTCCACCTCTCCTCTCTCATCGTATGATAACGTTGTCCTCCGTGACAAATGAACTGTGGAAAACGTTTCAAAAGCACATCAAAATCAAGTTGTTCATTCAGCTGCCGAGCAAAATGTTATTTCCACAATATAAAAAGAAGATTCATCTCTTAAAATGGTTGAGTTTGCGGCTACCTAGTACATTGAACAGCGACTCAATTAATATACAGATACATTCCACATTCAATTGGGCATAAGGAATGTGGGATTTATGCTAAAGTAGATGGCAGGCACAAATGGAGTGCATTGATTGCACCTAACTGTTAAGGCAGTTCGATAAGCTAAATGTGTTTTGTTATTATCCTCTTAAGTATTCCATTTCACCCAGCCCCCAGTTTCTATCTGTTCATTCTATTTTGCTGCTCTTTTGTTGTGAATTGTCTACTTTCATCTCACTTGAGCGGCAGACTGTCTCTTACCTGGTGGGAAGCCTCACTTGACCTATCCTTGTCTATCTTTTCTGTTTCATTATCCGTCATTAGTTCTCTTCCCTTGTCTCCTCCTTTGCTGCATTGTGAGATACTGTGCTTCAAGATTATTCCTCTTTTGTGCTATATTCCTGTGCATCCCTATTCTTCTCTACAAATGAAAATGGAATTGGGATCTGAACATTACCACAATACAAAATTGCATAGTTATTCTAACTAATTTTGCGATTCTGTGGACGCAGGAAAGAAACTCGGATGGTAGTTTGCCTCCCAGGTACCAGGATCCGGGAGGTTTCAGATTGCGTCCAAGATATCCTGCAGTGGGAGGGAGAACAGCCAGAGGTCGTGGTACATAATGGTACCAATGACATAGGTAGGAAAAGGGAAGAGGTCCTGAAAACAGACTACAGGGAGTTAGGAAGGAAGTTGAGAAGCAGCACTGCAAAGGTAGTAATCTCGGGATTACTGCCTGTGCCACATGACAGTGAGAATAGGAATAGAATGAGGTGGAGGATAAATGCGTGACCGAGGGATTGGAACAGGGGGCAGGGATTCAGATTTCTGGATAATTGGGACCTCTTCTGGAGCAGGTGTGACCTGTACAAAAAGGATGGGTTGCACTTGAATCCCAGGGGGACCAATATCCTAGCGGGGAGGGGTTTGCTAAAGCTTCTGGGGAGAGTTTAAGCTAGAATTGTTGGGGGGTGGGAACCGAACTGAAGAGACTGGGGAAGAGATGGTTGGCTCACAAATAGAGAAAGCTTGTGGACAGTGCGAGAGGGAGGATAGGCAGGTGACAGAGAAGGGACGCGCTCAGACGGACGGTTTGAGATGTGTCTATTTTAATACAAGGGGTATTGTGAACAAAACGGATGAGTTTAGAGCGTGGATCAGTACTTGGAGATATGATGTGGTGGCCATTACAGAGACTTGGATGGCTCAGGGACAGGAATGGTTACTTCAAGGGCCAGGTTTTAGATGTTTCAGAAAGGACAGGGAGGGAGGCAAAAGAGGTGGGGGCGTGGCACTGTTGATCAGAGATAGTGTCACGGCTGCAGAAAAGGTGGATGTCATGGAGGATTCTCTGTGGGTGGAGGTTAGGAACAGGAAGGGGTCGATAACTTTAATGGGTATTTTTTATAGCCCGCCCAATTGTAACAGAGATATCGAGGAGCAGATAGGGAAACAGATCCTGGAAATGTGTAATAAAAATCACAGTTGTCGTGATGGGAGATTGTAATTTCCCAAATACCGATTGGTGTCTCCCTAGAGCAAAGGGTTCAGATGGGGTGGAGTTTGTTAGGTGTGTTCAGGAAGGTTTCTTGACACAGTATGTAGATAAGCCTACAAGAGGAGAGACTGTACTTGATTTGGTATTGGGAAATGAACCTGGTCAGGTGTCAGATCTCTCAGTGGGAGAGCATTTTGGAGATAGTGATCATAATTCTATCTCCTTTACAATAGCATTGGAGAGAGATAGGAACAGACAAGTTAGAAAAGCATTTAATTGGAGTAAGGGGAAATATGAGGCTATCAGGTAGGAAATTGGAAGCTTAAATTGGGAACAGATGTTCTCAGGGAAAAGTACGGAAGAAATGTGTCAAATGTTCAGGGGATATTTGTGTGGAGTTCTGCATAGGTACGTTCCAATGAGACAGGGAAGTTATGGTGGGGTACAGGAACCGTGGTGTACAAAGGCTGGAATAAATCTAGTCAAGAAGAAAAGAAAAGCTTACAGAAGGTTCAGAGAGCTAGGTAATGTTAGAGATCTAGAAGATTATAACGCTAACAGGAAGGAGCTTAAAAAGGAAATTAGGAGATTCAGAAGGGGCCATGAGAAGGGCTTGGCAGGCAGGATTAAGGAAAACCCCAAGGCATTCTACAAGTATGTGAAGAGCAAGAGGATAAGATATGAAAGAATAGAACCTATCAAGTGCAACAGTGGGAAGGTTTGTAAGGAATCTGAGGAAATAGCAGAGGTACTTAATGAATACTTTATTGACTATGGAAAAGGATCTTGGTGATTGTAGTGATGACTTGCAGCAGACTGAAAAGCTTGAGCATGTAGATATTAAGAAAGAGGATATGCTGGAGCTTTTGGAAAGCACCAAGTTGGATAAGTTGCCGGGACCGGATAAGATGTACCCCAGGCTACTGTGGGAGGTGAGGGAGGAGATTGCTGAGCCTCTGACGATGATGTTTGAATCATCAATGGGGATAGGAGAGGTTCTGGAGGATTGGAGGGTTGCGGATGTTGTTCCTTTATTCAAGAAAGGGAATAGAGATAGCCCAGGAAATTATAGACCAGTGAGTCTTACTTCAGTGGTTGGTAAGTTGACGGAGAAGATCCTGAGAGGCAGGATTTATGAACATTTGGAGATGTATAATATAGTATGTATAATATGTTAGCTTGGCTTTGTCAGGAGCAAAATTAGGCCATTTGGCCCATCGAGTCCACTCCACCATTTTTTCATGGTTGATCTATTTTCCCTATCATCCCCAATCTCCTGCCTTCTCCCCATATCCTTTCATGCCCTGACCATTGAAGAACCTATCAACCTCTGCCTTAAATATACCCAATGACTTGGACTCCACAGCTGCTTGTGGCAACGAATTTCACAATTTCAGCATTTTCTGGCTATAAAAATTCCTCCTCATCTCCATTCTAAAATGATGCCCTTCTATTTTGAGGCTGTGTCCTCTGGTCTTAGACTTCCCCAGCATAGGAAACTATGGTGGAGGAGTCTAAGACAAAGAATTTTGGGCCGAGAGTTTTCATCAGGTCCTGATGAGAGGTCTCGACCTGAAAGATACACTCTTTATTCCTCTCCATAGACGTTGCCTGACTTGCTGAGTTCCTCCAGCATTTCGTGTGTGTTGCTTAATATAAGATGTATGCTTCTGAACAGCAACAGAATGCTAAAGTATGTGATCTGAGTGTTAAAATCTTACTTTGTTCCAGTTTGATTTAGAACTCTGAACTGTGAGGAGATTCACTGGAGGTTCTCTGAGGTATGTTTAGTATCTAACACAAAAAGGTCTGGATAAGACCAGGATGGTTTCAAAAACTGGACAGAGATTCCATGGCCTGTTTCTGTTTCCCTTTGCCCCCACCCACTACCTTCAGCCTGGAAGGGTTCTCATTCTTAGGTGGTAAGTTTCTGCCAGGCAACAGACTCGTTAAAATTTGCTTATTAGTGTCATTATAGCTCTGATGTTGTTGTGCATTGTGAATTTCTCTTGTGCTCTTTTGTAGTGTCTCAGATACTCATGGCTGAGAACATCAAGTAAACATGTTAATTTCTGACATAAAAATTGGATACCATTTAGCATGCAGAGCTCACAATCGTTTTACGGTTGAGTGGCTTAATCCCGTTTTTACTTCTTATCAACTACTTTGAAGGAGATGATGGAAGCCTGTGGTGTTCCCAACATTGGTTACTGGACCACTTGCATTTTGCAAAGTTCAAAGTAAATTTTATTATCAAAGTACATACGGTGCCTATAAAAGGTGTTCACCCCTCCTTGGAAGTTTTCATGTTTTATTGTCTTCTAACATTGAATCTCAGTGGATTTAATTTGGCTTGTTTGACTCTGATCAGCAAACAAAGATTCTTTCATGTCAAAGTGAAAACAGATCTCTACAAAGTGATCTAAATTAATTACAAATATAAAACACTAAATAATTAATTGCATGAGTATTTACCCATCTTTAATATGACACATTAAGTCATCACTGGTGCTGCTAATTGCTTTTAGAAGCCACATAATTAGTTAAATGGAGATCTGTTTTTGGAGACCTGTGTGCAATCAAGATGTTTCAACTGACTGTAATCAAAATACACCTGTATCTGGAAGGTCCAACTGCTGGTGAGTCCGTATCCAGGCAAAAACTATGCCATAAAGACAGAAGAACACTCTGAGCAACTCCATGAAAAGATTATTGAAAAGCACAAGTCAGGAGATGGATCCAAGAAAATTTCCAAGTCACGGAACATCCCTTGGTGCTTCACCAGTTGCAGCTTTATGGCATAGTGGCAAAGAGAAAGACACTGTTGAAAAAACTCACGTGTAATCACAGCTAGAGTTTGCTAGAAGGCATGTGGGAGACTCTGAAGTCAGCTGGAAGAAGATTCAATGGTCTGATGAAACCAAAATTGAGCTTTTTGGCCATCAGATTAAATGCTATGTTTGGCATAAGGCAAACACCACACATCATCAAAAGCACGCCATCTCTATCGTGAAGCATGGTAGTGGCTGCATCATGCTGTGGGGATGCTTCACTGCAGCAGGCCCTGGAAGGCTTGTGAAGGAGAGGGTAAAATGAATGGAGTAAAATACAGGGAAATCCTAAGGGAAAACCTGATGCAGTCTGCAAGAGAACTGTGACTTGGGAGAATTTTTGTTTTCCAGCAAGGCAATGACCCCAAGCATAAAACCAAAGCTACACAGGAAATGGCTTAAAAACGACAATGTTAATGTTCTGGAGAGGTCAAGTCAAAGTCCTGACCTCAATCCAATTGAGAATTTGTGGCTGGACCTGAAAAGGGCTGTTCACTCATGATCCCCATGCAAACTGACAGAGCTTGAGCAGTTTTGTAAAGAAGAATGGGGTAAGGTTGCAGTGTCCAGATGTGCAAAGCTGATAGAGACCTATTCACACGGACTCAAGGCTCTAATTGCTGCCAAAGGTGCATCTACTAAGAACTGACTTGAAGGGGTAGATTAATTCTGCAATCAATTATTTTGTGTTTAATAATAAATGTAGACAAATTTGTAGAAATTTGTTTCCACTTTGACACAAGAGTCTTTTCTGTTGAACAGTGCCAAAAAAAAGTCTTTTCTGTTGAACAGTGTCAAAAACACCAAATTACATCCACTGTGATTCAATGTTGTAAGACAATAAAAGATGAAAACTTCCAAAGGGGTTGAATACTTTTTTACAGGCACTATAAGTGTCACTAAGTACAACCCTGAGATTTATTTTCCTGCGGGCATACTCAGCAAATCTATAGAACAGTAAATCTAACAGGATCAATGAAAGATCAACCAGAGTGTACAAGACAACAAACTGTGTAAAATATATATAATTAGCAACAAATGACAAGAACATGAGATAATGAGATAAAGAATGCTTACAGTGAGATAATTGGTTGTGAGAAACATCTTAATGATGGGGCAAGTGAGTGTAGTTATCTCTTTTTATTCATGAGCCTGATGGTTGAGAGGTAGTAACTGTTCTTGAACCCGGTGGAAGCACCTGAAGTCCTGCCTGATGGCAGCAGTGATAAGAGAGCACAGCCTGGGTGCTGGGGATCTCTGACGTTGGATGCTGCCTTCCTAAGGCAGTGTTTCATGTAGATGTGCAGAATGGCTGGGAGGGCTTTACCCCTGATGTACTGGGTTGTATCCACTACATTTTGTAGGATTTTCTATTCAAAAGCATTGGCATTCCCATATCAGGCCATGATGCAGCCAGTCAATATACTCTCCACTACACATCTATAGAAGCTTGTCAAAGTTTTAGAAGTCATGCCGAAACTTCGCAAACCCCTAAGTAGAGGCATATGCTTTCTTCACAATTGCTGGTCCAGGACAGATCCCCTGAAATGGTAACAGCCAGGAGTTTAAAGTTGCTCACTTCTGATACTCCGATGAGGACTGGCTCATGGACCTCTGATTTCACATGACCTGCAGTTTTCCAACCCCTCGGTTTCCGCCATTAGCAGTTCTCCTGCCAGAACAATGTTTGTGACCAGGTCCTGCTGGAGGATACACAGCTCATGTCACCATTTCTGCCCTTATTCTTTTGCCTGTTGAACTGATGTTTGCACTTTGAGGTGACCCAAACGTCTTAATGTTTCTCCCAGTGCTTTCCCCAGATAAAATCTGGCAAGTTAAAGAATTTAACCTATACTCACTTGTCACTTAATCCATACCCTAATCAACTCATCAGTGTTCTGCCTGAAAGCAGCTGTGGTTACACCATCCCTTACATTGTGTTATCCCAATCATCTCCTCTGCAATCCACATGTAACAACTTGCAGCTAAATTTTTCCAGATAGTTTGTGTGTTAAAATGTGCTTTTAGCTTCTCATCAATCAAGTGGGACATTTATTGTACTCTGTTGAACCAACAAGCTTACTACAGCCACTTAAGTAACCGAGCCTGCCTCTACTAAGAAAGTGGCTTATTTCCATTCGCTCAATATTCTCTGTATATTGCTCTCTGCAATTTTGCTATCTTTAAAAGACATATTCAGACATTTTGAATAAATACAAAATGTTTGAAGGCAAAAATAAAGACCTGCTAATGCTGGAATCAGGAACAAACAGACAGAACGCTGGAACAACACTTTATATTCTGTCTGGGTAGCCTCCAACCTGATAGCATGAACATTGACTTCTCTAACTTCCGCTAATGCCCCACCTCCCCCTCGTGCCCCACCCGTTATTTATTTATATACACACATTCTTTCTCTCTCTCTCCTTTTTCTCCCTCTGTCCCTCTCACTATACTCCTTGCCCATCCTCTGGGTTTACCCTCCCTCCCCCTTTTCCTTCTCCCTGGGCCTCCTGTCCCATGATCCTCTCATATCCCTTTTGCCAATCACCTGTCCAGCTCTTGGCTCCATCCCTCCCCCTCCTGTCTTCTCCTATCATTTTGGATCTCCCCCTCCCCCTCCCACCTTCAAATCTCTTACTAGCTCTTCCTTCAGTTAGTCCTGTTGAAGGGTTCCGGCCTGAAACGTTGACTGTACCTCTTCCTAGAGATGCTGCCTGGCCTGCTGCATTCACCAGCAACTTTGATGTGTGTTGCTTGAATTTCCAGCATCTGCAGAGTTCCTCGTTTGAACGCTGGAAATAACTCAGCAGATCAAGCAGTATCTGTGGAGCTAACAACAGGAATTCTGCAGATGCTGGAAATTCAAGCAACACACATCAAAGTTGCTGGTGAACGCAGCAGGCCAGGCAGCATCTCTAGGAAGAGGTACAGTCGACGTTTCAGGCCGAGACCCTTCGTCCAAGGGTCTCGGCCTGAAACATCGACTGTACCTCTTCCTGGAGATGCTGCCTGGCCTGCTGCATTCACCAGCAACTTTGATCTGTGGAGCTAAGTTGGCATTTCAGATCAACACCCTGCATCAGAACCTAATGCAAAGACTTGACCTGAAATCTTTTGCCTCCTTGGGTGTTGTGTTAGGTCTGCTGAATTCCTCCAGCATTCTGTTTTTTAAAATTTTAATACTGTATGGAAATTTACCATCTTTACTCGGTCTGGCTGATATGTCATCCCAGGCGAAGCAATTAACTGTTAGTTAACTATACTTAACTATGTATTTCTGCAACTGAGGGGCAGTCTTGCACTGTTAATAAGGTCCAGCTCCTGGCAACGAATAACAAGAGTAAAATTTGCTTCAACCATTCTGTGTGTTAATGAATTCCACATTCTCATCTGCCTCTGGGTAATGATGTTTCAACTGAATTCCCTATTGGAGTTTTGAGTAGCCATCTTACTTTATTGAACTGCTGGGCGTTTTCTGTTTTTATTTCATATTTCAAGCATCAGTAGGTTTTCAAATTTTCTTATATTAGTGGTTTCTAGTTATTTTCTTCCCCATGTGAAAACGTTCCCTCTTTATTGTATCAAAGCTCATTATTTTAGAGAGATATTATTTCATCCTTCCTGACTCAGTGGACAAGAAACAAAAATGTAACATGAAATAACCACATGATACAGTGTTTTAAGATAGTCAAAAAAGCTCACAAATGCACTACTTCCTCAGGAGGTTAATGAACTTTAGCATGACCCTGTTGAATCTCAGCAATTTTTTTAGAGGTGCACTATTCTGTCTGTATGCATAATGGCTTGGTATGGCAACTGCTCTGCATGTGACTGCAAGAAACTGCAGAGAGCTACGGACACAGCTCAACATATCAGAGGAACCAGTCTCCCCTCTAAGGACTCTGTCTACAATTCTCGCTGCCTCAGTAAAGCAACCAGCATAATCAAAGACCGGGCCTAACCCAGACATTTTCTCTTTTCCCTCCCTCTCCTTGGGCAGAAGACACGAAAGCCTGAAAGCGCTTACCACCAAGCTCATGGACGGCTTCTGTCCCACTGTTATCAGACTCCTGAATGGACCTCTTGTATGGCAAGATGGACATTTGAAAAAGGGATCTCGTGCTTTCCCGACATATATGATGAGTAAACACTTCTTGGGCTTCCAGGGTACAGGTATTGATTCTAATTGACGGTTCATTGACAAATTCTGCCCTCTTCATCAGGGATGATGTTTATGTACCCCCATCGTCCGTCCCTCCAATCAGGTTTCCGCTGTCACACCTTGTTTACAATCAAATTCCTGTTCTTACTTAGAGTAGGAGCTTCATCTTTGCTAAAAATCTTATTCTCTACTTTTATTTCAATGGCTTCCTTCACCAGGTAGTCCCAAAAGCCATTGGTGTGGCACAGTAGTTTTGTGCCATCAAAGTCAAGCCTATGGTGTCACGGTCCCGATCGGTTATTCCCTGGTACTCTTTAAATTTCCATTGTGTCACAATCAGGACCAATGGCTCCTTGTTTTCCTTTAATTCATTGTTTCCCCGTGTTTCTTGGGCTCTGTAATTAAAGGAACCTGATTCTCAGCTGAACAGTCAGTATATGGTGTCGGGCTTACAGCTGCTCGGTGCTAGACTGTCACCTGAGGTCACCTCACGTCACCGAAGCCAGTCCGAGCAAGTCACCTTGCCAGAGCGAGTTAAGACACATCGCTGGAGCAAGTCAAGTCTTCTCCCCGAAGCGAGTGCCAGTAAGTCGCCTCTCCTCGCCAGAGCCAGCTTGTCAAGTTACGGCGCCTGAGCGAGCCTGCTATGCTACCTCGCTGGAGCGGATCCGTCAAGTTAACCTGCCAGACTGAGTTAAGAGTCGCTGTCTGTAGTTCTAGGGCCGAGTCGGGAGCTCACCACTATTTGCAGCCACTTCATGCCAAGATAAAAGAACCATCTATCGTTGTGTGGTTTTGTCTTTTCGTGTCCTCATCTCTGCTGGGTAGGTCCGGCCGTTTGACGCTACCCTGAGTGGAGAACTGCCTCTTCGTGTTCTGTGTTCTGTGTCCTGTATCCAAGGAAGAGTGCTGGCTCTGTGTCCTGCATCCAGGAAGAGTCCTGGTTCTGCGTTCCGATGTTCCGAGTTCCAAGTCCAGGCTCCGATGTTTCGAGTTCCAAAACCAGGCTCCGATGTTCCAAGTTCCAAGTTCCAAGTCCAAGTCCAGGTCCCGAGTTCCAAGTCCCAGTCCAAGTCTGGGTCCAGAGTCCCAGGAGAAGCCCAATCCAAGTCCAAGTCCGGGTCCCGAGTCCCAGTCCAAGCCCAGGCCCTGAGTTCCAGTCTACGTCCAGGGTCTGAGCCCAACTCTAGTCACCCATATTCCCGCTTCTGCTTCATGCACTCCTTGATGTCTCTCTGTAGAATCTTTGCTTCCCTGCTTTCCTAGTAACTATTAATAAACTCCACTTTTGTTAACGCTGGAAAACGTGTTTGTGTCCTGCATTTGGGTCCACCCGTGCCCCGCACTTGTGACAGAACGGTCTAGCCGAACATGGATCTAGCAGACACAAACACTGTTTTCCAAACTCTCGCTAGCCAGACTCTCCTACTGGAACCCTGCCCAGAGTGCAACTTACAGAATTCAAGAAAGTGACTCGAAGTTCCCAGGTATCAGTTTAGAAAAAATTGTGCAATTACAACGTCAGTTACAAAAGGTCAATGTGTTCTTAGGCTCCAATGTTCTGAGTTCCCAGTCCAAGTCCGGGTCCCGAGTCCCAGGCCCTGAGTCCAAGTCTAAGTCCAGGGTCCGAGCCCAACTCTCACCACCCAGGTGGATTCAGAATTAGCTTGCCTGCAGAAAGCAGAGGGTCGTGGTGGAGGGAGTACATTCGGATTGGAGGGTTGTGACTAGTGGTGTCCCACAAGGATCTGTTCTGGGACCACTACTTTTTGTGATTTTTATTAACAACCTGGATGTGGGGGTAGAAGGGTGGGTTGGCAAGTTTGCAGATGACACAAAGGTTGGTGGTGTTGTAGATAGTGTAGAGGATTGTTGAAGATTGCAGAGAGACATTGATAGGATGCAGAAGTGGGCTGTGAAGTGGCAGATGGAGTTCAACCCAGAGAAGTGTGAGGTGGTACACTTTGGAAGGATAAACTCCAAGACAGAGTACAAAGTAAATGGCAGGATGCTTGGTAGTGTGGAGGAGCAGAGGGATCTGGGGGTACATGTCCACAGATCCTTGAAAGTTGCCTCACAGGTAGATAAGGTAGTTAAAAAAACTTATGGAGTGTTAGCTTTCATAAGTCAAGGAATAGAGTTTAAGAGTCGCGATGTAATGATGCAGGTCTATAAAACTCTGGTTAGGCCATACTTGGAGTACCGTGTCCAGTTCTGGTCGCCTCACTATAGGAAGGATGTGGAAGCATTGGAAAGGGTACAGAGAAGACTTACCAGGATACTGCCTAGTTTAGAGTGTATGCATTACGATCAGAGATTAAGGGAGCCAGAGCTTTACTCTTTGGAGAGAAGGAGGATGAGAGGAGACATGATAGAGGTGTACAAGATATTAAGAGGAATAGATAGAGTGGACAGCCAGCGCCTCTTCCCCAGGGCACCACTGCTCAATACAAGAGAACATGGCTTTAAGGTAAGGGGTGGGAAGTTCAAGGGGGATATTAGAGGAAGGTTTTTTACTCAGAGAGTGGTTGGTGTGTGGAATGCACTGCCTGAGTCAGTGGTGGAGGCAGATACACTAGTGAAATTTAAGAGACTACTAGACAGGTATATGGAGGAATTTAAGGTGAG
This sequence comes from Mobula hypostoma, assembly GCF_963921235.1. Lineage (NCBI taxonomy): Eukaryota > Metazoa > Chordata > Chondrichthyes > Myliobatiformes > Myliobatidae > Mobula > Mobula hypostoma. Next base: position 228,826,437 of record NC_086097.1, on the reverse strand, counting down.
GGGTTATATGGGAGGCAGGGTTTAACGGTCGGCACAACATTGCAGGCCGAAAGGCCTGTACTGTGCTGTACTATTCTATGTTCTATGTTCTATGTTCACCCATATTCCTGCTTCTGCTTCATTCACTCCTTGGTGTCTCTCTGTACAATCCTTGCTTCCCTGCTTTCCTAGTAACTATTGTTACGTACCCCATAACGGGTTAAAGAACTAGCAGAAATGGAAGACACATTGGAGTCTGGTATTGCTGTTAACTAATGCTCGTTTATTAGTAATTATGCAATACAGTAATATAAATTCAGATAAATCAAACAGGTTAGCAAAGTTCATGCATATATAAGTATGGAAATATAAAAAACCCATCTTCTTCAAGCTTAGGAAGTAAATGGATACAGTCTTACGATGATGGGCAAAGTTCAGTTCAGTTTGTGGTATTGAGTTGAGTAGTGATGGAGAGAGAGAGGTGTTGTGGTTGTCCAAGTAAGCAGATGCCATCGATTCTTCCCGTTATCCTCCAAAACTTCCAAGTTAGCCAAACTTGACCAACTTAAGAGCACCGTCTTCAAGTGATAATCTACCAACCCAGGCAAAGGTCAGACACACGGGTAGACTCCACAGGGTCGCTCTTTCATGCACTAATAATCACAAATCGATTCCTGTCAATCGATCCTCAGTCCCACACTCGTGGGCACCTGAACAGAGTAGTGGTAACATCACCACACCTTAGTGCGTTCGCGTGTCCTGCGAAACAAGCAATTACGCTGGTTTAAATACTGTTGTGCTGAACACCAGCTGTCCATCAAGTAGCTCCTCCCTTCTCTCTCTGTAGGAACTCAGAAGCTGGCAGTGTCCTTGCAGAAATCCCAAACAAACTGTGAGTAGTCTTTGCATCTCTCTCTCTCAATAACAAGCTGTTTGTGCTGTACAGCTGCACGCTCTCTCTCTCTTTTTAAAAGCACAGTCCATAATGACTAACTCAGGATATCGTCACACTATTAATAAACTCTATTTTTGTTAACACCACAAAACATGTTTGTGTCCTGCATTTGGGTCCACTGGTGCCCCGCACTTGTGATATATGGCCAAAGTGAATGCTACCGCCAATTTCTCCAGGTAACCCAAATGGATACATCTCCTATGCTCTATGGTACTTGTTTCCACTGTGCACCCCACATGGCCGATATGCGCTGCTCTGCATTCATAATGAATCCTGTAACCGCCAACTGTCCTGAGTCCCAGGTCATCTTTGGCCCACATAGGCTGAGGTTTGAGCTTCCTTACAGGTTTGTGGACGGTATTAATCCAGTATTTATTCAGGATCCTGGTGATCCTTCCAGAAACTGTGGAAATACGGAGAAGACAGGTGGACTCCTGGCCTCACAATCCACCAAAAATGATCTTGCACTTTGTTGTTCACCTACACTGCACTTCTTTGTAGGGTTTACACATCATTCTGCATTGTTATTCTTTTCCTTTATTCTAGCTCAATGGACTGTGCAAAGATTTGATCTGAACAAACAGTATGCAAGACAAGTTTTTCACTTTATCTTGATACATGTGGCAACAATGACCCAATACAGGTGTTTCAAGGAGATATATCCCCTGAAGGAGGTTCCAGGGATAGGAGAAAGCAGGGTACTGGTGCAATTGGAAGCAAGGATGATGGCTAACTGGGAGCAGCAACCACAGGGGTGGTGGGTGAAAAGGATAACGTGAATTAGGATATGGGCAGCAAAGCTTTTTATCTTGATGGCTGCATGATCCAATTCAATTAGAAATAAAATTGAATACTTTCAATGCGAGCATTTTATATGAGCTGTGGAAAATGCAACTAATGTAACAGTAGATTACACCACTCATCCATCCTTGACATTACAGAATCTTGTGAATCCAGGCCCTTCGAGGGCTCATTGCTCCGTAAACCATAGCTTTTAGTCATTTATGCTGTTTTGTTATTGGAGATTTTTGTCATGTTTTGTCTGAAATGTTATCTTTTGTAAGGCTGGCATAATACATCAGCTTTTGGATGTGATTGCCTGAACTGTTCAGCGAGCAATAAAATCTGTCACTTTAATTCCCCACTTGAGATTGTGTAATTTGATGTGTGGCCCTAGACTCTAAGTAGTTTGCTGCAAAACTAGGACAATCTGCCCTGATGAAGGGTCTCGGCCTAAAAAATTGACTGTTTACTCCTTCCCATAGATGCTTCCTGACCTGCTGATCTCCTCTAGTGTTGTTTATGTTACTATGGATTTCCAGCATCTGCAAAATCTCTTGTGTTTTGGACAAAATGTGGAGGATATAAATGTGAAGGCAAAGTAAGTTCCAAAGCATATCATATAATAATGCAACACACATCAAAGTTGCTGGTGAACGCAGCAGACCAGGCAGCATCTCTAGGAAGAGGTACAGTCGACGTTTCGGGCCGAGACCCTTCGTCAGGATGACACCCGAAACGTCGACTGTACCTCTTCCTAAAGATGCTGCCTGGCCTGCTGCGTTTACCAGCAACTTTGATGTGTGTTGCTTGAATTTCCAGCATCTGCAGAATTCCTCGTGTTTATGTTCATGTAATAATGCACCTGCAATATTACACAAACACAAAATACAGCACCATGATCAGACCAATTTTCTGAAGCTAGGCTGATGTTTGAATAACTTTTGGGTGGAAGTTGAATTTACCTGGGAATGAATGTGAGGGAAAGGCAAGCAGCAACTTTTGCTTGCTGACATTAAGTTGAAACTGACTATTTTACTACCTGGCCCTCCTTTCCAATCAGTCTCCGGTGCAGGAGGAACAGAGATGGACAGAGAGGGATAGCTGAGTAGGCTCAGATTGGACCCAGAGGCTGCTCTTTGGTGAACTGGGTGGATACAATATTGTTTTGTCGTTTTCCAGGACTGGGAGTGATGCCTGCAGAGATGAGGCCATAGCTTCAATTTATTGGCCATGAAGGAATCAAAAATCTGCAAAACAGTTCATGAGTTCAAGGACAGTGGAAACAGACAACTCAAACATCTTTGTCTTTCTTGTTATCATGTAGAGGAAGGAATGGAGCCCACCATTTTGGGAGAAGAGCAATAAGATAATCTTACTTATAGCCATGGGCCCGAGCCAATAGAAGGTTGATGTAGGCCAGCCATATAAACCTGAACCAACAGAATCAAAGTGTAATGGTACACAACTGATAAGAAAAGAGGAAAAGAATGAACAATTTCGACATAAAGAAGTGAGAACCCTGGAGACTAACGTTTGCAAGGAAAACTCCCATGTTCAGGGTAAGGCAGGATTCAACTATAAACTCAATAGATTTTGCAGATACTGGAAGTTCACACCCAAAATACTGGACGAATTCAGTAGATCAGGCAGCATCTATAGAAAGGAATAAACAGTTATTGTTTCAGGCTGAGACCCTTCATCAGGACTGGAAAGGAAGAGGGAAGAAGCCAAAAGAATCAACTATTTGGCCAACAGTACCACCTCCTCCCCCCCCCGCCCCATTTTGATCTTATAATTTGAAATAGTTGTTCTGGTGAATACAGGTTCAGGAAGAACTATAGCATTCAGGAAACTAAGTTGTTGGCCAGGGGTCAAAATAAATTTTCTAGATATTTGTGAATTTTGAATTTATAGGAGAATCATGTAGTGGTTCATCTAACTTAAAAGTTGTTGGTCAGGAGCCAAAAAATTGTACAGAGGCATTATTGTTCCTCTCCCAATTAATGCTGTGAGGGCTGGCTCCCTGAGTACTTAAATATCCCAACCATTGCTCGATCAACAATACCTGGAAGCAACTGACCACAGCCGACTCTTGAGTCCGTCCGAAAACTTCGAGCCTCCGACCAGCCCTCTGACACCGAGCACCGAGCACCATCTCTGCCGAGCGCTTCGACCCCGACCCCAGCAACAGGCAATAGGCAAAGCCGAGGATTTGGGGCCTTCCCCTCCAGAGATTCTCGATCGCACAGTAGCAACAGCAGCGAAGTAGGCATTTCAGAAGTTTCTCCAGATGTTCCTCCGTGCTTCTCACATCTGTCTCCATCAAATCAGGATTGTGCATGGTACCTACTTAACAAATACGATATCAATTCAGAGCGGCTGCGCGCGCTGCATTGTGCTGCCATCTTCTCCTCCCGTCCGCCAACCTACCAACCGGCACTTCTTTGGACTGTGGGAGGAAACTGAAGCACACAGAGGAAACCCATGCGCCCACGGGGAGAACGTACAAACTCCTTACAGGGAGTGGTGGGAATTGAACTTGGGTTGCTGGTACTGTGGAGCAAGATTATAAAGTCGGGTGGGAAGATAAATGAGAAACAAGTCAAACTTCATGCGTTTGAGATCCGTGATCCAGGTCAATTGCTCACAATGACAGAAGTCAAGGAAATGATAAACTCAAAAGAAGAATGAATAGTTTTGGAAAAAGGGCTACTGTGAATCCCATTCATAAGGAAGAAGGGAAAAGAACTCCAAGGAACTATAGTCCAATTATTTTAATGACGTGATATGAAACATAAAGGGAATCTTAATCAAAGCAGTGCTATCTTGAGGCAAATTAGGGTGGATAAATCCCCAGGGCCTGACGAGGTGTTCCATTGGATCTTGTGGGAGACTGGTGCAGAAATTACAGGGGCCCTGGCAGAGATATTTAAAATGTCCTTAGCCGTGGGTGAAGTGCTGGAGGAGCGGAGGCTAGCAAATCTTGTTTCGTTGTTTAAGAAAGACTCTAAGAATAAGCCAGAAAATTATAGGCTGGTTTGCTTGATGTCAGTAGTGGGTAAGTAATTGGAAGGTATTCTAAGTATTCTAAGTATTTGCTTCAACAAGAACTGATTAAGGATGGTCAACATGGCTTTTTGTGTGTTAGGTTGTGTCTGATCAATCTTATAGAGTTTTCAAGGAAGTTCTCAGGAAAGTTGATGAAGGCAAGATTCTGTCTGCCTTACCAAGGCCTTTGACAAGGTCCTGCATGGGACCTTGGTCAAGAAGATTCAGTTGCTTGGCATTTAAGATGTGGTGGTAGATTGGATGAGACATTGGCTTTGTTGAAGAAGCCAGAGAGTGGTGGCTCTGGCTGGAAGTCTGTGACTAGTGGTGTGCTACAGGGATCAGTTCTGGGTCTGTTGTTGTTTGTTATCTATATTAAAACTGAATCATCAAATTTTCAGATGATACCAAGATTGGGGGTGCAGTGGACAGCAAGGAAGGCTATCAAAGCCTGCTGTGGGACCTGAATCAGCTGGAAAAATGGACTGAAAAATAGCAGATGGAATTTAATGCAGACAAGAATGAGGTGTTGCACTTTGGGAGGACAAACTGGGTAGGACTTACACAGTATGTGGTAGGGCATTGAGATTATGATAGAACTGAAGGATCAGGGAAAACACATCCATAATTCCTTGATAGTGGCATCACAGATAAATAGCATAATTAAGAAAGCTCTTGGCACGTTGGCCTTCATAAATCAAGGTAGTAAGTACAGGAATTGGGATGTTATGTTGAAGTTGTATAAGATGTTGGTGAGGCCTAATTTGGTGTACTTTCTACAGTTTTGGTCACATACCTACAGGAATGATGTAAATAAAATTGTCAATAGGATTGAAAGTGCGCAGAGAAAATTTACAAGGATGTTGCCAGGACTTGAAGATGTCAGTTATAGGGAAAGGTTGAATAGTTTAGGACTTTATTCATTAAATGTAGAAGAAAGAGGGGGGATTTGATAGAGGTATACACGATTATGAGGGGTATTGGTAGAGTAAATGCAAGCAGGCTTTTTTCACTGAGGTTGTGTAAGTCAGCGGTCCCCAACCACCGGACCGCAGAGCATGTGCTACCGGGCCGCAAGGAAACGATATGAGTCAGCTGCACCTTTCCTCATTCCCTGTCACGCACTGTTGAACTTGAACATAGGGTTGCCAACTGTCCCGTATTTGCCGGGACGTCCCGTATATTGGGCTAAATTGGTTTGTCCCATATGGGACCGCCCTTGTCTCATATTTCCCCCACTAAGGTAGAGCGTTCCTATGAAACCTTTCATGCTGAAATGGCGTAAAGCGAAGAAGCAATTACCATTAGTTTATATGGGAAAAATTTTTGAGCGTTCCCAGACCCAAAAAATAACCTAACAAATCATACCGAATAACACATAAAACCTAAAATATCACTAACATGTAGTAAAAGCAGGAATGATACCATAAATACACAGCCTGTATAAAGTAGAAATAACGTATGTACGTATAGTCGGGAAGATTAAGCCAAAACCGATTTGTGGGAAAAAAAATCAGCATGTATGCACATGTCACATATGCGCACATCTTGCATGTGCACACAGGTGCCCACGCAAGGCTTCATGGTCATGGTAGTCTTTCTTGGGGTAAACACAAGTGTCCCGTATTTGACTGCTACTTTTGACCCTTATTTGGGAGTGAGAAAGTTGGCAACGCTAACTGTAAAAGACATTTCGAGGTGAGTTTAACCCTACTTGAACACCCCCCCCGCCCCCCGGTCGGCCGATCTGCAAGAATATTCTCAGTATTAAACTGGTTTGCGGTGCAAAAGAGGTTGGAGACCCCTGGTGTAAGTCTACAACTAGAGGTCATATGTTAAGGGTGAAAGGTGAAATGTTTAATGGGAACATGATGGGGGTCTTTTTCACTGGCAGAAAATGATGTCACATTACAAAGGCAGTGAAAGTGGGGGAAGGCTACAGGTGTGAAGGGTCCTCAGTTGTCTTTCACTCCATGCCACTGAACCCTGACCCCGATCTACCATGGGCCATGTACTGGCTGCCCATACATTAGCCTCCTATGTTAAACAAAGTGAGGCACACGTGTTCTTCATTAAGGGAATCCACCCTAACATCCCAGATTAAGTCCTGTGATGACTCGCAAGGGGTGAAGGGGACAGAATTGTGAGGTCTGGAAGCCCCTGGTTGTGAGATAAAACACATTGGGCAGTGGGTTTTTAACTCAGTCACTGGGCTCTTGGTCTGAGGCAGAAAGAGCATTTTGGTGGCTGCAACTATTACTGAGCAGCCCTCTTTAGGATTCACTCAGCTCACCTCGCTCAGGGAAGGTTCTGGAAAAAGTGCCCTAAAAATAGCCCACCTCGACCCTTTCTGACTGGATTACTGTGCAAATAGGTATCACCATAGGCGTTCAGAACAAAGAAACATGATCGTAGGAGCCTGCAAAGTGCACACTCTGATAGATAGTGCAACCAGTGGTCGACCAGAGAGGAAAACTGTAAACATCGTCAGAGAACTGAAGAGATCCCAGATTGATCTAGCTGCTCTTTGGGCGGGCTGAAATCAGCACAAGAGGCCATTTGTTGGTGACGCAGCACGAAGTTTATAAAGAGCTTGGGAATTTTCATCTTTCTTTTGGTGGGCTGAAATCGGCACGGGGCCAATAAAAAAGGAAGGTATAGGTGGAGCGGCCATTGTTGGAGAGGCCCAGTGCAGAGCCACAGGATAGGCAGCCAGTGCAGGGAACCATTGTGTCAATCCCCTCAATAATAAGTTACTGCTTTGGATACTGATGGGGAGGGCGACATACTACAGCTTTGTGGCTCAGAAGGGAAGGGAAGAGGAAAGCAGTAGTGATAGGGTATTCCATAATTAGAGGGGCAGAAACCAGATTCTGTGGACACTCAGACAGTAAGTTGCCTCTCAAGTGCTAAGGTCAGGGATGTTTCAGAATCAGTCCATGGTACTCTAAAGGAGGAGGGTTGTTATGTCTCCCCACTCGCTGTGAAATGGGGACATATCTTTTTCCCTTATTAGGGAGAGAGAGCCATTGGTATGTTGAATTACTGGGTGAATGAGTAGTTGTTGGGGTACTGCAAGTCTGTGTCTTTACTGGTGCTTTGCTGCACGCTTGAGTGCTCGGTGGATGGCGCCGATGCTTTTATTTGCTGGTGGGGAAGGAGGATTGTTGCTTTGATGCTGCTTATGCGTGGGTGGGGGGAGCTGGGGGGTCCACTTTGGGGTTCTAACATTTAACTGTCATTCACTCTTTGGGGCACTCTGTTTTTGTGGATGTTTGCGAAGAAAAAGAATTTCAGGATGTATATTGTATACATTTCTCTGACATTAAATGTACCTTTGAAACCTTTGAACAGCCAGACGTTGCTCTACGTATTAGTGCCAATGATAGTTAGCAAAAGGGAGGAGTTACTGAAGAGGGAATATAGGGATTTGGGCAGTAGGCAGAAAAGCAGGACATCCAGTTTAGTAATCTCTGGATTGCTGCCTGTGCCATGTGCTGATAAGGGTGAGAATAGGATGATTTCACAGATAAATGTGTGGCTGAGGAATTCGTGCAGGGGACAGGGATTCAGATTTCTGGATCATTGGGATCTCTTCTGGGGAAAGTATGACCTGTACAAAAAAGGTGGTTTACACCTGAACTCGAGGGGGACCAATGGCTTTGTGGGCAGGTTTGTAGGGTGTCAGAGAGAGTTTAAATTAATTTGACAGGGGGATGGGAACTGAAGCAATAGGGCTGATGATGGGGCATATCATATACAACTAGACTGAGTGAGCAATGAGACTGTGAGGAAGGACAGGCAGATGATAGGGCAAAATTGAGGTCAGTGGGATGAGTTAAAGTGTGACAGGAGGTGAAAATCAAAAAGGGTGATGAATACAGGACTGAAAGTGTTATAACTGAGTGCTTGCAGTGTATGAATAAGGTAGATAGAATAGCAGAGCAGACTCGATGGGTTAAATGGTCTCATTCTGCTCCTATGTTTTATGGTCTTATGTTCTCTTTCTGGAACCCATCTGGTAGATAATCTTGAGGCAAATCAGAGTAGATGAATCTCCAGGACCTGACAGAGTATTCCCTCAGACCTTGAAGGAAACTAATGTTGAAATTTCAGGGGCTCTGGCAGGTATATTTAAAATGTCGATGTCTAGGGGTGAGGTGCCGGAGGATTGGAGAATGGCTCATGTTATTCCGTTATTTAAAAAAGGCTCTAAAAGTAATCTGGGAAATTATAGATCGATAAATTTGATGTCGGTAGTAGGTAAATTATTGGAAGGAGTACTAAGAGATAGGATCTACAAGTATTTGGATAGACAGGGACTGATTAGCAAGAGTCAACATGGCTTTGTGTGTGGTAGGTCATGTTTAACCAATCTATTAGAATTTTTTGAGGAGGTTATCAGGAAAGTGGATCAAGGGAAGGCAGTGGATGTTGTCTACATGGACTTCAGTAAGGCCTTTGACAAAGTCCCGCATGGGAGGTTAGTTAGGAAAATTAAGTTGCTCCACCCATATGGAACCCAGTGTTCTTCAATATCCTCTGGATATTTATGTTTTAATAATGTTATGTCTGGATAATTATGTTCCCCAAATGAGCCCTCTAATCTGTCCTGCCTGAGCACTGCTGGAATATTGATAGAGTACTACAACTCAGATGGAGTACTACTACTCAGATAGAATACTACAACTCAGATGGAGTACCACAACTCAGATAGAGTGCTACAACTCAGATAGGGTGCTACAACTCAGATAGAGTGCTACAACTCAGATGGAGTACTACTACTCAGATAGAGTACTACTACTCAGATAGAGTACTACTACTAAATATACTGAACACATTATAAAATCACAAACAACCTCTTATGCCAAAAAAAACTTGGCAGCACCCCTGATCTAAACAGAGGTATCTCACCGACTATAAGCTCTCAAAATGTGAATATCACAAGGCAGAGATGACTGCTGGACAGATCAATGCCTAATCTGCTCTACCATGGTCCATCAGCTTCATGAAAAACGTAAGGGTTCATAAGAAGCAGAATAGGACAAGACTAAAACTAGAGTGCCTGCTTGACACTGCCATGCAACAGCACTTTCAGGCCTCATTTGGGGAACATAATTATCCAGACATAACATTATTAAAACATAAATATCCAGAGGATATTGAAGAACACTGGGTTCCATTGAAAGTATAAAGTGTTGCTCCTCCAACCTGAGTATGGCCTCATTGCGGCAGTAGAGGAGGCCATAGACTGACATGTCAGAATGGGAATTGGATGTAGAATTAAAATGGGTGGCCACAGGGAGGTCCCACTTTTGCTGGCGGATGGAGCATAGGTAAACCCTCAAAGAAGGGTATAGATGATTGATGAAGAGAGCCTAACTGCGACAGCACAGCTGAGCCAGAGTTACTAACCAAAATCTCCAGAAACCTGTGAGAGAAGACATGGGGAAGCCTCCCAGTGTGAACGAGGTCCATGATGCCACCAGGAGCCCGAAAGGAAATAAAACCATTGGTCCTGACGGGATCCCAGCAGAGAACGTCAAAGAAGGTGGGCCAGCATTCCTGCACCACATAATGCCTTGCTCCTGAGGGTGTAGGGAAAGTAACAATGCCCTCAGAGCTCAGGGATGCTTTAATAGTGACCATATTCATGAAGGGAGACAAAGCAGATTGTGGCAATTATAGAGACATCTTCCTCCTGTCACCGACATATCTGACTCCTTCTGCTATCTGAAGAAATACTCACTGAATCACAGTGTGATTTCTGTCTATCTAGAGGTACGACAAACATGATCTACACAGCACTCCAATTACAGGAAAAATGCCATGAACAATGGCAAACCTTGTACTTGGCTTTCATAGATTTGACAAAGACATTTGACACAGTAGACAGCCAAGCTCTCTGGCATACACTGTCAACACATGGCTGTCCTGACAGGTACTTACGATTACTGAGGCTACTGTATGATGGCATGTCAGCCACAGTACTCACCAATATTGGCACTGAACCAGAACCCTTCACTGTCAAGACAGGAGTCAAACAGGGCTGTATCATTGCTGCCATCCTCATTGGCCGTGACTGCCTCAGGGAATCCCAGTCGTGTATAGAATGGACAACAGACTTCTCAACCTCAACTGGTTCAAGGCCAAGAACAAGGTCAGCATCACCACTATCATGGAGCTTCAGTACACTGATGACCATGCCATCCATTGCAGCGCTCTCTGAAGAAGAACTCTATGTATTCTGAATGCCTTTACCAAAGTGTATAGTGCCCTGGGTCTTTGTTTTGAATATAAAGGACACAGGTCCCATATCAGCCACCACCTAACTTGGCAATTATCCAGCCCCCATAAAGGTTGATGATATTGCCCTTGAAAATATGGACCATTTTTCCTATCTTGGCAGCATTCTCTCTTCAAAAGCAGACATTGGCTCAGGAATTAACAACCACCTGAACAGTGCAAGATTAAGAAAGGATCTTTGAAGAACATGACCTACAGGTCCAAGCAAAACTTTTGGTCTATAGAGCAGTCATCCTTCCTACATTACTATATGGAGCTGAATCATGGACCACCTACAGAGACACCTGAAAGCTCTGGAACAATAGTACCAAAGAGCCTTACGAAAGATTTTGGGGATCAGATGGAAGGACAGATGCACTAACACAAATGTACTGGAGGAGGCCAACATATACAGTATCTCCACCATGACAAAGCAACACCAACTCCAATGGATTGGTCATGTCAGCAGGATGCCTAACTCACATCTCCCCAAACAGATCCTTCACTCCCAGTTCAAGGAAGTCCCTGGTGGGTAAAGGAAATGCTTCAAAGACAACTTCAAAATCAGCCTGAAGAAATTCAACATTACATTGTAAAACTGGGAAAACTGCATTCAACAGATGCACCTGGAGGAAATCTGTTCAAAGTCGATCTCATGTTGCTGCACTACATACGAGTGACCTCCGCTGTGCTGCAACAGCTGTGAAAGGAGAGACTGGACAAGCAAAAGAACCCAGTCACCAACCATAGCCATGACTTACTCGTGTCCACATTGCAGCAGAATATGTGGATATCAGATCAGCCTCTACAGCCAACTGAGGGTCCACCATTAGACAGCTCCTTAGGAGAACAACTTACTCAACTTGAACGATTGCGCTACTAGTGCTCTAAGACTCTATGACGAGGAACTGGAGGTGCTGGTGAAGTTTCTTAGTTATGGCATCTACATGGTAGGACCAGCACGATCTATTGGTGATGCTCACTCCAAGGAACTTAGGGTGACTCGATACATGTAGGTTGCTTCTCCTATGTGTTTGATAGTTAAATATAGATGTGATACTTACAATTGTTGTGTCCAGGTTGTGTCACAAATATAGGACAACCAATAAATCCTGTAGAGGATTCAGAGGCAACCTCTTTGCACTGAGAGTTGATGGAACTCAAGCCACAGGGAGAGGTTGAAGTGAAGAGCATCAATGTGGTTAGAGGACAGCTAAATAACTATGGAAGATAAAAGAAGGATATGTTGATAGAATTACTTGAAAATACATATTGACACAGACGTTTTGGACCAAATGGCTTGTTTAATGTGTTGTAATTCTTTGTAATACAAAAAAGTTCTGAAGGTAAATTTTACAGACGTATGTGCACCTGGCTTTGAAGTATTCTCTAGGCCACATATTTTTATTTTAATTCCTTCCAGCAGCAAGAAAAGTTTTCGACTTAGCTTAGGTGCTGTTATTCTTAGTTACTTCTGGTAAGATAATAGCGTGTTCAGATGCAGCGGCCTCTCGGGGACCAACCAAAAGTGTTCCTGTATTTTTTAAATGTATTTTTCATGATCACAAGACAATGCAGGTCAATAAGAGATTCAAGTACTGCAAATCTACCCCATGAGTGAGCTGCTCGATGGTGGAGAAGCTGGTCTTTGTGGGCACCAAGTAACTGCCTGCTACAGGAAGCCATTGGAGTTGGTGCTTGAAGACTGTGTGCTCTCTAACAGCGAGTGATTACCTTTGATGTTTCTCTTGTGTTCAGAAGATCCTGTCGGGCATTGATAATGTAAAATTCTGCAAGTCCATTTCCCTTGTTTATTGGTGAGACAGATGTTGAGGGAGCTGTATGACCTTGGTTGTATTAAGAACTAGGTCTCAAGCCGTGGGCTTGCCTGTTGCAGCAGTCCAGGAGAGGAGACACCAGTGGCTGTGCAGTGCAGTGACCATGCTAGGTTGGGGGTTGGTCCAACCAGTGTTTGATCAGTGGAATGACAAGCTGGATTGCCTGCGTGTGTACATTTGTTTGCAGACTGCTGAGAACTGCTTGTTCTTGCCAATAATACCCATACACCATCAGTTTACAGCACGTCACTCAGGGACTTTGGCTACATACATATGTATTTTGTGCGACTGTATGTTTACTTTCTATCTTATATGTGCTACTGTATATGTGCCTTGGGCTGTGTATAACTGTTGGTACTGTGTTTTGCACCTTGGCCCCCGAATATTAATTTATGGTTGAATGATATTTAAACTTGAACTTAATCAAATCTTACAGGCAGCTATTTGCTGAGCAGAAAAGAAGGAGCTCTTCTTGGGTACTACCTAGCAGTCTGTTCAAATTATATTAGGACTCGAAAATATGCTTTGCATGCACTAATGAAATTGCTGCCTCATTCAGGCAGCATCCAAGATTGCTTGTACAAAAGTGTCTAATGAGGATTTTGGCAGTCAAGACTTGAACTAGAATTGATTTTATGTTTTTAAGAAACCATTTCGCCTTTTTGTAAATTCCAATTTTATCTTTCCAAAAGACCATAAAATATAGGAGCAGAATTAGGCTATTTTATCATTGCTAATCCAATTTTTCTCTCAGCCCCAATCTCCTGCCTTCTCCATGTTTCCCTCCAAACCCTGACCAATCAAGAATCTATCAACCTCTGCCTTAAACATACATAAAGACTTGGCCTTCACAGTTGCCTGTGGCAAAGAATTCCACAGATTCTCCACTCTCTGGCTAAAGAAATTCCTCCTCATCTCCATTCTAAAAGGACGTCCCCTATTCTGAGGCTGCGTCCTCGGGCCTTAGACTCTCCGACCATAGGAAACATCCTCTCCACATCCACTTCATCAAGGCCTTTCAACATTTGATGGTTTCAATGAGCTCATTCTTTTGAATTCCAGTGAATACAGGCCCAGAGCCATCAAATGCTCTTCATATGACAAGCCATTCAATCCTGGAATCTTTTTCATGAATCTCCTTTGAAACCTCTCCAATTTCAGCATATCCTTTACCAAGGCCCAAACCTGCTCACGATACTCCAAGTGAGGCCTCACCAATGCCTTATAAAGTTTCAACATTACATTGTTGCCTTTATATTTTAGTACTCTTGAAATGAATGCTAACATTGCATTTGCCTTCCTCACCACAGACTCAACCTGCAACTTAACCTTTAGGGAATCCTGAACAAGGATTCCAAAATCCCTTTGTGTCTCAGTTTTTTTTTGTATTTTCTCTCCATTTAGAACATATTTAACCCTCACATTTTTTCTACCATACACTTCCCAACACTGTATTCCATCTGCCATTTCTTTGCCCATTTTCCTAATCTGTCTAAATCCTTCTGTAGCCTCTGTACTTCCCTCCTCCTATCTTCATATCTTCTGCAAACTTTGCAATAAAACAACCAATTCCCACTCATATTTGCTCTATAATATGCCGTCCCTTTAGCTTTTATGTTGGATTTGACTTCTCTTGTTAGCCACGGTTGTGTCATCTTTCCTTTAGAAAACTTCTTCCTCTTTGGGACGTATATATGCTGTGCCTTCTGAATTGCTTGCAGAAATTCCAGTCGTTGCTGCTCATCCTTCATCCCTGCCAGTGCTCTTTTCCAATCAATTCAGGCCAACTCCTCTCTCATGCCTCTGTAATTCCCTTTTCTCTACTGTAATACTGATACATCTGACTTTAGCTTCTCATATACTTTTCTCATTTTATGTCATCTTTACTCAGTATGTATCAGAATCAAAATCAGGTTTATTATTACTGACATATGTCATGAACTTTGTGATTTTGCAGCAGTAGCATAGTGGAATACATAAAACTTACTGTAAGTTATAATCAGAAATATATTTATATAAAATAAATAGTGCTAAAAGGAAGTAAAATTATGTGGTAGTGTTCATGGGTTCATGGACCATTCAGGAATCTGATGGCAGAGGGGAAGAAGCTGTTCCTAAAATGTTGAGTGTGTGTCTTCAGACTCCTGTATGAGAGGAGGGTATCGCCTTTTGAAGTCTGCGTGTATTTACCTTATCTATACCCTTCATAATTTTTCCATACCTCCATCAAATCTACTCTAGTTCTCCTGCGCTCCAGGGAATGAAGTCTTAACTTGTTCAACCTTCCTCTATAGCTCAGGTCCTCAAGTCCTGACAGTATTCCTGTAGATTTGCTCTGTACTCTTTCAATCTTTTTGATATCATTCCTGTAGTTACTGCTGCACACTGTGAATTAGAGACAAAGAGATAAGAATATACCCAGTGCAGGCAAATTGGAATCAGATCAGAATAAGAATCGGGTTTAATATCACCGGCACATGTCATGAAATTTGTTGCAGAACTTAATAATTTTAAAAACTATGAAATACAGTAAGTATACATGTAGTTAAAAAAAGGAGTGAGGTAGTGTTCATGGGTTCAATGTCCATCAATGTCCATTCAGAAATCAGATGGCAGATGGGAAGAAGGTTGGCAGGCAAACATATAACTGAGCAATGGGAAACCTTTAAAATAGAGATACTGTATCTTTGGTTACAATTTGAACAGACTTCTTCTGAGGAAAATTTAACTCCATGGATGACCAAAATAAATAGAGACTGAAATAAAGCAAGCCAGCTGGTGGTGTAGTGGCTTTTGCACCAGACTTCGAAGAGAGTGATCCCGTGTTCGAATCCAACTGGCTCTTGGCACGCTTACTATACGTGCTGGGTTGAGCATCAAGCTAGCAACTTGGCCTCATAAAAAAAGACAGGCAAATGCTACAAAAAGGGCAAGCTTGACACTCGATGCACCACAAAGCACAGAGAGGAGCAATAAACAGCAAAATAAAGCCGTGTTAAAGGAGACATGCCTAGTACCAGGTTGAGCATCAAGCTGGTTGTAGAAAATTCACAGGGGAAATAATAAAAAAGAACAAGAGGCAAAAAAGAGCATTAGAGCAACAGCAAATATATAAAAAAAATTGAAAATTATACTCAGCAAGCATGTCTACAAGAACAGGGTTTGAAGCTATAAGGAGAGGTTGGACAAACATGGATTGGTTTTTCTGGGTAGACATCCATAAAATTATGTTAGAAGTAGATAGGGTAGACAGTCAGAGAGTGTTCCTGGAATGGTAATGTCAAATATTAGAGGGCACAGCTTTAAGGTGGGAGGGGGAAGCTTAAAGGAGATTTATAACCATGTAACAATTACAGTACGGAAACAGGCCATCTCGGCCCTTCTAGTCCGTGCTGAACTCTTACTCTCACCTAGTCCCACCGACCTGCACTCGGCCCATAACCCTCCATTCCTTTCCTGTCCATGTATCTATCCAGTTTAACTTTAAATGACAACATCGAACCTGCCTCAACCACTTCTGCTGGAAGCTCGTTCCACACAGCTACCACTCTCTGAGTAAAGAAGTTCCCCCTCATGTTAGAAACATAGAAACATAGAAAATAGGTGCAGGAGTAGGCCATTCGGCCCTTCGAGCCTGCACCGCCATTTATTATGATCATGGCTGATCATCCAACTCAGAACCCAGCCTTCCCTCCATACCCCCTGACCCCTGTAGCCACAAGGGCCATATCTAACTTCCTTTTAAACATAGCTAATGAACTGGCCTCAACAGTTTGCTGTGGCAGAGAATTCCACAGATTCACCACTCTCTGTGTGAAGAAGTTTTTCCTAACCTCGGTCCTAAAAGGCTTCCCCTCTATCCTCAAACTGTGACCCCTCGTTCTAGACCTCCCCAACATCGGGAACAATCTTCCCGCATCTAGCCTGTCCAATCCCTTTAGGATCTTATACGTTTCAATCAGATCCCCCCTCAATCTTCTAAATTCCAACGAGTACAAGCCCAGTTCATCCAGTCTTTCTTCATATGAAAGACCTGCCATCCCAGGAATCAATCTGGTGAACCTTCTTTGTACTCCCTCTATGGCAAAGATGTCTTTCCTCAGATTAGGGGACCAAAACTGCACACAATACTCCAGGTGTGGTCTCACCAAGGCCTTGTACAACTGCAGTAGTACCTCCCTGCTCCTGTACTCGAATCCTCTCGCTATAAATGCCAGCATACCGTTCGCCTTTTTCACCGCCTGCTGTACCTGCATGCCCACTTTCAATGACTGGTGTATAATGACACCCAGGTCTCATTGCACCTCCCCTTTTCCTAATCGGCCACCATTCAGATAATAATCTGTTTTCCTATTTTTGCCACCAAAGTGGATAACTTCACATTTATCCACATTAAATTGCATCTGCCATGAGTTTGCCCACTCACCCAACCTATCCAAGTCACCCTGCATCCTCTTAGCATCCTCCTCACTGCTAACACTGCCACCCAGCTTCGTGTCATCCGCAAACTTGGAGATGCTGCATTTAATTCCCTCATCCAAGTCATTAATATATATTGTAAACAACTGGGGTCCCAGCACTGAGCCTTGCGGTACCCCACTAGTCACCGCCTGCCATTCTGAAAAGGTCCCGTTTATTCCCACTCTTTGCTTCCTGTCTGCTAACCAATTCTCCACCCACACCAATACCTTACCCCCAATACCGTGTGCTTTAAGTTTGCACACTAATCTCCTATGTGGGACCTTGTCAAAAGCCTTTTGAAAATCCAAATATACCACATCCACTGGTTCTCCCCTATCCACTCTACTAGTTACATCCTCAAAAAATTCTATGAGATTCGTCAGACATGATTTTCCTTTCACAAACCCATGCTGACTTTGTCCGATCATTTCACCGCTTTCCAAATGTGCTGTTATCACATCCTTGATAACTGACTCCAGCAGTTTCCCCACCACCGACGTTAGGCTAACCGGCCTATAATTCCCCGGTTTCTCTCTCCCTCCTTTTTTAAAAAGTGGGGTTACATTAGCCACCCTCCAATCCTCAGGAACTAGTCCAGAATCTAACGAGTTTTGAAAAATTATCACCTAAACTTACCCCTAAACTTTTGCCCTTTAACTCTCAGCTCATGTCCTCTTTGTGAGGCTAGCTTTTTTTTAACATAGCTTTAGAGGGCTGGAATGTGCTGCCAAGGAAGTGATGAAAGCAACTACGATAGCAATATTATGGATTTATTATCTATGCCCGCATGAATCTCAAGGTTGTATATGATGATGTATATGTATTTTGATAATGAATTTACATTGAACTTTGAACATATTAGAGGTATTAAAACAGGCACATATAAACAAGTGGAGGGATATAGATCATTGGCATAATGATTGGCATAGATATCGTAAGCTGAAGGCCTTTCCCTGTGTCATACTGTTCTATGTTCTGTGTTTAATATTATGCGTTCTAAGAGGAGAAGTAATCCATCAAAGGAAAATTACTTTCGGAGATAGAGTGCATGACTGAAGTACTAAATGAAGCTTTACATCAGCTTTCATAAGGAAGAAGGCATTAGGAGAGCTAGCTCTCTTTATAAGTTGTACCTTGCCTCTTTTCTTGGATCCATCGGTTGCTGAAAGAAAGGGGGAAATTGCAGAGGTCCTACAATTAATTAATAATTTATTTCATGATGTGAATAATTAATCTATATAGATTAATCAATAAATCTATAAATTAATTTATAGATTCCGCTGTGGTGCCTAATGACTGGAAAATTCCAGATGTTACACCCCTGATCAAAAAGGTGTTCAGGAATAAAAGCAATCGGCTTAATCTCAGTGCTACAAAAAGCTTTTCATTGAAGGAACGTGGGCATCAGGCTGAGTTAGCATTTAATTGCCCATCCCTAAGTGCCTTTGAGAAGCTGATGGTGAGCTGCCTTCTTGAGCCGCTGCAGTCCTTGAGGTGGGACTACATCCACAATGTTGTTTATGGAAAGAGTTGCCGAACTTTTGCTCAGTGACGGTGGCGGAATAGGGCTATATTTCCATTTCAGGATTGGGTTCGGATTTGAAGGGAAACTTCCTCTGGTGGTGTTCCCATGGTTTTGCTGGCCTTGCTCTTCTAGCTGGTGTAGGCCATAAGACCATAAGACATGGAACAGAATCAGGCCATTTGGCCAATCGAGTCTGCTCTGCCATTCCATCATCCCTCTTAATCCCAATCTCCTGCCTTCTCCACGTAACCTTTGACACCCTTACTAATCAAGAACCTATCAACCGTCACTTTAAATGCACCCAATGACTTGGCAATGAATTCCTCAGATTCACCACCCTTTGGGGTATGAGCCTTCAGCTTGGAAGGTGCAGTCTTAGGTTTTATGTTCCAGAAATAAATCTAGTGCCTATCTGACAGAAATATATTATTGAGGGTTAATGAGGGATGGCTGTTAATGTGGTAGATATGAGTTTCCAGTAGATGAAGTGCTATATCATCAAAATCGAAGCAGTAGAAAGAGCTGCAGCAGTACGAATAGGAAATCAACTAAGTACAGAAATGGAGAGAGAGTAGTTCAAGCTTTTATTGGACTAAAGAGAAGTGTAAGCTGATTTCCTCAGGGGGTCAGTACTAGAACAAGTGCCTTTCTTAATATGCACTCAGTGGCCACCTTATTAGGTACACCTATACTCCTGCTTGTAAATACAAATATCTAATCAGCCAATCATTTGGCAGCAACTCTATGCATAAAAAGAATGCAGACATAGTCAAGAGGTTCAGTTGGTCAGTCCAAACATCAGAATGGGGAAGAAATGTGATCTGAAGGACTTTGACTGTGGAATGATTGGTGGTTTGAACATCTGATCTCCTGGGATTTTCATCCAATACAGTCCTTAAAGCAGGGGCTCCCAACCTTTTTTATGGCATGGTCCTCTGTCATTGACTGAGGACTCCGTGGACCCCAGGTTGGGAGCCGCTGTTCTAGAGTTTACAGGGAATGGTGTGACAAACAAAAAAAAAAATCCAGTGAGCAGCAGCTCTGTGGGCAAAAAGGCTTTGTTAATGGGACAGGTCAGAGGAGAATGGCCAGACTGGTTCAAGCTGGCAGGAAGGTGACAGTGACACAAATCACCATGTGTTGCAGCAGTGTTGTGCGGAAGAACATCTCTGAGTGCATAACCATGTTGGGCCTTGAAGTGGATGGGCTACAGCAGCAGAAGACCATGAACGTATACTCAGTGGCCACTTTATAAGGTCCAGGAGATACCTAGTAAAGTTTTGACTGAGTCTATGAGCACAGTGTGTTGAAAGTGCAGGGCAAGTTGAGAAAATGGTGATCAAGGAATAAGGACCCCAATGTTTTATAACTAGAGGCATAGAGTACACGTGTTAAGAAGTTGGTACAGTGGTGTAGCTGGTAGTGCTGTTGATTCGGGTCTGATCCTGACCTTCGGTTCTGTCTGCTTGAATCTTGTGCATTCTCCTTGTGATCGTGCGGTCTTTTACTCAGGTGCTTCTGTTTTCTCCAAAGATGTGTGGATTGTTAAGTTAACAGGCCTCTCTGTAAACCTGATAGAGGTATTTGAAATGATGAGGAGTAGAGAGACTAGAGAGAGAGAAACATTGAAGGTGTGATTGGGTTATCAAGACTAGACGACACGGACGAAAAATGATTGCCAAAAGGAGTGAAAGGAACACTCAGAAATTTCTTTTGCACGTTGAGACATAAGAGTCTGGATTGCACTGCCAATGCCGACAGCAGATACAGACTCAAAGAGAGTGAGATAATTATCTAGAAGCAAGTACTAGGGATAGGACAGCTGTGTGAGAATAGCTGGATGACACTCACATGTTTGATGGGTTTAATCATCACCCTCTGAGTAGCAACCATTTTGTGAATCTGTGAATGTCAGTGTGTGTTTAATAAGATTCACTTGACATTAATGGTCTGAAATTTATGTTCACTGAAATACCTTTTCCAAGTCATTCAACAGGTAGCAGGGGATAATGTGAAAGGTGGCATGAATCTTAATAAGATGCTGGAAATACTTCCCCTGTTGGGCAACATCTGTGGAGAGAGAAATAGACTTAAGTTCAAGTTTAATTATCATTCAACCATACATGAATATAGCCAAGCAAAACAATGTTCCTCTGGGGCAAAGTTGCAGACACACAGCACGTAGTTTTAACAGTTTGGGCCAATGACCTGTCTTGGGAGCTGGGACAAATTATACGTAAAATTAATTTAAAATTGTGACTGGTGGGGTCATGGTGTTGGAAATGGGAATGGTGGTTGGGTAGCAGAAGAAACACAAGTCCTCCCTTGAAGTTCTAGGACCGTAATAAGATCATAAGACCATAGGATATAGGAGCAGAAGTAGGCCATTTGGCTCATCGAGTCTGCTCCACCATTCAGTCATGGCTCATCCAATTCTTCCAGTCATTCCCACTTCCCTCCCTTCTCCCCATACCCTTTGATGCCCTGGCTAATCAAGAACCTGTCTATCGCTGCCTTAAATACACCCAGTGACTTGGCCTCCACAGCCACTCGTGGCAACGAATTCCACAGATTTACCACTCTCTGACTAACGTAATTTCTCCGCATCTCTGTTCTAAATGGACGTCCTTCAAACCTGAAGTTGTGCCCTCTTGTCCTAAAGACGTGTGCTTTGCCTCTAATGTCTGCTTTATAGTTTATGCACTCGTCTGATCAGCACAGAAGCACTCATGGCAAAGAAAGGGCAAGTGAGTACTTGCAGCACATCTCATCTGCATATTGGCAAGTCCACAGTCTTTCTGAGAGCTGAAAACATGTCACTATGTATGACGGAACCGGTTTGGTTAACGTGGCTCATTGGCCGAATAGCTTTCAGTGTGTTCAAGGTGTGAGGCTTGCATGTGTGAGGATGAAGAGGGCATGAATCGTGATAAAGATGATTGGTAGGGGAGTAATGGGAGTATGGAGTACTGTGTCATGGATAAGGCTAATAATGCAGATGGTGGGAACTGGCAGCTGAAGATGAATTTATTGACCTCAACCACTAGTGTGAGGTCATTGAACTTGTTGCACCAATGTATTTACCTCTCTGGGGTTTAACTTCTCCAGCTTCCTCTTCTCATCACCTTTAAAGTGCAGTCTCCAATCGAAACAGTGCTTTTTTTAATCCTCCAAAGCTTCTAGTGCAGCTCCTTTGTAAATGATATCATTGCTCATTGTCAGACACTGAGGCAACTGGAGACTTCAAGACTGACATTCATATGGTTCCATTATTAAGGAATACTGTATGGCAGCATTTGGATACAGATCAATCATAATATGCAAGAGAAAATCTGCAGATGCTGGGAATCCAAGCAACACACTCAAAATGCTGGAGGAACTCAGCAGGCCAGGTAGCATCGATGGAAAAGAGTATGGTCGACGTTTTGAGCCAAGACCCTTCATCAGGACTGAAGGAAAAAAGATGAGGAGCCAGAGTTAGAAGTTGGGGGGAGGGGATGAAGAAACACAAGGTGATAGATGAAATGGTGGGGGGGGGGGTGTGAAGTAAAGAGCTAGGAAGTTGATTGGTGAAAGAGATACAGGGCTGGAGAAGGGGGAATCTGATAGGAGAGGACAGAAGGCCATGGAAGAAAGAAAAGCGGGAGGAGCATGAGAGGGAGGAGATAGGCAGGTAAGGAGATAAGTTGAGAAGGCAGCCCATTCCACGCACTCACCACTCTCTGCGTAAAAAATTTACCCTTGACATCTCCTTTGTACCTACTTCCAAGCACCTTAAAAATATGCCCTCTCGTGCTAGCCATTTCAGCCCTGGGGAAAAAGCTTCTGACTATCCACATGATCAATGCCTCTCATTATCTTGTACACCTCTATCAGGTCACCTCTCATCCTTCGTCGCTTCAAAGAGAAAAGGCCGAGTTCACTCAACCTATTCTCATAAGGCATGCTCCCCAATCCAGGCAACATCCTTGTAAATCTCCTCTGCACCCTTTCTATGGTTTCCACGTCTTTCCTGTGGTGAGGTGACCAGAATTGAGGTCACAGTACTCTAAGTGGGGTCTGACCAGGGTCCTGTATAGTTGCAACATTACTCTTAAACTCAATCCCACAATTGATGAAGGCCAATGCACCATATGCCTTCTTAGCCACAGAATCATCCTGCGTAACAGCTTTGAGTGTCCTATGGACTTGGACCCCAAGATCCCTCTGATCCTCCACACTGCCAAGAGTCCTACCATTAATGCTGTATTCTGCTATCATATTTGACCACCAAAATGAACCACCTCACACTTATCTGGGTTGAACTCCATCTGCCACTTCTCAACCCAGTTTTGCATCCTATCAATGTCCTGCTGTAACCTCTGACAACCCTCCACACTATCCACAACACCTCCAACCTTTGTTTCATCAGCAAATTTACTAACCCATCCCTCCACTTCCTCATCCAGGTCATTTATGTACCTACCCAAATTTCTCTCATGTTGAAATCAAACCCGCATGCATCTCTTCCACCAGCAGCTTGTTCCACATTCTCACCACCCTCTGAGTGAAGATGTTCCCCTTAAAATATTTCACCTTTCACCTGTAACCCATGACCTCTAAATCTAGACTCACCCACCCTCAGTGGAAAACACCTGCTTGCATTTACTCTATCAATATCTCACACAATTTTGTATACCACTGTCAAATTTCCTCTCAGTCTCCTGCACTCCAGGGGATAAAGTCCTAACCTATTCAACCTTCCCAAGGTCCGTGAAAATATTTAATTTGGTGTCAGTTGTCTGGATTTAGTCCATGTGAAAGTTTTGATTGCACTAATCTTTAAATCGACACTGACATGGATTAAATTCTTTCCTGAGTCATGTCCAACATGTTTGTGATCAAACACCATTTATAAGATTTTATTGGGCTGGCAGTCAAATGAAAGAGCAACTGAAACAATAATCGCTGGAGACACCGGAGAGCGAACAATGCTTCCTGAAATGAACGGTTCTCTGTGCAGCAAATCAAATCAATTGGCTGCACCAACTTTAATGAGCTGTCTCTCACCCTGCAACGCTAAAGGCAATTATCTCTGATACGTATCTACCCAGAAACACTGTATACAGTATGACAGGGTGCCTGACACCAAAATCTTTTGCATACAGGAGCTGCTCACATTACTTTCGTATCCCATCAGGTCATGAGCTCTCTTGGCAGGAATCCGAGATGACATTGCCTTTGTTTCAATCACTCCAGATGGGAGATGGGGCTGAAGGGATCGTTTTGCATAACCATCAGGATATTGAAGATTGTATGTGTGCATGCTGAGTGTGGGGGGTCTGAGGAGTATGGTAAGACTGTATACTAAACGGACTATCCACTTTGGAGGGAATACATTTCATTACACAGGAGATTTATCAATTTCCAAAATGATTCTGTCACATGACTGGGTGTGCAATGCAGATTTCAGAAGCTCAGTCTCTTACCTCTGCGACATGTGCTCAGATGTGAGGGAGATCTTGTTTCTCCAATCACTTTCAAGGTTCCTCAGATGTATCGATCATTTTCAATGTAATTCCCTGTGGATATAAGTCCATGGAGCAGAGCTATCTCCATCACTCATACTAATTGGTATGAAGTTCAGTTCCTGACACAGACAGGCATATCCAAATAGCAGGTGTGATTATTTAAGATCAAATATTCAGCTTTCAGCTCATTCTGTTCAGAAGTATACACACATTTATTTTAGAATATGACTGCTTTGTAATATTACTTTACCTGTAAGCCTGCAAGATGCATTGAGGATGTTTTTAATTATGTAGGATCAAGTTCAAAGTTTTAATGTTCAAAGTAGATTTATTTTCAAAGTACATACATGTCACCATATACGACCCTGAAATCCATTCTGTTTTGGGCATTCAGAGTAAATATAAAGAAATATAATAAATAAATAAACAAACAAACAATATCTATTGAGAACATGAGATGAAGAGTCCTTGAAAGTGGCAGGATACTTGGTAGTGTGGAGGAGCAGGGGGATCTCGGGGTACATGTCCACAGATCCCTGAAAGTTGCCTCACAGGTGGATAGGGTAGTTAAGAAAGCTTATGGGGTGTTATATTTCATAAGTCGAGGGATAGAGTTTAAGAGTCGCGATGTAATGATGCAGCTCTATAAAACTCTGGTTAGGCCACACTTGGAGTACTGTATCCAGTTCTGGTCACCTCACTATAGGAAGGATGTGAAAGCATTGGAAAGGGTACAGAGGAGATTTACCAGGATGCTGCCTGGTTTAGAAAGTATGCATTATCATCAGAGATTAAAGGAGCTAGGGCTTTACTCTTTGGAGAGAAGGAGGATGAGAGGAGACATGATAGAGGTGTACAAGATAATAAGAGGAATAGATAGAGTGGATAGCCAGCGCCTCTTCCCCAGGGCACCACTGCTCAATACAAGAGGACATGGCTTTAAGGTAAGGGGTGGGAAGTTCAAGGGGGATATTAGAGGAAGGTTTTTTACTCAGAGAGTGGTTGGTGCATGGAATGCACTGCCTGAGTCAGTGGTGGAGGCAGATACACTAGTGAAGTTTAAGAGACTACTAGACAGGTATATGGAGGAATTTAAGGTGGGGGCTTATATGGGAGGCAGGGTTTGAGGGTCAGCACAACATTGTGGGCCTAAGGGCCTGTACTGTACTGTACTTTTCTATGTTCTATGTTCTATCCATAGGTTGTGGGATGGGTTCGTATTGGGCTGAGTGGTTATGTGAAGTTAACCCCTCTGGTTCAAGAGCCTGATGGCTTTGGAGTAATAACTGTTCCTGAACCTGGTGGTGTGGGTCCTGAGGCTTCTGTCCCTCCTGCTTGATGGCAGCAGTGAGAAGAGAACATGGCCTGGGTGGTGAGGGTCCTTGAAGATGCGTGTTGCTTTCCTGCAACATCACCACTTCTTGTAGATGTGCTCAGTGGTTGGAAGAGCTTTACCCATTACTTATCCACTACTTTTTGTTGGATTTTCTGTTCAAGAGCATTGGCGTTTCCATACCAGGCTGTGATGCAACCAGTCAATATACTCTCCACCATACATCCACAGAAGTTTGATGAAGTTTTAGATGACATGCCGAATCTTTGCAAAATTCTAAGGAAGTAGAGGTGCTGCTGTGCTTTTGTCATAATTGCTCTTACATGCTGGGACCCACAGTAGATCCTCTGACATGATGACACTGAGGAATTTAAAATTGTTGACCCTCTCTAGCTCTGATTCCCCCAGTGAGGAGTGGCTCGTCGACCTCGTGTTTCCTCCCCCTGAAGCCAATAATCAGGCACTTTGTCTTGTTGACATTGAGTAAGAGGTTGTTGTTACGGCACCACTCAGCCAGATTTTCATCTTCCTTCTATATGCTGATTCATCACCACCTTTGATTCAGCCTAAGACAGTGGTGTCGTCCCCACACTTAAATATGGCATTGGAGCTGTGCTCAGCCTTACATCACTTGTAAAAAGTGAGTAGAGCTGGGGTTAATAACTGTTAAGCAGGGGTTAAGTGCTGATGATGATTGTGGAGGAGATGTTGCCACAAGAAGGTTCTGAGGCCCAGGTCTTGGAACTTATGGATTAGTTTTGAGAGGACGATAGCGCTGAATGCTGAGCTGTAGGCAATGAAGAGTATGCAGATGCATGCATCTTCACTATCCAGATGTTCCAGGATTGAGTGAAGAGCCAATGAAATGGCATCTGCTGTTGACCTGTTGTGACAATTGGCAAATTGGAGCAGATCAAAGTCACTCCTCAGGAGTTTCATCACCAACCTCTCTAAACACTTTATGAAAGTGGATGTAATTGCAACTGGACGACAGTCATTGGGGTAAATTACCATGTTCTTCTGAGGCACTGGTATAATTGAATCCTGTTTGAAGCAGGCAGGTATCTCAGACTGCTGAAGTGAGAGGTTAAAGATGAACACACCAGCTAGTGGAATGGCACAAGGCTTCAGTACTCGGCCATGTACCCAGACTGGGTTGGATGCTTTCCATGGGTTCACCCTCCTGAAGGATGTTCTTATGTTGACATCAGAGACTGAAAGCACAGGGTTGTCATGGCAGTGGGAATTCGTGAAGGTTCCTCCAAGTTTTGACATTCAAAACAAGCATAAAAGGCATTGAACTCCTCTGGGAGCGAAGCCTCGTTGTCAGCTATGTCGTTTGGTTTTACTTTGTAGGAGGTGACACCATTCAAGCTTTGCCATCGCTGTCAAGCATCATTCGGTGATTCAAGTTTGGTCTGGAATTGCCACTCCATCTGTGA
Source organism: Mobula hypostoma (assembly GCF_963921235.1). Classification (NCBI taxonomy): domain Eukaryota; kingdom Metazoa; phylum Chordata; class Chondrichthyes; order Myliobatiformes; family Myliobatidae; genus Mobula; species Mobula hypostoma. Next base: position 228,799,278 of record NC_086097.1, on the reverse strand, counting down.
TATGGCTTTCCAGAAGTTGTACCTGGACCTCTTGTGTTTTACTTGGTCGCCAGACCTGAATGCCCCTGATCTGGCCCTCAGTAGACTGTGGACCTCTTGGTTCATACAGAGTTCTGGTATGACTGAATGGTTTTGTGGGGACACACTCATCTGTTTTTATAAAGTCCATGACTACCGTGGTGTATTTGTTCAGATTCTCCGATGAACCCTCGGACATGGCCCAGTCTACTGACTTGAAGCAACCAGAGAGATGCTCCTCTGACCCCCATGTCCACTTCTTTGTTGTCCTTATCTCTGGAGTCTTGCTGTTTAGCCTCTGCCTGCATGCAGGTAGGATAGCCTGATGGGTAATTTTCCCGAAGTGTGGTCTAGGGCTGGAACAGTAGGCATTCCTGATCATAGTAGAATAGTGGTTCAGTGTGTTGGGACCCCTTGTACTGCAGGTGATATGTTAGTCATAAAACACTACAGCACAGAAACAGGCCCTTCAGCCCATCCGTTCTATGCTGAACCATTAATCTGCCTAGTCCCAGCAGCCTGCCCCTGGACCATAGCCCTCCATATCCCCCTCATCTATGTACCTATACAAATCGATCTTAGATGTTGAAATCAACCTTGCATCCACCACTTGCACTGGCAGTTCAATCCACACTCTGACCACCCTCTGAGAGAAGAAGATCCCCCTCATGTTGCCAATAAACGTTTCACCTTTCACCCTTAACTCATTACCTCTAGTTGTAACCTCACTCAACCTCAGAGGAAAAAACCTGCTTGTATTTACCCTATCTATACCCCTCATAATTTTGTATACATCTATCAAATCTCCCCTCAATCTTCTATGTTCCAAGGAATAAAGTCTTAACTTATTCAGTATTTCCCGGTAACTCGGGTCCTCAAGACGTGGCAACATCCTGGTAAATTTTCTCTGCACTCTTTCAACCTTATTGACATCCTTCCTGTAGGTAGGTGACTGAAACTGCACACAATACTCTGAATTAGGCCTCAACAATTTCAACACAACATCCCATCTCTGCTACTCAATACATTGATTTATGAGGCCAATGTGGCAAAAGCTTTATTTATGACCCTATTTACTTGTGACGTCATTGTCAATGAATTATGGATCTGTATCCCCAGATCCCTCTGTTCTACCGCATTCCTCAGTGTCCTAGTGCTCAATGTGTAAGACCTACTCTGGTTGGTCTTCTGAAAGTCCAGTATCTCACACTTGACTGCATTAAATCTGATCTGTCATTTTTCAGCCCATTTTTCCAGCTGGACCAGATCCTGCTGCAAGCTATGATAGTCTCCCTCGCTGTCCAGTACACCCCCAATCTTGGTATCATCTGCACACCACTTGTCACAGGTGTCCAGTCAGAAAGGTAAACATCTACAAACACTCCCTGGTTTCTTCTGCAAAGCCAATGTCTAATCCAATTGCTACCTCAGCTTGAATGCTAAGCAACTGAACCTTCTTGACTAAGTTCCCATGTAGAAACTTGTCAAAGGCCTTGCTAAAGTCCATGTAGATAATATCCACTGCCTTGTCTTCATCAACTTTCCTGGAAACTTCCTTGAAAAACTCTATAAGATTCATTAGACACAACTTTCCGCACCCAAAGCCATTTTGACTAATTAGTCCCTGTCTATCCAAGTATTTGTATATCCGGTTCCTTAGAATACGTTCCAATAACTTTCTCACTATTGATGTCAGACTCACTGGCCTATAATTTCCTGGCTTTAGATCCTTTCCTAAACAACAGAACAGCATAAGCTAGCCTCCAATGCTCTGGCACCTCACCTGTGGCTAATGATGTTATTAATATCTCCACTAGGGCCCCTGCAATTTCTGCATTAGCCTCCCACAGGGCCCAGAGGAACACCCTGTCAGGCACTGGGGATTTATCCACCCTAATTTCCCTTGACTCAAACACCTCCTACTCTGTAATCTGTATAGGGTCCATGTCCTCTCTGCTCATTGTTACACATTTATAGACTCTATGTCTATCTCCCGAGTTGCAAAAATCCATTTAAGATCTCCCTCATCTCTTTTTGCTCCACACATAGATTACCACTTTGATCTTCCAGAGGACCAGTCTTGACCCTTGCATTTCATTTTTTTCTTAATATATATCTGTAGAAGCCCTTAGGATTCTCCTTCACCTCGTCTGCTAGAGCAACCTCATGCCTTCTTTTTGTTCTCCTGATTTCCCGTTCAGGTTCTGTTGCGTTTCTTATACTCCTCAAGTACCCCATTTGTTCTTGCCTACCTACACCTGCTACATACCTCCTTTTTCTCTTGACCAAGGTCTCAATATCTCTCAAAAACTAAGGTCCTATAAACCTACTATTATTGCCTTTTATTCCGACAGGAACATGCAAACTCTGTACCCTCAGAATTACACTTTTGAAGGCTTCCCACTTGCCAAGTACACCTTTGCCAGAAAACAACCTGTCCCTGTCCACACTTGCCAGATCCTTTCTGATGCCATCAAGATGATCTCTATTCTTCTGCTGGGCTATCCCCCAGCAGTATTCAAAGTGGTATGCTTATTACTGAGGAGAACGGCTACAGGGGTACTCTGCTCTGGCTGCCTATCCCACTATTGACAATCAACCAGTGTCCTGCACCTTGGAAGTAATTACCTCCCTGTGTCATGGAGTTCATCCAGCTCCAGCTCCAATTCCTTAGCACAGCCTGAAAGAGGCTGCAGCTGGATGCACTTCTTGCATATGTTGTTGTTAGGATCACTGGAGGTCTCCCTGCCTTCCTGCATCCCAAAAGAAGAGCATTTCACTATCCTGTCTGGCAATAAGAAAGAAAGAAAGAATAAATAATAAAAAAAAAAAATCACCTGCAGTCTACACCTCTCCTCGCTGAAGCCTCAACTCCCCACTCCAACACTGGCCCAATCACACAATGGCTGCTCCACTTAAACCTAACTTCTTTTATTGGACCTTGCATAATCCAACGTCTCCTCGGGAACTCTGATGCGCAAAGTGTGCCGACTGCCCCTGCTTGCTTCTTTTAAACTGCCTTTCCCTCTATACAATTCGATGGCTCCTCAGTACAGTGGCACGCAAAGTGTGCCGACTGCCCCCACTCGCTTCTTTTAAACTCTCTCTCCCTCTATACAATCTGATGATTCTTGGGACTATGGCAGGCAAGATGTCATCAGAACATTGATGATAATTGGACAGTGATTTCTTTAAACAAGCTTGATTGAAGTCTCGACAATGATTTGAAGGTGTAGACAATTTCTTGTATGCTAATCACTGCACTCAATACCTCAAGTACTTGCTTAACGTCGGCCTTTGGCGGCATGTAAACCATAGTCAGGATCACGGAGGAGAACTCTCTCGGTAAGTAGAATGGTCAGCACTTCATCATTAGATGTTCCAGGTTGGGGGAACAAGAGTGTGTCAAGACTGCTACCTCTGAGAACCATGAAATGTCAGAATCAGAATCAGGTTTATTATCACCAGCATGTGTCATGAAATTTGTTAACTTAGCAGCAGCAGTTCAACGAAATTGATAGTTCGTTAAGCTGGTTCAAAAATATGTTACTTAAAGGGAAAGTACAGACTGCAGATTTCGGTGTGAGTACTTTAGAAGAAGTATATTTAGAACTTTTGTAAGCTGCCCATAAAATGTTGCCATGTTTCACCAGCGCCATTTTGGATACATTTCTAATATAAACTACTTTATATCAGGGGTCCTCAACCTTTTTTGCACTGCGGACTGGTTTATTTTTGACAATATTCTTGCAGACCGGCCGACCCGGGGGGGGGCGGTGGGGGGGGCGGAGGTAGGGTTGCCAACGGACAAGAGTAGCAGTCAAATACGTTGTGTTTACCCCGAGAAAGACTACCATGACCATGAAGGCTTGCGCGGGCACCTGTGTGCGCATGCGTGACTTGCGTTTGCGTATACGTGCCAATTTTTTTCTACAAATCATTTTTGGCGATTCTGTGTGGGGGTAGGGGGTGTTAATCACGACCAGAATATAGGTGATAAGTGGCTAATACACTCAATTTTGTTTCTAAAAGGGTTTATCTAATGAATTTAATATTAAGCATACAACGCATATTTTCCTTGCATGAATATAGTGATAAGTCAATTATCAGGGGAGGACAGGGGAGCTTGAAGTAAGTGTTGAACGAACTTCCAGTAGAAGTGGTAGAGGCAGGTTCAATATTATCATTTAAAGAAAAATTGGACAGGTATATGGACAGGAAAGGAATGGAGGGTTATGGGCTGAGTGCAGGTCAGTGCGACTAGGTGAGAGTAGCGTTCGGCATGGACTAGAAGGGCAGAGATGGCCTGTTTCCGTGCTGTAATTGTTATATGGTTATGTAAGTCACTTATAAGTCAATAGCATCATAACATTTTAAGTAATGTTTGGATATTAAACACACAGCACATATTTTCCCCGTATGAACATATAAAATCATTGCAACACACCAATATCGCGGAATCAGTGGGAGCCCTGGGCTTGTTTCCCTGCAACAAGATGGTGCCATCGAGGGGTGATGGGAGACAGCGATACTCGAACGGGGTTCCTTATGTCCAGTCTATTCCGCAATTTAGTTTTCGTTGCATTCATTGCAGAGATACGTTGGAAATGGAAGCAACGTTTTCAGTGCTTTTGTGGCTATCAGGATATTTAGCCTTGACTTTGATCCAGAATGCCGGCAGAGATGTTATGTCAAACATACCTTTCAGCCCACCGTCATTTGCAAGCTCAAGGAGTTGATCTCCTTCCCGCGCTGACATGGATGACGCGTGGGTCATGACATCTCGTACATAATGACCTCGCGTGCGTTCAAGCTCAACAGTGGGCATGACAGGGAATGAGGAAAGATGCAGCTGACTCCTATCGCCAAATCATATCGTTTTCTTGCGGCCCAGTAGCACCTGCTTTGCAGCCCGGTGGTTGGGGACCACTGCTTTATATGGTTTAATTCTTTTCCTTCAGTGTAACCTGATTCTAATTCTGATTCTGACCATCAAAGGAACATATATCACAAAAACTGAAATCAATACTGATAGGTGTAATCTTTAAAAAATATCTGCTGGCCATTTTAATTCTATTCAACCCTGGCCATGATTTACACTCAATAGCCACTTTATTAGCCCCAGGGGTGTGGTCTTCTGATGCTGTAGCCTATCCACTTAAAGGTTCGATTCAGAGATGCTCTTCTGCATACAACTGTTTAAACACGTGGTTATTTGAGTTACTGTCACCTTCCTGTCAGCTTGACTATTGTCCTCTGACCTCTCACATTAACTCGGCAGAACCACTGCTCTCTGGATGCTTTTTTGTTTGTCACACCATTCTCTGTAAACCGTAGAGACTGGCATGAAAATCCCAGGAGGTCGGCAGTTTCCAAGATACTCAAACCACCCCATCTGGCACCGATGATTGTTCCATGGTCAAAGTGACTTTCTTCTCCATTCCGACGTTTGGTCTGAACAACAACTGAACCTCTTGACCAAGTCTACATGCTTTTATAGATTAAGTTTCTGCCACATGATTGGCTGATTAGATACTTGCATCAATGAGCAGGTGTACAGGTGTACCTAATAAGGTGGCCACCAAGTGTAAATCGAGGATAGGTCTGGCTATGTTGCTATATTCCATTTGGTTCAGTTTGATCATTTTGTACGACCATCTCTTCTCGATAGGCTTGTCACGGATGAACATCTTTGTCCTGAAAGTTTTGATCTGAAACGATGCTCCACTGGGGTTTGCTGGAAAGATGAGTGTCCAGTCCTCTTGGACTGTTCCTCAAGCAAGCTGTCAAAGTTATTTGGCAGAAAGCCTCATCAACAGAACTTTCAAAGAATTACCGAAATCTTATCTGGTGGTTGGTAAGAAAGAGTTACACAGTGCAATAGTCTGAGCTGAATGAGCTGAATGAGCTGTCCCTAGGAAACCACACAGAGACAAAGATCATCTGCTCTGGGAAGATCATCAACGCCCTCTGCTCTGCCAAATCCCGCTGATCCTTCAGAACAAGGAGCCATCCATGGTGGAATGCTGCAGACCGGAGCTCTCTCAGATTCCGGATTGTGTGCTGATGGATACAGAACCCTGCCCTAACAACCATGAAGGCTCTTTGGGGAATGGCCAGTGTTGAAGACCCTCCTGCTGTTTGACTAATCAGATTTCAGCTCCTCTATTCACTAATCTGACCCCAGCTCCTCACTTCATGGATCTGATCCCAACCCCATAAGCACAGATATAGCCATTATTCTCCTATGTTCTAATCTGAATTGAGTTCCCCTTCCAGCCAATGAGCCTTATCCATCTACCCACCAGTCCAACTTCAATCACTCCCCTTATCCATGGATCTCCTTCCAGCCCCTTTGTCTACCAATGTGATTCCCCTTTCTTCCTTTCTACCCACTGAATCTGACCCCAAAGCCCTACCAATCAATCTGATCCTTATTTTTACTACTGATCCTACCTCTACCCTTCTGCCAACTAATCTGACCCCTAACCATCTACTTCAGGGCTTGCCAACCTTTTTTATGGCATGGACCAACCAGTAAGCAAAGGATCTGAACAGCCTACTTATTAGTCTGACCCCAAGCCACTCTCCCTTCCAAGTTGGGTATTTACCATTGTCTTAAAAATATCCAAAGGTTTTGCTTCCATCAATCTTTGAAGAAGATTTCCAAAAGATGATAACCTCTGAGGGGGAAATATTGCCTCATCTTTGTTTTAAAAAGAGATTCCAGATACTCTCACACAAGCAAGCCTGCTCTCCATATTCATTATTTCAGGATGTCCCAGGACCTTAGTACTTCTGTGGTCCTTTCTTGTCTTTCCAAACTCCAGGAACATATCGAGCCTTGCCTACCCAAACAATTCGCGTAAGACTATCAGATCATTTCAGATGTTAGTATGGAAAACATTTTCTGCACTGCTTCCCACACATTCATATCCTTCCTTTAACAAGAAGACCAGTACTGTGAATGAGGTTTCACTAGTGCTCCGTATAACCCAAGCAAATTTTCCATACTTTTGTATCCCATTCCCCTTGCAATAACCAATAACATTACATTATTTTTCCTAATTACTTGCATGATCTACAAACTAGTCTTTTGTGAATTATTCACTGAGACACCTGGAAGCTTTTGTACCTCAGAGATCAGAAACCTCTTGTCATGTTTAGTATAGCAACAGTGGATTTTTTTTTTTTTGCTTCCTTCTTGAGGTAATGTAACTACTGTAGTTGAAACCGGAGGGTGAGAATGATTGCGATCGTCAGTAGGACTCAATTGGAATGGAAAACCTCAAATGGCTAATTGGTCTTCTTCTGCCTGTCATCTTGACATGCTTGTACGTACTTTTATGACTCACAGCTTTACATTTCCATCACTAACCTTGACCCTTTAATGGTCAAATCATTCTTTCACAATTTGACCACCCTGTTGAAATGCTGTGTAGATTGACTAAGATCTTCCTCTAATTAAATATTTTCATGACCAATACCATCCTGTGTGAACAGCCTTTGAAAATTAGCATTTTTATGAACCCCCTTCCCACCACTTCAGCTCATTCAAGCCAATCTGACAAAAAGATTGCTTCCACTTCATACTGCATTTGATTGCAAGCCAACTCCAAAGCTGACTCCCTGCACAGTCTGTCACCGTGGGGTGTGGAAAGAAGTGGACTGCTAAGTGGGTCCAAGATACAGACCGGCTAGAACCTAATTGATGGAGGAGTATGCTTGCAATGCTGAATGACATTTGCCAGTACCTGTGACATTGATTCCTGCCTTTGTGTTTCACTTTCAATCGTCACACGAATGTATGAAGCTGTTAAAACAAAGGCATTCAATTAAAAGAGGGTTGATGAACACCTTATTCTAACCAGATATTGAAGGACATTGTGCATTGGAGGCACACAACTATCTTCCAGGAATCAATTAAAAAATATAAAAAGGTTTGCTAGCTTCCTTCCTTTCATTGTTCTTGCTGGATGAGTTGACACAACTGGCACAACTGTGGCAGACAGCACTCATTGAACTAACAGACTGCTAGAAGAAATATTACAAAAATTCAGCTTCATTAATTCAGTCGCACAATTTAATGCATTCTCCAACATGCAATATGGAACGATTCAAAAGATCTCAAAGTTCTTTTGTCCTGTTGATGTCATATGCAAATATGCAATATGATTTATTGTGTTAAAATATTTTTTATGGCATGAGCAACTATTTTTGTAACAGATATGATACCAAAATGTCAGAGAGAAAAAGCCATAATACCATCAGACGTAGGACCAGAATTAAGCTATCTGGCCCATTGAGTTTGCACTGCCATTTGATCATGGCTGATTTATTTTCCCTCTCAACCCCATTCTCCTGCCTTCTTCCTGTATTCTTTGATTTCCTTATTAATAAAGAACTTATCACCCTCAACTTTAAATATACTCAGTGAGTTGGCCCCCACATCCATCTCTGAAAGTCCACAGATTCACCACTGATTGGCTAAAGAAATTCCTCCACATCTCTGTTCTAAAGTGACGTCCCTGTATTCTGAATCTGTACCCCTTGGACCTCAACTTTCCCACTATTGATAGCATTCTCTCCACCCCCGTTGTATCTAGGCCTTTCAATATTCGGTAGGTTTCAATAAGATCCCTCACCCCCCTCATTCTTCTAAACTCCAGCAAGTACAGGGCCAGGACTATTATTTGCTCCTCATATATTAACCCTTTTATTCCTGGAATCATTTTTGTGAATCTCTTCTGAACTCTCTCCAATGCCAGCACGTCCTTTCTTAGATAAGGGGCCCAAAATTGCTCACAATATTCCAAAATTAGTCTCACTAATGTTTCATAAAACCTCAATATTCATCCTTGCTTTTATGTTCCAGTCCTTTTGACATAAATACTAACACTTCACTTGCCTTCCTTACTGCTGAATCAACCTGCAAGTTAACCTTTACGGAATTCTGCACTGGGACACCCAAGTCCCTTTGGACATGCCCTTTAACCATTCCCCTTTGAAGGGAAATTGTACAGTCTATGCTGTGGATCAGGCTGGCAGATGGAATTCTCCTCCTTCCAGTGCTGGCCTCTTGAAACTGCTGCTCACTCAGTGAGTGTATCCCCTGTGGACCTTAACACCCACACAGAGTGGTTTAGGAATGGTAGTATCACCTCTGACTGGATTACTTCATCTGGGGTGTGGTAGTGAGGGGAAGAAGCAAGAGAGGAACATTGAGTTCTTCTGTGTCATTTGGTGACATATACCTAGTGAAAAGTGGGAGTAAGGGTTGTAATTCTTTCGGCTTCAGGAATAACGGGAGATTGGCCTTGCTGTGGGTGAGCATAACATCCCACAGATACATACTCCATTTGTAAATTTGCCAATGACACAACTGTTGACAATGGAATCTCAGATGGTAATGAAGAAGCATAGAAACATAGAAAACCTACAGCACAATACAGGCCCTTCGGCCCACAAAATTGTGCCGAACATGTCCCTACCTTAGAAATTACTAGGGTTACCCATAGCCTTCTATTTTTCTAAGTTCCATGTACCTATCCAAAAGTCTCTTAAGAGACCCTATTGTATCTGCCTCCACCACCGTTGCTGGCAGCCCATTCCATGCACTCACCACTCTCTGCGTAAAAAACTTACTCCTGACATCCTCCCTGTAGGTACTCCCAAGAACCTTAAACCTGTGCCCTCTTCTGGCAGCCATTTCAGCCCTGTGAAAAAACCTCTGACTATCAACACGATCAATGCCTCTCAGCATCTTATACACCTCTATCAGGTCTCCTCTCATCCTCTGTCGCTCCAAGGAGTAAAGGCCAAGTTCACTCAACCTGTCTTCATAAGGCATGCTCCCCAATCCAGGCAACATCCTTGTAAATCTCCTCTGCACCCTTTCTATGGTTTCCACATCCTTCCTGTAGTGAGGCAACCAGAACTGAGCACTGTACTCCAAGTGGGGTCTGACCAAGGTCCTATATAGCTACAACATTACCTCTCGGCTCCTAAATTCAATTCCACGATTGGTGAAGGCCAATACACCATAAGCCTTCCTAACCACGGAGTCAACCTGCACAGCTGCTTTGAGCATCCTATGGACTTGGACCCCAAGATCCCTCTGATCCTCCACACTGCCAAGAGTCTTACCATTAATACTATATTCTGCCATCATATTTGACCTACCAAAATGAGCCACTTCACACTTATCTGCATTGAACTCCATCTGCCACTTCTCAGCCCGGATTTGCTCCTCTGACAGCCCTCCACATTATCCACAACACCCCCAAACTTTTTGTCATCAGCAAACTTACTAACCCATCCCTCCACTTCCTGATCCAGGTCATTTATAAAAATCATGAAGAGTAAGGGTCCCAGAACAGATCCTTGAGGCACACCACTGGTCACCATCCTCCATGCAGAATATGACCCATCTACAACCACTCTTTGCCTTCTGTGGGCAAGCCAGTTCTGGATCCACAAAGCAATGTCCCTTTGGATCTCATGCCTCCTTATTTTCTCAATAAGCCTTGCACGAGATACCTTATCAAATGCCTTGCTGAAACCCATATAAACTACATCCACGGCTCTTCCTTCATCAATGTGTTTAGTCACATGCTCAAAAAATTCAATAAGGCAAATTCAATGAGGAGGCACACAGGAGTGAGATAGATCGGCTGAGTAAATAGTGTTGCAAAAATAACCTTTTACTCAACATCATTAAGACCAAGAAATTGATTGTAGACTTCAGGAAGGGAGAACACAGCAGTCCTGATCAAGGGATCAGTAGTGGACAGGGGGAGCAGCTTCAAGTTCCTGGGTGCAACATCACTGAAGATCTATCTCAAGCCCAACATATTGATGCATTCCAATGGTTGTATTTCATTGGAGTTTGAGGAGGTTTGGCATGTTACTAAAGATGAGCAAATTTCTACCGATGTACCATGGAGAGCATTTGAAATTGTTGTATCAGTGTCTGGTATGGAAGTGCCAATGTGTAGAATCAGAAAAAAAAACTGCAGAGGGTTGCAAACTCAGCCAGCTCCATCATAAGCATTAGCCTCTCCAAAAGGATGGCATCCATCTGTAAGGTCACCCACTACCCAGGACATGCCCACTTCTCATTACTGCCATAAGGAAGGAAGTATAGGAGCCTGAAGACCTGCACTCAACATTTTAGAAACAGCTTCTTCTCCCCACCTTCAGATTTCTGAATTGTCCTTGAATCCTTGCTGCTCTGTGACGATTGCTCTGCTCTTTACTGCACCAAGGCTGAGGCTCTGGGCCTGCTCTGGCTGCTGGAGGCTTTGTGTCTGTAGACTCATTTTTGTCCTGAATACTGTTTGCTTGCATTTATTGTTTACACAATTTGTTTTTTTTCCTCTTTGTGCATTGGGTGTTCGTTAGTCTTTTTTTTCATAAGACCATAAGATATAGGAGCAGAAGTAGGCTATTGGGCCTACTTGATCCAATTCTTCCATACCCTTCTCTTCATATCCTTTAATGCCCTGGCTAATCAAGAGAATATCTATCTCTGCCTTAAATACACCAAATGACTTGGCTTTCACAGCCACTCATAGCAACAAATTCCACAGATTTACCACCCTCTGACTAAAGTAATGTCTCTGCATCTTTGTTCTAAATGGAAGTCCTTCAGTCCTGAAGTTGTGCCTCTTGTCCTAGACTCCCCTACCACGGGAAATAACTTTGCCACATCTAATCTGTTTAGGCTTTTTAACATTCAGAATGTTTCTATGGATTCCCCTTTTATTCTCCTGAACTCCAGGGAATACAGCCCAAGGGCTGCCAGACATTCCTCATATGGTAACCCTATCATTTTCATGAATCTTTTCTGAAAATGGGCTCTTTTATTTTAATGGGCTCTTTTGTGTTTCTTGCGGCTGCCTGTAAGGAGCCAAATCTCAAGGTCGTATAATGTATACTTTTTTTTTAGATTATAAGGACACACAGTCCTCTTTTATTGTCATTTAGTAATGCCTGCATTAAGAAATGATACAATGTTCCTCCAGTGTGATATCACAGAAACACAAGACAGACCAAGACTGGAAAACTGACAAAAACCATATCATTATAACGTATAGTTACAACAGTGCAAGCAATACCGTAATTTGATAGAAGAACAGACCATGGGCACGGTAAAAAAAAGTCTCGAAGTCTCTCGAAAGTCCCAACATCTCACGCAGATAGTAGAAGGAAGAAAACTCTTCCCACCATGAGCTTCCAGCGCTGCAAACTTGCCAATGCAGCAACCTGGAAGCACCCCACCATAGTCTGACTCTCAGTCCGTCCGAAAACTTCGAGCCTCCGACCAGCCCTCCGACACCGAGCACCGAGCACCATCTCTGCTGAGCGCTTTGACCCCAGCCCCGGCCACCAGCAACAGGCAAAGCTGAGGATTTGGGGCCTTCCCTCCGGAGATTCTCGATCGCACAGTAGCAGCGGCAACAAACCGGGCATTTCAGAAGTTTCTCCAGATGTTCCTCTGTGCTTCTCACATCCATCTCCATCCAATCAGGATTGTGCACGGCCCTTATTTAACAAATACGATATCGTTTCACCAGAGAGGCCGTGCTGCGTTGCATTTCCATCTTCTCCTCCCAATTTTGATAATAAATGTACTTTAGACTTTGAACACTACCTCACTATTTTGTTTTCGTTTTGCCTTTTATATCTGTCTGTTTAAATAAATTTGTTTAACAAATGTCATGACATATGTCAGTGATAATAAACCTGATTCTGATTCTGTGAGTCTCAGAGTAGTACACACTTGAGGAAATTTGCAGTGGCCAATTAATTTGAACAAATTATGCATCTTTGGGGTCAAGGAAGGAAAACGAGAGAACTCAGAGAGACCCTTGTGGCCCCAGGGAATGCACAAACTCCACACAGACAATGTTGTAGGTGAGGAGTGAAGATGAATCACTGGAGTGAGGCAGTAGGTGTGGCCTAAAAATATTTTCTTGTTCTGACAAAGGTCATCAATTTGCAATATGAATTCACTTTCTCTCTGATTTGCAAAGTCTGCACTAATTTCTCTATATTTTTCATATTCAGTCAATATTTTGCTTCAGGACTGTAATTACTATTTGTCCACCTTGCTGCTGCTGTGAGAGTGGTAATGAGCTGGTTGCCTTAAGGCCCCTGAGATCCCAGACTAAAGAGGTTCAGAGATGGGCCCAGTAACTTATTATAAAACAAGAGAAAGATTCTTGTGAGTTGGATCACTGACAGGCTTGCTTCATTAAGGTTAGAATAACTTCAGTGATCCAGTTACATAGAATTGGACAATGATTCCAAAGGTTCTAAAGGGCCGCACATAAATTAAAACCTAGGATTAGTTCAAAGGCGGAAGTTGGAGAAAATAAACCCTATTTAATCTGTTTAAAGCTAATGAAAAAGGCATTGATCAGGGGTTAGAAAGGGCATTATTTTTAGGGAAGAAGAAGGTAATGGGAAGAGTAATACTGTCATAATGTTTATACGCATATTTGAAAGAGTTAAGGTTATTACCAATTTTATTGACTTTACCAAGGGCAGATCAATATGTTCAAATACCATGGAGATCATTCTGACAGGCTACATCACTGTCTGGTATGGGGGGGGGGGTGGGGTGTGGCTACTGCACAAGGACCGGAAGAAGCTGTGGAGGGTTGTAAATTTAGTCAGCTCCATCTTGGGCACTAGCCTACAAAGTACCCAGGACACCTTCAAGGAGCAGTTTCTCAGAAAGGCAGCATCTATTATAAAGGACCTCCAGCACCCAGGGCATGCCCTTTTCTCACTGTTACTATCAGGTAGGAGGTACAGAAGCCTGAAGGCACACACTCAGCGATTCAGTAACAGCTTCTTCCCCTCTGCCATCCGATTCCTAAATGGACATTGAATCCTTGGACACTACCTCACTTTTTTAATATATATGAGTTCTGGTTTTTGCTTGATTTTTAATCTATTCAATATATTCATTATTATTATTATTATATTTTTTCTTCTATGTTTATGTATTGCATTGAACTGCTGCTGCTAAGTTAACAAATTTCATGGCAGGTGCTGGTTATAATAAACCTGATTCTGATTCTGAAAATACTCCAACACAACATTTTCACTGCAGTGCAGAAAATTTTAAAATTACCATCGATATTCTCTTGATATCTTTCCTCAGCCTTGATGGATAATAATAAAACTGTTCTTGAAACTATTCCTTTTTTTTTTACAGGATTTTGATCAACATTTGGCAAGTCAGACCAAGAGGATACATGGAATTGATAGTGAGAAAGATCAGGTTACCTTCTGGAGATAAATTCTGTTTACAGTTCACAAAACAGAGCACACAGGCAGAAATATTGAATGCATCAGTAGAACAAGCTTATAACAAAAATAAATGTTATACAAGGAAAATAGAACAATTGAAATGACAGAGTAAATTACTTGATCAATTCTTCAAAATTCATTACCTGCACAAGTCATGGGGAGGGGGCGGTTTGCAGGGTTGACATAATTGTACTTTCACCTCTTATTTTCAAGTGAAAATCAAGCTCCGGTTGTAGAAAGAATTAATTTATGATAATAACTCCTTTTTATCCTGTCAGCTGGTGGAAGGCAATTTGTATGAAGGCAAATCTTTTTCCCAAAAATATTAACATTATTGTATCAGTTTTACATAAAAATGATTGAATAGAAATGAGCTCCTGCTGCTCGTGCAATCAGCCTTTTTCTTTTGTTCATGGTTCATTGCCTCCTTCATGGTCTTTCATCGTGAACATAAGATGGTCTACGGTCTGCTAGAGACTGGAAACATTTGCTAAGATTATTTGACAAACTAATCTCATATTAATCTAGTGATGTAAACGTGGTGGGTGTGAGAAGGATGCTCCTTCATATGGGAGAATCCGGAGCTTAGAGCTTAGTATTAAAAACAAGGAATTTCCCTTTTAAGAGTAATGAGGCTATTTTTTTCCTCAGAGGATCATGAGATTTTAGAATTCTATTCCTCAGGAGTTGGTTAAAGAAGTATTTTTAATATTTTTAAGGTATAAGTGATTAGTTATTTCTTTAGCAAGAAGGTGAAATATTAGCAACACACATAAAAGTTGCTGGTGAACGCAGCAGGCCAGGCAGCATCTCTAGGAAGAGGTACAGTCGACGTTTCGGGCCGAGACCCTTTGTCAGGACTAACTGAAAGAAGAGCTAGTAAGAGATTTGAAAGTGGGAGGGGGAGGGGAGATCCAAAATGATAAGAGAAGACAGGAGAGGGAGGGATGGAGCCAAGAGCTGGGCCGGTGATTGGCAAAAGGGATATGAGAGGATCATGGGACAAGAGGCCTAGGGAGAAAGAAAAGGGGGAGGGGGGAAAACAGAGGATGGGCAAGGGGTATAGTGAGGGGGACAGAGGGAGAAAAAGGAGAAAGAGAAAAAGAATTTGTGCATATAAATAAATAACAGATGGGGTACGAGGGGGAGGTGGGGCATTAGCGGAAGTTTGAGAAGTCAATGTTCATGCCATCAGGTTGGAGGCTACCCAGACGGAATATAAGGTGTTGTTCCTCCAACCTCAGTGTGGCTTCATCTTTACAGTAGAGGAGGCCATGGATAGACATATCAGAATGGGAATGAGACGTGGAATTAAAATGTGCGGCCACCGGAAGATCCTGCTTTCTCTGGCGGACAGAGCGTAGGTGTTCAGCGATCTTTACAGTAGAGGAGTACTCTACTGTAAAGTCACACAACATCTGCAGATTTCCTCGTGTTTGTGAGGTGAAATACTACTCTGGAAAGATAGCAATGCAGTGCCACATTTACAATCTAATTAACAATGATCCTATTAAAACAAACAGCAGGTTAGTGGGGACATTTCTATGCTTGTATGCTTTTCTGTAAGTATTTCGGGTGCATGGGGACATTATCACCTGTTGATTCCCTTCAAGTCATACACTGCTTAGACTTTGAAATGTATCACTTTTGCCCAGAATCAGTGCTGGGACTAAATCCTGAAATTCACTGTTCACCAGAATGGTGGGAATATCTTTCTCTGATGGTTTGCAGCCACTCAAGAAGGGGATCACTATTACTTTCTCAGGGTAATTAGGGAGGAATAGTAGATGCTGACTCTGCCAGTGACACTCAGATGCTAAAAGATATTTTCTCTCTCTAGTGTTATTTTGACTCTCTGTGGCATATACCTGTGGACCCAAGCAACTACTCTTCATGTGTAAACTATACATGACTAAAATCAATCAGTCACAGATTATTATAGATCTCTTCTCATCCAACAATGTTCAGGCACACGTTCCTGCATGGACAGTCGACAAGCGTAAATGTTTGAGCAATTTCAACCAGTCGGCACCATGCCAAAAGCAGCAGCCCTATTATTCTCATATGATGAGTTTGTGAGGAGGGGCTTTCCTGCTCATTGATCCAGAAAGTATCTGCGATGTCCCAACTCAGAAGTCAGCTGTTTCTCAGGCACCTCAATAACACTACCTAGAAGCCCAATACACTGAATTTCCTTATTACTGCTTGAATGTGTGTTTCTATGCAACAGAGGCATTTTCGTCCAGATTTTTCTGCGTCATTTGCTACCTTACATAATTTTGAAGATTCCATGCTTTTCCATTCTTTCCGAAGACTATATCCGGCAAGAATGTTATTCGGCTTGTTTAAATTCATCAACCCTTCAAGGCCTGAATGCAATCAATGAATCCTTAAATAAAAATACAGGACTTTTGTTTTACCACTATTTCTGGAAATCTATTCCACACACCATACACTTTACGTTAAGAAAAAATCCCATCATCAAGCCCTTCATCAAAATTTTGGCTTTGAACCTGATTTATTCTTACTCTTTTATCAGTTGTGCCCACAATTGTGAACGTTGATTTTTCCATTGCCTGAGATTCTCAGTATCTGTACAAAATTACCTTGGCGTCATTAAAGGACTGGAAAACTCACATTACTATTTCGTCTTTTGCAAGAATTAGCCTCTGTCAGCAGGTAGCTAGGATGTTACTTAAGTTGGAAGGGCAACTGAAATATTTCCAAGTCAGAATGGGGTGTGGCATGGAGGGGAATATATGAGTGGTGGTGCTTCCAAGCACTTGCTACCCTTGTCCTTCTTGGTGGTAGATGCATAAGTTTTGGCAGTAGATGTTGGATTAGTTTAGATGAATAAATGGATTTTGTTTTGTATCACTATGTCCTAGAGGTGGAAGGAATTAACACTTAGAGTGGTGGATGGTTTATCAGCTGGCTTGCTTTGTTCTGGACACTGTTTGAGCTTCTTGAGAGTTCTTGGAGCTGCACTCACACTCCTGATTTGCGACCTCTATACGGTGGAAAGGCTCCGAGGTTTCAGGTGGTGAGTCACTCCTTGCCTTTGATCTTTGGTCTGGGGCTCACTGTGTATCTCAGAGATGAATGTTCACTACTCCTTCAGCTCATCTGTGGCTACACCAATATTATTACCAGAATGCAAATTTGCTTATCTTTTTTCTTTCAAGATTACCTTTATTTGTCATGTGTACATCGAAACATCGAGACATACCTGTACAGTGAAATGCGTTGCTTGCATCACAACCGAAAAGGCCCGAGGATGAGCTGGGGGCAGCCCGCAAGTGTTAACATGTTTTTGGTGCTAACGTGGCGTGAGCACAACTCACTAACCATACCCCTTGTGTTTTGGAATGTGGGAGGAAACCAAGGCACCTGGAGAAAACCCACATGGTCACGGGGAGAACATACATTCTCCTTCAAGACAACGGCAGGAATTGAACCTCAATCTTACAGCTGTACTGTAAAACATAACACTAACTGCTATGCTACCGTGCCACTATTTGAAAGGTATATTACTGAATTTCCTTATAATGGTCATCTGGCACCACAATCATGTCTCTGCTTTTTTTTTCATTTCCAGTTTAGCTTTCTTGTTCATAGCTGGAGTTGTGAATGTGTGCTTTCAGTGTCCACAGTCTCTGACACTCTGATCAGTACAATTAGCATCGTCGGTTTCTCCTTCTGAGGTGAAGCAGATGAGGGAAGTATGCTTTCATTTGGCTGAGCACTTGTTGATCAATAATTAACAAAAGTTACAGCCAAGTGGGGACCAAGCAACCCATTTACAGCTTCCTCAAATGCTGAGCTCTGCTAATCAATACTCAGCAGGGAGTGATTAGGATCCAGAGGAGGTTCACAAGGATGATTCCAGGAATGAAAGGGTTATCATACGAGGAACATTTGATGGCTCTGGGTCTGTACTCGCTGGAATTCAGAAGGATGAGGGGGGATCTCATTGAAACCTTTGGAATTTTGAAAGGCCTAGACAGAGTAGATGTGGAAAGGACGTTTCCCATGGTGGGAGAGTCTAGGACAAGAGGGCACAACCTCAGGATAGAGGGGCTCCCTTTTAAAACAGTGATGTGGAGAAATTTCTTTAGCCAAAGGGTGGTGAATTTGTGGAATTTGTTACCACATGCAGCTGTGGAGGCCAGGTCGTTGGGTGTATTTAAGGCAGAGATTGATAGGTTCTTGATTGGACATGGCATCAAAGGTTATGGCGAGAAGGCCAGGAACTGGGGTTCAGGAGGAAAAAAAATAAGGATCAGCCATGATTGAATGGCGGAGCAGACTCTCTGTGCCAGATGGCCTAATTCTGTTCCTACATCTTACGGTCTTATGGTCTTATCTCTACCCCATCACCTCCAGAACAGTTCACAACTCCATTCATGCAAAGATAAAACTAATGATCTTCTCATTACCTTTATGAGTCTCCACAACAGTTCACAACTCCATTCATGCAAAACTAAAACTAATGATCTTCTCATTACCTTTATGACTCTCAACAACCCACATGTGATAGCTTTAGTTTTGGATAACTCACCGAGTTTATAAGCCGGCAAACTACTCATAATGAATCAGAACTGAGGAAGCTTCTCAGATGAGTGGCAAAATTTCTTCTAGTCAACACAACAAGTCCAGTTGCCTTGATTTACCACTGCTTGATATCTAATCACAGGAAAATTTACAATGACCAATTAACCTACTGACTGGTACGTCTTTAGAATGTTGGAGGAAATCAGAGCACTGAGAAGAAACCCATGTGCCAACAGGAAGAACTATAAACTATAAACTTATTGCAGGAACACTTCAGAATCATAAATGAAGAAGGTAAAGTAATATTTATTCTGTTCATTTGGATCTAAAAAGAAGGATTTTGCAGCAGTAATTATGGTGATCCTTTATGTTTTTTATTTGAAATATATTCTTGGCTTTTATTAACTTTCATTTAGCTGTGTATAATTTATTGTTCTGTCTATACAGGTCATTTGTGAAAGACGATAGAGGAAATAAATGCAGAGGGAACACTCACCCACTGGCAGAATACTAGCTGTGTTGTCTATCATACAAATGACAATTGCCTCACGGATAATTGGTGAAATTCTGTGTCAGTATCATCTATGCAGCCTGTGCTCCTGTGCAGCTTCCTCTACACTGGTAATATCTGATACAGATTCAGCCATCTTTGCTTTGTCGATAATACACATTTCATTTTAGACAAATAGTTCTTAACACACATTTAATACAGAGGATTTCTGATTTATAAAAGGTTTTCAAATTACAAGAGATCTACAAACTACACAGACTTTCCAAACGCACGTGCAATTTGTATGAACTAAAAGAATGTACCAATGCGTTGCAGATGAACGAGTTGTCTGTTGCAGAAACTGAAGGCTGAGGAATGAATTCTAGTTTTTTCTGTCATTCTCCTTGTCATTCCTAACCATTCCCAGCATTGTCTAACATTTATACAGTTTCACATCACCTGCATGTGATGTTTTCCAGAAACCTTTGCTGGGACAAAGTAATTCATACAGATGGTCTAAATGTTTCTGGGGACAATGGTGCAGATAACATAGTGGTTAGCACAATGCTTTACAGTACCAAAGACCCGGGTTCAATTCCCATCTGTAAGGAGTTTATATGTTCTCCCCATGACTGCGTGGGTTTCCTTCCACATTCCAAAGATGTACCAGTTGATAAGTTAACAGGTCATTATAAATTGTCCTGTGATTAGGGTAGGGTTAAATTGAGCTTGAAGGGCTAGAAGAGCATACTCCGTGCTGTATCCCAATAAATAAATAAATAACTTACCTGTAGTTGCCTGGTTTAATGTAGGCCAAATGAACATTGATCCATTGTCTTGCATTTGATTAATTCAGACAAGAAGTCCCATGGTCATTCCAATTTGCAAACCACATCCCTCAGCAGCCAGCCTAGGTGTCATTTTAACTTCAAAAATGATTACTGCTTTCAATTTACATTAAGAACTGAAGACTAGTTCATGTTTATAAGGAAGATGAGCAAGGAATATTTGTTAGAAGTTCAACTTCGTCACAAACAACTCAGACCATTTGGAAAGCTCGTGCTGTTGTCATAGAAAGCTGAGGTTAGCAATAAGCCTCTTGTGCCCTGGAAAGTGAGTATTTATCACACTTTGATAATAAGTTTACTTTGACTGTGAGAAATAATTGATTTAGATAATACCTGCTCTGATTGAGAACGGTTTGAATTCACCACTCCTTCAGAGTTCAATTAAACTGTTTGTCAATTCTTGTTCACAAAGAGAGCAATAACAGTGTTAGGTAATTAAAACTTGAAATTTGGGCACCTTGTGCCAACAGCCAAAACATATGGCCAAGCAGAATAAAGATCTCTGATTCTTGGCACATCTCATCTTAACAATTTAATGCCAATGGCAGACTGTCTGCTTCAGCATCATATGTCTTCAGATCAGCCCGAGTTACGGTGTGAGATGTGACTGCTCTCTGGTAATGTCTTGATTGTGTCTGATCCACTGAGAGCTGTGTTCACTGTTTGCCAGCCTTTTAATGAGCACGTGATATATCTGTAAATCTCTTGAGAATTAGTGCTGGTGTCTTTCCCATGTTCATTGCTTCTCTGCTTCTTTGAAATGTATACTCAGGCTAAAGGTCCAACAAAACTTTTTGCTGTACTTGTTAGATTGATAAATTTACCTAAATGCTTATTGGATCATAATTGCCAGAAAGTATAGACTACAATCTTATCTGCTGATAATGTTGATACAACAAATTAGTGAATTAAGTTTTTTAACAATTATTAAGTGCTAATGAAAATCTAAAATATTGTAGGAGCTAGAAATCTGAAATGATAAAAACGATGCTCCCCTGATGAATGGTTCACAGTTTTGCTGCTGGATCTATTGAGTGCTGTATTTTCTATTTTGTGAAATACAAGTGCTTGTGCAATGTCAAAAACATGAATTTCAACTATCGCTTGAGTTTAGTATATGGGGAGGTGAAATGAAAGTGAAAATCCGAGACAAAACAAATTTAGAACACTCAGCCCTGAGCTGATTTTGATCATGGATCCTGGCATTTCTACTCCATTTACTGAACTTAATCCTGCTCGCGAGGTTTTCTGACTAATTAAAAATTTATCAGTTTCTTTCTGGAAAACTACAATTGACTTGCCATTAACAGCCTTCCAGAGAGCAAGTTCCAGATTTCCTTTATCTCGTGTAGAAACAAATATTTCTACCTTCATTCCTAAATATTCTACCTACCGTATAATTTTAAAGCATATGATCTTGTACACACCATAACAATTGCCCTTTTTAATCTTCCTGTTGAAACATTTATCTTTCTAAAAACCACAGTTTTTTCTTTACAGGTGACTTGGGTTCAGTTCCTGCTGCTGCCTATAAGGAGCTCGTACGTTTTCCACATGATCGCGTGGGTTTCCTCCGGGTGCTCTGGTTTCCTCCCACAGTCCAAACACATAACAGTTGGTAGGTTAGCTGGTCATTGTAAATTGGCCCCTGATTAGGCTAGGGTTAAATTGGGGGACTGCTGGGCGGTGTGACTCAAAGGGCTGGAAGGACCTTTTCCGTGTTGTATCTCAATAAATAAATAAACAAACTTAGTGTATCAACTTACCCCCAATACCTTAATTAACCTGTTAAGCAATGGTGCCATTCTGATGACTATCTTATGAATATCCTTCCAGAGAAGTGTGAGGTGGTACACTTTGGAAGGACAAACTCCAAGGCAGAGTACAAGGTAAATGGCAGGATACTTGCTAGTGTGGAGGAGCAGAGGGATCTGGGGGTACATGTCCACAGATCCCTGAAAGTTGCCTCACAGGTAGATAGGGTAGTTAAGAAAGCTTATGGGGTGTTAGCTTTCATAAGTTGAGGGATAGAGTTTAAGAGTCGCGAGGTAATGATGCAGCTCTATAAAACTCTGGTTAGGCCATACTTGGAGTACCGTGTCCAGTTCTGGTCACCTCACTATAGGAAGGATGTGGAAGCATTGGAAAGGGTACAGAGGAGATTTACTAGGATGCTGCCTGGTTTAGAGAGTATGATCAGAGATTAAGGGAGCTCGGGCTTTACTCTTTGGAGAGAAAGAGGATGAGAGGAGACATGATAGAGGTGTACAAGATAATAAGAGGAATAGATAGAGTGGGTAGCCAGCGCCTATTCCCCAGGGCACCACTGCTCAATACAAGAGGACATGGCTTTAAGGTAAGGGGTGGGAAGTTCAAGGGGGATATTAGAGGAAGGTTTTTTACTCAGAGAGTGGTTGGTGCGTGGAATGCACTGCCTGAGCAAGTGGTGGACGCAGATACACTCATGAAGTTTAAGAGACTACTAGACAGATACATGGAGGAATTTAAGGTGGGGGGGGGTTATATGGGAGGCAGGGTTTGATGGTTGGCACAACATTGTGGGCCGAAGGGCCTGTACTGTGCTGTACTATTCTATGCTCTATGTTCGTTTGTCAAGGTCAGTATAGTTTTCCTGTGATCACTCCTGACACAGAGGGCAGTGCTCTGATGTACACAGGGCCCTCTGCAGCTGAGTCAACACTCCATCAATTCGGCATCCCAACCACCACCTGAATCGAATAAAGCTGAACATTTTTGATACTTCTTGCATGGGTGCATAACTATTAGTGATCTCTGAATGCAGCCATCCAATTCTCTCTATATTTCCTGGTATCGTGCCACGAAGGATACATTCTGATTTGGCGTTTCTCAATCCAAAGTGGATGATGGTGACGTTATTCCCTGGAGTGTTGAAGAATGAGTGGTGAATAGGGTAAGTGCAAATGGGCTTCTTCCACTGATTTTCGGTGAGACTAGAACTAGAGGTCATGGGTTAAGAGTGAAAGACGAAATGTTTAAGGGGACCATGAGGGGAACTTTTTCATTCAGAGGGACATGAGAATGTTCAACGAGCTGCCAGTGGAAGTGGTGGATTTGGGTTGATTGAAACATTTAAGAGAAGTTTGGATGAGTACATGGATGGGAGGGGTATGGACAGGTATGGTCTAGGTACAGGTTGAATAATAGTTCAGTACAGACTAAACGGGCCAAAGGGCCTTTTTCTGTATTGAAGCATTCTATGACTCTGTGACTGTTACTCTGATCAAGCCCCATCGTTTCAACCAGCTACCCAAATATCCTGTCCATTTTTATTTTTGTGTGGTATCTTTTTAAATGTCTCCTGAAAATCCGTATATGTATTATCCATAGATCCTCATTTGTGCATCCTACTAGTGACTTGACTCAGATTCATCAGACATTGCCTAATCTTCACAAACTCCAGATGATTTTCTGTGATCAGTAGTTAAAGGTTTAACTGCTTTGTCACTCTGTGATGATTGATTCAATTAACTTTCTAGAACTGATTTCAGACTGATGGGCCTGCAGTTATAAGGTTTCCATGCTTTCCTTCCTATCTACTGCAATCCTGATATACTGAGCAACATTTGACCACAGACAGAATCAGAATCGGGTTTATTATCACTGGCATGTGTCATGAAATTTGTTAACTTAGCAGCAGCAGTTCAATGCAATACATAATATAGAAGAAGAAAAAAATAAATAAATAAAAAACAATTACAGTATATGCAGATTGAATAGATTGAAATTCATGCAAAAACAGAAATAACATATATTAAAAAAGTGAGGTAGCATTGCAACACTACCCTGTCACGTGTAAGGCATACTCTGCCACTTTGGGGGTCACTAGATTATGAGACTTCAGCCAACATTTTGTCTCTTTGCTCGTCCAATTTACTATGCAGCATGGAATAGGCCCTTCTGACCATTCGAGCCTAGCTGTCCAGCAACTCACGATTTAATCCTAGTCAAATAAATAAATAAATAAATAGTTGTGATACCATGCAGAACAGGCCCTTCTGACACTTCAAGCCACACCACCCAGCAACCCCTGGCTTAATTCTAGCCTAACCATAGGACAATTTACAATGACCAATTAATCTACCAACCGGTACATCTTTGGATTATAGTGGGAAACCATAGCACCCAGAGGAAAGCCATGTGGTGACGGGCAGAACGTACAAACTCCTTACAAGCAGCAGTGGAAATTGAACTGGAGTCACCTGTACTAACCACTGCGCTACGGTACTGCCCCAGTACCAAATGTAGTGCTGAGATTAGCTAACTCAGTACAGGTCAGTAAAGCACAAATTTACTCTATAGACCTCAAAGCAATTCATAAATTTTAAAATTTGTTTAATTATCCTTTCATCAACAAACTGCAATTCATTTCATGTTTCAGATGGAAGACTTACCTGAAGACGTCCTAAGGAATTTAACAATCAGTGAATTACCTTTGAAGTGTAGTCACTGTTTTAATGTAGGAACTGATATGTAGGATTGAGAACAAATTGCCCTTGCATCACTAGAATGCTAGACAGTAATCAGGTTATTTCCATTAATTATTAAAAAGGGTGAAAATGCAAGAAAGAAATTGCTTTTTGCCATCCATAACATTGGAAAGCAGATGCTTCAGGGAATAGAAGAGTGCTGTGGACTACAAAATCTATCAACGTAATTGATTTTCTGCATTATTTGTACAGTAACAGGTCCCCTGTGACACTGTCACTCTTTGCATTAGCTATAAGGAATAATGCCTGAAAATTTTACAAGGGCTATTGTGGGGAGAAACAGGTTACACAAATGGTCTTGCTGAAATGTAAGTGGTTCAACATCATGTTTACTCAACTACGTGTGCCTGAAACTGAAAGCAGCACGTTTCATTACAGCTAAATTCTTGTTACAGAAGTGAAGCCCCAGAAAGTGCTGAATATTACAGAGGCAACTCTTGATTAAATACTGTGCATGGAGCAGGCAGGGTGATTTTTCCAGCAAGTAAGACTGCTTGATTTTTCCCTCCATCTAAATGGTGTACAGCAATTCTACTTGTCTTCTCGGGTTATATTGGGAGATCTTAGCCGTGTGGTATTAAATAAGAAATGTAATAATCTGCTTTCCTATACCAGCAGGTTATCAGTATTGAATAATGATTTGAAACTGAAAGAAGTAAAGAAGGTATAAAATGTCTTGAGATGGATTTCTCCAAGAACTCCATATACTTGACATGTAAATGATGAGTGCTTTGTGCCCCCCTGTTTGGGTGCCGATATTTTCTGTGAGGGGATCTAAATTTGGAAGGGAGGGAGGAAAAAGGAAAACATGGATGAGGAAATGAGAGAGCCCAGATCCCAGTGAAGACAGAGGAGGTTGCAGACATTGGAATCTAGAGCAAAGACAAATTGCTGGAATAACTCAGGATGGTGCAGGGTTTCAACCTAAAACACCATCTCTTTGCATCCACAGATGCTGCTTGACTCACTGACTATTTTGAGCTATTCGTTTTTACCCCCAGATATCAGAGACTCAGCTTGACAATTCATTATGATTATATTCTGACATATGAAGGTTTCTAGTGTACTATTAGGACAATGGAGAAGTGAGGTTATTCTATAATCTGTAACATAGCGCATGAAGTTTTCCAAGGTAAGTATAATGCTCTGGGGAGCAATGGCTCAGTAGACCTTTGCTTTCGCTTGGAGGGTCTGAAGGAGCTATCAAAATACCACCCACTTTAATAGCTATCTTGAAAATAAGACTGAAGACATTTTTTTTCAATCAAGCTGAAGTCCAGTGGTCCCTTAGATCCAGCATTGGTAACCTGAATTTATAACTCCTGGCAGAAGGTCTCGGCCCAAAACACCAACTGTTTACTCCTCTCCATAGATGCTGCCTGACCTGCTGATGTCTTCAAGGATGTTATGAGTGTTACTTTGGATTTCCAGCATCAGCAGAATCTCTTGTGTTTATGAGATACTGATGTTGTCACCTTTCCAGAACTTGACAAGCTGCCTTCTTCCTTAGTCTCTTATCCATATTTAAACTGTTCAGATGGCAAAAGAAGATCAAAGCTGTAAATGTAAAAAATGATAGCTCATGGTTTTGTTTTCAGGGCATCGATTTCTTGTTTATATAGATTGCTAAAATCTACCTTAATGGACAATTCCATGGTCTAATTTTGGCTCAGTTGATTGTAATAAGGCCATAGGATCTTAAGATATAGGAGCAGAATTAGGCCATTTGGCCCATCGAGTCAGCTCCACCATTTCATCATGGCTGATCCAATTTCCCTCTCAGCCCCGATCTCCTGCCTCCTCCTCATATTCTTTCATGTTCCGACCAATCAGTAAACCTACCAACCTCTGCCTTAAATATACATAAGGACTTTACCTCCACAGCTGCCTGTGGCAAACAATTCCATAGGTTCATCACTCTCTGGCTAAAGAAATTCCTAAACATATCTGTTCTAAAAGGATGCTCCTCTATTCGGAAGATGTGACACTCCTACTATGGGAAACATTCTCTACACATTCACTCTATCGAGGCCTTTCACCAACTGATAAATTTCAATGTGGTCACTCTTCATTCTTCCGAATTCAAGTGAATACAGGCCCAGAGCCATCAAATACTCTCATACTTACGTATAATAAGACATTCTATCCTGGAATTGTTTTTGTGAACCTCCTTTGAACCCTCTCAAGTTTCAGCACACGCTTTCTAAGATAAGGGGCCCAAAATTGCCCACAATACTCCAGGTGAGGCCTCATCTGTGCTTTATAAGGTCTCAAAATTGCATCCTTGCTTTTATATTATAGTCCTCTTGAAATGAATGCTAACGTTGCATTTGCCTTCTTCACCACTGACTCAACCTGCAAATTAACCATTAGGTTAGGTTAACATAAAGACTACCTAGTCCCTTTGTGCCTCAGTTTTTTTTATTTTCTCTCCATTTAAAAAATAGTCAACCCTTTCATTTCTTCTACCAAAGTGTACGACCATGTACTTCCCAACACTAAATTCCATCTGCCATTTCTTTGCCCATTCTCCAGATCTGTCTAAGTCATTCTATTGCCTCTCTGCTTTCTCAAAACTACCTGCTGCTCTAGCTATCTCCATATCGTCTGCAAACTTTGCAACAAAGCCATCAATTCCATCATCCAAATCTTTGACATATAACGTAAAAAGAATCAGTCCCAACACAGACCCCTGTGGAACACCTATAGCACCCGCAGTCAACCAGAAAAGACTCCCTTTATTCCGATT
Organism: Mobula hypostoma; assembly: GCF_963921235.1. NCBI lineage: Eukaryota > Metazoa > Chordata > Chondrichthyes > Myliobatiformes > Myliobatidae > Mobula > Mobula hypostoma. The sequence continues at coordinate 228,771,765 of NC_086097.1, read as the reverse complement.
CTTTGCCTCCTGCCAATCAACCACTGCTTTTTCCATGCTGGAATCTTTCCTGTAATACCATGGGCTCATAGCTTGTTCAGCAGCTTCATGTGTGGCATCTTGTCAAAGACCTTCTGAAAATCCAAATACACATTATCAACTGATTCTCCTTTGTCTAATCTGCTTGTTATTTCTCCAAAGAATTCCAACAGATTTTTGAGGCAAGATTTTCCCTTGAGGAAACCATGCTGACTATAGCCTATCTTATCTTGTGCCTCCAAGTACCCTGAGACCTCATCCTTAATATTTGACTCCAACATCTTCCCAACCACTGAGGTTAGACTAATTGGCCTATCGTTTCCTTTCTTCTGCTTCTCTCCCTACCTCAAGAGTGGGGTGACATTTGTAATTTTTCACTCTTGTGGAACCATACCAGACACTCGTGGTTCTTAAAAGATCATTACTAATGGATCCACAACCTCTTCAGCTACCTCTTTCAGAACCCTGGGGTGTACACTATCTGGTCCATGTGACTATCATTTTCCAGTGGTCCGATATCCACTTTCGCCTCTTTTTTACACTTTATGTATCTGAAGAAACTTTTGGCATCCTCTTTAATATTATTTGCTAGCTTACATTTGTATTCCATCTTTACCTTCTTAATGACTTTTTAGTTGCCTTCTGTTGGTTTTTAAAAGCATCCCAATCCTCTAACTTCCCAATAATTTTTGCTCTATTACATGCCCTCTCCGTGGCTTTTATGTTGGCTTTGACTTCTCTTGTTAGCCACAGTTGTGTCATGTTTCCTTTAGAATACTTCTTCCTCTTTGGGATGTATAAATCTTGTGCAGTCTGAATTGCTTCCAGAAATTCCAGCCATTGTTGCTCTGCCATCATCCCTGCCAGTGTTCTTTTCCAACCAATTCTGACCATCTCCTCTCTAATGCCTCTGTAATTCTGTTTCTGGAGGATTTAGCACACCTGCCTTTAGCTTCTCCTTCTCAAATTTCAAGGTGAATTGGATCATATTATGATCACTTGCCCATAAGAGTTCTTTTATCTTCAGGTCTCTAATCAATTTTGGTTCATTGCACAACACCCAATCCAGAATAGTTGATCCCCTAGTTGCTCAACCATGAATTGCTCTAAAAAACCATCTTGTATGCACTCTAGAAATTCCCCCTTCTCTAATCCAGCACCAACCTGATTTACCCAATCTACCTGCATATTGAAATCTCTCATGAATATTGTAACATTGCCCTTTTGCCATGCATTTTCTATCTGCCATTGTAATTTGTAGACCACATCCTTACTACTGTTTGGGGGTCTGTATACAACTTCCATCAGGGCCTTTTTATCTTTGAAGTTCCTCAGCTCTATCCACAATGATTCAACACCTTCCCACCCTATGTCGCCTCTTTCTAATGATTTGATTTAATTTTTCACCAACAGAGCAACACCACCTCCTCTGCCTTCCAGTCTGTCCTTTCAATAGAATGTGTATCCTTGGACATTAAGCTCCCAACTATAATCTTTCAGCAATGATTCAGTGATGCCTGCTACATTATACCTGCCAATCTGCAACTGTGCCCAAAGTTCATCTTCCTTTTATACTGCACACATTCAAATACAATACCTTACAATACCTTTAGTACTGCATTCACCGTTTTCAATTTTGCCTGCCTTTTGCATTGCAACTCATCCTATTGGCACAGGTAGCAATCCTGAGATCACAACATAGTGAATTTTCTATAATGCTGGTATACTAGTAAGTTCAACTACAATCATGGTAATCACAGTTACAAGACACAGAAGTTTTCAGCAAGGATTTTCAGAATCAGAATCAGGTTTAATATCACTGGCATATATCAAGAAATTTGTTGCTTTGTGAAAGCAGTACATACAATGTATGTTACTAAAAAACTATAAATTATAATAAGAATATATAAAAAAATATGAAATAAGTAGTGCAAAAAGAAAGGGGAAAGTAGTGAGGTAGCTTTCATGGATTCATTATCCACACAGAAATTTGATGGCAGAGGGGAAGAAGCTGTTCGTGAAATGTAGAATGTGTGTCTTCAGGCTTCTCTCCCTCCTCCTTGGTGGTAGCAATGAGAAGAGAGTATGTCCTGGGTGATGGGGGTTCTTAATGATGGGTGCCACGTTTTTGAGGCATCACCTTCTGAAGATGTCCTCAATGCCGGGGAAGCTGATGTCCATGATGGAGCTGGCTGAGTTTACAGCTTTCTGCAGCCTTTTCTGATCCTCCACAGTGGGCCCTTCATAAGAGATGGTGATACAACCAGTTAGAATGCTTTCCAAGGCACATCTGTAGAAATTTGTGAGTGTCTTTGGTGACATATCAAATCTCCTCAAACTCCTAATGAAATATAGCCAGTGTTGTGCCTTCTTTGTAAATGCATCAATATGTTGAGCCCAGGATAGATCTTCAGATATGCTGATATTCAAGAATTTGAAACTGTTCAACTTTTCCACTGTTGATACCTCGATGAGGACTGGCGTCTGTTCCCTCAACTTCTCCTTCCTGAAATCCACGGTCAATTCCTTGATCCTACTGATGAGTGCAACGTTGTTGTTGGTACATTACTCAGCCAGCTGACCTATCTCGCTGCTGTAATCCCCCTCGTCACTATCTGAAATTCTGCTAACAATCGTCGTGTCGTTGGCAAATTTAAGTAAGGAGATCCTTACGTAAAGGCTCATTTTGGTTTAGTGGCGAGGGAGAGGAGGTTGAAGTGGATTTTCTCTTTTGTAATTTTGTTATTTTGCCTTTTTTTTTGCACTGTAACTATTTTTGCACCGCTTCTAAGTGTTGTTTAATCCCTGGCACGCAATAAACACCTTTGCGTTGAGTGTGCTGTTGCAGCCTGCGGTCTGATCTTTAAAGTCCACACCCTCAAAAGGACATGCAATCCTCATCAAAGCCCGCGTTGTGACTGCGGTGGTAAGGTGGCAGCGCTTGTCAGCTGCCCCCAGTGCCATCTTCAGACTGTGTTGGTTGTTGGTGCAAACAATGCATTTCACTGTTTGCTTTGATGTACAGTACATGTGACAAAAATAAATTCACACCTTAACTTTCTCGCTCAATGGAAATGCTTTACTCTTCCTCTGCTCATCATTTTTCAGTTCTGTTGCAGCGTCTCCACTCTTCCCTGTGTTAGGCTGTACCAAGCTCCATCAATTGCAAAGATGACAATGCATTAAGAGCCCTTTTGCAACAAAGTCAGTAATTGAGTGTGGAGCCATATAGTACTTAAACAAGGAGTGAGCCAACTGATGTTTCGTCATGAAATTAGATTTCCCTCAAAGCCCTTGCTTCAATAGATGTTCGATGCTGTTAGATTACATAGAGCTCTCAAATAAATATGACAATATGTGTCCAGTGTTACACGCTAGTTCTGCCAGTATTCCTTTTGTAGCAAAGATTCATTTCAATTTTTCACCAGCATGTATCATATGAGCTCCTGAATATCCGATTTCCAATCCATGTTGAGTGCATGCGAATGAACACTGGGAAATGATTGTTCATTTTGATGAGTTGCTGGAAGGTACTGTGATGATGATAGTGGTGTTAGAGTCATAGTCATAGAAACAGGCTCTTTAGCCCACCTAGTTTGTGCTAAACCATTTAAACTGCCTAGTCCCATCGAACTGCATCCAGACCATAGCCCCCAATTCCCCTTCCCTCCACGTACCTATCCAACTTCTGTACATATTGACATCGATCCCGCATTCACTACTTGTGCTGGCAGCTCGTTCCACACTCTCATGGCCCTCTGAGTGAAGAAGTTTCCCCTCATGTTCCCCTTAAACATTTCACCTTTCACCCTTAACCCATAACCTCTATTTGTAGTCCCGCCCAACATCAGTGGAAAAAGCCGACTTGAATTTACCCTATCTATAACCCTCATAATTTTGTATACCTCTATCAAATCTTCTCTCAATCTTCTACATTCCAAGGAATAAAGTGCTGTTAGTTGCCTCGCTCTGCATTGCCAGCAAACTGTGAGGATGGGCACAATTTCCTCTCATTCAATATTCCGTCAATACATAAACTTCCTGTAGCAGCATTCATATTTATTCCTCTGTTTAGGCCATGAAGCTAAGCTATAAGCCTTCATTCCAGGAAATTGGAATGGACTCAATGTCCTTATTTGAAACACCCTTGATTAGTCAATAGATCACACACTGAATTGTAGAATGTCTTCAACATTTCACTTGTCCCGGCTGGTGCATCCTCTTCCAGCCTGTGGCAAATCTCCTGTAGTTATGCATTTATTGAGCTGCTTGAGCAATCACAGTGGGTGTTACCAGCAATCTCGGACTGCTAGTTGCAGTGTGAATTGAAATTTCATTCCCCAATCTGGATGGAGTAATTCTGCCCAACCACTTTCCCCATTTATTAACTAATCTCGGCCTTTTACTGTTGCTATCCAGAATAATCCATTGTATTTATGGGTAAGTTACAAAACTGGCCTCGTTACCAAACCATAAATTGGATCTGTCCAAAAAATTCTGAAAATTGGTTTGAGGAAGATATAGGAACAGAATTAGGTCATTTGGCCCATCAAGTATGCTCCAACTTTTCTATTCTTCCCACTACGGTTTTGTACTTTCTCCTGCAAACATCTTAACCCCCTTACCAATCAAGAAGCTATCATTCCTTACTAAGGGTGAGTGATTGTATTGTTTGTTTCATCTGCCCTTCTCTGCAATGGAGCAGTCTGCTGCAACGCTGACCTTTGTCTCTAATTATTTCCACAACGCAAGAGTGTAATCTCAAATGATTGTAGCACGTATAAGTACTAAGTAAATGATCGTGGTGTACTATTGTGCAGGCTTACCTTTTATGACTTATCAAATTAGTTCTTTCTGTGCTGATGTTACATTGAAGATTATATACCTTCTTAATGTTGTATGTTTCACTATGCAAGCTAATGCTACATATCCTTCATCGTCATAGGAGCAGAATTAGGCCATTTGGCCCACTGAGTCTGCTCCAACAGTTCTATTCATCTGCCTTCTCCCCATAGCCTTTCAATCTCTGCTTTAAACTCACCCAGTGACTTGGTCTCAACAGCCCTCTTTTGTAACAAATTCTACAGATTCACCACTGTCTGGTTGAAGGATTTCCTCCTCATCTCAGTTCTAAGAGGAGGTCTATGGCCTCTTCTTTTGTCATGATGAGGCCACTCTCAAGGTGGAGGAGCAAGACCTCATATTCCATCTGGGTAGCCTCCAACCTGACGGCATGAATATCGATTTCTCCCTTCCAGTAATTTTTCTCCCACTTCTCTTTTCTATTCCCACTATGGTCTTTTACTCTCTTCTCACCTGCTTATCACCTCCTCCAATGCCCCTCCTCCTTCCCTTTCTCCTCTGGTCTACTCTCCTCTCCTATCAGATTCCTTCCTCCCCAGCCCTTTACTTCTCCCATCCACCTGGCTTCATCTATCAACTTCCAGCTCGCCTCCTTCCCCTCCCCCCTCACCTTTTTATTCTGGCATCTTCCCCCTTCCTTTCCAGTCTCGATGTAGTGTCTCGGCCTGAAACGTGGACTGTTCTTTCATTCTCATAGATGCTGCTGGGACTGTTGAGTTCCTCCATCATTTTGCGTGTTGCTCTCCATTTTATTATTGTTTTTCTTTGTACTACCTAGATACAGCGTTAAAATGATCTATATCAATGTCATGCAAAATACATGTTTCATGGTATCTCAGTACATATGACAATAATACACCAACTTACCATTTTACTAGTTTGTAGGTTTCATTGAGATCCCTGCCTATCCTTCTGAACTCATGGAGAACAGGCCCAGAACTATCAAATGCTCCTCAGTAAGACTTTCTTTCATGGGATCACTCTTCTGAAGCTCATCTGGATCCTCTTGAAGAGCAGCACATCTTTCCTCAGATACAGGACCCAAAGTTTCTCACTATATTCCAAATGTGCTCTGATCAATGCCTTATAAAACCTCAGCAGTAGATCCTTGCTTTTATATTCCAGTGTTCTTAAAATGATTCCTTGCTACCAACTCAACCTGCAAGTTAAACTTAAAGGGAATCCTGAACTAGGATTCCCAGGTCCCTTTATCAGTAGCACATGGATTTTAAACGAATGCGGAATAGGGAATGATTTTCGGTGTATCTGTAACAGTGACTCATACCACCTGTAGTTATATCACCGCACCATTTGGTACTGGGACCTCTGCTGTTTGTAATACGTAGAAGTCACCTGGATTCGTGTTGGGCACGTGGCCAAGTGTTAAGGCGTTCGTCTAGTTATCTCAAAGTCGCTAGTTCGAGCCTCAGCTGTGGCAGCATGTTTGTGCCCTTGAGCAAGGCACTTAATCACATATTTCTCTAGTCTGTGCGAGGAGTGGCGCCCCACACAGACTTCCAATCTGTGCCTTGTGTTACGTACCCCGTAACTGGGTTGCCAAACCAGCAGAAATGGATCACTCAGTTGGAGTCTGGAGTACTAGAACTAAGAAAGTTTTATTAAAGAAACAAGCAACACAGTAATCGAAAGGATAATAAATGCAACAATTCAACAATGATAACCACACATGTGCACAGAATTAAGATAACAGCATCAATCAAGCTCTATCGTTGTCTAGGGGTAAATGACCAATTTCAAAATGACTCAAAGTTCAGTCCAGTTCGCAGTAATCGTTGCCATGGCGATGGACAAGGTGGGGGAAGAGAGACAGAATAAGAACAACTGATCATTCAGAACACTGCTTCACTCACAGACCAGCGGGATGGCTCACAGACCAGCGAGATGGCTCACAAACAGCTTTTGGGCAGGTCCTTGGTGATGTCACCTGAGGTCACCGACTGTGACCCCTCCTCCAGATGCGGTCGATCCTCTGCAGTGAACCCGGCACCCAGGCAAGGGCGGACACACACCGGGTTCCCGCTGATCGTACCTTTCTACCCTTGTCGTTGTCTGGCACTTCTCACCCACTCGTGAGAGGCGCACCGCTTCCAGGGTCTTGTTACCTCGGGTGGCGTGTGTCTGTTTTAGCGAACCTGTCCCTTTTTATCCCCCTGCTGGGGCATCGCCTGTCCATCACTTCAAACAGTTCAGGGTTCAAAGGGGGGAGCCGCTCCAGACAGCTCTCTCTCCCACATCCCTTCATTACACATCTCCAGACGCTGCTCCATTGTTCCTTATCTCTCCTTCCCCTGAGGGCAGGTGGCAGACCAACTGCTGATGCCACTGATGCTAGCCCAGGCCAGCAAACATCTTAATTTTATGTGTATTCTCGTAACACTTGTAAGGCATGAAAATGCCTGACACGGGCCTCTCATGGTCTGAGTCGACGTTCCCTCCCCACCTGGATTAAAAGGTAGGTGGGTGGGTTAACAATAAATTGCAAATTATATTGTAGAATTTTATGAATAAAGCATGAGAGAGCTGTTCCATGTGCCTAACAAAAGACGCAGCCCTTTATTTCCATTACAAACAAACCAAAAGCAGTTGACTTATACTGACATCATTACAGCAGACACCATCTCTTAAAGTGAACATGACAACTCAATGACAGTGTTTGTGAATTATCTAGAACAGTTTCTATTATGAACAATATGTGTGAACTGTCACCCGTTACAATATCCTACAATGCAAAGATTGGTCGAGTTGTGGATAGGACGGATATCTGCTAAAGGATTCAGCAGGATTTAGATCAGTTGTAGATGTGGGTGGATAAATGGCAGACAGAGTTTAACCCAGTCCGATGTGAATTGTTGCACTTTGGGAGATCAAATGTAAAGGCACAGTACACTTTTAATGACCAGTATTGATGTACAGAGGGATATTACAGTCTGAATTCATAGCTTCCTGAAAGTGACTGCACAGGATGGTAGGATGGTAAAGGAAGCATATGGCATGATTGTCTTTATTGATTAAAGAATTGAGTTAAATATTTGGAAAGTTATGTTTCAGCTTTATAACCTCTAGTTAGACCATACCTGGAATATTGTATTCAGTTCTAGTCGTCCAGTTATAGGAAGGATGCGGAGGCTTTGGAGATGGTGCAGAAGAGGCTTATCAGTATGGTGTTTTGATTAGAAGGGAACTGCTGGAACAGAAGGTTGGATGAACTTGAATTGTTTTCTCTCCAGCGGCAGAGGCTGAGGGAGATCTGATAGAGGTCTATAAGATTACAATAAGCATAGATAGAGTAGGCAGTCAGTATCTTTTTCCCAGTGTTAAAATGTCTAGTACCAGAGGGCATGCATTTAAGGTGAGAGAAGGGGTAAATTCAAAGGATCAGGTTATTTACACAGAGAGCTGTGGGTGCTTAGAACGCTTTGCCTGTGATGGCGGTGGAGGCCAATACGACAGAAGCATTCAAGAAGTCCTGAGAGAGGCACAGAAATATGCAGTAATGGAAGGATATGGACATTTTGTAGGCAGTTAGGATTAGTTTAGTGTGATTACTAATTCAATTAGTTTGGCATGACATTGTAGGCTGAAAGGTTTGTTTCTGTGTTGTACTGTTCTGTTCTATGACACTGAAATTGTTCCAGGACCATTGACTGCTGAACACATTTACATTTGTGACTGACACAGGAGGGGATTCCCTGGCAGTCTTGCCTGCCATTTCCATGGTATTTGCAATGCTTCATGCCAAATCAGATATAAAGCTTTTTGTTGTCTCCAGCAGCTTTCGTGGGATCCATTCACTCTTGGATCACATGTGGGCATTTCATTTCACAACCTAAAAACTCTCCTTAATACCTCAGGGTCCTTGAATGTCTTGTTAACTTTTCTTTGCTCTAACACTTACAGGGCACAGGAGCTTTGAACATTAGGACAACAAGGAAATCTCTGCAAATGATTTTATACAAGTAACCCCTGCATCACCTGACCCAATGACATTTGTATAACTTTGCAAATACATTTGGGAGTTATTGGTGAATGTCAAATATGCAAGCAGCTCACTCATGCTCAGCTCTGAGGCTTACCGCACATATCTTGCAGAGGTCACAGGCTTCTGCACCCGTGCCACAGAATAAATGAGAAATCACTGCTGCTTCAACAGTACAAAGTTCCACTTGAAACAATAGACTTGCTTGCAGACGATGGTGCTGCAGCATTACTGAAAGCACCCAAAATCTTTCTAGCAGATTATTCATTCCAGTGTGCAAGTTCATAATACATGTTCCTGTTCGTTGTCTCTTCAAACTCAATTCAGCTATCAGGAAAAATAAAATTGCCATTTTCAAACAAATGTACCCCCTAATTTGCACAGCAGTGCAATTGAGAGTGATCTGTAGGAAGTAGTTTTTGCAATCACTTGAGTCAAGTGTGAGGTTCTCCTCGGGGATTGCGTATTTCATGGGTTTTCAGGTGTCGTATTAGAGATTAATCTGGTGTGTTAGGATGGATTCCGTTACAGGAGAGCCGGAGAGTGCTTGTGTGTGACTTCGTTTAACAATGCTAATGCACAGACACTCACTACACTGCCCTTGACAGATCAGGGCTGGGGTCCAGTGGATGGAATGCAAGATGACTGGGGACCCTTCCCTGTTGCAGCCTTCACTGCCTTTGTGATGCACCATCATCTTCCGCCAGCTCCATTGTTGTGGTCTTGGATGGATCGCACTTTGTCTGAACCTCCTCCTTGACTTTCCCGCCACGGGTGACCCTACCAAGAACCAGGTGTCAGATGGCAAAACTACATTGCTCTTGGGACCTCAGGAATTCATAAGCCTCTTCTCCCATCGATCCTCGGAGAAGATGTATAAGAAATTCCCTTACAATCATCTTCTGAATTTGTATTCATATTAAAACCTTGATTAAATTTGATCTCAAAATATTTATGGATTTTTCTCAGAGAGGAAATTATAGAGTAATGATTGTAGAATTGCCAGCAATGTCCATGGACGTAAATGAAAGGAAGCCATTACTTATTCAGTTTAAGTGAATGATAACAAAAGGGATACACTTTATCTGTGAGCTAGAAATAATTAAATTGCCATCATTTCAAGAGGTCATGCTGTTGCTCATCCAGAGTTCAGCTTCTGAGAAATGAATACCACAGATAAGACCACAGACAAAGGAGCAGAATTAGGTCTTTCAGCCCATCGAGTCTGCTCTACCGTTCCATCATGGCTGATTCTGGATCCCACTCAACCCTATACACCTGCCTTTTCGCCATATCCTTTGGTGCCCTGACCGATCAGGAAACAATCAACTTCCGCCTTAAATATACCCACAGACTTAGCCGTCGCAGGTGTCTGTGACAGAGCATTCCACAGATTTACTACCCTCTGGCTAAAATAAGTCCTTCTTACCTCTGTTCTAAAAGATGCCCCTCAATTTTGAGGCTGTGCCCTCTCGTTCTGGATATCCCCACCATAGGAAACATCCTCCCTACATTCACCCCATCTAGTCCTTTCAACATTCGGTAGGTTTCATTGAGATCCCCTCCCCACGTTCTTCTAATTTCCAGTGAGTACAGGCTTAAAGCTGCCAAACGTTCCTCTTATGTTAATCCGTTCATTCCCGGAGTCATCCTTCGTGAACTTCCTCTGGACTCTCTCCAATGACAACACATCCTTTCCGAAATATGGGGCCCAAAACCATTGACAATACTTCAGATATGGTCTGAATAGTGTCTTATAAAGGCTCAGCATTATCTCCTTGCTTGTATACTCTATTCCCCTTGAAATAGTTGCCAACATTGTATTTGCCTTCTTTACTACAGACTTAACCAGTAAATTAACCTTCTGGGGATCTTGCACAAGGACTCCTAAGTCCTTCTGCACCTCTGATGTTTGAACCTTCTCCCTATTTAGATAATAATCTGCACTATTGCTCCCTTTACCAAAATGCATTATCATACATTTCCCAACACTGTATTCCATCTGCCACCTTTTTGCCCATTCTTCAAATTTGTCTAAGTTTTTCTGCAATTGCATTGCTCCCTCAGTTCTACCTACCCCTCAACTATCTTCGTATCATCCACTAACTTTGCCACAAGCCATCAATTCCATTATCCAAATCACTGACGCACAATGTGAAAAGTAGTGGTCCCAGTACTGACCCCTGAGAAACACCACTAGTCACTGGCAGCCAACCAGAAAAGGTCCTCTTTATTCCCACTCACTGCCTCCTGCCTGTCAGCCATTCCCCTATCCATTATCTATCTTGTAATGCCATGGGATTTTATCTTGTTAAGCAGTCTCATGTGTGGCACCTTATCAAACGTCTTCTGAAAATCCAAGTAAATGACATCCACTGCCTCTCCTTTGTCTACCCTGCTTGTTACTTCCTCGAAGAACTCTAACAGATTTGTCAGACAAGATTTCCCTTTACAGAAACCATGCTGACTTTGACTCATTTTATTATGTGTCTCCAGGTACCCTGAAATCTCATTCTTAATAATGGACTCCAACACTTTCCCAACCACTGAGGTTAGGCAAACTAGTCTATAATTTCTTTTCTTTTGCCTTCTTCCCTTCTTAAAGAGTGTAGCGACATTTGCAATCTTCCAATCCTCCGGGATCATGACAGAATCAAGTAATACGTTATTCCCATGTGTTAACAATAAAACAGAAAACATCCAAGAATAATGCAAACTTCAGACAAGCTAAAGACTTCTTTGACAAGGTGGCACCTGATAACTGCATTCATAAGATTGGTATGGTTTCTTTAAACAGGTTCATTGGCCTGAAATGTCTATAACAATAGATTAATTAGATTGGTTGAAATGGTGATTGTTGTCGATTGCAGATTTCAGAGGCACTCAATTAAGAGGAGGAGAAGATGGCGGTGCAACGGCAGCGCGCGTGGCCTCTCCGGTGAATGATATCTGTAATCTGTCAAGGAGGGGACTGTGCACAATTCTGATTTGATGGAGACAGATGTGAGAGTGTGGAGGAACATCTGAAAAAACTTCTGAAATGCCCGCTTCGCTGCCGCTGCTACTGTGTGGTAACCGGAATCTCCAGAGCAGAAGGCCTGAATCCTCAGCTTTGTTTGTTTCAGCGGCCGGGGAGAGGTTGAAGGCGCTCGGCAGAGGATGGCGCTCGGGAGGCTGTATTGGAGGGGCTGGTCGGAGGCTTGAAGTTTTTGGATGGATGGGCTCAGTGTCTGCTGTGGTCGGCTGCTTCCAAGGCATCGGCAAGTTGATGGTGCTTGGAGGTTTATGGCAGGGAGTTTCTCCCTTTTGCCACCTGCTATCGGGGACTCGGGAGTCGATCGACTCGGGGACTTTGACTTTTTTTACTGTGCCCATGGTTTGTTCTTTATCAAATTATGGTATTGCTTTGCACTGCTGTAACTATATGTTATAATTATGTGGTTCTGTCAGTGTTAGTCTTTGGTTTGTCCTGTTTTCTGTGATATCACTCTGGAGAAACATTGTATCATTTCTTAATGCATGTATGCATTTCTAAATGACAATAAAAGAGGACTGAGTGTTCTCATAATCTGAAAAAAAACTCAGGGCCTCAAGTCGCGGTGGCACCTGCTTACAGCTACTCTGTTGTGGTTGATTGGAGATTTCAATGGCCTGAGAGGTCTGGATTATATACATACAGTGGCCTGCAAAAGTTTGGGCACCCCCTGGTCAAAATTTCTGTTACTATGAATAGCTAAGCGAGTAAAAGATGACCTGATTTCCAAAAGGCATAAAGTTAAAGATGACACATTTCTTTAATATTTTAAGCAAGATTACTTTTTTATTTCCGTCTTTTACAGTTTCAAAATTACAAAAAAAGGAAAAGGGCCTAAAGCAAAAGTTTGGGAATCCTGCATGGTCAGTACTTAGTAACACCCCCTTTGGCAAGTATCACAGCTTGTAAACACTTTCTGTAGCCAGCTAAGAGTCTTTCAATTCTTGTTTGGGGGATTTTCGCCCATTCTTTCTTGCAAAAGGCTTCTAGTTCTAGTTGGGGGATTTTCACCCATTCTTCCTTGCAAAAGGCTTCTAGTTCTAGTTGGGCCGTCTTGCATGCACTGCTCCTTTGAGGTCTATCCACAGATTTTCGATGATGTTTAGGTCAGGGGACTGTGAGGGCCATGGCAAAACCTTCAGATTGTGTCTCTTGAGGTAGTCCATTGTGGATTTTGAGGTGTGTTTAGGATCATTATCCTGTTGTAGAAGCCATCCTCTTTTCATCTTTGGCTTTTTTACAGACGGTGTGATGTTTGCTTCCAGAATTTGCTGGTATTTAATTGAATTCATTTTCCCCTCTACCAGTAAATGTTCCCCGTGCCACTGGCTGAAACACAAGCCCAAAGCATGATCGATCCACCCCCGTGCTTAACAGTTGGAGAGATGTTCTTTTCATGAAATTCTGCACCCTTTTTTCTCCAAACATACCTTTGCTTATTGCGGCCAAGAAGTTCTATTTTAACTTCAACCGTCCACAGGACTTGTTTCCAAAATGCATCAGGCTTGTTTAGATGTTCCTTTGCAAATTTCTGATGCTGAATTTTGTGGTGAGGACACAGGTAAGGTTTTCTTCTGATGACTCTTCCATGAAGGTAATATTTGTACAGATGTTGCTGCACAGTAGAACAGTGCACCACCACTCCAGAGTCTGCTAAATCTTCCTGAAGGTCTTTTGCAATCAAACAAGGGTTTTGATTTGCCTTTCTAGCAATCCTATCAGAAAGTTTTCTTGGTCTTCCAGACCTCAACTTGACCTCCACCGTTCCTGTTAACTGCCATTTCTTAATTACATTACGAATTGAGGAAACAGCTTCCTGAAAACGCTTTGCTATCTTCTTATAGCCTTCTCCTGCTTTGTGGGTGTCATTTATTTTAATTTTCAGAGTGCTAGGCAGCTGTTTAGAGGAGCCCATAGCTGCTGATTGTTGGGACAAGGTTTGAGGAGTCAGGGTATTTTATAAAGCTTTGAAATTTGCATCACCTGGGTTTTCCTAATGATGACTGTGAACAAGCCATAGCCCTAACAAGCTAATTAAGGTCTGAGACCTTGCTAAAAGTTATCTGAGAGCTCAAATCTCTTGGGGTGCCCGAACTTTTGCATGATGCTCCTTTCCTTATATTCACTCTAAAATTGTGCAAAACAAAAATAATACTCTAATCTTGCTTAAAACATTGAAAAGAATATTTCATCTTTAACTTTATGATTTTTGGAGATCATTTCATCTTCTACTCACTTAGTTATTCACAGTAACAGAAATTTTGACCAGGGGCGCCCAAGCTTTTGCATGCTACTGTATATATGTTGTGTGGTTGTATTTTACTGCAATTCTGTATGTGTTTGTTGTCTTGTGTGTGCGGGGACTGGGTCTTGGGCCACAGTGCCACCTGGGAGGGTCATTGGAGCTGGTGTGCTCCACTGAGGGCAGAATGTATGGTGTTCAGGCTAGAGTCAGTGCTGCCCGACACTGCCCCCCACCCCCCACCCCCCCAGTGTTCACTCAGTGGAGGACAAGCTCTGTTGTGGTCCCACTGTACATTGATGGCGCGAATTTTTGACTCTTTTATTGCATGATTGTGACAGCATTTGCACTTGCTATTCTGTGTGCGCGTTGTGCTGTGTGTGACTGTTGGTACAGTGTTTTGCACCTTGACCCTGGAGTAAGATTGTTTCTCTTGGTTGTATTCATGTGTGGTTGAACGACAATTAAACTTGAATTGAATGATGGGACTTTTTCTGATGTACTGATTTGAGTGATTGATTGTATGGATTAGGTAGATTGAAGAAATAGAAAAAACATTAAGTAATCATTAATCCAATAATTGAAGACTTGATAAAATCACCTTGTGCAAAAATGCATTGAAAAGTGAAACAGCACAGATTGTGTTTAGCTTTTCATATTGAAGTTGACCTATAAAAGCAGAAGGCTGATAACCAGAGTGATAACTCGACATGGTGCGATGATTTTATGGACTCCCATGTGCCACAGTGAGAGGAGGTGCCCACGTCTACTGGATACATAGCCTGTGGCTCTCTGCCTATCAGTGCAAGGTTTCAACTTCTTCCCTCTGACTCAGATATAAGAATGCCACAGTAAACCCGAAGGCTTGCCAATTTTAGCTCAGGCAATGAAAATGAGATGCGAAATATTGATTAAAAGGAAGCTGTGGGAGAACTGACTACCAGTGTTTTTCCAGCATTAGGTGTTTCAGATTTTCAGTATTTCACTTTTGATAAAAAAAACTAATTGGTATCTGAAGACCGTGCTTTGTTAGTGAGGCTCAGGTGAAAGTGAGGGCAGGATTATTTCACAATATTTCAAATTCAGCTTCATTGCCATAAATCCCAAGTGGAGGTATCAATTGAATATTCACTGATCCGTGCATATCAAGCCTGTGAGTGGTTTGCTGCAGAAATCAGCACAGCTATTTAAGACATCTTCACTCTACTGAGAAGGAGAATTTTTATAATCATAAAACTAGTCACATAGTTCAATAAAATAATTTTCAAAACAATGAGCACAGCTACGTAACAATGATTTTTGCTGCTGCTTTTCAATTGGCGTCTGAAACTGAAGCCGTGTTTAATCAGTGGTAAACTTATGACTATTGAATGCAACATCTCAGGATTGATGGTTAGACTTCTGACAGAGCACTTAGGAGCAATATCCCCTGAGAATCCGCCCCAACTTTATTGGCTGATGAGCAGCAGCTCATAAGCAAGGCATTACAAATGTGCAGATATGGTATAAAGAATTTGGAGGTAATTGTTGCACAATCATAAACTGTATTGAGAAATCATAAATTTAAAGAGCTTTCATTTCACACATTATTATCTGAATAAATATAGTTCAATAAATCACCATTATTTTTATTTGGAGGTTCTTATGTTTTTATATAATGACCTTCCGAGGAATACTGTGAAGCATGAAAATCATGAATAACAAAAAAAATTAAACAAAAATATAACAAAAAGCTATTCACTCACATGATTAAAATATCCTGGAGAAATAAAGTCCAAGAAAAAGATAAAGATAATAATTTTAAATCAGTAGAAATACAAAAGCAATCAAATACATTTTGTTGCCCATACTTAACAATTGATGTGTACTTGTATAATGCATATTTACTTTTCCAGTTGCTCCAAGGATCAGTGGAAACCTATTCAAGACAGAAAATGTTATTTATAGACTGATTGAGGGATCAGCCTTGGTCAGGACTCTAGGGATAAATTTATCTGCTCTATAGAGAAATCATGCCATGGGGTGTTTGTGCCTCATTTCCTGCAGAAGTCAGAATCACTTACAATGTATCACCCCCTTTGCATTGTACTGGAGACTCAATATAGAATTTTCTTCTTTATAGGTCTCTCTTTCTCCCTCTCTCACTCTATAAAGTGAGCCAGCTAAGCAAGCCACGGCTGATTGTCTTGGGAGCAGAATTAAGCCATTTGGCCCATTGAGAATACTCTGCCATTGAATCTACTTTTTAATACTTTTAACCCCATTTTCCCATCTTCCCTCTGTAACTCTTAACACCTTTACTAACCAATAATCTATCAATCTCTGTCTTAACTGCACACAATGACTTGGCTTCCACAACCCTCTAGGTCAAAGAATTCCACAGATTCATCACCCTTACCACCCTACATCTGTTTCCTTATTTACAAAATAATTCTCAGTATTACCAGGGAATTATGTGCAGATCCTGTTCCCATTGTTTCAATGCTGATATAAAAATTACCATGAAGCAAACAAGGATTTTTTTTTTTGTTGTTTTGTTCTTGCGATGAGTGGATCCAATTCGTCTCTTCACACACAGCTTATGGCAAAGTCTGCACACCATCGCAGATTTCAAAGCTAAACACGGTGGAGTTTCCAGTATCGATGCTTCTCTCCCAGACAAACTAAATCTTTTTCATGCCCGATTCCATGTCGCCAATACTGAGCCCCTGAGGAGACCTGCAGATGATGCAACCGGCAGTGTGGTCATCTCTGAGGCTGAAGTATGCAGGTGTTTCCAATGAGTGGACAGTCCCAAGGCTGCGGGACCAGATGGCATCCCAGGACGAGTGCTCAGGATGAGCATGGCGCAACTAGCAGTTGTGTTTACAGATATTTTTAACCTCTCCCTCTCCCAGTGAAGAGTGCCCTCCTGCTTCAAAACATCCACCATTGTCCCTATACCAAAAAAGACCAAGGTAACATGCCTGAACGACTGGTGTCCTGTTACACTCACCCCAAGAATAAGCAAATGCTTTGAAATGCTGGTTAAGGACTACATCTGCAGCATGCTACCACCCACACTGGACCCCTTACAATTAGCCTCCCGACACAACCGGTCGACAGATGACACAATAGCCACAGCTCTATACACCGTCCTTACACATCTGGAGAAGAGGGATGCTTATGTGAGAATACTGTTCTTGGACTACAGTTTAGCATTAAACACCATAATTTCCTCCAGGCTCGACAAGAATCTCAGTGACCTCAGCCTTCATCCTGCCTTGTGCAACTGGATCCTGGACTTCCTGTCAGATCGCTGGCAGGTGGTATGAGTGGGTTCCCTCGCCTCTGCCCCTCTGACCCTCAACACAGGTCGTCCTCAGGGTTGTGTACTAAGCCTTCACCTTTACTCTCTGTATACCCATGACTGTGTCACCACCCACAGCTCCAATCTGCTAATTAAATTTGCTGACGATACTACTTTGATTGGACTAATCTCAAATAATAATGAGGCAGCCTACAGAGAGGAAGTCATCACCCTGACACAGTGGTGTCAAGAAAACAACCTCTCCCTCAATGTCGCAAAACCAAAGGAGCTGGTTGTGGACAACAGGAAGAATGGAGACAGGCTAACCCCTATAGAAACCATCAATGGATCTGGGGTTGAGAAGGTGAACACCTTTAAGTTCCTCGGCATAAATATCACTGAGGATCTCACGTGGTCTGTACATACTGGCTGCGTGGTGAAAAAGGCAAAACAGCGCCTCTTCCACCTCAGATGGTTGAAGAAGTTTGGTATGGCCACTCAGATCTGAAGAACTTTCTATAGAGGCACAATTGAGAGCATCCTGACTGGCTGCATCACTACCTGGTATGGGAACTGTACTTTCCTCAATCGCAGGACTCTGCAGAAAGTGGTGCGGACAGCCCAGCGCATCTGTAGATGTGAACTTCCCACTATTTAGGACATTTACAAAGACAGATGTGTCAAAAGGGTCTGAAGGATCATTGGGGACACGAGTCACCCCAACCACAAACTGTTCCAGCTGCTACCATCTGGGAAACGGTCCTGCAGCATAAAAGCCAGGGCCAACAGGCTCCGGGACAGCTTCTTCCACCAGGCCATCAGACTGCTTAATTCATGCTGATGTTACTGTAATTCTATTTTATATTGACTATCCTGTTGTACATAATATTTATTATAAATTACTCAAATTGCATATTGCACATTTGAATGGAGACATAACGTAA
The DNA here is from genome assembly GCF_963921235.1 of Mobula hypostoma. NCBI lineage: Eukaryota > Metazoa > Chordata > Chondrichthyes > Myliobatiformes > Myliobatidae > Mobula > Mobula hypostoma. The sequence goes on along the minus strand of NC_086097.1, from coordinate 228,753,378 downwards.
AGATTTTTACTCCTCATAGATTTGAAGGATGTAAGTAATAAATTCCAAGGATATGTTGGAAGCCATTTTGATGGCTGGGATTTGGCTTCCTCTGAGAACTGCCCCAATCCTAGTTGTGACGATGCATTTCTAAAATGCTGACAGTGTTTAATCTATGATGATAGTTTTATTTGTAGTTGATCTGATAAGAATTCATGGATACTGATCAAACCAAGAAAAAGTAAAATATATTTTTTGTCCAGATCAGGCTGGTTTGTGATTTAGAAGGGAATTTCATTATAGCAGATTGCCAACGAATTTCCACCCTTGTCTCTTTGGTGGTGGAGGCTGCAAGAGAGGGTTGACTTTGTGGATTTGATCTGTACTTCCTCTACATTTTACCAACAGCAGGATAGACGGGGCTCAAGACTGGACGGTCCTGGTGAACCATCAGATCTGCAACCTGCCGTGGGCCAGATCAATAACATTTAGGTCTGGCAACCGATTAAAATACAAGAGGTCCAAGTACGATTTTCTGGAAAGCCATCTCACATGCAAAGTGGCAATTCTGGATCACACTTGAATCACTGAAGGATGCTCGGAAGATGTGGCAGGGCTTGAATGCTATCACCTCCTACAAAATGAAACCAAGTGACAGAGGTGACAATAAGGCTTCACTCCCAGATGAGCTCAATGTATTCTGTGCTCTCTTTGAAGGTCAAAACATGGAGGAGCCTCACATCCTCCCACCGTCTCCCCGAGACCTTGTGATTTCAGTCTCTGAGGCTGACATAAGAACATCCTTAAGGATGGTGAACCCATGGAAAGAATCTGGCCCAGACAGGGTTCTTGGCTGAGTACTAAAGACCTGTGCAGATCAATTGGCTGGAGTGCTCACTGATGTCTTTAACCTCTTGTCCTGGTTGTCTGAGGTACCCAGCTGCTTCAAGCAGGCTTCAATTATACTGGCGCCTAAGAAGAACACGGTAATCTCCCTCAATGACTATCATCCAGTAACACTGAAATCCACTGTAATGAAATGCCAAGAGAGGTTGGTGATGAAATATATCAACTCTTTCCAGAGAAGCAACTTGGATCTGTTCCAATTTGTCTACTGGCACAACAGGTCCACAGCGTATGCCATTCCATTGGCTCTCCACTCAACCTTGGAACATCGGAGCAGTGAAGGTGCTTACATCAGGATGCTCTTTATCAACTACATCTTGGCATTCAAGACGATCATCCCCTCAAAACTCATCATTAAACTTCAAGACCTTGGCCTCAATGCCTCTTTGTGTAATTGGATCCTTGATTTCCTCACTTGCAGACCTCAGTCAGTTCAAATTGGTAACATCTCTTCCACAATCTCCATCAGAACAGGTGCACCACAAGTCTGTGTGTTGAGCCCCCTTTATACTTATGACTGTGAGGCTAAATACAGACAGTTAATTTTGCTGACGACACCACTGTTGTTGTCCGATTCAAAGGTGATGATGAATCAGCATTTACTGTAGAAGGGTGACTGAAAATCTGGTGGAGTGGTGCTACAGTAACAACCTCTCACTCAATATCAGCAAGACCAAGGAGGTGATTATTGACTTCAGGAGGAGAAAATCAGAGGTCCATGAGCCAGTCCTCATCAGGGGATCAGAGGTGGAGAGGGTCAGCAACTTAAATTTCTTGGTGCTACCATTTCAGAGGATCTGTCCTGGGCCCAGCACATAAGTGCAATTTTGAAGAAAGCACAGAAGGACCTCTACTTCCTTAGAAGTTTGCGAAGGTTCGGCATGCATATAAAATACTTTGACAAACTTCTATACATGTGTGGTCCAGAGTGTATTGACTGGTTGCATCACAACCTGGTATGGAAACACCAATGTCCTTGAATGGAACATTCTTCAAAAATTAGTGGATACGGCCCAGTCCATCACAAGTAAAGCTCTCTCCACCATTGAGCATATGTACACGGGGCGCTGTTGCAGGAATGCAGCGTCCATCATCAAGGACTCCCACCACCTGTGGTCATGATCTCTTCTCGCTGCTGCCATCAGGTAGAAGGTGCAGGAGTCTCAGGACCCACGCCACCAGATTCAGGAGCAGTCATTACCCCTTAACCATCAGGCTCTTGAACCAGTGGGGATATGTTCACTCAATTTTACTTGCCCCATCACTGAACTGTTCCCATAAACTAAGATTCCATTTCAAGGACTCTTCATTTCGTGTTCTTGGTATTTATTGCTTATTTATTTATTTTTGTCATTTATATGTTGTTTGTCCTGTTTGGCGTGGTCTTTCATTGACTCTATTAGGTTTCTCGTGAATGCCAGCAAGAAAACAAATCTCAGGGTTGCATATGGTGACCTATATCTACTTTGATAATAAGTTTACTTAGAACTTTGAACTTTGAGTCCAGTATTAGTGAGACAATTCAATCAAGTGAGTTTGAATTATTGTGGATTTTTATGATATACAGTAGCTTCATTAGATATTGAGTCCAGTGGCCAGAAGCATCTCCATCTATCCCCTAAACCCAAATCATTGAAATTTAGCTTTGTCACTTAGAATGTGTAAAGTATTCTACCTGTTTAAATTACTTCATGGTATTGTTGCAATGAATATGATCTTTATTGCCATCTGTCTACAAGTAAATATTACCATTTGATCACAGGAGTGGAACAAGTCACTACTCTAGTCCACATTTCCATGCAATAAATCTATGGTTCAGCTTACATATCAACTATATTTTCTTCCTTTTTCCTACAAATAGACGATTCTTTTAATGGACAAGATCCCACCAACCTCTACCTTCTTGAATGGATTTGACTTAGATTCTCAGATTTGTCTTCCTATAACAATTCATGGAAAAAGAGTTTACACATCACCAAGAAGACTCCAGAAATGAAAATGATCAATCCTAACATAATAAGCAATCTTATAAACATAACTTAACATTGAAAATAAGGAAGCACGGAGAAGCAAGTGGATTTTTTTTTGGTTGCCAATGTTTTGTTTGGCTGTGAACATTCTAAAAATCCTAAAAATAGGATTTGTAACATCTTAAAGAATGAAGCAATTTCAAACTAACATGATTAAACAAATCCTTGTTGGAAATGTTTGTAATATTTTGTGTTGGAGACTCACAAAACTACCCACATGTAAGAAGGCACTAACAGAGTAGTTAATTGTGTGTGTTTTACTGTAATTATACAGTAGTATAATTGATTGTGTGAATTCATAAGCACAAGGGATTCTGCAAATGGTAGAAATCCAGTTACACACACAAAATGCCAGAGGAACTCAGCATGTCAGGCAGCGTCTGGGGAGAGGAATAAACAGCCGATTTTTTGGGCCAAGAGCCTTCATCAGGGCTGGAAAGGAAGGGGAATAAACCAGAATAAGAAGGTGGGAGGAGGGGAAGGAATACATGTTGGCAGGTGATAGGTGAAGGCAGGTTAGGGGTGGGTAGAGGAGGGGGGATGAAGTGAAAAGCTGGGAAATGATAGGTGGTAAAGGTAAAGGGCTGAAGAAGGAAGAATCTGATAAGTGAATGAAAGTGTGAATTCATTTTGTGGCATTGTAGGCAAGAGGCTTCGAGTGGCTTTCTGCTGCTCCTGTGATGCTCTGATTACTCTGAAAGTAATATTAGTGTGCAGAGAGGTAACGAGTGATGCCACAGACAAGTGTCATATTGAATGCAACAATTTCTGGGGCAATCCTGATTTATTTTTGCAAGAAGTCATGTCTGCCGCCCTCCATTTTGCTTCCTGCATTTATGCTTACAATGAGCTAATTTATTAATGACCGATACAATAGACGACGCCACTCTTATGGTTTGTAAGTCGCACCCCATCTATACTTTATAGTGAGTCTCTAATCACTGCCTGAATCTTCCTGGAAGACCTCCATTAAGAGCTGTTTCAGTAACTTGAACAAATGAACTCTGAACTCTATCAATGTACAGTGTAGCGCATTCTCTGCGGTTAGGTCTCTGAATGACCCGTGAAGGCAAGACCTCTGCTTCATTACTCTTCTTTTGCACTATTTGTTTGTATCCGGTGTAACTTATATTTTTTATGTCTTTCTACAGAACAATAAATTTCTCGACATATGTCAGCAATAATAAACCTGATTCTGATTCGGAATTTCCAGTGATCACCTGTTGAAATGGGGCAGACCACACATAAAGCACAGATTCACATTAATTTATTTATCACGTGTATATCTAAACATAGAGTGAAATGCATAGTCTGTGGGAACGGCCAACAATGCCTACATATGTGCCAGGGACAGCCTGCAAGTGTTGCTACACATTCTGGCACCAACATAGCTTACCCACAGCGTTCAGCAGAACAACACAAGCAAAAACCACAACAACAAAACAACAAAAGCAAAATAACACACACACACACACACACACACTCACACACACACACACACACACAACTCATCTGGGTCAGGCAGCATCTACGTAAATGAATATAGTCGATATTTTGGCCGATGTCCTTCTTCAGGACTGAGAAGGAAGGGGGAATAAGAGAGAACAAAAAGGTGGGGGAGGGGAAAGGGGCTAACTGGAAGGTGATGGGTGAAGCCAGGTGGGTGGGAAAGGTCGAGGGCTGGAGAAGGAGGACTCTGATAGGAGAGGAGAGTGGACCATAGGAGAAAGGCGAGGAGGGTTGCTTTGTTGTGTTGCTTTAGATTTTCAGCATCCGCAAACTTTCTCATGATAATGAAAAGCAAGACAAACCTCTTGCCCATCCATACACAGGCAGGCCTCCAACACCAGCTCAGGCTACCTTCGGGCTTCTGACCTCCAGCCCTTGGCCTCAAACTCTCAGACTTTCAGACATTAGACCTTCAACCTCCACTTCCTGGCTTGGACTTGCAGCCTCGCAGACGTTGGGATTCCGAACTCCAGACAAGCTAATGCACGGGTTTTGGCTCTTTGATGTTTGGGCTTCGATCTCCATACTTGTAGAGCTCCAGCTTTGACCTCTGGACTTCACAGGACTTTGACCACCGGCCCCCAACCCCAGGACTCACCGTTCCGGGAACCTGACTTCCAGCTGTCGACCTCTGGACTCCCCAACTTCTGCACCTCGACTGTCACACTTGAACACTGATGGCTCAATCACTCCATCCCTGTCCCTTAACCCTAACCTGACCTCTAACCCCCTGTACTGTTGCCCAAAACCCTGCCTGTGAACTTAACCAACAACAGCTTCAATGAGCACCATTCTACCGATTCTTTAATGCCCATTATGACTGTCATATCTGTCAGGGAGGCTGGATAGAAGGGGTTAAAATGGTACTAATGTAAACAGCTATCATTAAGTCAGCTGTGTGTCTGAGAGTTGACATGTGGTGATGGTAGTAGTGGCTTCTCATTAAGCGTTAAATAAATCCCAAGTAAGATCGGGAACAAATTAGTTGCTGCAGCAAAATAAAACTAACTTTCTAATACTCAGAGCAGAAAATTGCAGGGGTTCTCGTGGCCTTTGGTTTTCTAGTCATAATTTAATACTGCAAAACAACTCACAAAATGGGCTGTTTTGCCTAGCACAGATCTGAATACATGGGAGGAGCTGAGAGATTCTTCTTCCTTTGTTCATCAGCCCCTTTGCCATCAGGGAATTGTTGCTGTTTATCAGGTTTTTAGCATTCAGGAAGAAGTCTTGCACCATTAGGAGGCTATTGCTAAAGTATGGTCTGGATTTTACACAGGTGACTTGGATTTTTTCAGCTGTGGAGTAAAACGATTCTTACATTTCAGGCACACACTCAACACATTAGTGCTTGGCCGATGTTTGCGTATGCTTGATGAGTGTTAAGGTTAACAAATTATGTTGGTATCATTTGCTATTCAAATAACAAGTTGTATTATTTGAATTTGTTAATAGCAGAGATTCTCTGTCATTGTGTGGCAACATTGACAAAGGCAGTTTGAGATTTGTTCTAATTCTAAATCACTGAACTTTTCAAAAGGACCCATCTGTTCATAGGAACAGCTGGAATCCTATTCTCAGTGGGGCAGGACTCCTGCAGCATGGGAGTGGCAGGCTGGATGGGAAAAAAGGAACATAATGATGTTGCAACTCCCACCAACCACTAAGATTAATTAATTCTCTGGCTTTTAACCAGACCCTATTGTCAATAGCAGCCACGTTTTTGACTCAACAGAAATAGGGCCTCTTTGGATTGCCGATTATGAGACCTGTGATTTCCATGTCCCGATTTGACAATTTTCACTAGTTGTTAGAAAGTGGAGAATGCAGACTTCCGTAGCTGAGAATCCTTCAGTATTAAAGGTAAAATTTATTTGTCACATATACATTGGTACATACAGTAAAATGTGGCAGAAGGCTGGAGGAACTCAGCAGGCCAGGCTGCATCTATGGAAAAGAGTAAACAATCGACGAGATCCTTCACCAGGACCCAACATAGCATGCCCAAGCCCTAATGTACATCTTTGGAAGGTGGGAGGAAAATGAAGGACCCGGAGGAGACCCATGTGTCACAGGGAAAATGTACGTCCTCTTTACGGACAACAGCGGGAATCCTGAGAGGACCATTGGGATTCCTCTTTCCTCCCTTCTGGGATGTTTATCGGGAATGCTGCATATACAGGGTCCTTAGCATTGTCAAGGATCCCTCCCATCCATCCAACAATCTCTTTGACCCCGTATAATCAGGCACGAGGTACCATAGCACTAGGACAAAGACAGTTAGGATGGGAAACAGCTTCTTCCCTCATGGCGTGAGACTGTTCAATTCCCTACCACCATCTTGGTCTTATCATGCTTGAAGTACCAGCAGCGTTAAACTGTTTAATTTTTAACTTGTGTCATAAGTGCACCTTGTGCTAAATGTTAATCTTCTGGAATATATTTTATTATTTGTTAATTTATTTGTTGGTAATATTATTTTAGGTTCCTTCAGGTTGTTATAGCCGGGGTTGGTAATGGGGACAAGCTCCCACTACCTATTAAATGCTCCCAGTGGCGTGCGTCTCAAATAGCCTCTGACAACCAAGTCCAGCTCCTGGCCTTCAGGTGTGGCGTAGGTACTAAGCCCAGCGGAACGGTTTCTACTGACAGGAAAAGGGGAAAAAGCGGGCTACTGGTGCCTTAAAACCAGTTGCTTTAGGCAGATAGGGCTCGTCAGCCATGGTTGGCAGCTCACCTAGGAGAAGGAAAACTCTTACCTCAAACTTCTGCTGCCCTGTGGCTGTACCCACTCATGGGGAAGGCTTTGGGAGTAAACCCCGAGGGAAAAATCAGGAGCTGGCGTCCCTAAACCAGTCCTAAGTTGAGTTCATTGCTGACTGGCAACTCCTGCAGTACCGCTGGTACCAAACTGTATCGGTCTCTACCATTCCTTTGGGTTCATCAGATGCATTGCTACACGGCCAACAGCTAGCTCTCCGTATCGTACTGCCCAGGCTTGCATATCTAGAAGCAATATCCATGATCGACTCAGACCGACAGAGGCCCTCACCCTACCTCAATATTACCTTATGTGTTTTGTGTGTGAGTTATATGTGCTGTGTTGTGCACCTTGGTCTGGAGGAATGTTTCGTTTGGTGGCATACATTTATATGGCTGAATGATAATAAAGTTAAACTTAAACTAGCACTTGAATTGAACACCAATCAGCGATCGCTGGTTCTGTAAAGTAGCTGTGCTAACTGCTATGCTCCCATGACGCATCTCTGCTTAATATTAATTTTAATAAATTAAATTATCTTTTATTTTGCACCCAAACTTAGTGAACTCTCATTTCAAGAAAATCACTGCAGACAGATTAACAATTGGAATTTTTGAAAAAACACAGAAATTAATTTTGGTTTTATAACATTTAGAGTATGATGATACCACAGTGGTGGGGCTCATCAGCAAAAATGATGAAACAATGTACAGGGAGAAAGTCAAACACCTAGAGAGCTGGTGCAGTGATAACAAATTGATGCTTAATGTCACCAAAACCAGGAAGATGATCGACGATTTCAGACGGTCTCAGCCTGAGGACACACCCCTCAGCATCAGCGGCTCCGCAGTGGACAGAGTGGAAAACATCAAGTTCCTTGGGGTGTAGATCTCGGACAATCTCACCTGGTCCAGGAACACCACTGGGATTGTGAAATGGGCCCAGCAGAGATTGAACTTCCTAAGGAAACTTAAACAAGCATCACTCCCCACTAACATCTTAACTACATTCTACAGAGGCATGGTTGAGAGTGTGCTGACCTTTAGCATCATAACCTGGTACTCCAGCTGCAGTGCTGTCGACAAAAAAGCCTTGCAGAGGGTGGTTAGGGGAGCAGAGAAGGTTATTAGGGTCTCCCTACCTTCTGTCCAAGACCTCTTTCAGAGTCGATGTCTCCAGAAGACACGGTACATCATTAAAGACCCCTCACATCCTCTCCATGAACTGTTTGTTCTTCTGCCATCAGGCAAACTTTACAGGAGCATCAAAATTAAAACCACAAGGCTACTAAACAGCTTCCTCCCACAGGCAGTCAAACTGCTAAATAGCTGCTCCACCTGACTCTGCTTTGGACACTTTTAACTCGCACTGGACACTTATAACTTGATTTTAACTGACATGTGGCTGTTGTGTTTTACTATTTATTGTTATGTTTATTATTTAGTGTTGCGTTTGTTATGTTATGATTGCATTGCTCCTGGGAAACGCTGTCTCATGCTGCCCTGCAGAGCTGATGTATGGTTAGAATGACAATAAAGTTTTTTGAATCTTGATTCTTGAAGTCATATATAATAGAAGATGCATGTTGTCCAAAGACTTTAGGATTGACATAGCTTGTTGTTCAGAGCTAGGCTTTAAGTTGTAGATGAAGTGCTGTAAAGGCAACTTTATTACATTTTATGGTACAATTCACATGTTCTCATTTTAAAGCTATGTTATAATATGTGATTTATATGTGATGCTGTTTGTTTTGGTATTCTCCATTTCCAACTCTGAATCTATCATAATGCACATCGCTTGTTGACCAGCTTTTCTGCAGTCCTGAAACAATATGGTTTCTCTGTGCATCCTTACAGATAAGCTGCAATAATATCAGACAGCACAGTGCAACCCATTTAGTTCATTGTACTCATACTGGTTTAAATAAGTTGCAAATATTCACAGATAATGCAGCTATATAGAATCAGGTTTAATATCACTGGCATTCTGTATGTCATAAAATTTGTTGTTTTGCAGCAGTTTAACTGTTCAATACATTAAAATGATATAAATTACAATAATAAATATATACTGTATATAAAAATTAAGTTAAATAAGTAATGCAAAGAGACGCCAAAAAATAGTGAAGTTGTGTTAATGTGTTGGCTCGTTGTCTGTTCAGAAATCTGATGGCGGAAGGGAAGAAGTTGTTCCTGAAATGTTGAATGTCTGTCTTCAGGTTCCTATACCTCCTCCTTGATGGTGGCAAGAGAAGAAGGCCTGTCCTGGGAGATGGGGTTCCTTAATATTGGCTGCAGCCTTTCTGAATCATCACCCTTTGAAGACGTCCTCGGTGCTGGGAAGGCTAGAGCCCATGATGGAGCAGGCTGAGCTTAGAAACTTCTGCAGCTTTTTCCAGCCTTGTGGAGTGGCCTCTCCATACCAGAGGGGAATGGAACCAGTTAGGGTGCTCTCCATGGTATATCCGTAGAAATTTGCTGGAGTCTTTAGTGACATACCAAATCTCCTCAAACTCCTAATGTTTAGCCACTGGTGTGCTTTCTTTGGCCTTAATAAAACTGCATTAATCAGATACAGATATAATGGAAACGAAAACAAGTACAGCAGTCTCCCCATCTTTCACAGCCCATCAATATACGATGACCTGCAACAGACCACGTTATGAATGCTGAAAGGGCAGTGCCCAGCTAACCTTCATCTACAACACTGATTGTTATGAACAGCAGACATGAGACAAATGTGCATTGCAGCTTCTGGAAGATTACTGATGTTTCAAAAGCTAATACTTTGTTTAACCATGACTTTGATAAGGGGCACAGCAAATATTTTTCACAAAACACATTCTCCTGTCATATTAAAAGAAAAGGAGCTTCCGTTTTCACTGTGTCATGGTGTCTTCTCTGGGCTGATTAGAAATTCAAAATCATAAAGCAGGTAACATCTTTAGCTAGACAGAAAAATGAAGCTACACAGAAGCAGATGAGGACAGGACAAGATGTATGTATTCTGTTTCTCCAAGATATTTAAGTAAGAATGTGTAGGTCTCTGTTTAAATCTAATACATTAATCATTGAGAGGTTTGGAAAACACGCCCTCCCTGAGTTGTTAGCTGGAACAAAGGGAGAGACTGAGCAGCATCCAGTAAAATTGAAGGGCACGTGTTCCAGAGTGACGTTAAATGCTTCTCTAGCGCTTTAAGGGTTGTTGGTAGCTTATGAATCTAAAGCTGACTTTCCCTGTTCGGCTGCTCGTTGTTGTCATGGTTACCTCTGTTTCCTTCACCATAGTCGCAGCAGAGACATTTACCCATCGCAAATGTAGCCAATATAGCAAAATAAATGATAGAGGCGTGAACTTTGACTTTAACATTGGTTTCAGTGTTTTATATTTAAGTTCTCGGTTATTGTTTTCTTAAACAACCTGCAGGCAAGGTCTGACCCCCGTGGATGGCCAAGTGCAGAAAATCCTGCTTCTCAATATTACTGGCTCCATGAATAATGAAATATCAGCTCCTGTGTGAGTTTCCTTAAATTGATTCACAATGCATTAATAACAGAAATTGGAAGAGAAAAAGTGACCCACACTATTCCGTGGCCTTGAGTTCCTCTTGAAATGTAAACAGGCTCTGAAATTGAGTATTATGAGTACCAGCGGCACACTACTGTCAGATGAGATGGGCAGGCCATGCTGCTGAAAGAGAAGAGGGGAACGGATGAAATGCAGGAAGGCATGAAGGCTGCCTAAATTCATCCTGTAATCACTCAGCTACCTCATAAGGATGCTGCTGGAGTTAAGCCCCCAAATGGACAGCAGTGGGGTTGGGAGTAATCATAGCGTGGCCGACATAGCAGAAGGGTGTGAAGCGAAACGATTTCCCTGCCTGAATTGCTGAAACTAATTGGCTGACTTCCCTCAAGAGAAGATGTCAGTGTGCACAGCTGAAAGAAAATTCTGATGGGAATCGATACACTCCTAGATTCATAATTTATGGCCTATCTTCACCAAATCAGCCATGCCATTGTGCCAGCTGTGGCGTTAGTTTGAGGAGCATACTCTGAAGGAACACGGCAGTGACGCTAAACTAGTGACTTTAACTGACTCTGAGACCAGAGAATCTGTCGTCTTTTTCTTGTTGAAGTTGATGCCATCAATTAATACCGATACTTATATTTTACCTACATGGTTGTGGAAATAGACTTTGACATTTTTTTATCATCGATTACTTTGTACAATGTGTTGTGCATTTAATAGTACAGCAGTGTTGTAAATATATTGTTTGATTAAGCTTTCTTTGTTGTTTACATAGTTATATGTAAAAGTACATCATAAATGACATCCGTTGTTACACCACCATGTGACATGTGCGTGCCTTGCGTAAAGTAAGAGCAAATTTAGACTCTCATTTCAGGCTCTCTTGTTTTTTATTTCAATTAGTTTTATGTTTCGGAGTTACAAAACGTAGTAGTATTGACGGGGGAGTTTTAAATGAACCTGAGACTACTACCTACTTGTTGAAGCATAGTGAGACATTCAAGTTAAAAAAAAACCCAGTAGGGAAATTCTAGACAGTTTCTAGAGTAGATTACATGGTTGGCACAACATTGTGGGAAGAAAAGCCTGTGATGTGCTGTAGATTTTTATGTTCTATAAGTTCTATAAAATGCACTGAGACATTTGAGCTGAAACAAAAATCACAGCACGTGTTCCTTGGAAGGGAAGAAGCATTCGAGTTTAAAATAAAGGCAGAAAATGGAAGAATTCACGGGTTCATAAACAGTGATTGGCAGGTGACAATAATTATTAAAAAAAAAGAGCAGATACAGCTGGCTACATCAGAAAGATAGTCACGTTGCATTGCACAATGTTTAACTGGCTCGTGCATACTGAGCGAATTGGACAGTATTTTGAAGCAAATGGAATAGCCAATGAGAAGCGAGTACTAGTTTTGCTGAATACTTTGGGAGGAAAGACATATATAGTCTGCTTAGAAGTTTGACTGCTCCAACCAAACCAGCCGAAATAAGCTTTGCTGATATGTGAAAGTAAAGCTGGAATGTTTAGAACCAAAACCAAAGTGTTAGGTTTCATAAGTGGAATCAAAAGGGAGGGGAGCCCATTTCAGCATATGTAGCTGAATTGAAGTGTTTGTCTGAGCATTGTCAGTTTAATGATGGGTGTAATGAAGCACTGAGAGATCATTTTAGTTTGTGGAATCTTACAAGAAGCCACTCAAAACGGCTCCTAATTGAAGCACCACTTACAGTGTAAAGAGCAGTTGAAATAGCTGTATCGATGGAAAAAGCAGGCAGAGATGCAAAAGCCAGGAATAAGTGAGCATGAACAAAATTGCAACATCCAAACAGAAAACAGTCTGGCTGGGCAAATTGCATTACCATGTGGCAGGGCTCACATACCAATGCAAACTTAAAGGCAAAATTTGCAGAAAATGCAACAAAGTAGGTCACATACAAAGAGCTTGTTGGGCAGACAAAAGTAAATGGACTGCGCATGGAAGAGAAATAGATAAAAGGTGAAGTAGCAGCTTCAAAAAGAGCACTAATCTGCATGCTGTTGATGATAAAATCTGATAATGATGAGAGTGACACTCTACTTGAGATCCACAATATGAGAGCTAGCAATAGGCAAGGAATATGACTTACACCAGAAGTGAACAGCAAATTAATTAACATGGAATTTGGACACTGGCTCAGGTGTTTCAGTCATTCCACAAAATGAGTTTGAATGGCATTTCAAAGACAATGAACTGAAGCCTGAAGATATTCAACTAAGAACATATGCTGGAAAAAGGATAACTCCTCCCCCCCCTCCTTGGAGGGGAGAGGAGGAGAAGATGGCGGCGCGATGCAGCACGCGCTGCCTTTCCAAAATGATATCGTATTTGTAAATAGGATGCCGTGCACAATCCTGATTTGATGGAGACAGACTTGAGAAGCACGGAGGAACATCTGGAGAAACTTCTGAAATACCCGCTTTGCTGCCGCGGCTACTGTGTGATCGAGAATCTCCGGAGGGGAAGGCCCCAAATCCTCGGCTTTACCTATTGCCTGTTGCTGGGGTCGGGGCCGAAGCGCTCAGCAGAGATGGTGCTCGGTGCTCGGTGTCGGAGGGCTGGTCGGAGGCTCGAAGTTTTCGGACAGACTCAAGAGTTGGCTGTGGTCGGGTGCTTCCAGGATGCTGCATCGGCAAGTTTGCGGCGCTGGAAGCTCATGGCAGGAAGAGTTTTTCTTCCTTCTACCGTCTGCGTGAGATGATGGGACTTTCGAGAGACTCTGAGACTTTCTTTTACCGTGCCCATGGTCTGTTCTTATCAAATTACGGTATTGCTTTGCACTGTTGTAACTATATGTTATAATTATGTGTTTTTGTCAGTTTTTCAGTCTTGTTTGCCTTGTGTTTCTGTGATATCATTCTGGAGGAACATTGTATCATTTCTTAATGCATGCATTACTAAATGACAATAAAAGAGAACTGCATGTCCTCATAATCTAATCTAATCCTGTGGAAATGATATTCATAACACTGAACTAGAAGCTCACATATTTCCTCTTTGCATGTCATATTGCAGCACCCTCTGTAACCAACGACTCACCAGCTATGCTGTTCCTGGATACCCCCCCATCCACCCCTTGTGTTCACGCTTGGATCTCCTCAAACCCATTCTCAGAAGGAGTATGCCGGACAAACAGCTGAGACAAAATGAGTGTTCCTCAAACAAGCAGGTTTGATGTTTCAATCCTGGACAAGCAGCCTGTTGAAGGACTACAAAGATGATCAAAAGTGGGTACTTGGGAAGATTAAGGACAGAACTGGACCACTCTCCTACACGGTAGAGATCGCATCTGATATCATCTGGAGACACCACATTGATCAGTTGAGGAGAGCAGAGGCAATTGTGAGAGAAGAAAGGTGGTAAGATCTGTCAGAATTACTTCCTGCAGTCCCAGTGTCAACTCCTACAACCACCATGGAGGAGGCCGCAGAACCAGAGATTGCTTCCCAGCCATAAGTCTCACCTGTCAAGCAGAGTGACCCCCACTTGTCAGGAAAAGAGAATCAATTGATGTTGCCTAATTGGATTTTGAGAAGGCCTTGATAAGGTGCCACATAAGAGGCAGCTTAACAAGCTACGAGCCCGTGGTATTACAGGAAAGATTCCAGCATAGATAAAGCAGTGGCAGATTGGCAGGAGGCAAAGAGTAGGAATAAAGGGAGCCTTGTCTGGTTGGCTATCGGTGACTAGTAGTGTTCCACAGGCGTCTGTGTTGGGTCAGATTCTTTTAAAGTCATATGTCAATGATATGCATATGGAATTGATGGCTTTGATGCAAAGTTTGCAGGCAATATGAAGATAGCTGGAGGGGCAGGTAGTTTTGAAGAAGTGGAGAGACTACAGAAGGATTTAGACAGATTAGGAGAATGGGCAAAGAAATGGTGGATGGAATGCAGTGTTGGGAAGTGTATGGTCATGCACTTTGGTAGAAGAAATGAAAGGGTTGACTATTTTCTAAATGGAGGGAAAATGCAAAAAACTGAGGTGCTGAAACTGGGAAGGGTTCAAAGGAGGTTCATGAAAATGATTCCATGATTGAATAGGTTGTCACATGAAAAGCGTCTGATGGCTCTAGTCCTGTATTCACTGGAATTCAGAAGAATGAGGGGTGACCTCATTGAAACCTATCAAATGGTGAAAGGCTTTGATAGAGAGGATGCGGTGAAGGTGTTTCCTATGAAGGTCTCCACAGCTGATGTGGGAATAAACTCCACAGCTTCACCTCCCTCTGGTTAAAGAAATTCTAAGGTTTTCTCTGAGAATCGTGATTCTGAGGAACCGTCTCCCTTAAAATGCGCTGGACTGGTGTATTTGACTATATTAAAAATAGAAGTAGATTGGTACTTGATAAACAACGGTGTGAAGGTTTACCGGGGTAGGACATAATGGAGTTCAACCCGGAGAAGTGTGAGGTGGTACTTTGGAAGGACAAACTCCAAGGCAGAGTACAAAATAAATGGCAGGATAATTGATAGTGTGGAGGAGCAGAGGGATCTTGGGGTACATGTCCACAGATCTCTGAAAGTTGCCTCACAGGTAGATAGAGTAGTTAAGAAAGTTTATGGGGTGTTAGCTTCCATAAGTCGAGGGATAGAGTTTAAGAGTCGCGAGGTAATGATGCAGCTCTATAAAACTCTGGTTACGCCACACTTGGAGTATTGTGTCCATTTCTGGTCTCCTCACTATAGGAAGGATGTGGAAGCATTGGAAAGGGTACAGAAGAGATTTACCAGAATGCTGCCTGGTTTAGAGAGTATGCATTATGATCAGAGATTAAGGGAGCTAGAGTTTTACTCTCTGCAGAGAAGGAGGATGAGAGGAGATATGATAGAGGTATACAAGATATTAAGAGGAATAGATAGAGTGGATAGCCAGTGCCTCTTCCCCAGGGCACCACTGCTCAATACAAGAGGACATGGCTTTAAGGTAAGGGGTGGGAAGTTCAAGGGGGATATTAGAGGAAGGTTTTTTACTCAGAGAGTGGTTGGTGCGTGGAATACACTGCCTGAGTCAGTGGCGGAGGCAGATACACTAGTGAAGTTTAAGAGACTACTAGACAGATATATGGAGGAATTTAAGGTGTGGGGGGGGGGTTATATAGGAGGCAGGGTTTAAGGGTCGGCACAACACTGTGGGCCGAAGGGCCTGTACTGTGCTGTACTATTCTATGTTCTATGTTCTATAATACAGGGTTTGAATCCACTGTGAGACAGCTACGACTTTGCTAAGTGGTAGAGCAGGTGAGAGGGCTCAGTGACCGACTCCAGCTCGAATTGAAGAGTTCAGAGGCAAGTTTTGCTGAATCTGTTGTGCAGAGTAAAGACTTTAGATGTTGCTAACCAGTGACTCCTGGGTCATGTGCCACCTACTGACTTAATGACCTCCTTCACTCTTCATTGCATGATCGACAATAAGCAGCATGACTTGTGCTAAAGATATTCAAGAGGGGTTGATTGCTGACCTTTTATCTGCATGGTCTGGTAATAATACATGTGCAAGGGGGGTCGATTGTGCATCTCTGCCTGCAGAGAATATCACTGTGTGCTGTGCAACTCGTGTTGGACTGCTGGCGAGCGATGCCAGCTGTTAGTTGGCACTGCGAATCCTGCAACTCATCGGAGTGCAACAAAAAATAGAACTCATGTGAAGAATGTGCGTTTAGATTCTTAAAGATTGTAGCTGAGCTACTGAGCAAAGTTTGAAGCAGGTGCTGCTCTGGATACCTTGACATTATACGTGACATCATTAATATTCTTCCTTTTTACTTTTCATTGACGTCTGTAGGGAAGTTGTTAGGGACTAAGTCTCACAGTGAATTTGGTAAGGATAATATGATTGCTCGCTCCCAACCAATTCTGTAAACCTATTAGTTATTTTAAAATGTAGGATTTGATTTTATGGCTGAACTTCAATGTTGTGAACAGAATCCATAATGGTTATTGTGTGATTCTACATTATCCCACTCACTAGTAAAGCATCTGACTACTGATCCATGGATAAAGGTTTTAGTATTTGGAACAATTCCAAAACCCCAATATATCTTTCTTGTAAATACATTTTCTATTTATTGGATCATTCTAAAATAGAGTTATGAATTTAAGCCTCTTTATAGTTAACCCTTATACCTTGCAAGTTAGATTTGTTACATCAGATCAGTTTCTAGCAAATTAACACAACTAGAGTCCACTAAGTTTTGTTTTCATGTGAAAGTGCTTGAGAATTACACACATTTGGGGATCTCTACCATGAAGCTCAGTTTGAAAGCAGATAAACAAAAGCACTCTGGAAAATATAACACTAAGTAAAATAGATTCATTGAAATGACATGGCTCCTTAATTTTCAAAGCATATTGAATCTGTTAAAAATGTTTATTAAACAAAAACTATTGATATGACTTTCAGTTTGTTTATATATTTTAAATTGCCAGATTTAAAATGTGCTATCAGTGTAAAATACACTTCATGGCCACATTATTAGGTACAACTGTACACCTGCTCATTAATGCAAATATCTAATCAGCCAATCGTGTGGCAGAAACTCGTTGTATAAAACCATACAGGTACAGTGAAGAGGTTCAGTTGTTCAGATCAAACATCAGAATGGGGAAGATCTGTGATCTGAGTGACTTTGACTGTGGCATGATTATTGGTGCAGATGGGATGGTTTGAGTATCTCATAAACTGCTGATCTCCTGGGATTTTTGCACACATAAGTTTCTAGAGTTTACAGAGAACGGTGTGAGAAAGAAAAAAAAAATCCAGTGTGTGGCAGTTTTGTGCCTTGTTAAACACTTTGCTTATGAGAGAGGTTAGAGAAGAATGGCCAGACTGGTTCAAGCTAAGAGGAAGGTGACAGTAACTCAAATAACCACACTTTATGACAGAGGTGTGCAGAAGAGCATCTCTGAATGCACAGCACATCAAACCTTGAGGCTAGCCTACAGCAACCAAGGACCACGAACATACACTCAGTCGTCTCCTTGTTAAGTACAGAAGGTGTGTAATAAAGTGGCTACAGTGTGTATAAGAAGATCATTCTATCTCACCTTCCTTTCTTGGCATTTTTAAACTTGCTTCTTCTCTACAGTATGCTTCCAGTTATGATACCAACTTTTTGACTTTTATCTTCTTTCCAAGGTGCTGCCTGACCTCCTGCTGAACATTTTCAGTATTTTCTGGGTTTGTTTCTAGTACAAGCTCAAGTGTTATTTTCCTTACAGAGTCTCGGCCCAGTGATTTGGACCATAATGAGGGGCATTGAGTATAAACGTGCAAGATGCAGCGATTGGCATGATGCAGATGCTGGACCTTGATAGATGTTCAGCCACCATTGATGCAGATGGAGTAGATACTTGGGGTTTTCAAGTCTCAGGTGTTCCAATCTAGAACATAAAAGAGTACAGTACAGTGCAGGCTTTTTGACCCATGATGTTGTGCGTTAACCTACTCCGATACCAATCTAATCCTTCCCTCCCTCAACTTTTCTTTCATTTACGTGCATATAGGCGGCTTTTAAATGTCCCTAACGTATCTACCTCTACTACCACTCCTAGAGGTGTGTTACACACACCCACCACTCTCTGTGTAAAAAGCCTAGCTCTGACATCTTCCCCATCCCCTCCCCATGCTTTCCACTAGTCATCTTCCCGCCACTGCCAGTAAGGAGTTTGTTCGTCCTTCCCACGACCCCGTGGGTTTGCTCTGGGAGGTCTGGTTTCCTGTCACAATCCAAAGACATACCGGTTGGTGAGCTAATTGGTCATTGTAAATTGTCCCATGATTAAGCTAGGATTGAATTGGGGTTTGCTGGGTGGAAGGGCCTATTCCATGCTATATCTCATTAAATACATAAATACAATTATACGCCCTTATATTAGCCATTTCAGAGACAGCCACCAGTCTCCAGGTGTTCCCTCAATCTATGCCTCTTATCACATCTCAATCAAGTCACCTCTCATCCTCCTTCTCTTTAAAGAGAAAAGCTTTAGCTCACTCAGACATGCTCTCTAATCCAGGCAGCACTCTGGAAAGTCTCCTCTACACCTTCTCTAAAGCTACCACATCTTCCTAAAATGAGGCGAACAGAACTGAACACAGTACTCCAAGTGTGACTGAACCAGTTTTATAGAGCTACAACAATTGTTTATTGCATACATGAGAATTCAATCAGATGTTGAATTGGACTCTTCAGATGTTTGTGCTTTGCAGATTTTATTGAAAAACAAACCATGAAGAATGAGAAGGGTTAGCTTAATAGAAATTTAATGACATTCTTTCTGCAATAGCATTGTGCAGTCTGACTAAAATTGAAGGACACTTAAGGATACCTGTAAACAACAAAAATCAGAGGAGTGGATTTTAGTGCGGCTGAAGAAAAAAGCATCGTTTTTCATTGAAATGATCTGTAGCTCTTCAGCCGAAAGCAACCAAATCTCCCCTACAGCCTCCAGGGAAACTGGATCATTCCAAGGCCTTGCACTCTGCACCATCTAGTCCATTTTTCTAGACAGTGCAGCATGAGTTTAAACAGGTAGGAAACCTGCTTACCCGCAGTGAGGACGCTCAAATGAAATATTATGGTATTAGCAAGTTTTTGACTAAAATGTATCTCATTTCTTTTAACAGGATGGCAGTGGTATTGTGTCACCTCATCATGCTTGGCCAGTTTAACAGCAGCCAATATAGATTACTCTATTTTTCTTCCGTTCAATAATTCTGTGCTTTACATTTCTACCATTTGCCCAAATATTAAAAATTAGTTAAGTCCTTATTTAATATACTGTTTAAAATTCTAAGTGATCAGCTACATTGTCCTCTCTCTGTGCTTGGCTGTGGTGGGTGCTCTATCATACTATTGAGCCCTAAACTTGTAATGCAAGGTGAGATGCAGGATTTGGGATGGCCTGGATGTTGTTTCTGTATATTATCTCACAAACAGATGTGACATTTTGATGTGGAATATATTGTTTCGAATGTAGATCAAAGGAATATGTTATATGTATAAATATTCCTACATCCCCTTTCGTCTGCATAATCTATTCCACCTTAGATCTTTAATTCTGACAACTTGCACAATTCCAATTTTCCCTCAATGGTGCCTTCAAAGCTTGAAGCCCAATGGTTGAAGCCTTATGTGGAACTATGATATTGTGGCCATTCCAGAGACTTGATGTCTCAGGAGCAGGAATGGCTACTGAGTGTGCCAGGCTTTAGATGTTTCAAATAGAACATGGAGGGAGGTAAAAGAGGTGGGGGTGTGGCATTGCCAATTAGGGATAGAGTCATGGCTGCAGAAAAAGAGGAAATCATGGAGGGGTGGGCTAATCAGTCAGTATGAGTGGAAGTCACAAACAGGAAAGGAGCAATAACTCTACTGGGTGTTTTTTATAGACCCCCCAATAGTAACAGGGATATCGAGGAACAGATAGGGAAGCAGATTCTGGAATGGTGTAAAAATAACACGGTTGTTGTGATGAGAGATTTTAACTTTCCTAATATTGATTGGCATCTCCTTAGCGCAAGGGGTTTAATGGGGGGAGTTTGTTAGGTGTGCTCAGAAAGATTTCCTGACACAATATGTAGATAAGCCAACTGGAGGAGAGGCTGTACTTGATTTGGTATTGGGAAATGAACCTGGTCAGGTGTCAGATCTCTCGGTGGGAGAGCATTTTGGAGGTAATTACCACAACTCTATCTCCTTCACCAGAGCACTGGAGAGGGGTAGGAGCAGAAAATTTGGGAAAGCATTTAACTGGGGTAGGGGGAAATATGATGATATTAGGCAGGAACTTGGTGCATAAATTGGGAGCAGATGTTCTCAGGGAAATGCATGGCAGGAATGTGGCAAATGTTCAGGGAATATTTGCATGGAGTTCTGCATAGGTATGTTCCATTGAGGCAGGGAAAGGATGGTAGGGTGAAAGAACCATGGTGTACAAAGGATGTAGAAAATCTCTTTAAGAAGAAAAGAAAAGCTTATGAAGGGTTCAAGAAACCCGGCACTGTTAGAGCACTAGAAAATTACAAGGTTGCTAGAAAGGAGTTTAAGATTGGAATTAGGAGAGCCAGAAGAGGCCATGAGAAGACCTTGGTGAGCAGGATTAAGGAAAACCCCAAGGCATTCTTTAAGTCTGTGAAGAGCAAGAGGATGAGCCGTGTGAGAATAGGACCAATCAGGTGCGATAGTGGAAACGTTTATATGGAGTTGGAGGAGGTAGCGGAGGTACTTAGTCAATACTTTGCTTCAGTATTCACCAGGGATAAAGACCGTGGCAATTGTGGGGATGGCTTACAGCAGACTGAAATGCTTGAGCATATAGACATTAACAAAGAGGATATGCTGGAATTTTTGTTAGATAAGTCATCGGGACCAGATGGGATATACCCCAGGGTAATGTGGAAAATGAGGGAGGAGATTGATGAGCCTCTTGCAATAATCTTTGCATCATCAATAGGATCGGGAGAAGTACCGGAGGATTGGAGGGTTGCAAATGTTGTTCCCTTATTCAAGAAAGGGAGTAGAGATAACCCAGGAAATTATAGACCAGTGAGTCTGACTTCAGTGGTGGGCAAGTTGTTGGAGAAGATCCTGAGAGGCAGGATTTATGAGCATTTGTAGAGACATAATCTGATTAGAGATAGTCAGCATGGCTCTATCAAGTACACATCATGCCTTACAAATCTGATTGAATTCTTTGAGGATGTAACAAAACACATTGATGAAGGTAGAGCAATGGATGTAGCGTATATGGATTTCATTAAGGCATTTGATAAGGTTCCTCATGGAAGGCTTCTTCAGAAAGTAATGAGGCACGGGATCCAAGCTTTGTGGATCCAGAATTGGCTTGCCTACAGAAGGCAAAGGGTGGTTGTGGATGGTTCATATTCTGTGTGGAGGTCGGTGACCAGTGGTGTTCCGCAGATATCTGTTCTGACCCCTCCTCTTTGTGATTTTTATAAATGACCTGGATGAAGAAGTAGAAGGGTGATTTAGTAAGTTTGCTGATGACACAAAGGTTGGGGGTGTTGTGGATAGTCTGGAGGGTTAACAGAGTTTACTGTGGGACATCAACTTGGCCTTTTCTCCTTGGAGCGACGGTGGATGAGAGGTGACCTGATAGAGGTGTATAAGATGATGAGAGGTTGTGTGGATAGTCAGAGGCTTTTTCCCAGGGCTGAAATGGCTATCATGAGGGGGCATAGTTTTAAGGTGCTTGGAAATAGATACCGAGGGGATGTCAGGGGTAAGTTTTCTCACACAGAGAGTGGTGGGTGCGTGGAATGCGCTGCTGGAGACAGTGGTGGAAGCAGATACAATAGGGTCTTTTAATAGCCTCTTATATGGGTACATGGAGCTTAGAAAAATAGAGGGTTATGCGCTAGGGAAATTCAAGGCAGTCTCTCGAGTAGGTTACATGGTCGGTACAACATTGTAGGCTGAAGGTCCTGTAATGTGCTGTAGATTTCTATGTTCTATGTTTATGGCCAAAGCCTGGAGACTGGGGGCCTGTCCTGGAGTTGGAGGACTGTCATCAAGGTGTGTGAGTGGGAGGAAAGAGGCTTGTTTTGCTGTTGTTGTTTCAAGGGAATACGTTCCGTGCTGTTCTACCGAGTATTGTGGGTGCATGCTATGTTGGTGCCAGATCTCCACCGTGGACAGTCCCAAACCTGGCTGCGAGGAGGGCTGGGCATGGGGTAAGGAACCCCATTCCGTAAAAACCCCGAGCTACAGAAACACCAACACAATCTCCAGAGACCTCATCCCTGGGTGAGGAAGGATGCACCAAGAAGATGGGCTGCACCTGAGGACAACTCAAAAGAATGGCCCATGACAGAGAACTCAGGTGAGCTGCTGTTGGCGTCTTTGCCCAGTAGGGGTGATGAGCATAATCATCAATCATCAATCATCCACACAAATGATGCATTCCACTGTATGTTTTGATGAATAAATATGAATCTGTGCCTGCAGGTGACTGAGCTCCAAGCCAGGAATTTGATCCGTAGACTTCACTGCTGTCAATCTCTCACCTATCTGCACAAAATGTAGATCAATGTCCCATTTTGTCCAAATGTGCCTGTGGAAATTACCATTATTATTCCTACATACGATGAACTATAAGAACGTAATATGTTGTGATACATAAAAAAAAACATCAGTGTTTGAAGATTGGGACAACACATAAGCAGTCATTTGTTCAGGACTCCCAGTAAACGTAAAATTTTATTGTTCAATTAATTTTACTCTTGGCGTTATTTTATATTTGAGAGAGAGTATCTTGGGTCGCGGCGTCATTTGCTTTCAGTTTTGCAAATGTGAGAGTGCTGACTTTGTGTCAGATGACTGAGTCGAATTTAATGTAATTTGCTGCTGATAATTGGGTTAGCTGTTAGATTTCATGACTGCAAAGCCAGAATTCCACTCAATTTAATATGGTAAGCTGATGGGAATGTTAAGAAACAAAGTAATGGATTTAATGAATTTGTTCATGCAGCCTTAAAAAATAAATTGAAGAGGATAAGGTATTCAGCTTGAAATTGTGGCAAGATTTAGAAGGTGGTTAAAACAGGCATCCAATCCTTCAGGGCAAATGATGTATTTTTAAAAAAAACATTGAAAAGCTCCCATAGGTTAGTATATAAAATTGACCATTCCAGGTGGAAGGTTAAAGAGAAGACTTTGCAGTGTTTACAGATATGTAAGGGAAATCTTAAATCACATAAGGTACAGATCTGGACAGATGTTTTAAGACAAATTACTTGAGAGTGCTATTACCTTGCATGAATAAGTTTGAAGATTTATTGCTGGGATTGTGTACAAATCTGTTTGGTGCTTGGGGTAAAAACAGAAAGTGTCTGGAATACTGACAATGACAGCTAATGAGAAGCTGCCTGTCCTGACACTGAAAATGTAGCATTGAAAGTATTTTTCAGGAGAGTTAAAGGTAGAGAAGCTGAGAAAAACTGTCAGATGAATAGACAATGGTCTGAGGAAATTACTGAATAATACGTTCTTTGTTGTAGTGTGAACCAAGTCATGGAGCTTAGCTGGTAGATATGAAGTCGTCACTTTGTTCGACATATTGAGACCCTTTCAGAGGAATAGGTCTGCTTGACCCAACACAACACAACATTTTATATGCTAAAGATCAAAGGACAATTCCATATTTACAATGCATCCACAGTGCTTCTTTTAACTACACACAATCTCTGCACTTCCCTTTTTGCACTCATGCTACAGACAACAAACAAATTTACAGTATTCATCCTCCCCCCGCCCCCGGAAGTTTTCATGTGTTATTGTTTTAATTTGGCTTTTTTGACACTGATCAACAAAAGACTCTTGTGTTGAAGTGAAAACAAATTTCTGCAAGCTGCTCTAAAATTATTACAATTATTAAACACAAAATAGTTGATAGCATAATTATTCACCCCCTTCAAGTCAGTATTTAGTAGATGCATCTTTGGCAGCCTTTACAGCTTGAGTCTGTGTGGATAGGTCTCTATCAGCTTTGCACATCTGGACACCGCAATGTTCCCTTTCTTTTGCTATACATAAAATAGCTCTTCAGCACACTATTCACCTTGGACACACTGCAGCAAATCATAGAACCTTCTCCCAGCTGACTTCAGCATCTCCCCCATGCCTTCTGGCAAACTCTGACTGAGATTTCATGTGAGCTTTTTTTTCAACAGTGGCTTTATCTTTGCCACTCTCCTATAAAGCTGCAACTGATGAAGCACCTGGGCAACAGTTGTTGTACGTGCAGTCTCTCCCATCTTGGCCATTGAAGCTTGTAACTCCTCCAGGGTTGTCATAGGTCTCTTGGTGGCCCCCCCTCACTAGTCCTCTTCTTGCACAGTCGCTCAGTTTTTGAGGACGGCCTTTTCTAGGCAGATGTACGGGCTTAGAGTTTTTGTCAGATGGTACATAGGTCTCCAAAAGCAGATTAACTAATTATGTGACTTCTAAAACCAATTGGCTGTACCAGTGATGATGTGGTGTGTCATATTAAAGGGGTTGAATACTTATGCAATCAATTATTTTATGTTTTATATTTGTAATTAATTTATATCACTTTGTAGCGATCTGTTTTCACTTTGACGCAAAAATCTTTTTCTGTTGATCAGTGTAAAAAAACTCAAATTAAATCCACTGTGGTTAAATGTTGTAAAACAATAAAACATAAAGCCTTCCAAGGGGGATGAATACTTTTTATAGGCACTGTAAATCAGCATTGTCCAGTCTTCCAAGTAACTGTGGTTCATGGCTTTTAGGAACCTATTGTTCAGAGCTGCATTTTAAATTTAATCTGCAGTCCATATTCAGATCTGGAGATCGCTGGTTGAAGTTAATTGCTGAAGTCATTTGCTATATGTGCTAAACGCAAAAAATGCCCTAACACTCTTCACCTAAGAAGTCAACCAGGAAGACGTGCTTAACCTGAGAGATTAAGTTTCTGTTGAGAGGTATCTGAGAAATGAAGAAACTAGCTATTGCTAATTGGATATACATCTTCATGTTTTTTGTATATTTGAAAGAAAGAAAGTTATGTTTAAATTGTTTTTTGCATACTTCAAGTCTTCAAAATTACTTCATTGTTATACACTTGAAGTAGAATTGCCACTGTATTTGTCATTTTACACAGAAAAGGCTTCACAAGAGGTTTGAAGTGTTCAAGTAAATTGTTTTATTGAGATTAATTGAAAGATAAACATAAATCAGGATTACATGAGAATTGCCTGCTCTTTGCAGAATTATATTGTGAGCCCTTTGTTCTCATTTAACATTAAAGCCTTAATTTAAATTTTTCCTCAAAAGTTTGCACTTCCTACAGTGCTTAACATTTCCAGTATGTTACTGAAGAATTAAAATTGTAACCACCTAGAATATCTGCTTTGATTATTTGATTACCATTCCAGTATATCTGCCACCCTTACAATTTTATCTCGAGAACCCCCTTCTCCCTCCACTTATCCTTGGTCACTGCCTTGTTACATCCTCAGTAATGATATCCATCCTCAGCCTGAATCCATAACCAATGTAGCATTGGTCATTTCATACCCATTTCTGTTTAATAAGCCTAATAACAGGTTTGAGCTTCTTGTCAGCTATCCCGTATTGACGGTGAACAATACCCACCCAACAGCAGTGGCTGATACAAGAATGCATCAAAGGTCATAATATGTGCGATAAACAGCACTTAAAAATGTGTATGCACTCAGCATGTTCTATAAATATCACTGAATATAAAATATAGGAAAAGCATTTTTAAACTGTTTTTCTTTGAAGGGCATTTTTGATATATGACATTATCATGCAGGTTAATTAGACCATAAAATATGTTTTTTTATCAATATCTAGTTTTCCTATGTATTAATAACCTGACTTTCAATATCAAAATGATCTTGAAATTATACAGACCTATTTATTCAGGCTTCTTGAAGGCCCTCAAATCATTTTAATTAGTGGAAATTTGACTTGCTGATTAATTTCACTGAGAGCATATCCCTTTTTCTGGGTGGAGCAGCTTTCTAGATTGATGTCTTTTAAAATGGTGCAAATGATCAGAGAATTTCCAACTGCACTGGAGGTAGTTTGCACTTGAAATCACCCGACCTTCTGTGTTGGCTGGCTGAATTTGGTTCATTGCTCTGGAAAAAAAAAAATTATTACCATGTGGAAAACCCATCCGTCAGACTTTTTCAATGAAATTGGAAACATTTTAAAAGTATGCAAAATTTCTGGGAAGCCTTACATAAGAAGTTAGTCAGAATTCCACAGAAATGTTTAATGTGAGATTTAGTTTGTCTTACCACCGTGCATGAGTATACCCATAAAAACAGTGATTTAATAGCAATAAACTCCGGCTGTATTTCAGCTCAAGAGGGATGTGTGTGTGTGTGTGTGTGTGTGTGTGTGTGTGTGTGTGTGTTGAAAATAGAAAAAATAGACAGCAGACACATCCTGATCTTGTACATGCCTTTGGAATGTTTTTCATTTGCCACATACTTCCATAATTTCTTGCCCAAAATAAATGGCTGGCAAGTGTGGGTGAATATGGATCAGTAGGAGTCTTTTGCTCAGGTTCCCATGAAACAGTCATTGGCATTCAGATAACTAGGTGGAAATGGTTCAAAAGAGGCTCTCAAGAACAATAAAATCTATTCAGACTTCCTTGGTCTGTCATCCTCCAAGGCTGAATTTTGTACAGAAACTGCAATGCACTGCACTGATTAAAATCACAGGACACCCATTTCATCTTCATAGGTTGATCTCTACTTTCCAAGAGGGGTTAGGACAACAGTACTAAAAATACCCATGAGGCTAACATTCAGATAACACAGCAACAGACCTGCTGTACATAAAATAGCTCTTTGACACACTGTTTACCTTGGATACAATTTACTGCAGCTCTTATTATACAATATCTACATAGCTCAGAAAAATGTTCCATGTTACATCACAGGAAATTTTTAAATTTGAAATTATGATTAGTTTCAGTAGATAGGATAGTCTAATTGAAGGAACAGTAACAAATGAAGGTGAAGAGGCCAATTAGTTTAGGGTAAGTGAACACTGTATCTGGAGATAAATGCAAAGCCAACAAAAGTAAAGCAATTAAATTCATGTGAGGTCAAGACTACTCCAGGAAAACAGACCTAGTGTCTTCTGCTCCATCTCAGACAACATCCTGGTGAATGTCCTCCGAACCTCTTCAGTGTTATTACATCCCTCCTAGACATCTGTGACACTGTACTCCAGCTAATATCTGACCAAAGTTTTATTAAATTGGAGCATAACCTTCCTACTTCTGTATTCAGTGCCTCAAGAAAGCCAATATCCCACTGTTTTTCTAAGCAGGTTATCTATCTGAAACTGCAACCTTCCAGAATATATGGACTTCAAGGTCTCTTGTTGTCCTCAATACACCCTGAGATCCCACCATTCATAGCACATGTCATTTCCCCATATGTGTCTCAAAAATGAATTGCCTCATATTTATATATGAGTTTATCTACATATGTGTGTATTTATACACACACATTCTTTCTCTCTCTCTCCTTTTTCTCCTTCTGTCCCTCTGACTATACTCCTTGCCCATCCTCTGGGTTCCCCCCCCCCCCCCATTTTCCTTCTCCCTGGGCCTCCTGTTCCATGATCCTCTCATATCCCTTTTGCCAATCACCTGTCCAGCTCTTGGCTCCATCCCTCCCCCTCCTGTCTTCTCCTATCATTTTGGATCTCCCCCTCCCCCTCCCACTTTCAAATCTTTTACTAGCCTTTCTTTCAGTTAGTCCTGACAAAGGGTCTCGGCCAGAAACGTCAACTGTACCTCTTCCTAGAGATGCTGCCTGGCCTGCTGCGTTCACCAGCAACTTTTATGTGTGTTGCTTGAATTTCCAGCATCTGCAGAATTCCTCGTGTTCGCCTCATATTTGTCTGGATTAAGCTCCGTCTGTCATTTCAAAGGTTTCAAAGGTACATTTAATGTCAGAGAAATGTATACAATATACGTCATGAAATGCTTTTTCTTCGCAACCATCCACAAAAACAGAGGAGTGCCCCAAAGAATGAATGACAGTTAAATGTTAGAACCCCAAAGTCCCCCCCAGCTGCCCTCCCTCCCGCACGTAAGCGGCAGCGAGCAACGATCCCCCCTCCCCCCACCTGCAAAAAAGCATCCGCACCCACCACTGAGCACTCAAACGTGCAGCAAAAGCAACAGCAAAGACACAGACTTGCAGTACCCGAAGACTATATTGTTCACCCGGCATTCGACTACCACAGGCTCTCTCTCTCCTTAATAAGGGAAAAAGCGATGTCTCTGTTTCACAGCGAAAGGGGAGACATAACAAACAACTGGCTGATTCTACGATGTTAAAAGTCTGTTGCCTCGCTTTTTCCGAGCTCTATGCCCAAAGATCTCAGGTCTCTGGGCACCCAGCCAAAGATCTTCTGGCTTCCATGACACGCCGGTCAGTCAGGACACCGACCTTTGATCTGCTTATCTCCAGAGTCCCGAGATCCTAGGCCTCCAAAGATGAGCCGAGCTCTTAGGCCGCGCCCTTGGCATGTCGGATAACGGCCAGTCGTGAAACCCCGAGAGTGGGTCCCATTCCCACAAAGAATTGAGGTCAGAGTATAGCTCAAGGTCAGGGTCTTCAAAAGAACCCTGAAAGGGAAAAATAGAGATATTAAAGATGGAAATAGAGCTGTTTCCGAAGATGCAAGCAAAAGAGTCACTGTTTAGCACCATCTTGACTAAGCTCCATCCTTCAGATTCAGTCCATTTCACTAATGCACCAATATTTTTCTGTATTCTAAAGCTAACTTCCATACTACTGAAAATTCTGCCAATTTCTGTATCGTATGCAAGCTTACTCCTCAGATGTCCCACATCCACACCAATCCTGTGGGACACCACTAGTCACAAGACTCCAATCACCAAGCCAATTTTGGATCCATTTTCCCAATTTGGCCTGGTTCTCATGGGCCCCAAACTTCTGAACCACTTTCCACATAGGACCTCATTCAAAGGCTTTACCAAAGGCAGTCCATGTAAATCACATCTACTGACCCGCCCTGATTGATGCACTTTGTTCCCTTTACAAAGAATTCACTTCTAATTTGTCTACCCTTGACAAAGCCATTGGATTGTCTGATTTGTTCCTGTCTTTCCAGGTGATCATTAATCTCCTCCATCAGAAATTTTTCCAGTATCCTCCCTACCACTGGTGTTGGGCTCACAGGACTGTAGTCATCAGGTTTTGTCTGCTGCTTTTTTTTTAAGAAAAAGGAACCACTCTTTCTGTCTTCCAGTCATCTGGTACCTGCCTGTGTCAGTGAGAAATTAGAAATCTCAACCAAAGGCCCCAGCCACCTCTTCCCTTGTTTCCCAAAGGCAGCCTAGGATAAATTCCTTCTGGACAGGGAGCACTATACCACGGAAACAACCTCTCTGGCCTGTCTAGTCCATGTCAAACTATTATGCCTATTCCCCTCGACCTGCACCCAGACCATAGCACTCCATACCCGTCCCATCCATGTACCTATCCAAATTTCTCTCAAATGTTGAAATTGAACCCACATCCACCTTTTGCGCTGGCAAATCATTGCACACTCTCACCACCTTCTGAATGAAGATATTCCCCCACCCCCACGTTACCCTTAAACATTTCACCTTTTAGTCTTCTGATTCTCGGAGATTCTTGGACCTCTGATTTACTTGGAGTACTGTGTCCAGTTCTGGTTGCCTCACTATAGGAAGGATGTGGAAGCATTGGAAAGGGTACAGAGGAGATTTACCAGGATGCTGCTTGGTTTAGAGAGTATGCATTATGATCAGAGATTAAGGGAGCTAGGGCTTTACTGTTTGGAGAGAAGGAGGATGAGAGGAGACATGATAGAGGTGTACAAGATAATAAGAGAAATAGACAGAGTGGATAGCCAGCGCCTCTTCCCCAGGGCACCACTGCTCAATACAAGAGGACATGGCTTTAAGGTAAGGGGTGGGAAGTTCAAGGGGGATATTAAAGGAAGGTTTTTTACTCAGAGAGTGGTTGGTACGTGGAATGCACTGCCTGAGTCGGTGGTGGAGGCAGATACACTAGTGAAGTTTAAGAGACTACGAGACAGTTATATGGAGGAATTTAAAGTGGGGGGTTATATGGGAGGCAGGGTTTGAGGGTTGGCACAACATTGTGGGCTGAAGGGCCTGTACTGTGCTGTACTATTCTATGTTCTATTCTCACCCAAGCTCAGTTGAAAAAGCCTGCTTGCATTGGCCCTGGAAATTTATCCACTGTTAAGCCTGCCAGGGCACTGAGTGCCTCCTCTTCATTTATGGAGACCTACTCCTTCAATCAGTTCTCCGTCCTCAAAGCCTGTGTGAATGCTGATGAAAAGTGTTCATTTAGAAACTCAGCCATACCTTTCACTGGGGCAAAAAGTGAAACATTTCTTCAGTTTCGCAAGATGAATAAGTCTGAAGTCTGGAGATTACTACTACATAAAGATACCTTGCCTTGCCTTGTGCCCTTAACTCCTGGTAGAGTTGTCTGGGCGCCATCATGACAGGCTTTGCACCAATCTGTTCCATCTGTTGCGGTTGTGTGCCAGAGCCTGGGTCACCGCAAATGTTTTCCCTGTCCATTCTTTAATGTTGTCCATCCATCTTCTCCTCTGTCTACCTCTCCTTCTTCTCTCCTCCACAGTTCCTTGTAGAACAGTCTTTGCAAGGCCACTGGATCTTGTTACTCAGCTTTCCTTTCTTCACCGTTGTGAGAAGGTCTTCATGGGGGCCAATGAGGTGCTGGATGGTCTTGTGGACCTGCTCGTTTGTGATGTGGTCCAAGTATGAGATGCTCAAGATGTTGCGATAGCATCTAATTTCCAATGCCTGTATCTTCCTCTGTAGCTCTGCTGTGAGGGTCCATGTCTCAAATGTGTACAGGAAGATGGAGAATACTAATGCACGCAGAAGTCTGATCTTGTACTTCATGGTGATGTTGCTGTCCCTCCATATTGTCTTGAGTTTGGATAGTGCAGTCATTGTCTGTGCGGTTCTTGCCAGGACTTCTGGTCTTGATCCTTCATCACTGATGATGATGATGATTGTCCCCAGGTATTTGAACTGCTGCACTGTCTCAAGTTTCTGACTGTGGACTGAAATGTCTGTTGCGATGGCACCGTTGGCATTTGCCATGAGCTTGGTTTTCTCGGCACTTATTTCCATTCCAAACTTTGTGGAGGCTCTGTCAAGATGGCTGACCAAGTTGGCCAGTTTGTCCTCTTTTCCTGCAAGTCCATCAATGTCGTCGGTAAATCTTAGGTTTGTGATATTCCTCCCTCCGATGCTGACTGTGCCCACATGATCTTCAAGGACAGCACTCATGATTCATTCCATAAAGATAGTTAGTAATTAATTTTTATTTATTTAGTGACACAGCATGGAGTTGGCCTTTCCAGCCCTATGAGCCGTGCTACTCTAGCTACTCTTGATTCAGCCCCTGGGACAATTTACAGTGATCAATTAGCCTTCCAACCAGCATGTCTTTGGACAGTGGAAGGAAACCAGAGCACCCGGAGGAAACCCATGCATTCCACGTGGAGGACGTACAGACTCCTTAGAGATGACATCAGATATCAGATTTGAACTCCGAACTCCAACACCCTGAGCTGCAATGGCGTTGTGCGAACCACAATTATTTGGGAAAAGTCTGTCAAAGGGCTTTGAAAGTTCCCAGTGCCATTTTTCAGCTGTGGATCAGGGACCCAGGATTTATAGAAGGGAGAATAATTCAAGTGTCATAGAGGTGGGATGGCTGTGTAGCAGAAGATCGGGATTCAGTTTCCTCTGCTGTCTGTGAGGAGTTAGTATGTTCTCCCCATGACCGTGCCAGTTTCTTCCCACATTCCAAAAGATGTACTGGTTAGAGTTCACAGGTTGTGGGGATATGATATATTGGAGCCACAAGCAAGGCGACACTTGCAGGCCTCCCCCAGTACATCTTTGGGCTGTGTTGGTTGTCAACACAAACAACACATTTCACTCTATGCTTCGATGTTTCAATGTAAAATGACAAATAAAGCTAATCTTTAAAAGTGTTGGTAGCAACTATGAAATGGTAACATCAAAGCTCGGCTGACTATCTACTTTCATCCTAACTTAGAACAGAATTCTGTTGCTTCATTTTACACAGCAAAATGGATTGAAGTATGTGATTGAAGATTGTAGTTCTTTCTCCTCTGGTAAAAATGAGTGGCCTGGTGTTTGGAAGTGTAGTCAACTCCACAATTAGTTTGAAAATTACTAAGAAAATTCCATTGAATTAATTTGTTCATCAGGTTGGTCTAATTATCAAAACACAGGTATAGAATTTTATCTACAATTAATTGGCATGATACAGTCAGTATAATCCAGAACAAGCTGCATCACTGTCTGGTACAGGGGTGGATAGGGCTACTGTACAGGATCGAAGTAAGTTGCAGAGAGTCGTAAGGTTAATCAGCTCCATCGTGAGCACTAGCCTCAGTAGTATCCAAGACATCTTCAAAGAGCGATGACTCAAAAAGGTGGCGTGCATCATTGATGGCCCCCGTCACCCAGGACATGCCCTCTTCTCATTTCTACCATCAGGAAGGAGGTACAGAAGCCTGAAGGCACACTGTCAACCATTCAGGAACAGCTGCATCCCCTCTGCCATTTGATTTCTAAATGGGCGTTGAACACATGAGCACTACCTCACTACTTTTTTTTATTTCTATTGCTGCTTTGCTTATTTAATTAAACTATTTAATATATATACATACTTACTGTAATTCACAGTTCCCTTCTCTGTTAAGTATTGCATTGTACTGCTGCCACAAAGCCAAGACATTTCACGACCTACAGTAAGCCAATGATATTTAACCTAATTCTAATCCTGATTCTGCTGTTAAAGATTTCTGCTAAAAACTCAGATTGATGAAGTATCATTGAATGAACCTGTAGTAGAGAGTAATGCAGGAAATTGAAGGGATTAGTCTGTACTACAAACTGCCTAGTCCTTACTGCTCAAGAAAAGCAGATTGAAATCCTTATGTGTAACTACAGAGTCTAGACTATTTACTACTTCCCTGATTTATACTGTCTGATTTCAGCAGCATCAATCTCTCTTTATTAACTACATCAAATTACTAATTTGATTCTCAAGTTCAATAAAAGACCAAGGCTTACTCTTGCAGACTCGTTTAATAAAGAGAAAAATGGTTCACCAAAAGTATCCTCACTGACAATGAGAAAAGGAATACAGATATTTTATGCACAGACAAAAGCGATTCTGCAGATGCTGGGTATCTGGAGTAACACACACAAAACGCTGGAGGAACTCAGCATGTCAGGCATCATCAATAGGTCTATAGAGGGGAATAAACAGTAAACGTTTTGGACCGGGACCCTTCATCAGGACTGGAAACGAAGGCAGAATAAGAAATAATAAGAAGGTGCGTGTGGGAGTTGGGGGAGGGTGAGGAATATAAGCTGGCAGGTGATAGGTGAGACCAGGTGAGAGGGAAGGTGGGATGGTTGGCGAGTGGTGGATAATGTGCGAAGCTGGGAGGTGATAGATGGGAAAGGTCCAGTAAAGGCTGATGAAGAAGAAATTTGATAGGTGAAGACAGTAGATCATGGAATAAAAGGAAGGAGGTGGGGGAAAAAAAAGGAAGTGATGGACTGGCCATGGTTGCGGGAGAGGAGAAGAGATAGGAAAGAGGAGAGCACACAGCTGGAGAATTTGGTGTCCAATTCCAATATGGTGTACCTCAATCATGGGTGTATCCTTATCAAAATACATTCTTTTCCTAAGAAAAGTTTAAAATCTTTTATAACAGACAGTAACCACCTCTGATTGTATCACCTTACATGAAAACTTAGAAGATTTATGGTCAAGAAAAATTGAGCTGTTCAAGCAAGATTACTAAACACCACAATCCAACTTCGTCACGTTTAATTTGCTGGGAGAAACAGAAAAAGAAATTGGTGCCAAAATGGATAATGAACTCAGAAAATTCCTCTCTGACTGTCCAAGCATTTCTGGAGATCACTGGACTCAAACATAACCTAAAGTGTAAGGATGCCTTGCCTTGAACATTACGATGTAATCTTTTCTCTGGTCAAGAATTGGCTCCATCTAGAAAACAACATCTGCCACACCCCTCCAATAAGAAAGGCTCTCTCCTGTCTAGAAAAAAAAAGTTTCTTAACATCCAGTATGTGGTGTTTTCTGAAGGTTGCAGTATATTGTTACAAATGGTAGTTCAGTGCTAATATAAGTTAATGCAGCACTACATCATACATTCGATATTAAATATAATTTTAACAGAATAAGTTAACTTGTTTTATATATCACTTGGAATTATTAGTAAACCAGACTGGTTTTCTAAACATTTAAAATGTGATGCTTAAATCAGACTGTAAGTAACATTAAATGATCATTTATCTGCTGCTCACTTACTGTACAATATACCTTAAAGATTCATGTTTTGCCTTTTAGTTATGTTAGCAATAAAGCATTTTCTATAATAATAAGTTAATCAAAAGTCAGAAAGGAAAAGAATATGGTCCAGATATTTCTCTCCTTAGATCCCATACCGCGTGGCTAATTGGTTAAGGTGTTGGACTAGTGATCTGAAGGTTGCGAGTTCGAGCCTCGGCTGAGGCAGCGTGTTGTGTCCTTGAGCAAGGCACTTAACCACACATTGCTCCTGCATGCACGTTTATAGCCCAGTGGCAGCGGTTGGTGCACTATGGACAAGACAAAACAAGATATACCACCAGGTTCAGGCACAGTTATTACCCTTCAACCATCAGCATGGTTAACTTCACTCACCTCAACCCTGAACTGGACCCATGGACTTATTTTTAAGGACTCCACAAATCATGTTCTCATTATTTGCCACAGGGATTCGTGCTGGGTCCGTTGCTGTTTCTGATCTATACCAATGATCTGGATGATAATGTGGTTTAACTGCATCAGCAAACATGAGGATGACACCAAGATTTGGGGTGTAGCGGACAGCGAGGAAGGCTATCATGGCTTGCAGAGGGATTTGCAACAGCTGGAAAAATGAGCTGAAATATGGCAGATGGAATTTAATGCAGACAAGTGCGAGGTGTTGGACTTCAGTAGGACCAACCAGGGTAGTTCTTACACAGTGAATGGTAGGGCACTGAGGTGTGTGGTAGAACAAAGGAATCTGGAAATACAGGTTCATAATTCATTGAAAATAATGTCTCAGGTAGGTAGGGTCATAAAGAAAGCTTTTGGCACATTGGCCTTCATAAATCAATGTATTGCGTACAGGAGATGGGATGTCATGCTAAAGTTGTATAAGACATTGGTGAGGCATAATTGGTGAGGAGTATTGTATGCAGTTTTGGTCACTACCTACAGGAAAGATGTAAATAAGGTTGAAAAGAGTACAGGAAAAATATGCAAGGAAGTTGGGTCTGGAGGACCTGAGATTGAGTAGGTTAGGACTGTATCCCTTAGAAAGTAGAAGATTGAGAGGAGATTTTATAGAGATATACAAAATTGTGAGGGCTATAGATGGAGTAAATGCAAGCAGGCATTTTCCAGTGAGGTTGGGTGGGATCACAACCAGAGGTCATGGGTTAAGGGTGAAAGGTGAAAAGTTTAAGGGGATCATGAGGGAAAACTTCTTCATTCGTGAGGGTGTGGAAAGAACTGCCAGCACAAGTGGTGCATGCGAGCTCAATTTCAACTTTTAAGAGAAGTTTGGACAGGTACGTGGATGGGGTTACGGTATGGAGGTCCTGGTGCAGGTCAATGGTTTAGTTGATTTCAGCATGTACAAGATGGGCCAAAGGACCTGCATCTGTGCTGTACTTCTCTATGACTCTATAACTCTAAATGGGTAAACAGGATAAAAACAGGTCAGCACTATGGTAAATGGAAATGGAAAAGTATCGTTCTGGTCACACACGACAGTAAGGATATGCTGGAATGGATGCAGATGAGATTCACCAGGATGTTGTCTGAGGTGGAGTGTTTCATTTATGAGACTGGATAATCTGGACTTGTTTTCCTTGGAGCGTAGAAGGTTGGAGTGAGGTGGGTGTGTATGGTCTAGAACAGTGGTCCCCAACCTCCGGGCTGCGGACCAATACTGAGCCGCGTAGAATGAAACGGTGCAGCGGTAGCCGGAACGCACCTAGCACATCTTTAAGAAAAGAACCAAAATAATTAATTAATTTTAATCAGGTGCCACCTGGCACGTAAATGTTGGCCCAGATCAGCGGGGACAACCGCCTAATTAATTAGGTTGTTTATTTCGGCTTTTTTCTTAAAGATGTGCTGGGTGCGTTCCGGCTACCACTGGACCGTTGCATTCTTTGTGGCCTGGATGTTGGGGACCACTGGTTTAGAGCAAGGCTCAATGGATATTATGAGGGGTATAGAAAAGGTAGATAGTAGGAAAAAATAGTTCCGAAAGCAAAGGTATCTAAAACTAGGTAAGGGGCACAAGGGGCAGTGGAGACATAAGGAAAAACCTTTTCAAACTCAAGGAGGCTGGAATCTGGATTGCATGTCTGATTGTGGGGGGGGGGGCGGTGGGGAGTGGAGGAGAAGCTCTCATAACATTTTAAAAGTAACTGGATGAACTTTCCTGCCTCATTTTCTGCAGTAACAGCATCCCTGGTGCAAGAGGAAATTTGAAGACCATAAAGGACAAGGCCTTGTTGCTATTTCAGTCAAAGTGTTCACTGATAATTACACAGTGTCCAATTCCATTTGTAAATAAAGCAGTTCACCCATCAGCACCAACAATGATTAGGTATTTAAGTCCCCAAAAATAATTAAAATATAAACAATGCTTTCTTTAAGTCCAAGATCCCTCTGAAAGAATTGGCTCTTTAATCTGTTGTGGGGAATTTAAAACTCAAAACAATCTGCCTCAAACATTATCATTTGTCTTTGAGAATACGTGCCTGGGTGATTGGTGCCATTATCAGGTTAAATAGCCCCAATGTATCAACCATCAGGCTCTTGAACAAAAGTGAATAACTACACTCACCTGCCCATCTATTGAGATATTCCCACACCCAATAATCTCACTTTAAGGACTCAAACACGAGGAAATCTGCAGATGCTGGAATTTCAACCAACACACATCAAAGTTGCTGGTGAACGTAGAAGGCCAGGCAGCATCTCTAGGAAGAGGTACAGTTGACGTTTCGGGCCAAGACCCTTCAGTTGAGCCGAAGGGTTTGAGGACTCTTTATTTTGTTATTTCATGTTCTAATTATTTATTACTATTTATTTATATTTGCATTTGCACAGTTTGTTGTCTTCTGCACTCTACTTAATCTTTCATTGATCCTGTTATGGTTACTATTCGATAGACTTGCTGAGTACGTCCGGAGGAAAAGAATCTCTGGGTTGAATGCAGTGACATATATGTAGGTGTTGTCCCTGTTAAATCTAGCTGCTCACAGACACAAGCTCTGTGATGTTTTTTCCCTCTCAGATGAATTACATATACAGAGAATGGTATGTGCCTGTAATAGGTTATCAGGAGTAGTGGTGGAAACATGCAGTTTGGTGGAGTTAAAGAGGCTTTTAGCTAGCCACATGAATATGAAGGGAAATCTTCAGCAACACACACAAAAGTGCTGGATGGATATGGACGATACACAACATGATGACATTTGATATAAATTGGCAGCAAGTTTGGAAAAAAATTGTGGGCCAAATGGCCTTCCAGTGTAGTACTGTTTGATACCCTATGTTCTAATTCAGTTAAAATATGGATTGATGACATCGTTGGACTATAGATTTGACCCTCATCCTTGGAATAGGAACATAACACACAACTAGGTGCAAGCAGATTAAAAGTTCAAAGTAAATTTATTATCAAAGTACATATACGTCACCATATACAACCTGGAGATACATTTTCCTGCGGGCATACACAGTAAATGCAAGAAGCATAATGGAATCAATGAAAGACCACACCCACTGGGATGGACAAACAACCAACGTGCAAAAGATAACAAACACGCAAACACAAAGAAAAAGAAACAATAATTATTGAGAACATAAGATGAAGAGTCTTTGAAAGTGAGTCCATAGGCTGTGAGAACGGTTCAGTGATGGAGCAAGTGAAGTTGAGTGAAATTATCCCCTCTGGTTCAAGAGCCTGATGGTTGAGAGGTAATAACTATTCCTGAACACAAAATAATCTGCAGATGCTGGGGTCAAAGCAACACTCACAACACGTTGGAGGAACTCAGCAGGTCAGACAGCATCCGTGGAAAAGATCGGTCGACGTTTCGGTCGAGTCCTGACGAAGGGTTCCGGCCCGAAACGTCGATCGATCTTTTCCACGGATGCTGCCCAACCTGCTGAGTTCCTCCAGCATGTTGTGAGTGTTGTTAAGATTACTTGTCGCATTGATGGAGGACAAATAGCATCCCGTAGATCAAGTAAAACTTTGAGCAGCACACCGAAAATTTCCCAGGAGGAATTTTTTTTGCCAGAGTGTAGTAAATCTGTGGAAGGTTCTGCCACAGACTGCGGTGGGCGTATTTAAGGCAAAAGTTGATAGTTTCCTGATCAGTCAGGGCATCAAAGGACATGGTGAGAAGGCAGGTGTATGGGGTTGAGTGGAATCAGTATGATGGAATGGCGGAGCAGACCCAATGGATTGAATGGCCTAATTCTGCTCTTATGTCTTATGGTCTTAAAATGCTGGAGGAATTCAGCAGGTTAGGCAGCATCTACAGAAGGAAATAAATAGTTAATATTTTGGGCTCAGACACATTACTTGGAATCCTCTCCAGAGATGCTGCCTGACCTGGTGAATTCCTCCAGCATCTCTGTGTGTGTTGTGTGCATTGCTCTAGCTTTCCAGCATATGCAGAATCTCTTGTGTCTTGTGCAAGAAAAGCCTTGCTTGTTTAGCACTCGTGCAGTTATTTCCCGTTCCCATTCCAACATATCAGTCCATGGCCTCCTCTATGGTCACGATGAAGCCACTCTCAGGTAGGAGGAGCAACACCTCATATTCCATCTCGGTAACCTCCAAACTGATAACGAGCATCAATTTTTTCAAATTACAGTAATTTATCCCCTTTCCTATTCTCTTCTTCCATTCCTCACTCTGGCTCCCCTTTTACCCCTTCATGTCTCCTTACCTGCCCATTAACTTCCTTTGATGCCCCTCCTCCTTCCCTTCCTCCCATGTTGCACTCTTCTCTCCTGTTAGATTCCTTCTTCATCTCTTCCCTCTATCACTTCCCAGCTTCTTACTTCATCATCCCTCCCCCACAACCTACCACCCACTCATAAGATATAGGAGCAGAATTAGGCCATTTGGCCCATCGAGTCTTCTCCGCCCTTTCACCATGGTTGATCCAATTTTCCTCTGAGCCCCATTCTCCTGCCTTCTCCCCATATCCCTTAATCCCCTGACCAATCAAGAATCTATCAACCTCTGCCATAAATATACATAAAGGCTTTGGCTCCACAGATTCACTACTCTCTGGCTAAAGAAACTCCTCCTCATCTCCATTCTAAATGGATCACCCTCTATTCTGAGCCTGTGTCCTCTGGCCTCTCCCACGATCCTCTCCACATCCACTCTAACAAGACCTTTCACTATTCCATTGGTGTCAATGAGTTCACCACTTACTCTTCTCATTCAAGTTCAGGATTGTCGTCCTTCAACTGTACACATGTATACAACTAAATGAAACAATGTTCCTCAGGGTCCAAGATGCCAAGCACAGTACACGTATCAGATACATCACATAAAATAATATTAACAGCAAATCTGGTCTCACATATCACCTGCCAGCTTGTACCCCTCCCACCTTGCCCCCCTGCCCCACCCCCGCCGCCTCCACCTTCTGATTCTGGCTTCTTCACCCTTCCTTTCCAGTCCCATGAGGATCTCAGCCTGAGATGTCGACTGTTTATTCTTCTCCTGACCTGCTGAGCTCCTCCAGCATTTTGTGTGTGTTGCTTTGGATTTCCAGCACCTGGAGAATCTCCAATGTTTACAGTTACTTACACGCTGAATGAATATTCAATGCTAAAACTCTATGCTAATATATCAGAATCTGCAGTTCATTACACAAAATATCTATGTCTGTCCCTTTGTTTTACAAAGAATAGGATTAAAAATCAGAAACTTAGCCAAAAAAAAACAAAGAGACAGATATCAGTCCCAGCAGTGCTCTGTGAAGTGAACAAAGAGAGATAAGTTACAAAAACAAACTAGGCAAAGCAGACGTTATGATAGCGTTTCATCAGCAGACAGAGAGCAGGGATAATTAGGATATACTCAAATGACACAAGAATTCTCCGTGACATCACTCGTCATGTCGGATCACTAGGCACTTTCTGGGCCTTCAGGCTCTGCTGAAAAAGATAACTCTGGAATGAAAGCGAAGGGTCTCGGCCTGAAACGTCGACTGCACCTCTTCCTAGAGATGCTGCCTGGCCTGCTGCGTTCACCAGCAACTTTTACGTGTGTTTCTGGAATTAAGGTATGAGTCTGGCCGGCAGAGGCCAACATCGATACGGAAAGTGCAAACACACACCTCTCAAGTCTTGTGAAGCTGACTCAGGAAGTCCTCAGGGAACATGAAGAACCTTAACTGGAAATTACTGAAGAATTTTCAGCTCTATTCGTCAGTGTGAATCTTAGATCACACATTTCTGGATAATGTGGTTGTATTTTTCAGGACGGAAGCACAAGGGATTGTTTAAGCTTTACTTCCCGGCCAGGAAAAGCAAACTGAGCTGTGTGCCCAATCTCAAGCTGCATCGGGTAGATCTGGCCTTGCACACATGCAACCTGCTGGTAGGTAAGGAAGAAAGGGCAGAAAGC
Organism: Mobula hypostoma; assembly: GCF_963921235.1. Taxonomy (NCBI): domain Eukaryota; kingdom Metazoa; phylum Chordata; class Chondrichthyes; order Myliobatiformes; family Myliobatidae; genus Mobula; species Mobula hypostoma. The sequence continues at coordinate 228,712,222 of NC_086097.1, read as the reverse complement.
CAGCGGGAAGCTGTGCGACCATTAAAATCATGTAGCAGAACCCACAGGGAGGCGTGTCGTACACTGTATGAGGTTTGGTGGTGGAAATGAGCCGTGGAAATTTCCTCACCCTACAGGAAATTTAAGGTAGCTACTTTGTGAGCTGCTCCTATTCCCAGGTAGTTTGTCCTGGTAGAGAAGCCGTTGCAATTAATCCTTTCCATCATCAGAACCTAATGACATTATCAAAAATCAATCTGTAAATATAAAGAGCTTTGAACAAGCCTGCTTGCCTCTTGCAATTTAAATGCATTGTTGCAGTTGAGGAGTGAATGAACTGTGTTCCTTCTGAACAGCTCCTTTTTCCTTTCTGCTCTGCCAGGTTGGGTGACTTAAATCGAATTTAATGTAAAAGTTGATTTTATTGTCATATCTATGAGTACATGAGCAAAGAATTACTTGTAGCTGCATCACAGGCACATCGCATCCTATCAGCAGCATTCACAAGAAATCGTCAACATAAGTTATACACAATTTTTACAAGAAACATCACAATTATAATGAATAAGCTCAATTTAATGCACATGTGCATGATGCTGCTAAGCTGTAGTGATTAGGGTTGTGCAGGTGGGTTTAAGAACCTGATGACTGAAGGGAAGTAGCCGTCCTTCAACTTAGTGATTTGAGACTTTATGCTTATGTACCTCCTTCTCAATGTTAGCTGCAAAAAGATGGTATGGCCCAGATGGCGGGGATCTTTGATCACGGGGCGTTGCCTTCCTGAGGTACAATAGTGGAGAGGGATGTGCCCAGGATGCACTGAGCAGAGTCCACTGCTTATGTAGTTTCTTACGTTTCTGCACATTGGAATTGCTGTACCAGACCATGATGCAATTGGAAAGGATACTTTCAACAGTACAATGCAATACATGATAAATATAGAAAAATATATGAATCAATTACAGTAAATATATTTAAATATAAGTAGAAAATTTAAAAATAGTCCAAAAACAGAAATAATTTAAAAAGTGAGGTAGTATTCATGGGTTCAATATCCATTTAGAAATTGGATGGCAGAGGGGAAGAAGCTGCTTCTGAACCTCTGTCCTGATGGTAGCAATGAGAAGAGGGCATGCCCTAGGTGATCAAGGACCATAATGACGAGTGCTGCCTTTTTGAGGCATCACCATTCGAAGATGTCCTGCATGCATGGGAGGCTAGTGCCCATAATGGAGCTGGCTGAGGTTACAATGTTGTGCAGCTTTTTCCAATCCTGTGCAGTGGCCTCTCCATACTAGATGATGATGCAACCAGTTAAAATGCTCTCCACAGTACATCTGTAGAAATCTGCGAGTGTCTTTGATGACATACCAATTCTCCTCAAACTCCTAATGAAGTATAGCCACTGTTGTGCCTTCTTTGTAATTGCATCAATATGTTGATCTCCAGAGATGCTGATGTTCAGGAACTTGAAACTGCTTCCTCTTTCACTGCTGATCCCTTGATGAAACTGGTGTGCGTCCCCTTGACTTCCTCTTCCTGAAGTCCACAGTCAATTCCTTGGTCTTACTGACGTTGAGTGCAAGGTTATTGCTGCACCACTCAACCAGCTGATCTGTCTCGCTCCTGAACATCCAAGAACTTGAAGCTGCTCACCCTTTCCATTGCTGTTCCCTCAATGAAGGTTTGCTATCTCTTGACTTCATTGGAATGGCATCCAAACCCTGCCAGAGCTGGTGTGTATCTGATTCCATCTCTAACTTCAATCTGAATTGTTTCTTTACTCTTAAAATAGCCTTCCATAACTTGCACCTGAACTTTTATATCCGTCTTGAATGCCACAGATCTAGCCCTCAGCAGACTACAAATCTCCTGCTTCATCCATGGCTTTTGATTTGAGTATGTCCAGTATGTTCTCGATGGCACACACTCATATACACTGATCTTGATGAAGTCGGTGACAGCTGTGGGAGTATTCATTCAGATTCAAAAATGAATCCCTGAATATTATCAACACAAAATAATCTGCAGATGCTGGGGTCAAAGCAACACTCACAACACGCTGGAGGAACTCAGCAGGTCGGGCAACATCCGTGGAAAAGATGGGTCGACGTTCCGGCCCGAAACCTCGACCGATCTTTTCCACGGATGCTGCCCGACCTGCTGAGTTCCTCCAGCGTGTTGTGAGTATTTCTCTGAATATTATCCTGTCTACTGACTCAAAGTAGTCCTACAAATGCTCACCTGCCTTCCTTGACCACACCTTCCTGGTCCTCGCTATTGGTGCTGCTGCTTCATCATTGCCACTGACTACATTTTTGTAATTTCTTCAAAAAAAAAATCAATAAAGAGAGGAAATATGAGATGTTCATGCATTAAGAGGAGGAAAAACATGGGTCTTAGAAACCAAATAGATTTCTCTACCCTAGGGAAAAAGGCTAACATTGTCCGTATCTCTGCGCCTCATGATTTTATAAGATCACTCTAAGATTTTAAGATCTATAAGATCACCCTGCACTCCATGGAAAAAGGCCACAGCTTACCTAGTGTCTCCTCATAGTTCAAGCCCACCATCCATTCAGTCCAATGGAAACACTCCTCTACAGCCGGAGATTGTTTATACAATGGCAATGGTATGCCCTTTAAGACTTTGCTGCAAAGACCATAAATGCATTACAGCACAATATGGGACCTTAGCTCACAATATTGTGCAAACTAATATAGATTTACTCCATGATCAACTTAACCCCTGCAGCCTACACAGCCATAACTGTCCATTTTACTTTTGTCCATGTGCCTAACAGTTCCTAATGTATCAGACTCTCCCAGCACCCCAGTAATTCATTATAGGCCTCATTACTCTCTGTATTAAAAAAAACTTACCTCTAAAATTTCCTTTAAGCTTTTCTCTACTCACCTTAAAAGGGAGGTCCTCTGTTAATGGTCATTGCCACTCTATCTATGCATCTTATCATCTTATATATCTCTGTCAAGTCACTCCTCATCCTCCTTCGCTCTAAAGAAAAAAGCCCGAGCTCACTCAACCTTTCCACATAAGACATGTTCTCTAAACTAGGCAGCGTCCTGGTAACTCTGCTCTGCACCATCTGTAAAGCTTCCACATCCTTCCTGTAATCAAGCAACCAGATCTGAACACATACTGCAAGCATGGTCTAACCAGATTTTTATGGAGCTGCAATATTGCTTTGTGGCTGTTGAATTCAATCCCAACCAATGAAGACCAACTCATCATATGCCTTCTTAACCACCCTATCAAATTGGGAACATATTGAATGCCAGTGTTGGTTTCAGTTACAGGGAACTAGCTGATGCTGTTTTGTGAGCACCCTGCCCTTAATGGAACTATTATAAACAATATCAGGATGATCTACAACACTGTAATTACAATAAAATGATGTGGAGCAATTTCAAGGTGATTGTGTCAATCAATGCAATTTTAATTGGGACCTATGAACAATGTGTGGGGCAGAATTCCTGGAATACCTAAAGTTTCTTCCCCATTTCAGCCATGGTGGACAAACTGTGTACTGACAAAAAGACGTGGAGGAAGACTAGTTTGAGAGGTGCCATGGATGGAATATAATTCACTAATTAATTACAGGGAAGTCAGGCTAGTCTTAGCTCCCCTTGTTTCCCACCACATATATTGTGGGAATGAAAAGCCTGAAGCTGCTTCACATTGAGCCTATTCAAGACTGGGGACGTTGTAAGATCACCTGATTCCCATCTGCTTCTTTAATCAATGGCATATCATTGAAACCTGCTGAGCATTGAAAGGCCTAGAGAGGGTGGATGTAGAGAGGATGTCTCCTATAGTGGGGGAGTCTAGGACTAGAGGCCACAGCCTCAGAATACAATATGTCCCTTTAGAACAGAGTTGAGGAGAAATCTCTTCAGCGAGAAAGTGGTGAATCTGTGGAATTCATTGCGACTGAAGGCTGTGGAGGCCAGGTTATTGGATATATTTAAAGTGGAGGTTGATAGGTTCTTGATTAATAAAGGCATCAAAGGTTATGGGGAGAAGTCTGGAGAACAGCAATGGTGGAATGGTGAATCTGTGGAATTCGTTGCCATAGGCAGCTCTGGAGGCCAAGTCTTTATGTATATTTGAGGTAGAGGTTGATAGATTCTTGATTGGTTAGGGCATGAAGGGATACGATAGGGTCTAAGAGACTCTTAGATGCGGATACAATAGGGTCTTTTAAGTGACTCTTAGGTACGTGGAGCTTAGAAAAATAGAGGGCAATGCAGTAGGGTAATTCTAGGCAGTCACTAGAGTAGGCTACATGGTCGGCTCAATATTGTGCGCCGAAGGGCCTGTATTGTGCTGTAGATTTCTATGTTCTATGATATGGGGAGAAGGCAGGAGAATGGGGCTGAGAGGAAAATTGGATCAGCCATGATGAAATGGCAGAGCAGACTTGATGGGCCCAAATGGCTTAATTTTGCTCCTATATCTTATAGACTTATGGAATAGTGAAGCAGATTCTGTGAGCCGAATGGCCAAGTTTTTGCTCCTATGTCTAATGGTTTTATTTTCATAACTGATGTCCTCACCTCAGGGTCCTCCATGACTCATTTAATAAAGTTGCAAAGAGCAACATCATCACCTGAAGGGAAGTGAGTAGGAACATAAATTATTAGGTACAACAGTTCTGTTCTATTGAGCACACCACACGCAGTATTTGGACCAATGATGTGATAAATAATTCTCTTCTTGGAATTGAAATTAATTTGTTTTGTGCTCTGTACAGTCAAATGGCTTTACATAATGCTAGAGAGAAATTAATGAGAGGAATAAGTGGTGAGGCTATGGAGCAAAGTTAATTCAGAGGAATGTTTATTGATCAATCACAGGTAAATTAAGAGACATTGGTGGTGAGGAGGAGATATGTCTCTACCATAGGAGGTGCAAGGCACTCCTTCCCTCTGCCAGTCTGTAAGTGCAGCACTGGCTTTGCCCCCACACCCCCACCTCCCAATCAGGTGAAGCCATGGGAGCAGGTGTTGGAGGGTCGTCTGGGCAGATGGTGCACATCACAGGCCCTGGTTATGCGACCACTGATGCCAGGCAGACAATCTCTAAAGACTATTGATAATGGCTGGGGTCACCCGTCTTGTAAAGACACTGCCCAGAAGGCGGCAATAGCAAGCCACTTCTGTAGAAGAAATTGCCAAGAACGATCATGGTCATGAGACCTTGATTGCCTACGTCATACGACACCGTACGTAATGATGGCGATGATGAAATTAAGTGACAGTGGGTATCTATGACAGTCAGGCTTCTTTGCATGGGTAATTTCAGATGGACAGATGTGCCACCCTAATCTGTGCTTATCTTATGATTTGATTATTGACATGAATTCTACACAGAGGTCATTGTATTTTAAGGGAGTGAAGATGGTTCAGGATAGAAAAGAATAAAATTTAGCAGCATCTTCCTGAGTTGAGTTGGGGAATATGTCTGTCGGATTTATTTTGATCTATTGTCTTGCCATATGATTTGCACACTGCTGTGTTAGCAGGCGCTTACAGGAATTAGGTAAGAGCACGCCACTGAGCTTTCTGCTTGTTGCATTAAGCCAACTGTGAAAATGCAGCATCACGATTGGACAGATGCTATTACCGCTGTTATTCCTGGATAGCATGGATGCCTGTTGATTTGGCAAGGCTGAATGTTCTTATGTCATACTGTCATGAATTAAAAATAAAGTATGTTCTGCATAAGGCTCCTTCACCATTGGAAATGCCTTTAAGGAAAAATAGCTGAGTAGAATTATGTTCAGTTTTAATATTTGTATATTCTGGTAAATTATACAGTTTTAATACGAAGAACCACAGAATGCACAGCTGGATGTTAATACATTCAGAAATTTCAAATTTTCAGGTATTGTAAGTATTTTGGAACCAATGAAGAATATTCACTATTCAATGTTCGAAGCACAATTTGTGCAATGTTATTGATGTAAGACAGCAAAGTTCTAATGAGAAGATAATTGGCTATACTAATATTGATATGGAGTCACGTGAGTAGTTGGGCTGAACCCCATGCCTTTGTTATAGATATGGCAATGGAACATAAGCAAATACTTCTGTGGAAATCCCTTGGTACTGCGGTTAATCTTCATCCTCAGCATTTGTGCTCAAGCTTCTGAAACGGGATTTGAACACAGAGCATAGAGCACAGAACGCTACAGCACAGTACAGGCCCTTCGGCCCACAATGTTGTAATGACCTCTGTTGTACCCATTACCTCCTGCATACCCTTCCATTTGTCTTTCATCTATGTGCCTAAGAGTTCCTGAAACGTCCCCTATGTATCTGCTTTTACCACCACCCCAGTAGGGCATTCCATGACCCCACCACTCTCTGAGCAAAGAACTTACCTCTGACAGCCAAACTCTGGACATGAGTCCAGAATCTCACCCGTCCCAGCCAAGCACACCATCACCCGTCATTCATAGTTAAATTAGCAGTTGTCCTTGTCATTCCCAAGCCATTCAAATGGTTGATTGGGATGAGGGTCTTCAGTTATGGAGAGAAACTAGAGGTAGAGTCATAGAGTACAGAAACAGACCCTTTGGCCCATCTAGTCCATGTTAAACTGTTATTCTGCTGAGTTCCATTTAGCCACAGCTGGATCATAGCCCTCTATACCCCTGCATCCATGCTTTACTTAAACATTGCAATGGAACCCATGGAACAGTTCCGCTGGCAGCTCGTACCACCCTCTGAGTAAAGAAGATCCCCCTCTGGTTCCCCTTGAATTTTTCATATTGAGGGTGTTGTGCTTATCACATAGGAAGTTAATTGGAGATTATATAGAAGAGTTCAAAGTCATGAATGGCGTTGGTAGAGTTGATCTGCAGAAAGTTTTTTCAATGGTGGAAGTGTTTCTAACTGGAGAACAGAGAATTAAGGTGATTCTCAATAGGATGGGAAAAATATTCAATGGGTTGTAATCCACTGTTTGGAAATGTGCTGGAAGTATATTCTGCAGAAAATTTCACTGGATGTAGGTTGCTTTGAGGAGACTCCACAACATACATAACAGGAATTGTGATCCCTCGCTGGAGATTTCCTGATGAATAGATGCCTGGAAAATTGTGACCTCTGAGACATGTTAGTCTTGGTTTTGCTGGCACTAAGGCAGGAACTGTTAGGCAATTCTCTAGAAAACAGTTGTTTATCTTTTAACATTAGTGTAATTGCTGACAGGTGAGCTATTCAATGTGTATATATATCAAACTCAGATGGCCGAGAATGAATGACGATGGACCTGCCATTTGCTTGCTGACGCCTACCTCTGACTTTACATCAGTCACAAACTAGAACTGATGTTTCTCATAATATAGACCATAAGACCACAAGATGTAGGAGCAGAATTAGGCCATTTTGGCCATCGAGTCTGCTCTGCTATTTCATGATGGCTGATCTATTTTCCTTCACAACCCCAATCTCCTGCCTTCTCCCTGTAACCTTTCACATCCTGACTAATCAAGAATCTATCAGCCTCCGCCTTAAAAATACCCAATGAGCTGGCCTCCACAGCCATCTGTGGTAACAAATTCCACCGTTATGGCTAAAGAAATTCCTCCTCATCTCTGTGCTAAATGAACTTCCTCTATTCTGAGGCTGCACCTTCTCTTTCCCAATGTCAGCACATCCTTTCTTAGATAAGGGGCCTAAAACTGCTTACAATACTCCAAGTGAGGCCTCACCAGGGCCTTATAAATCCTCAGCATTGCATCCTTGCTTTTATATTCTAGTCCTCTCGAAGTGAATGCTCACATTGCATTTGCCTTCCTCACTACCAACTCAACCTGCACATTAACCTTTAGGTAACCTTGCACGTGGATTCCCAAGTCCCTTTGCACCTTGGATTTTTGAATTTTCTGCCCACTTAGAAAAAGTCTATACTCTTCTTCCTTCCACTAAAGTGCATGACCGTACATTTCCTACCTCATTTAACCTATCTTTGCCCATTCACCTAATCAGTCTAAGTCTCTCTGTAGCCAACATGCTCCCTCAAAGTTATATGCCCCTCCACCTATCTTTGTATTGTTTCAAACTCAGTCCAAATCCATCAATTCTGTTATCCAAACCAGGGAACACACACCAGTCCTAATGAAGGGATGTGAAGAGGAAATTGTGGGCAGTTTCAAGTTTTGGGTGTCAACATCTCTGAAAATCTACACTGGGCCCATTGTATTGATGCAATTACAAGGAAGGCATGTCAGCAGTGATATTACATTTCAGGAGTTTGAGGAGAATTGGTATGACACCAAAGGCACTTGTAAATTTCTACAGAAGTACAACGGAGAGCATCCTCACTGGTTTCTTCACTATCTGGTGAGGAGGGGCCACTACACAGGATCAGACAAAGCTACAGAATGTCGTAAACACATCAAGCTCAGTCGTGGGCACGAGCCTCCCCAGAATCAAGGATCCCAAAGGCGGTGCCTGAAAAAGGCAGCATCCACCATTGAGGAGCCCCATCACCCAGAACGTGCCCTCACCAACGCACTGACACCCAGCTTCTCGTTCAGTCATTGACCCACTCACCCATGCACCGTCACCCACTACACAATGACCCATTCAGTCAAGCACCAACCAGCTCACCTACTCTAGCGCTACATGGTACCGTGCCAGTTAGCAAAGGGCTATGGCCATGCCTGTGGCAAGATCAGGGTTCAATTTACACTGCTATTTATACGGAGTTTGTACATTCTACCCGTGACCGTGAGGGTTTCCTCTAAGTCCTCCGGTTTCCTCCCATATTCGAAAGATGTATAGTTAGGGCGAGTGAGTTGTTGGCATGCTTTGTTGACACTGGAAGCGTGGTGACACTTGTGGGCTGCCCAGCACAGTCCTTGCTGATTTAATCTGGCGCAAAATGACACATTTCACTCTATGTTTTCATGTACACGTGAGAAATAAAGTTAATCTTTATCTTGGCATATACCTGCTCATTTACTGCCTATTTACACATCCATTCCCCCCCATTTACACAGGCTGTGACTCAGCAATTCACACATTAAACTCAGAACTCAGACCTGCTTTCCCAGTTACTCACACTCCCTTTTATACTCAGCCACTCACACTCATTTACCCACAATGCTCTTTGCCCTCTTTCTCTCACACTCACACACACACACACACACACACACACACCCACACTTACCCATTCACAGACACACTTACACTTACCCCCACTCAATTGCACACTCATCATACCTCTGCGCTGCTCAGTCGACAAGCTATTCACTTTCTCACCCATCCTCTCACTGACATATTGCCTCACCCTTTGCACCAGGGGTGGCCAACCTTTTACATACCATGCGTCGATTTTTTCACGCATGAGTTCAGATGCGATTTTTTTCAGGCACGAGTTCTATATTAACATAGTTTTACAAGAATTGAATGGGGGTGCAAGAGTTGTATGGTGCATCTGAACTCGTGAGTGAAAAAATTGACGCATGGAATGTAAAAGGTTGGCCACCCCTGCTTTACACACACTCATCCCTTGGAGAATAACACTCACCCATCCACCTATCTTTCCCTCTCACCCGGACTCACCCATAACACGCCAGATTATGCTCCTTTCCATCCCTCTGCGGTGTTTTATTCTGGCTTCTGCCGTCTTCTTTTCCAGTCCTGGTGAAGGGTCTAAGCCCGAAACTGTTCATTTCCCTCTGTAGATGCTTCCTAACCTGCTGAGTTCCTCCAGCATTTTGTGTTTGTTGCTGTACGTGCACTCACTGCTGTGTATTTTCAATTACTTCGTCGCTCCTCTCTCACCCTTCATCCATCCTCTCCCATTAACTACCCTCTAACTCATCAACTCACCAACTCGTGCCCTTACTCACCCACTCACCCTCACTTGCACTTTTAGCTGCTGATTCTTTAACTCATCCACTCCTTCAGTTCTTTATCTAATCACTGACTCAACCACTTATCCACTCACTCACCCATCCGCTCATGCACTTGTTTACCCATTCACCCCCTTACTGACCACCCACTCATTCACTTACCCAGCAACTTGCACCCAGTTATTCACTTCTCCCACATGAGCACACTCACGTATCATTCACCCTTTTACAAACTCAGCACTTACCCATCTACCATCTCACTCACTTATTTGTAGAGAAACCACTATGAAAATGCTATTAGCTATGTATCCTTGCTGGAGGAGAAGCCACAAACTTAAGTTATTTTGAGTTATTCAGTGTCTATTGATATTGCCGAGATACTAATTGTTGATCGCTGCCCCACCTACCAATTCATCCATCCATTGTTTTCGTCAATCACATTCTCACCAGCATTAGAGAAGGTCGAAAAAAGGCATCCACTTAGTGATATGACAGGGGAAGAATCAGCTAAGGTCAGGATTCTGGACTCTATTATCCACTATTTCCATCCCCCACATTCACATTATCCCTGCATAGAATAGTTCTCCATGGGTGAAAGATAGGCAATTGATTACTTGCAGGATACTTTCCCCAGCTATTGAAACATCTTAGCACTTCTTGAGAATGTATCCACTTAATTTTTCATGATTAAATATTCTCATCTATGTATTTAAATTTATGACATCTGATTAAATTTAAAACTAACTGGTAATTTAGCTTTACGATATTTATTTAATGTTATCAGATCATTGCTCCAAGTGACCTTTGGTCAGATTTTTTACATTAAAATTACAATTTGCCTCAGAAGTAACATTGATTGAATCCATTTCAATATGTAGCACTAGAACGATACACCAATGTTCACAATAATACGTTTGACTTCTTGTTGTGCAGGAAATTGCTAGTTTGTTCTGGATAACAGCTAGTTCCTAAACTGGATAAAGTGTTATCCAGTTTAGATAATGGTAATCATTTATTTAAATTGCTTTAATTGATAACAACTTTCACATCCACTTAGTGGTCACTATATTAGGTACTGCTATACACCTGCTCATTAATGCAAATATGTGGGATTGAGTTTAAGAGCCGAGAGGAAATGTTGCAGCTACAGTATATAGGACCCTGGTCAGTCCCCACTTGGAGTACTGTCCTCAATTCTGGTCGCCTTACTACAGGAAGGACATGGAAACCATAGAAAGGGTGCAGAGGAGATTTACAAGGATGTTGCCTGGATTGGGGAGCATGCCTTATGAGAATAGGTTGAGTGAACTCAGCCTTTTCTCCTTGGAGCGACGGAGGATGAGAGGTGACCTGATAGAGGTGTACAAGATAATGAGAGGCATTGATCGTATGGATAGTCAGAGGCTTTTCCCCAGGGCTGAAATGAGAGGGCATAATTTTAAGGTGCATCAATGTAGGTACAGAGGAGATGTCAGGGGTAAGTTTTTTACGCAGAGAGTGGTGAGTGCGTGGAATGGGCTGCTGGCGGCGGCGGTGGAGACCGAAACGATAGGGTCTTTTAAGAGACTCCTGGATGGCTACATGGAGCTTAGAAAAATAGAGGGCTATTGGTAAAGCCTAGGTAGTTCTACGGTAGGGACCTGTTCAGCACAGCTTTGTGGGCCGAAGGGCCTGTATTGTGCTGTATGTTTTCTATGTTTCTATCTAATGTGACAGCAACTCAATGCATAAAAGGATGCAGACGTGGTCAAGAGGTTCTGTTGTTACTTAGACCAAACACCAGAACGGGGAAGAAATGTGATTTAAGTGATTTTGAGAGCAGAATGATTGTTGGTGTCAGATGGGGTGGTTTGAATATCTCAGAAACTGCTGATCTGCTGGGTTTTTCATGCACAACAGTCTCTAGAGTTTACAGAGAAAGGTGCAAAAACCAAAAAAAAATTGAGTGAGTGGCAGTTCGGTGGTTGTTAATGAGAAAGTTCAGAGGAGAATAACCAGTCTGGTTCAAGCTGACAGAAAGACGACGGTAACTCAAATAACCATGCATTACAACAGCGGTGTGCAGAAGAGCATCTGTGAATGCACATCATGTTGAACCTTGAGGTGGATGGACTACAGCAGCAGAAGACCACACCAAGTTCCACTCCTATACCTGCTGTACTGAAGTGACCTCTGAGTGTGTAAATTAATTTGTGAGATGATTAGGAAGCAAAAATGGATGGGAAGTTTGCTTAGGTAAAGCAAGCATCTGACAACTAGTAGAAAGTCCGGGGTTAAATTCCGGTAAAGTGGCAGCACGCTAGGGTGCAGCAGCTCCTCTGGGCCCACTCAAAGGTGTAATCGTTCATCCTTTACATCATTTCTTTTCCAAACGCAATACACTGCAGGTTATTAAGGAAATCAAGTACTGCTCGTCTACCCTATCATTGAGTTGCACGATAGTGATGGAGCTGGGCTTATTGTGCTTCAATGTCGTGTTGTCGCCTGGACTTTTACTGTTGATGGGCCAAGGCATTATGCATTCCAACAAACAGAGCGAGTGATTGTCTTGGTCATTTTCCCCCATTTTAGGCATTGGTAATGAGTAGAGCGAGTCTAGTTACGCTGGTTCATTGGAGAGACCAATGGTAGGGTAATTGCTTCGCCTTGGTTGTTGCACAGACAAGGCCTTTATGTCTGTTGCAGCTATGCAGGACAGAAGATGCTGGAGGCAGTGTGGAAGAGAGCAGAGACCTCTGTGAGCATGCTGGAAAGTGTACTGCATTAGGGCTGGCCCCTTCCCTCAGTGCTGCCCTCCAGTGTCTGCTCGCTGCTGTTCTTCTCAGTGGAAGAACAAGCTGATTCAGACCAACAACCCATGCACCATCAATATACAAGCCATGCCACTTGGGACTTGAGTATACATTTTTTTTCTACTATGGTAACTATATGTGCTATATATGCTATGTGCTGTGTACTGTTGGTAATATGTTTTGCACCTTGGCCTCGGACGAACTCTGTTTTGTTTGGCTATATTCATGTATGGTTGAATGATAACTAAACTAGAAATTAATATTTGCTGGACTCCAGTTTAAGAGCAGCAAAAGACATTTTTATGTCAAGGTTTGTAACTAACTATAACAATAAAGCTAAAAAGGCTAAGCTGACCCTATGAGATTGCCATGGAGATCCAATGTTTGCAAAGAGTAATAGATTTTCCAGAAAGTTATTAATATACAAGCTCTCTTTCTTATTTAACTTTGGTGAAGTAATCCAGTGTTAGTGTACTGTTACTGGGTGAGGATTCGTCTGTACAGATGACAGCTATTATCACTTAACTCTAAATTTGGAGCAGTTTTAATCAGCAGCTGCATTCTGTGAAAACTATCGTGAGATAACCTGAATTAGAGTTGGTGCTACAAATATTGTGCATTAATTAGTTTGAAAGTGACAGCCACTTGTCCAAATTAGCCCTCAGCATGTGGACTATTTTTCATGATTCCTGTGATGTTTAATTCTTGGCTTGGCTTTGGAACTGAATCCTCCAGGAAGGGATGCAACCTTTCGGGATTTTTGCTAACAAGTCTATAATGTTCACAGCTGGAATACAGTTTTATTATCAGACCAAATCTATGATCTAAAAGCTTGTGTATTACTATGTGAAGTTAATTTAGTTCCAGCAATTAATCCTGAAATCATTAAATTGTTGGCTGGTGAATATGATGTACAGATCAGCCTTGGTCAAATTAAATCTCAGAACGGACCTGAGAGGCTAAATGGCAGGTATTGTCAACAACAACAAAACCTGAGAGTAACATAATATCTGAATTATTGTAGCAACACAAATCAAAGCTGCTGGTGAACGCAGCAGGCCAGGCAGCATCTCTAGGAAGAGGTACAGTCGACGTTTCAGGCCGAGACCCTTCATCAGGACTAACTGAAAGAAGAGCTAGTTAGAGATTTGAAAGTGGGAGGGGGAGGGGGAGATCCAAAATGATACGAGAAGACAGGAGGGGAAGGGATGGAGCCAAGAGCTGGACAGGTGATTGGCAAAAGAGATATGAGAGGATCATGGGACAGGAGGCCCAAGGAGAAAGAAAAGGGGGAGGGGGGGGAAACCAGAGGATGGGCAAGGGGTATAGTGAGAGGGACAGAGGGAGAAAAAGGAGAGAGAGAAAAAGAAAAAGAATGTGTGTATACAAATAAATAACGGATGGGACACATTATTTTTCTTTTTCTCTCTCTCCTTTTTCTCCCTCTGTCCCCCTCACTATACCCCTTGCCCATCCTCTGGGTTTTTTTCCCCCCATCCCATGATCCTCTCATATCCCTTTAGCCAATCACCTGTCCAGCTCTTGGCTCCATCCCTTCCCCCTCCTGTCTTCTCCTATCATTTTGGATCTCCCCCTCCCCCTCCCACTTTCAAATCTCTTACTAGTTCTTCCTTCAGTTAGTCCTGATGAAGGGTCTCGGCCCGAAACGTCGACTGTACCTCTTCCTAGAGATGCTGCCTGGCCTGCTGCGTTCACCAGCAACTTTGATGTGTGTTGCTTGAATTTCCAGCATCTGCAGATTTCCTTGTGTTTGCGTTTTTAAACTGAATTATTGTGTCAGTTGAATAAAGTTTATTTTTCCTCGTATCTCAGGTCCTCTAGTCCCGGCAACATTCCTCGTAAATTTTCTCTGTACTTGGTGGGATATGTGGACTAACCTTCCTCCCATTTCTTATCTCTTGCGAAGAGTTGAGGTTTTAAGGAGGACTGGAGAGATTCTGTGAAATTAGTGCTGAACGTAAGGATCAGGTGGTCGAATTTACTCCCAGCCCTTGGCTGCATCATTTATTTAGCTTGTTACTGAGCTTTCTGTCCTTGCTCCTGCTGAGCAAGGGAATTAAAACTAGGCGTTTCTTTTCAATTACCAGCAACTGTATCCAGCAAAGAATTGGCAAGATTGTTTTTGCTTACTGAGTTTGTAATGGCTTCTGACTGAAGCTGCATCTGATATGGTGTTGATATCAATGACTGACAGGGCAAAAGTGTCCTTGAGTGGCGTGAAAATATAGACAATGGTGACCTCCTCTGCTTTTTGTCATCACTATGAACAGTGCTCAGGCCAGAAGGCAGAGCTGATTTCCATCTGAAAATACTTCAGAGTTTTTTCTGCGTTAAATTAATAACCTCAGTAAAATTATACTTTTTCCGAAAGATCCTAAAGCAAACAGTCACCCCTTTCAGCACCCGGCCTTGTTGTTAACTTTCAAACAAAGAAACTGGAAAATGACATGAGAAGTGCGAAATTAGAAATTTGCAGGCAGGTTGAGATTGGCAGATATCCCAGCATTCACTTTTCTTCGGAGGAGAAAGTTTCTCGTGGTGGAGAATGTTTGAAAACATTCCACACACGATTACTCAAGGTAATACGACTTGTCCATTTTCCAATATTGCTTACAGAAATTTTAATCAATGCTTTATCACATTTGGTATCAGTAGCCATTTTATTATGTGTCGCCTGTACCTAATAAAGTGGCCATTGTTTGTATGTTCATGGTCCTCTGCTGCTGTAGGCCATCAGTTTCAGGGTCTGACATATTTTGGATTTGAAGATGTTCTTCTGTAATGTTGTAATGTGTAGGTATTTGAGTTACTGTCCTCTTCCTGTCAGCTTGAACCAGTCAGGTCATTCTCCTCCACCCTCTCTCATTAACAAGGCATTTTCACCCACAGATCTGACACCCACTGGATTTTTGTTTGTTTTTCACACCATTTTCTGTAAACTCTGGAGATTATAGTGTGTGAAAATCCCAGGAGATCACCAGTTTCTGAGATACTCAAATCACCCCATCTGGCACCAACAATCTTTCCACAGTCAAAGTTACTTAGATCACACTTCTTCCCCAATCTGATGTTTAGTCTGAACAACAATTGAACCCCTTGACCATGTATGCAAGCTTTTATGCATTGAGTTGCTGCCGCGTGATTGGCTGTTTAGATATTTGCATTGACGAGCAGGCGTACAAGTGTACCTAATAAAGTGGCCACTGAGTGTATTACTCAGTTCCTTTTGTCACACATCTCACAAGAGGACAGGGAAGTCTTACAACAGCTCTCCTGTTCATTTGAGTTCTATCAATGTTTGTACAGTGAGAACAAGAAATCTTACTTCTGATTGTTAAGCTCGAATGGCATAAAGAAAATAATGGAAAGATTCACACTGAATTCTCATAGCACCAAGCAGGATAATGAGCATAGAGATCCTCACTAGTGTCCAGCAGCTCAGTGTAGATTGGGAGACACGCATTTGAATCCCCTACCAATGGGAATTCAAATTAAAGAAAGCAAAGTGGAATTAAAAATAATTGAAGGGGATGAAATGTTCCTTCCTTAGATAAGCTGACCATATGTGACTCCAGATAACCAATGTTTTGAGGAGGTGTTGGTTGGGGGTAGCAGATATTGTTGACATAGCCATAATAAAACATTTGAGAAGGTACACCATGAGAGACCTGTGTCAACAACATCTAACAAGCAGATTTTGGATTTAATTTTCCAACTCACTATGTGACTTAATCTTCTGAATCCAAAATTGGGGCTTGGTCATAGAAGGCAGAGCAGTGGTGGAGGTGTATTCCTCCGACTGGAGGTCTGTGACTAGTGATGCTCCAGAAGGATCTGTGCTGGGATCCTTTCGTTCTGGATATAAATCAGTTGGAAGCAGGGGCATAGAAATAGCAGATGGTGTTTAATCCAGAGAAATGCGAGGTATTGCATTTTGGAAAGTGAAATGTACGAGGGGTGATTGATAAGTTCATGGCCTAAGGTAGAAGGAGTCAATTTTAGAAAAGCTAGCACATTTATTTTTCAACATAGTCCCCCCCCCCTACATTTACACACTTAGTCCAGTGGTCATGGAGCATATGGATCCTTTCTTTGTAGAAGTCGGCATCTTGGACCTTCAAAAAGTGGTCCACAGCAGGGGTGATTGATAAGTTCGTGGCCTAAGGTAGAAGGAGATGAGTTAGTAACTTCAAACTTTCTGCATAATCACTCAAAGAGTTGGCCTGCACTTGCATGTAACGAGAGCTGTGTAACTCACCTTACTGGGCATGATGCTCTGTGTTCTGAGTTGGTGAGGAAGGACAGGCAGGGGACAAAACATAAATGTAGCCAGTTAGAGGGGCTGAAATGTGTCTATTTCAATGCTATGAGTATTAGGAATAAAGGGGATGAACTTAGAGCATGGATCAACGATGTTGTGGCCATTATTGAAACTTGGCTGGAGGAAGGGCAGGATTGGCTGATGCGGGTACCGGGGTTTAGGTGTTTTAAAAGGAATAGGATGGGAGGTAGAAAAGGTGGGGAGAGTAGCATTACTGGTCAGGGATAGTATTACGGCTATAGAAAGGGAGGACGCTGCAGAGGGAGTGACCACTGAGTCGTTGTGGTTGCAAGTCAGAAATAGGAAGGGATCAATCACTGTGCTGGGAGTAGTCTATAGGCCCCCAAATAGCCCTCGGGACACCGAGGAGCAGATAAGCAGGCAGATTTTAGAATGGTGCAGGAAATACAGGGTTGTAGTTATGGGTGATTTCAACTTCCCTCATATTGACAGGCACCTCCTGACTACAAGGGGTCTGAATTTGTCAGCTGTGTTCAAGAAGGATTCCTGACACAATATGTGGACTGGCTGACGAGAGGAGAGGCCATACTGGATCTAGTTCTGGGTAATGAACCTGGTCAGGTGGCAGACCTCTTGGTGGGGGAGCATTTTGGTGAGAGTGACCACAACTCCCTTAGCTTCAGCATAGCTATGGAAAAGGATGAAAACAGACAAAATGGGAAAGGGCTAACTATGAGAGGATGAGGCACGAATTAACGAGAGTAAATTGGAAACCAATGTTCAAGGGGGAAAGCACAGAAGTAATGTGGAGGAAGTTTAAGGACCACTTGTGCTGGGTTCAGGATAGATTTGTCCCACTGAGACAAGAGAAAAATGGTAGGAAAAGGGAACCGTGGCTGATGAAACACATGAGGCAATTCATCAAGAGGAAGAAGGAAGCATATGTTACATATAAGAAGCAGGAAGCTGGAGGGGTTCATCAGAATTATAGGGTAGCCAGGAATGAGCTTAACAAAGGATTTAGGAGAGCTTGAAGAGGGCATGAGAAGGCCTTGGCATGTAGGATTAAGGAGAACCCCAAGGCGTTCTATGCATATGTGAAGAACAGAAGGATGACAAGAATGAAGGTCGGCTGCTTAAGGATAAAGAAGGCAACATGTGCCTGGAGGCGGAGGAAGTTGGGGAGGTCCTAAATGAATACTTTGCTTCAGTACTCACAAGAGGAAAGGACCTTAATCAGGATGAGGTCAAAATAGAACAGGCCTGTGTGCTGGACAATGTGGAGATTAAGGAAGAAGAAGTATCGGATCTTCTTAAAAACATCAAGATTGACAAGTCACAAACAACAGGAATTCTGCAGATGCTGGAAATTTAAGCAACACACATCAAAGTTGCTGGTGAACGCAGGCCAGGCGGCATCTCTAGGAAGAGGTACAGTTGACGTCTCAGGCCGAGACCCTTCAAGTCTCTCCAGGGCCGGATGTGACATACCCCAGGTTGCTGTGGGAAGTGAGAGAAGAGATCGCTGGAGCAGTAGCTATGATCTTTGAATCCTCTTTGGCTGCAGGGTAGGTGCCGGAGGATTGGAGAATGGCAAATGTAGTTCCCTTGTTTAAAAAATCCTGGGAATTATAGACCGGTGAGTCTTACATCGGTGGTATGCAAACTATTGGAAAGTATTCTTAAGGATAGGATCTATGAATATTTGGAGAAGTAGTCTACTCAAGGATAGTCTACATGGCATTGAAAAGGGAAGGTCGTGCCTCTCGAACCTAATTGAGTTTTTTGAAGAGGTAACAAAAGGAATTGATAAGGGTAGGGCGGTAGATGTGTTCTACATGGATCTTAGCAAGGCACTTGACGAGGTCCCCCACAAGAGACTCGTCCAGAAAGTCATAAGGCATGGGGCCAGTGGAACCTTGGCTGTTGCACTGTAGTGGAAGGGAAGTATTCTGCCTGGAGGTCGGTGGCTAGTGGAGTGTCGCAAGGATCTGTCCTGGGATCCCTGCCCTTTGTGATTTTTATAAAGGACCTGGATGAAGAGGCGGCAGGATGGGTGAGTAAGTTTGCAGACAACACAAAGATTGGTGGAATTGTGGATTGAGCTGTAGGTTGTCGAAGGTTACAAGAGGATATAGACAGAATGCAGAGTTAGGCAGAAAAGTAGCAGATGGAATTCAATCCAGATAAGTGTGAGGTGATGCACTTTGGAAGGACAAACCAGAAGGCTGAGTACAGGGTTAATGGTCGGTACTTAAGAGTGTGGACAAACAGAGGGACCTTGGGGTTCAAATCCATACATCCCTCAAGATCTCTGCACAGGTTGATAGGATAGTTAAGAAGGCCTATGGGATGCTAGGCTTCATTAATAGGGGGATTGAGTTCAAGAGTAGAGAGGTCATGTTGCAACTCTTCAAATCTCTGGTGAGACCACACTTAGAGTATTGTGTTCAGTCTGGTCATCTCATTACAGGAAGGATGTGGAAGCTATGGAGAGGGTGCAGAGGAGATTTACCAGGATGTTGCCTGGATTGGAAAACAAGTCTTATGAGGCAAGGTTAGCAGAGCTGGGACTTTTCCCTTTGGGGCATAGAAGGATAAGAGGGGACTTGATAGAGGTCTACAAGACTATGAGAGGCATAGATACGGTGGATAGCCAGTACCTGTTTCCCAGGGCACGAATTGCAAACACCAGAGGGCATATGTACAAAGTTAAGGGAGGGAAGTTTAGGGGAGACTTCAGGTGTAAGTTTTTTTACACAGAGGGTTGTGGGTGCCTGGAATGACTTGCCAGGGATGGTGGTGGATGCTAAAACATTAGGGGTACTTAAGAGCCTCTTGGACAGGCACATGGATGAAAGAAAAATAGAGGATTACGGGGTTGTGTGGGTTTAGCACTTTTCTGTTTTTTTAAGGATTATATGGGTCGGCACAATATCGAGGGCTGAAGGGCCTGTATTTTGCTGAGGTATTCTAGGGTTCTAGTGTTTTGGGCCTAGACCCTTCATCAGGACTGGAAAGGAAGGGGTCTAAGTATGTTTAATTTTAAATAATGGCCCTACCTGGCCATAATAAACTGCAGAATAATTGCACAAGGGCTCAACAAAATAAGCACAAGCTTTATTCTGTTCATAACCGTAGGACATTATGAGCAACACAAGAAATGCTGGCAGAACTCAACAAGTAGCACAACGCTTTACAGTACCGGCAACCTGGGTTCAATTCCTGCCACTGCCTTTAAAGAGTTTATATGTTCTCCCCGTGATCAAGAGGGTTTCCTCTAGGTGCTCCAGTTTCCTCCCACAGTCTAAATTAATTGGTCATTGTAAAGCGTCCAGTGATTAGGCTAGAGTTAAATAGGTGGATTGCTGGACAGCATGGCTCAGTGGCCGGAAGGGCTGGAAGGGCTTATTCCGAGCTGTATCTCAATCAATCAATCAATAAATAAAATCTATGAAGGGGAATAATTGGTTAAGATTTCAGACTGAGACTCCTCAGCAGAACTGGAAAAGAAGGGGGCAAAAGCCAGAATAAGAAGGTGGGGTAGGGTAAAGCGTACAAGCTGCAGGTGATAGTTGAGTCTAGGTGAGGAGGAAGGAGGGTGGGTGGGTGAGGAGAAATGACGTGAGAAACTGGGACGTGGTATGTAATAAAACTAAAAGGCTGAAGAAGAAGGAGGAATCTGATAGGAATACCCAAAACCATTCAGCTCTGCATTGGCCAGTATTGGTGATCTTCTATATCAGCGCATGAAAATATAATGATGACCCACTAGAAGTAAAAGGTTTTTGCAAAAAGAGAAATAAAAAAAAATTACGTTAATATATTGAGTTTCATTGTAAAGATGTGATTTCTGGGTGGGACTGCTGCACATGATTTTCCTTTTCTCTTTATTTTCACAGAGCAATGGCAAAGTAAAATTCTTATGAAGCAAAAAACGAAGAGCCAAAGATGCATTGTCTGCACTGGCATCAGTGCCCGGAAAATGAAAAAAAAATTGATTAAATGTTGAGGAACTCTGCATAATCATCAAACATAGCTTTCCTCGATTCCAATACCAAACAACATAACCCATCAATCATTGACACACGTTATGCACAGTTCTTGCAGCTTATCATAAAGATAGTTAGCACATTACTCTTATTCCTCCAGACTTAAATTACTTACTGCTTCAGAATTTACTTTTGTTAGCTGCCAGACCACTAAAGTTCCAGAATATTCTTTATGGTCTTCCTAAAAATGAAAGTGACTGTAAGGACACCTAGCTTTCCTTCTCTTTAACGCACTGTGGGTTAATAGATCTCCCTTTAGCCTTTAGCACAGTGATGGAGTTAACATTGACAGCAATAGATAATCGAAAAGATTTGAAGCCGTAGAATATCTGAGACCACCATATCCACAATTCTGCTGAACCTGTGATTGTTCCTCAATTCTTAATGAATCAAAGGGCGGAAGGTAGTGCATTCACCAACCAGTTCAATCATGGGCAGCATATCAATGGATTTGGCCACAGGCGTGAAAGCTGCTTCTCACCCATCACACAATGATACTGACTCATCCATAGTGAAATGCTCAGATCTAGTTTAACAACCTCTTTGTGCGATGCTCAATTTGAAATGATCAATTATCCATTAAAATGCAGTGAATAAGGTGCTGCAGTAATATTTTTTGAGATTTGTAACAGTTTAAATTTTTTTCTTTATTCATTAATTACCCAAAACCTGTGAAGGACACTGCAGTGTTCAGCTTTCCCAACAGAGATCTAATAAACTTATGTTCCTGAGGCTTCAAAATAAGGACTTCTCATTACTGTATTCACTGAACAGAAAATATGCATCTGCCTCAGAATACACTTCATTTGAGTTACAGTTTGTTTTTCTTAATGACATTCAAGTAGAGAATTAGAACTTCCATTCTGTACAATGGGTAAAATTTATTCCTGTGCAGTGTAATCAACTGCAGAGACATGAAAGTTGCGGTACACTGATACCCACTATGAAATTACTAATTAATCTTTATTCCTTGTAACAGTGGGGGAAAAAATTATCCACCTCCTGAGCTACATTTGTGTGTAAATATGTAAATATACCACATGTGAATGTAACATAATTAAGTCAATATACGTTCATTCATTCAGATGCCTTGCCGTTCGGCATGGGTGATCATGTCTCTCCATCCATCACAGTAGAGAGACATTGATAGGACGCAGAAGTGGGCTGAGAAGTGGCAGATGGAGTTCAACCTGGAGAAGTGTGAGGTGGTACACTTTGGAAGGACAAACTCCAAGGCAGAGTACAAAGTAAATGGCAGGATACTTGGTAGTGTCGAGGAGTAGAGGGATCTGGAGGTATATGTTCACAGATCCCTGAAAGTTGCCTCACAGGTAGATAGGGTAGTTAAGAAAGCTTATGGGGTGTCAGCTTTCATAAGTCGAGGGATAGAGTTTAAGAGTCACGAGTAATGATGCAGCTCTGTAAAACTCTGGTTAGGCCACACTTGGAGTACTGTGTCCATTTCTGGTTGCCTCACTATAGGAAGGATGTGGAAGCATTGGAAAGGGTACAGAGGAGATTTACCAGGATGCTGTCTGGTTTAGAGGGTATGCATTATGATCAGAGATTAAGGGAGCTAGGGCTTTACTGTTTGGAGAGAAGGAGGATGAGGGGAGACATGATAGAGGTGTACAAGATAATAAGAAGAATAGACAGAGTGGATAGCCAGCACCTCTTCCCCAGGGCACCACTGCTCAATACAAGAGGACATGGCTTTAAGGTAAGGGGTGGGAAGTTCAAGGGGGATATTAGAGGAAGGTTTTTTACTCAGAGAGTGGTTGGTGCGTGGAATGCACTGCCTGAGTCAGTGGTGGAGGCAGATACACTAGTGAAATTGTAGAGACTACTAGACAAGTAAGTGAACAGGTAAGTACCAGGAATGTGGATGAAGGGAAGGCAGTGGATGTTGTCTACATGGACTTCAGTAATGCCTTTGACAAGGTCCCGCATGGGAGGTTAGTTAGGAAGATTCAGTCACTAGGTATACATGGTGAGGTAGTAAATTGGATTAGACATTGGGTCAATGGAAGAAGCCAGAGAGTGGTGGTGGAGGATTACTTCTCCGAGTGGAGGCCTGTGACTAGTGGTGTGCCACAGGGATCAGTGCTGGGTCCATTGTTATTTGTCATCTATATCGATGATCTGGATGATAATGTGGTAAATTGGATCAGCAAATTTGCTGATGATACAAAGATTAGAGGTGTAGTGAACAGTGAGGAAGGTTTTCAAAGCTTGCAGAGGGATGTGGACCAGCTGGAAAAATGGGCTGAAAAATAGCAGATGGAGTTTTATACAGGCAAAGGACAAACCAAGGTAGAATATACAAGGTAAATGGTAGGGCACTGAGGAGTGCAGTGGAACAGAGGGATCTGGGAATACAGATACAAAAGTTCCTAAAAGTGGCGTCTCAGGTAGATAGGGTCGTAAAGAGAGCTTTTGGTACATTGGCCTTTATTAATCGAAGTATTGAGTATAAGAGCTGGAATGTTATGATGAGGTTGTATAAGGCATTGGTGAGGCCGAATCTGGAGTATTGTGTTCAGTTTTGGTCACCAAATTACAGGAAGGATATAAATAAGGTTGAAAGAGTGCAGAGAAAGTTTACAAGGATGTTGCCGGGACTTGAAAAACTGAATCACAGAGAAAGGTTGAATAGGTTAGGACTTTATTCCCTGGAGCATAGAATAATGAGGGGAGATTTGATAGAGGTATATAAAATTATGATGGGTATAGATAGAGTGAATGCAAGCAGGCTTTTTCCACTGAGGCAAGGGGAGAAAAAAGCCAGAGGAAATGGGTTAAGGGTGAAGGTGGAAAAGTTTAAAGGGAACATTGGGCGGGGGGGCGTTTCTTCACACAGAGAGCTCTGGAATGAGCTGCCAGATGAAGTGGTATATGTGGACTCACTTTTAACATTTAAGAAAAACTTGGATAGGTACATGGATGAGAGGTCTATGGAGGGATATGGTCCAGGTGCAGGTCAGTGGGACTAGGCAGAAAAATGGTTTGGCATAGCCAAGAAGGGCCAAAAGGCCTGTTTCTGTGCTGTAATGTTCTGTGGTTCTATATGGAGGAATTTAAGGTGGGGGGTTATATGGGAGGCAGGTTTTGAGGGTCGGCACAATGTTGTGGGCTGAAGGGCCTGTACTGTGCTGTACTATTCTATGTTCTGCGTCTATCTATTTCTTTTTAGCTTTTTTCTGTTGTTTGGGAATCACCTCTTGTGCTGCTTGTGTTATGCTGTCTCTGAGGTTTTCCCATTGCTGTTCTATAATAGTGATGTTTTGTAGAGCCTCAAATTTGTTCTTCACTGTTATTTGGAATTCATTTTTGATGTCACTGTTTTTACTCAAAAGTCCCAAATTCAGCTTTGGCTCTACTCTTGGTCTTTTAAGCTTTCTGAGTCTCAGGTACATCACGCTGATTATTGGTATGTGATCACTGTAGCAGTCTACACCTGGATATGCTTTGCATGATTTCAAAGCATTTCTATACCTTCTCCTTATAAGCACTTAATCAATCTGGTTTCTGGTGTTATCCCCTGGGCTCTTCCATGCCCATAGTTTTCTTGGGAGTTGCTTAAAGACGGTATTACCAATTATATAATCTTTTTCTGTGACCCATGTAGCTCGTCGTTCACCTCTCTCATTTCTCTCACCTATGCTGCAAAGCCCAATATTGTCCTCGTCCCTGGTCTTGCCTACTTTTGTGTTGAAGACACCTTGAATAATGGTTTACATTGTCTTAATGCTGTTTTTAGTTCGTTATAAAATTGATTGATGCTTTCTTCTCTGCTGTCTGCTGTTGGGGCATAAACTTGAACGATGTTAATGTCAAAAGGTTTTGCATGGAGTTTCACAAGTAACATTCCATCTGATATTGTCCAATAGCCTTTTATTGATTTTGCCTGTTCTTCATCTAACATAATTCCAACACCTATTTCATGTATTTCTCCTCCTGAGGAAATGATGGTATATCCCTCTGAGCTTGTTTTACCGGCTCCTTTCCACTTCATCTCGCACACTCCCAAGATGGTGATTTTTAATCTTTCCATTTGCTGTTTGATGTTGTCTAGTTTACCAGGTTGGTTAAGGGTTCTTACATTCCAGGTCACTAGCCTGATCTTCTTTGCTTTTCATCTGCCGACAGTCGCTAGATAACGGTCGAGGTTCACCTGTGGCACATGAGATCCTCTACCGGATGATACTCCTTCGGTGAAGGCTCCATTCACATCTTTGAGCTGAGACCATAGTTCATTATTGTACGAGGGAGGAATATTGAAGTGGTTTCCCATTGCCTTCTTCAGTTGCAGTGTCCATACTGAATGGGTGACCCTGGCCATTGATCAGCAGATTCATCTGCCCAGCGTGTTTAGTTTTACAACCATAAATTCCAATTGTAGAATCTGCTTGTAAAACCATCCACCACCTGCAAATCATGGCTTCACGTGACCCTGACTGGGAGGCTAAACAGGTACCACACATTGCCCCAGGGTGACCTGTAGGCTATCGGACAGAAGGAGCACCTTATACCTCCTGTTGCTGAGCAATTGCACAACACCGACACCGAAAGTCAACATATATGTGAGGTAAACAGCTGTACCTGTAGTTGTTGGCCTTTAGTAAAGATAAGGCATTGTTCAGACTGCACTTGAAGTATTGTGAGCAGTTTTGTGCCCGTTATCTAAGAAAAGATGTGCTGCCATTGGAAAGGGTGCAGAGAAGGTTCATGAGAAAGATCCCAGGAATAAAAGGATTAACGTATGAGGAGAATTTGATAGCTCTGGACCTGTACTCACTGGAGTTTAGAAGAATGGGGGGGGGTGGATTTTCAATGCAATCTATCGAATTTGAAAAGTCTGGATAGAGTGGATGTGGAGGGGATGTTTCCTATAGAGGGGGGAGTCTAGGACCAGAAGGTGTAACCATTTATTGAGGATGTCCTTTTACAACAGACAGAGATGAGGAAAAATGTCCTTAGCCAGAGTGTGGTGAATCTGTGGAATTCATTGCCATAGATGGCTGGGTGGGCCAAGACATTGGGTATATTTAAGATGAATGCTGATCGGTTCTAGATTTAATCCAGACATCTAAGGTTACAGGAAGAAGGCAGGTGAATGGGGTTGAGAGAGATAATAAATCAGCCATAATAGAAAGGTACAAAAGACTTGCTGGGTGAATGGCCTAATTCTGCTCTTACGTCTTATGGTCTTAAAATAATTTCTGTCAAACCTTTTATCTTCTAATAGCTAACGCTACTGGGGAGGGTTTAAACTAGATCTGCAGGAAGGTGGGAACTGAAGTGAAGAGGCAGAGGACGGGGAGGTTGGAGCACAAGTAGAGACAGCTTGTAGGGAGTTTGTGAGGAAGGACAGGCAGATGGAAGAGCACAGGGTACACTCAGCCTGATGGTTTGAGATGTGTCTATTTTAATGCAAGGAATATCATAAACAAGGCAGATGAACAGTGCGTGGATCAAAACGTGGAACTGTGACGTTGTCGCGATTACAGTGACTTGGACGTCTCAGGAGCGGGAATGGCTGCTGACTGTGCCAAGCTTTAGGTGTTTCAAACAGAACAGAGAGGGAGGTAAAAGAGGTGGGGGCGTGGCTTTGCTAATTAGGGATAGTGTCACGGCTGCAGAAAAAGAGGAAATCATGGAGCGATGGTCTACTGAGCCAGTGTTGGTGGAAGTCAGAAACAGGAAAGGGGTAATAACGCTACTGGGTGTTTTTTATATACACCTCCCCCCAACAGGGATATTGAAGAGCAGATTCGGGAATGGTACAATCATATTAGGGTTTTTGTGATGGGGGATCTTAACTTTCCTAATATTGATTGGTATATCCTTAGCGCAAGGGTTTCAATGGGGTGGAGTTTGTTAGGTGTGTTCAGGAAGTTTCCTGACACAATATGTGGATAAGCTAACTAGAGGAGAGGCTGTACTTGATCTGGTATTGGGAAATGAACCTGGTCAGGTGTCAGCTCTCTCGGTGGGAGAGCATTTTGGAGGTAGTGACCACAACTCTATCTCCTTCACCTGAGCGCTGGAGAGGGATAGGAGCAGACAATTTGGAAAAATATTTAATTGGGGTAGGCGGAAACATGATGCTATTAGGCAGAAACTTGGGAGCAGATGTTCTCAGGGAAATGCACGGCAGAAATGTGGCAACTGTTCAGGAAACATTTCCATGGAGTTCTACATAGGCATGTTCCATTGAGGTAGGGAGAGGATGGTAGAGTTAAAGAACCATGGTGTACAAAGGATGTAGAAAATCTAGTTAAGAAGAAAAGAAAAGCTTACAAAAGGTTCAAGAAACCCGGCACTGTTAGAGCTCTTAGAAAATTACAAGGTTGCTAGGAAGGAGCTTAAGAATGGAATTAGGAGAGCCAGAAGAGACCATGAGAAGGCCTTGGTGAGCAGGATTAAGGAAATCCCCAAGGCATTCTACAAGTATGTGAAGAACAAGATGATGAACATAGAACATAGAATAGTACAGCAGAGTACAGGCCCTTTGGCCCACAATGTTGTGCCAACCCTCAAACCCTGCCTCCCATATAAGCCCCCCACCTTAGATTCCTCCATATACCTGTCTAGTAGTCTCTTAAACTTCACTAGTGTATCTGCCTCCACCACTGACTCAGGCAGTGCATTCCACGCACCAACCACTCTCTGAGTAAAAAACCTTCCTCTAATATCCCCCTTGAACTTCCCACCCCTTACCTTAAAGCCATGTCCTCTTGTATTGAGCAGTGGTGCCCTAGGGAAGAGGCGCTGGCTATCCACTCTATCTATTCCTCTTATTATCTTGTACACCTCTATCATGTCTCCTCTCATCCTCCTTCTCTCCAAAGAGTAAAGCCCTAGCTCCCTTAATCTCTGATCATAATGCATACTTTCTAAACCAGGCAGCATCCTGGTAAATTTCCTCTGTACCCTTTCCAATGCTTCCACATCCTTCCTATAGTGAGGTGACCAGAACTGGACACAATACTCCAAGTGTGGCCTAACCAGAGTTTTATAGAGCTGCATCATTACATCGTGACTCTTAAACTCTATCCCTCGACTTATGAAAGCTAACATCCCATAAGCTTTCTTAACTACCCTATCCACCTGTGAGGCAACTTTCAGGGATCTGTGGACATGTACCCCGAGATCCCTCTGCTTCTCCACACTACCAAGTATCCTGCCATTTACTTTGTACTCTGCCTTGGAGTTTGTCCTTCCAAAGTGTACCACCTCACACTTCTCCGGGTTGAACTCCATCTGCCACTTCTCAGCCCACTTCTGCATCCTATCAATGTCTCTCTGCAATCTTTGACAATCCTCTACGCTATCTACAACACCACCAACCTTTGTGTCGTCTGCAAACTTGCCAACCCACTCTTCTACCCCCACATCCAGGTCGTTAATAAAAATCACGAAAAGTAGAGGTCCCAGAACAGATCCTTGTGGGACACCACTAGTCACAATCCTCCAATCTGAATGTACTCCCTCCACCACCACCCTCTGCCTTCTGCAGGCAAGCTAATTCTGAATCCACCTGGCCAAACTTCCCTGGATCCCATGCCTTCTAACTTTCTGAATAAGCCTACTGTGTGGAACCTTGTCAAATGCCTTACTAAAATCCATATTGATCATATTCACTGCACTACCCTCACCTATATGCCTGGTCACCTCCTCAAAGAACTCTATCAGGCTTGTGAGCCGTGTGAGAATAGGACCAACCAGCTGCAATAGTGGAAACGTGTGTATGGAGTTGGAGGAGGTAGCAGAGGTACTTAATCAATACTTTGCTTCAGTCTTCACCAGGGAAAAAGACCTTGGCAATTGTGGCAGTGACTTAAAACTGACTGAAACACTTGAGCATACAGACATTAAGAAAGAGAATATGCTGGAGCTTTTGAGAAGCATTAAGTTAGGTAAGTCACCGGGACTGGATACCCCAGGCTACTATGGGAAGTGAGGGAGGAAATTGCTGAGCCTCTTGCGATGATTGTTGGCGTCATCAATAGGGGCAGGAGAAGTAGCAGAGGACTGGAGGGTTGCTAATCTTGTTCCCTTGTTCAAGAAAGGGTGTAGAGATAACCAGGAAATTAGTGATAACCCAGATGGCAGATGGACTTCAACCCAGATAAATGTGAAGTGTTTCATTTTGGTAGGTCCAATTTGAAGACAGAATATAATATTAATGGTAAGACTCTTTGTAGGGTGGAGGATTTGAGAGATCTTGGGGTCCGCGTCGATAGGACACTCAAAGCTGCGTCGCAGGTTGACAGTGTTGTTAAGAAGGCGTGTGGTGTGTTGGCATTCATCAACCGTGGGATTAAGTTCAAAATCCATGAGATAATGTTACAGCTATATAAGACCTTGGTCAGACCCCACTTGGAGTATTGTGTTCAGTTCCGGTCTCCTCACTATGGAAAGGATGTGGATACTATAGAGAGAGTGCAGAGGAGATTTACAAGGATGTTGCCTGGATCGGAGGGCGTACCGTATGAGAATAGGTGAGAATAGGTTGAGTGAACTTGGCCTTTTCTCCTTGGAGCGACAGAGGTTGAGAGGTGACCTGATAGAGTTGTATAAGATGATGAGGGGCGTTGATCGTTTTGACAGCCAGAGGCTTTTTCCCAGGGCTGAAATGGCTAACATGAGGGGGCATAGTTTTAAGGTGCTTGGAAATAGGTAATGAAGGTTTTCACACAGAGAGTGGTGGGTGCGTGGAATGCACTGCCAGCGGCGGTGGTGGAAGCAGATAAAATAGGGTCTTTTAAGAGCCTCTTAGATAGGTACATGGAGCTTAGAAAAATAGAGGGCTATGCACTAGGGAAATTCTAAGCAGTTTCTAGAGTAGGTTACATGGTCGGCACAACATTGTGGGCCAAAGGGCCTGTAATGTGCTGTAAATTTCTATGTTCTATGATCTGGAGTTATCTGATGCAGTTATGATCAGCTTGACAATAGTTGTAAGCCATCATCTTCTGACACATCCCTGCTGCAGCTGAGCATGTTCAAGGATAAAAATAGGATGAGAAAAAAAGGTGCAATTTGGGAAAATAACTGTCGGCACTTCAAAATTCTACAGGGAAAATGGCTCAGATGTCGCAGTGAGTCAGCAAACTCGGTCCTGCACTCACGCAGAGGCAATTAGAGAGGCAGAGGAAGTCAATAGCCTGTGAGATAAAGAGAGTTATCAATAACTGCAGAAAGCACAGTATTGGAAAGGAGGCAGAGAAGCCTCGTGTGTAGCAATATCACTGTTTAGGCAGGAGGTGATGAGAAGGGACAAAATGACTGCATGAGAGCAGGTAAGATAGGTAGGCAGTAAGTCGTATGCAAACTAACAGCCTTTCACAGTCTAAGTATGGAGATACTTTTTACTGCAAATAATTCAAACTTATAGTGATAGCGCATAGGCACGGAATACTTTTATATCACATATAAAAGAGCGTAAGGAAGCATTTCTATTCATGGAAACTGACTCTGGAATCTACGGCATGCTTACTGATCTGGTGCTTCCACAGAAAACTAACGGTGCTCTATTGGCTGAGGTAGGATGGAAGTCGAAGATATTTTCCCAATCACAGTTGTGTCGGTTAATCTGGTGTTGTAATCTTGGCAGAGGGAGGCAAAAGGCAGGAGAAGAAGTCAGCACACTTATCATTGTATTAAACAAGCCAAAGGAACCAAATTTCAGATCAGGATGCAAAATATACATCCTGCAAATTGAGCTTCTGAGGATGAATTTCCACCTCATGCGAACATAGAATATAGAACATAGAACAGTACGGCACAGGAACAGGCTCTTCGGCCTACAATGTTGTGCCAAACCAAATAAAAAGTAAATTTAAACCCCCCCCCCCCAAAAAACTAATCCCTTCTACCTACACAATGTCCACATCCCTCCACCTTCTTCATATTCATGTGCCTATCTAGACATCTCTTAAAAGCCTCTTATATATTTGCCTCTACCACTATAACAGGCATCCAGCACTCTGAGTAAAAAAATATACCCCTCACATCCCCTTTTAACCTACCCCCTCTCACCTTCAATGCATGTCCTCTGGTATTAGACATTTCTACCCTCAGGGTGAAGGAGCAACATCTTACAGTATATTCCATCTGGGTACACTCCAACCTGATGGTATGAATATTGATTTCTCCTTCTGTCAAACAAAATCCATTAACCCCCTCTGCCCATTTCCTCTATTCTGCACTCTGACCTTTCACTTCTTTTCACTTGCCTTTTACTTCCCCCTGGGACCCTCCTCCTTCCCTTCCTCCTATTGTCCACTCTCCTCTCCAATCAGATTCTTTCTGCTCCAGCCCTTGACCTTTCCCACCCATCTATCACCTTCCAACCTCCCAGCCAGCATCTTTCCCCTCATTTAATTCAGGCATCTCCCTTTTTCCCTCTCAGTCCTGAAGAAGGGTCTCAGCCTGAAATGTTGACTGTTTACTCTTGTCCTTAACAGAGTGCTATCTCCTTGCATTTGCCTTACCAAGGTGCAACATTTCACATTTATCTGGATTAAACTCCATCTGCCATTTCTCCGGCCCTTATCTGCAACTGGTCTATATGTATTCTTTGCCAGTCATCTACACAATCCACAACTCCACCAATCAGGGTATCATCCACAAACTTACTAACTCACCTATCTACGTTTTCATCCAGGTCATTTATTTACTGGGGACTGAAGGGCTTTGCTTCCAGATGAGCTCAATGCCTTCTCTGCTTGTTTTGACTGTCAGAACATGGAGGAGCCCCCATGAGTCCTGAAGATCCTTTGACCTCAGTATCTGAAGATAACGATTGGGCTATCTTCAGGAGGGCGAATCCAAGGAATGCATCCAGACTGGATAGAATAGCTGGCCATGTGCTAAAGATCTGTACTGACCAACTGGCTGGTGTGTTCACTCTTTAACCTTTAACCTCTCACTTCAGCAGTGTGTGGTGCCCGCCTTCTTCAAGCCAGGCTTCAACCACACCAGTGCCTAAGGTGAGCGTGGTGACCTGCCTCATTAACTATCGTCTAGCAGCACTTCAATCCGTAGTCATGGTGTTTTGAGAGGCTGCTATTGAAACATATCAATTCCTGCCCGAGGGGCAAATTGGACCTGCTTCAGTTTGCCTACTGGAGCAACAGGTCCACAGCAGATGCCATCTCATTGGCTCTTCACTCAACCCTGAAACATCTGGACAGCAAAGATATGTACATTAAGATGTTCTTTATCAACGACAGCTCAGCATTCAATACCATCATCCCCTTAAAACTAGTCAATACGCTCCAAGGCCTGGGCCTCAATACGTCATTGTACAATTGGATCCTGGATTTCCTCGATTGTAGACCCCAGTCAATTTGGATTGGCAACATCATCTCCTCCACAATCTCCATCAGCACAGGGGCACCACAGGGCTGTGTACTTAGCTCCCTGCTCTACTAGCTTTACATTATGACTGTGTGGCTAAGCACAGCTCCAAGACCATATTCAAGTTTGCTGATGACACCACTATTGTAGGCTGTATCAAAGGTGGTGATGAATCAGATACAGGAATGAGGTTGAAAACTCAGCTGAGTGGTGTCATAACAACAACCTCATCACTCAATGTCAGCAAGATCAAGGAACTGATTGTAGGCTTCAGGAGAGGGAAACCACAGATCCATGAACCAGTACTCATCAGAGGATCAGAGTTGGAGAAGATTATCAACTTTCAATTACGGGGTGTTACTATTTCAGAGATCCTGTCCCTGACCCAGCAGTTAAATGCAATTGTGAAGAAACGACAGCAGTGCCTCCACTTCCTTAGGAGAATGTGGAGATTTGGCATGATATCAAAAACTTTGACAAACTTCTAAAGATGAGTAGTGGAGAGTGGATTGACGGCTGTATCGTGGCCTGGTATGGAAACGCCAATGCCTTTGAACGGAAACTCATACAAAAGGTAGTGGATTCGGCCCAGTACATCTCAGGTAAAGCCCTCCCAACCACTGAGGACATCTACATGAAACACTGTCATAGGAAAACGGCATCTACATCAGAGATCCTCACCACACAGACCATGCTCTTTTCTCGCTGCTGCCATCAGGTAGAAGGTACAGGAGCCTCAGGACTCGCACCACCAGGTTCAGGACAGTTACTAGTTCATATCCATCAGACTCCTGAACAAAAGGGGATAGCTACACTTACTTGAGATGTTCCCACAAACAATTATCTCATTTTAAGGACTCTTTATCTTGTAATTACATGTTCTCGTTATTTATTGCGATTATTTATATTTGCATTGCACCGTTTGTTGTCTTCTGCACTCTGGATGATATCTTAATGATCCTGTTATAGATACCATTCTACAGATCTGCTGAGTATGCCCACAGGAATGTGAATCTTAGGGTTGTATGTAGTGACATATATGTACTCTGATAATAAAATGAACTTTCAACTTTGAACTTTACATCACAAACAGAAGAGTTCCCAGCACAGATCCCTCCAGCCTGATTAAGTCGTCTCAACCACTACCCTCTGTATTCTATGCACAAGCTAGTTCTGAATTCAAACAGCCAATTCACCACAATCCCCATGCATCTTAATCTTCTGGATTTGCCTCCCATGAGGGACTTTGTCAAAACACCTTATAGACGTAATCCATGTAGGCAACATCTACTGCCCTACCTTCATCAATCTCTCTCGTCACCTTGTCAAAAAACTCAATCAAGTTGGTAAAATACATCCTGCCCCACACAAAGCCATGCTAGCTCTCCTGAACTAACCCATGTGTTTCCAAATGTTCATATATCCCACCCTAAGAATATTTTCCAGCAATTTCCCTACAACTGACATGAGACTCATCATCTATAGTTCCCAGGAGTTTCCCTTGTTCCCTTCTTAAATAAAGGTACAACATTAGCCTCTTGCCAGTCCTCTGGGACCTCACCTATGCCTAAAGAGGGCATGAAGGTACTGGTCAAGGCCCCAGCAATCTTGTCTGTTGCCTTCCTCAATAACCTGGGGAAATCCCATCAGGCCCTGGAGACTTATCCACCTTAGTACTCATTAGGAAACCCTTCTTCCTTAACCTCTTAATGCTCTAACATATTTAAATACTCGGCACCGATCTCCTGGTCCTCCATGTCCTTTTCTTTGGTAAATACTAGGCAAAGTATCTCACTCACATTCTGCACATCCAAGCAAATGTTCCTCTCTTTATCTTAGAGTGTTCCTACACTCTCCCTACTTATCCTTTTGCTCTCGATATATGTATGTTTAGAATGCCTTGGGATCCACCTTAATCCTACTTGTCAATGACTGTTCATGGCCCCTCCTGTCTTATCTCATTCCGTTCTTTAGTTCTTTGTGGTCTTCTTTGTACTCCTCATGTGCTCAATTTGATCCTAGCTTCCGAAGCTTTACATACTTTTCATTTTTCTTCTTGACTAAGTTCATCACCTCTCTGGACACCTAATCTCTTACCACTCTATCCTTGTCCTTGCTTCTAATAGGAACATACCTTTCCTGTACTCTGTGCAATTGATCTTTAAACACCCTCCACATCTCTGATGTGGACTTGCCAGTAAAAAGGTGTTCCCAATTAACTCTTAGTTCCTGCCTAATCCCCTTATAATTTGCCCTACTCCAATTTAAAACTCTCCTGCAAGGACCATAACTATCCTGAAAGTTAAGGCATTGTGGTCACTGTTCCCTGACTGCTCACCCACTGAAAGTTCAGTCACCGGACCAGGCTCATTACCCAACACGTAGTCCAATACGTTGGACATTGGACTGTCGACATATTGAGTTAATAACCCTTCCTGGATACACTTTACAAATTCTACCCCATCTAAACCCCTTGCACAAAGAAGACCCCAGTCTATATTAGGGAAGCTGAGATCCCCATGACAACAACGCTATTATTTTTACACATTTCCTCAATCTGTTTACATATCTGTTCCTCAATGTCCCAGTGCCTATTGGGGGACCCACAGTACAATTCCATCAGTGTGATTGCACCCTTCCTATCCCTGAGTTCTATCCAAATGGACTCAGTATCTGATCCCTCCATAATGTTTCCCCTGAGTGCAGCAGTGATATTCTCTTTATCTTTCCTAAAACTTTGAAAACATGGTACATTAATCACCCATTCCTGTCCCTCACTCAACCAAGTTTCAGTAATGGCCACAACATTGTAGGTCCACGTACTCATCCATGTTCTAAATTCATCAACTTTACCCAGAATACAGTACACCCAGCATTAAAATACACACACTTCAAACTATCCGACCCATCATACCTCATTTTGCCTTTCAATACTTTCCCTGACATCTACCTTCCTATCTGATCCTTCACCTATTGACCTGGTGCTTCGCTTCCCAGGCCCCTGCAAAACTAGTTTAAATGCTCCCGAGTAGCATTACTTTCAGCATTTTCTGTAAACACTTTGGCTTGCAAGTTCTATTGATATCGACTCATGGGAACAAGGCACGGTGATTGGGCAGCCATATAAGACTTGGTAAATTAATTCATTGTGTCGGATTGTTAACACCGAGGTGTTTGTGAGACACAGAGCAAAGTTCAAAGCAAATAGATTATCAAAGTACATATATCTCACATATAAAACACCGAGATTCATTTTCTTGAAGGCATACTCAATAAATCCATAACAGAATGGATAATAATCATAATGTAGAAATACAGGCAATGTAGAAGCCGACACTTGTTACACAGCCACCATGACAGTTCATCCAAGTTATTAAAGTGAGGTGGAGTGAAACGTTTGATGAACATCTAGGTTCCTGTTTAAGACAAGAGTCCAAGTCAAATCATAACCCCATTATTTCACTAATATTTTATGACAGAATCAAATATACTTAAAAGGGCAAAAGCAAATAAGGTTTGAATCTTAATAGCTCGCTATTAATTCAGAAAATATGCAATGGTACACATGCAGTCCAAATACTTTTACCCACCTCCAGCATAGAAGCGGCTGAAGATGAGGGCTAATTGAGGCTTGGGTTTTATCTCTATAAAGCAGAAAAAGGAGCAAATGTCTTGATGCAGCCTGTGTCCCATAGATAAGCCAAGGGTGGTATGAGGAGAGGCAATTTGTTAGATCACTATAGACTCTATTTGTGATCCTAAAATACGTTAGACCTCTGAATGTTATTTACTGTTTGAGTAAAAGGTCTAAGATAGTTTAAAGTAACCTGATAGCAAGAAATACCCTCCAGACCCTTGAGTCCTCGGTGGGGGGGGGGGTTGCTGCCGTTGTTTTTTGCTGGTGGGGAGGGGGGGTATCATTGCTTTTGCTGCAGTTTATGCATGGAGGTGAAGTTGCGGGGGGGGGCTTGGGGATTCTAATATTTAACTGTCATTTATTCTTTGGGGCACTCCCCTGCTTTCATGGATGTTTGCGAAGAAAAAGAATTTCAGGACGTATATTGTATAAATTTCTCTGACATTCAATTGAAACCTCAGGTACAGATCGGGGTACCTCATTTGTACCTGAAAATTGGACAAAAGAGGTTAAGCTTCTCTTTTGTATGACTTTGCTCTTGTATTATCTGTTGTTCTGCAATTTGCCACATTAAACAATTGCATCAAATCATGATGCCATTAATAATCTGACCACCATTGCATTAGAGAGCTGACAGTTGTGTGATGTGCAGCACTGAGATATTTTAGAACATAACAGTTCCTGAGATGTCGGTTTAATGGTCAATCAAAGGAGTACAAAGAAACATGAGGAGCATATTGCTAAATTTTCCTGTTAAATGACTCTCTTGGGCTGAAGACTGAAGGCAAAAATGAGCTTTTATGCGGTTTCTATATGAGAGCAGTGGCTGGCCGTGTGGCTGCCAGAAGGCATTTTTTTTTCTCTGTCGCAAGGTCTGTCACTACTGATCATCCTATTTTAAAAAAATGTTTTCGTCTACATTTGTTAGTCTATTTCATGAGCAAATCTGTAAAATGGGAACAGCTGAGTGCTCCACATTAAATATGTTCGCTGGAGTTTACTATCAGCAGAGTGCTGGATCACTCTGGTTTTGATTAACCGCTGTTTCTGTTATATATCTGAGAATTCATTTACTTTCTTTCTGTGAAACTGAATTCAGCTAACTGGTTGTTAAACATAATAGGAATCATTGAACTATTTGATATCTTGCTTTATTGTATATGCTCTTTTCCCATTGACGTGCCAGGCTAGTCAGATATGCCATCAATTCCCCTCTGGAGCCTTGGAGGCAGTAAGTACCAAAGGCTCACACACAAAATGGTGGAAGAACTCAGCAGACCGAGCAGCATCTATGGAAAAGAGTAAACAGTTGATGTTTTGGGCCGAGACCCTTCATTAGTCCTAAAGAAGGGTCTTGGCCTAAAACATTGACTGTTTATTCTTTTCATTAGGTGCTGCTAGAGTTCCTCCAGCATTTTGTGTGTGTTGCTTTGGATTTCCAGCATCTTCACATTTTCTCGTGTTTGAAGTAGCAAAGGTTGGTAGGTGCATGAGTCAACAGTCATCCACAAAACTAGCCCTTAGCTGATGGCCTCACAATTTGATTGCCCCTCAGCAGTTTTGGCTTCCTCTAGAGAACTGAATCTCACAGAAAATATCACAAGGACAAGCATTGTGCATTTATTGGGTGCAACCTTAACCCTGTCTGCCATAAGCAAAGTAATGGAAGACTTTACAATCCATCTGATAGTTTTCCTCGTAGAAATCATAGTCTTGCGTACTGGCCACAGTGGAATTTCTAGAATCATACTCTTTCATTGCTTAATAGTTGTCAGAGAGATTTAAGGTGGCCATATGGCTTACTTGTTTCTCCTGAGCTGGCAATTGGTTGGGGTCAAACCAGTCACAGTTTCATTGATCTGAACTGTGCTCTTACTATATACAGTACATATTGTGGTTATCAATACTGCACAGGAACACTACTAAGATAAAACCTTTTAAAACTTTATGTGAAATGGGGACACCTTTTTTTTCCCTTATTAGGGAGGGAGAAAGCCTGTGGTATGTCAAAATACTGGGTGGATGAGTAGTCTTTTGGAGTACTATGAGTCTGTGTCTTTATTGGTGCTTTGCTGCACGCTTGAGTGCACAGTGGGGGGAGCCAATGCTCTTTCTTGCTGGTGGGGGAGGGGGAAGGGTTGTCGCTTTGCTACTGCTTATATGTGGGTGGGGGGAGGCGGGGGTGCTTTGGGGTTCTAACATTTAACTGTCATTCATTCTTCGGGGCACTCCTCTGTTTTCACGGATGTTTGCGAAGAAAAAGAATTTCAGGATGTATATTGTATACATTTCCCTGACATGAAATATACATTTGAAACCTTTGAAAAGAAGAATAAAATATGCATGCAGACAATGAGAGTGTTGTTACCAGCTGTATCACCATCGGGTATGGGAGTTGCAAGGCATCTGACCACAATCCCTACATAGGATTGCAAGGATTGCTGAGAGGATCACCCGACCTCTCTTCCACCCATCAGAGATAATTATCCAGAATGCTATGTATGCAGGACCCTTAGCATTATCAATCATCCCTCCCATCCGTCCATCAATGTCTGACTCCTTACCATCAGGCAGGAGGTACCATAACATTAGGACAAAAACTGTTAGAATGGGAAATGGCTTCTTCTCCCAGGTTGTAAAACTACTGAACTTCCTGCCACCACCTGGGTCTTATCACTTATGAAGAGCCAATGGCATTATACTGTTTATTATTTTAACTTGTATCCTATATACACCTCATTATTTGTTAATTTATTTGTGGTAATATTACTTCATGTGTTGTATGTGTGAGTTATATGTGATGTGTTGTACACCTTGGTCCAGAGGAATATCGTTTCATTTGGGGCTATATACGTAATGGCTTCCTTCCGATTATGCTTTCTTCCACCCAATTATATTCAGTGTAATGAATGACAACACACTGAACTTGAACTTCATGAGGATTCATCAAAGTGCAGAATTACTTAGTAAAGATATGGTGGCTGCTATTATTAGCTGGATTTATTGAGGCAATTGCAAACTTTTGAGCCAGCAGGAATCTAAGTTGCTCATTTATCTGCGGGGTCTTCAACCAGACTGGCTTGAGGAAGTCTCTGACCAATTACCACCAAATGTCACCTGTGGATTCAGAGGAGCCAACACACTCAGTTGCTGTTACACCACCGTCAAGAACACCTGCTGTGCTGCCCCACACCTGCGTTTTGGCCAGTTCGATCAGCTGGCCCTATTTCTTCTCCCGCCAGATGGGCCAACCACAGCATCGGTGGTGAGGACCATGAGGGTGTGGTTAACGAATGCTTTGAATTGGAAGACGATCCATATTCAGGGAGGGATACATTGTCGGATTTGAATGCCGATGTCATGGCCGACACAGACTTCATCAAAGCCTGCATGGCCGAGCGTGAGCCTTGAAGAACTCAACAACTCGTCCCAAACAAGAAGCCCTAGATGAACGAGGACATTTACAGTCTGCTGAGAGCTAGACCTGTGGTATTCAAGACTGATGGCCCAGAATCCTACAAGAGGTCCTGGTATGACCTATGGAAGGCCATTGTGAGGCTGAAAAGGCAATTCTGAGTGAAGCAAGAGACACATTGGATAGATGACAGCTGTGGCTGGATTTGTATGACAATACATCTTATAACAGCATGAAACCAAATAGCATGAATGAGGGTGATGCCTCACTCACTGATGGGCTGAATGTCTTTCATTCGCATTTGAAAAGAAAGAATCACACTAACCTCTTTCTCCTGGATGAGCCTGAAGATGGATACATAATCCTGTGTCATTTGGCTACCTAGAAATGGACCACATGTGCAATATAATTTTGGCTCTACTCAGTTGTTGCTATAGAATTTGCCCAATCCATGTTTTTCTGTAATGATTGCCTCTGATCTACAACACAAAATAAAAACCTCCTGCCCAGCCACTACCTGAAACACAACAATGAGAAATATGCTTGCATCTCCTCCCTGAAGTAACCTTGAGAGTGTGTCCCTAACCCATTCTGCTTTAACAGGGTAATTACATGCTACGTGTCTCAGTTAGTGTTTACTGTAGGTTATTTATATTATTTATATTAAGACTTATTTATATTAGAGCATCAATGCAAGGCACATTTTTGAAAATTCCATGTTAATCATATATCTGCACATATTCTCCTGGATAATTTCAAGTTTTGCATTACTCCAGTGTTTCTCTCCAAGAAACAATTAATTATTATTTCTACGCCCTCTTATAGCCAATCATCATGGCAAAGAGATGAAAGCATTGTTGTTATTGGCATCTGTACTTCAGCAGACTAGTGATGGGAGTCCCCCTGTGTTGGTGAAATCATTGTTGTTGTTGTTTGTCCTTCGTAGTCGAAGATGACCATGGCTTCAAAGTCAAATGGGAGATTGGTGGCTGTGGGTCTGGAGGTGACTGATGAGGCCAATCTGGGCCCTGAAGGCTTGCCCACATGTGGGACACAAGTGGGTGGGAGCTGTCGTGGCAGTGGATGCTGCTCGGGCCTTGCGCCTCGATGATGCGCCGGACTTCAGCTGCACGGGCTCCTGTGGTGATCTTGCTGCGCTAAGCTGGACGGTCGAGGGCAAGCGTCTCCCACGTGTTGATGTCGACACCCAGGCCTTTGAGGGACGCTTTCAGGCAGTCTTTGTAACGTTTCTTCTGCCCCCCGACTGAGCACTGGCCCTGACACAGTTCTCCGTACAGCAGCTGCTTAGGCAATCAGCTGTCTGGCATTCTGACCACATGTCCAGCCCACCTGGCTTGGGCTTTCAGCAGGAGGGTGTAGACGCTGCAGAGCCCAACTCGTTCCAGGATTTCCGTGTCGGGGACTTTGTCCTGCCACCTGATGTGGAGGAGTCTGCGGAGACAGCTCAGGTGAAAGTGGTTGAGCTGTTTGGCGTGTCTGCTGTAGACAGTCCAGGTCTCGCTGGCGTAAAGGAGGGTGGTAAGGACCACTGCACAGTAGACCTTCAGCTTGGTGGTAAGGCTGGGTCCTCTCCGCTCCCAGACGTTCTCACGGAGTCTCCCAAAGGCGGTGCTGGCTTTGGCAATCCTGTTGTTGACCTCAGCATCTATGTTCACTGCGCGAGAGAGTATGCTGCCCAGGTAGGTGAAGTTGTCGACTGCCTGGAGGTTCTGGCCCTTCGCCGTGATGCGCGGCTCCTGGTATGGCTTTCCTGGGGCAGGCTGGTACATAACTTCGGCCTTTTTGGTGCTGATAGTGAGACCGAAGTTGTCGCAGGCTTGTGAGAAGCAGTCTGTTTCACGCTGCATCTCCTGCTCTGTGCTGGCGTTGAGTGTGCAGTCATCAGCAAACAGCAAGTCTCTGATGACAGTCTCTCGCACCTTTGTAACTGCCTGCAGGCGCCTAAGGTTGAACAACCTGCTGTCAGTCCTGTATCTGACGTGGATTCCTTCTTCATAGTTATGGAAGGCATCTGTCAGCATGGCAGAGAATACCATACTGAACAGAGTCGGGGCAAGAACGCAGCCTTGTTTGACGCCATTTGTCACTGGGAAGGCCTCCGACTCGTCGCCGTCATCCAGAACTTTCACCATCATACCGTCGTGGAACTGCCGGACGATTGTGATGAACTTGCTGGGGCAGCCAAACTTCTCCATGATCTTCCACAAGCCTTCTCTGCTGACCGTACCGAAAGCCTTGGTTAGATCGACAAAGGTCACGAAGAGGTCGCTGTGCTGCTCCTGGCATTTTTCCTGGAGTTGGCGCGCAGCAAAAATCATGTCCGCGGTCCCACATTCAGCACGGAAGCCGCACTGGCTTTCTGGGAGCAGACCTTGCTCAAGATGTTGGAGAAGGCGGTTGAGCAGGACGCGGGCCAGAATCTTCCCCGCGATGGACAAGAGGGAGATGCCTCGGTGGTTGTCGCAAGACTGGCGGTTGCCTTTCCTCTTGTAGATGTGGACTATGCTGGCATCTTTCAGCTGTTGCGGGACCTGTCCCTTTTTCCACATGGACTGGGAGAGAACAGTCAGCTTTTGCATCATGACAGGGCCTCCTGCTTTGTATCCCTCAGCAGGGATTGCATCGGGTCCTGGCGCTTTGCCACAGGAGAGTTGCTTCACTGCCTTCCTGACTTCATCTACTGTGGGGAGGGTGTCGAGGTTCTTGTTGATATCTACCTGGGGCAGGCATGCAATGGCCTCGTCGTTGATGTCGGCAGGGCGGTTAAGGATGTTGTTAAAGTGCTCAGCCCACCGATCCAGAATCTGCTTCTTCTCTGTCAGCAGCTGTGTCTCATCTGCGTTGAGGAGGGGTGAGGAGCCGGAGGACTGGGGTCCGTATACAGCCTTAAGCACATCGTAGAAGCGCTTTATGTCATGGTTGTCTGCATAGCCCTGGATTTCATCGGCCTTCTTGCTGAATCAGCTGTCCTGCATCTCGCGAAGTTTTTTCTGCACCTTTCTTCTTGCGTTGGTACAGGCATCTTTCTTGGCTAGCGACGTGGGGTCGTTCTGATGCGCTCTGTAATGTTGATGTTTCTCCGTTAGTAGTGCCTGTATTTCTTCATCATTCTCATCGAACCAGTCTTGGTTTCTTCGGGTTGCTGGTCTGAGATGGTCAAGGGCGGTAGTGTAGACAGTGTCTCTGAAGGCCGTCCACTGTTCCTCAACCCTGGTCCCGTCATCCTGTGGTGTGTCTGGCGGTCTGCCTTCAAGGTCATCGACGAATTCTTCTGCAACCCTGCTGCTTTTCAGCTTGGAGACATTCAACCTCTTTGCAGTCTTCTGCCCTTGAGGTCTTCTCATGGGCAGAATGCGAAGCCTGAACTTGGACACAATGAGGCGGTGGTCGGTCCAGCAGTCGGCACCACACATGGCTCTCGTCACTCTGACATCCATCCTGTCCCTCTTTCTGGTGATGATGTAGTCAATCAGATGCCAGTGCTTCGAGCGTGGGTGCCCGTGACGTCTTCTTACGGGTGGGTAGGTGGAACAGGGTGTTGGTGATGACAAGGTCGTGTGTGGCACACGTCTTGAGGAGCAGAAGGCTGTTGCTGTTACACTTGCCAGTGCCGTGTCTTCCAATGATCCCTTCCCAGGTTTGGTAGTCTGTCCCTACTCTGGCATTGAAGTCCCCGAGAACGATGAGTTTCTCTGACTGTGGGATTGCTGAGATGAGGGCATCGAGTTCTTCATAGAACTTGTCTTTAATGTCATCTGTGTTGGTCATGGTGGGAGCATAGGCACTAATCAGCGTAGCACTCTTCTTGTTTGCAAGTGGGAGCTGAAGTGTCATCAGGCGGTCGTTGATGCCCGGTGTCGAATCATTAAAGTTTATCTGTCAGCAAATTTCAGGACTTGCAAATAAACATTGAGATTCCAAAATTAGTAACCAATTGTTGCTGGCTGTTCTTCACTTCTGCTTCACCACTGTAATCTCCAGAGAACACAACACCCCCAGTAGGTACTGTGGAAATTCAGCACATGGATTATTTACCAGGTTAGTCCTCACTGGTTGCGCTGTCCAGTTTTCAATGAGAAATTAAGTATTTGTGATTTGCTTCATATTTCTGAATATTTAAAGATTGTCTGTAAATTGATTGTATTGCTTTATCTTTACTTGCTTACATTTTAATTTCAATTTTAATAATTTTAAAATGTTTCCACATGCAATTCATTTAAATGTTTCAAGAGCTTTAACAACTATCAAATATGTCAGGAGAATTTCATCGATGGTACTCCTCCACTCTGTCATTCAAAGCCCTGCTTCTGCTCGGAGCCTTGGGGCTAGACTTCAGGAGGTTTTCAGCCAGCACAATATTTCTTGCAGAGGGTAGCGAGTCTCTGGAATTGCAAATTGTTCCAAACAAGATGAGTAACATAAGTAGTGACTCAGAACTAGCAGTGCTTGAGTAGCACAGGACCAAAAGCTTCTGATTTCAGTATTCATTCATACAACTTCAATTGAAAAACAGCTGGGGGAGTCCCTGTATCATTTGACTAAATAGAAGACTATTAAAGTTATCTTTAAAGAACATCAGCTGTACATAGTTTGAATTTCCTCAACGCTTCATCAATTACAAATTGCGCTTAAAAGTTAGATCCAAACAGTTCTGTAGAACATTGTGCAGAAAATAAGATTCAACTAATAACCCTTCCTTCTATTAGCCTCTTCCTACTGTTTATGAACAAAGGACTAATTAGTAATAAATCGCAATAGAC
Source organism: Mobula hypostoma (assembly GCF_963921235.1). Classification (NCBI taxonomy): domain Eukaryota; kingdom Metazoa; phylum Chordata; class Chondrichthyes; order Myliobatiformes; family Myliobatidae; genus Mobula; species Mobula hypostoma. The sequence goes on along the minus strand of NC_086097.1, from coordinate 228,668,000 downwards.
TTTTCCTTTAGTTATTGGTGGAGTTAGATCTGATTTGCATTTTGAGTTGCAAACGTTAATATTTTGCTTTGGAAGACTATGATACATATGGTGACCGCTGTCAATATCACTGTGGCAGGAAGTTCCCTACCAGCAATTTCAATGACGTAGAGAGTTCTCCCACTTATATAACCATGCAACCATATGAAAATTACAGCACGGAAACAGGCCCTTCTGGTCCATGCCGAACTCTTACCCTATCCTAGTCCCACCAACCTGCACTCAGCCCATAACCCTCCATTCCTTTCCTGTCCATATATCTATCCAATTTAACTTTAAATGACAACATCGAACCTGCCTCAACCACTTTTGCTGGAAGCTTTTCTCTTGAAAATGGGTGATATGGAAAGTAACTTCTACTTATCTAAGGAAGTAGATTTTTAACATTTTTTTGTGGTAATAATTCCTCAGAAAATAAGATTAAGTTCAGCTTCATTTGTTGAATCATTGAAACATACAGTGAAATGCATTGTTTGCGTCAATGGCCAACGCATTCCGAGAATGGGTTGGAGCAGCCCACGAGTGTTGCCATGCTTCCGGAGACAATGCACCACGCCCACAACTTACTAACCCTCACTAATTCATATGTGGAATGTGAGAGGAAAATGAAGCACCCAGAGGAAACCCATACAGTCACAGGGAGGATGAACAGACAGCAGTGGGAATTGAACCTTAATTTTACAGCTGGTGCTCTACAGTGTTATGTTACTATGTTGCCCTCAGTGATGCCATAAAAATTTAAGATTATTAACAGATGCAATATAAAGTTACAAAACATAAAAAACACACATACAAAATGCTGGAGGAACTCAGCAGGCCAGGCAGCATCTATGGAAAAGAGTTAACAGTCAGTGTTTCAGGCCAAGAAGCTTCATCAGGACAGAAAAAAACAACTTGAGACGATCCATGAAAGGATGTATGGATGCCCTTCCATTCCACTGAATAGCAGAATTTCCTCTTTTGTAATTGGAAGGAAGGCATTATCAACGGACGTGCTCAGTTCAGTGCTATTCTGTCTTATACCCATGTTGCCTCATCCGCCACTTTGCAGAGTTCATATGCTGACTGCATGCGCACCGTAATCCTCACTGAAGCAGATGGCTCTCTCTTACTGTTCTGCTCAAACCTCACACTAGTGACCACTAGTGATTAACAAGGGCCACTGAGGTGATTTACACCTTGCGTTTCACAGTTTGTGGAAAGAAAAACAACAATTCATTCCTCCTTAGGTCCAAATGATGGCTTTTTCTCTCAATTTAAAGCAAATCAAAGATTATTTCTGAGTCACTAAAGGTTTTGCAGAGGTGTGGGGATGACTGGAATTTTCCAGCGAAAGAAAACATTGATGTCAATACTACTGTGCACACCTTGTGTGTGGTTTCAGCTCAGAATGACTTGTATTATCTCAGGGAAATCTCAGTGTAAACTCCTGATTTTCAGAAGTTGGCACAAACCTGTCGAACACGCATGATCACTTCTGGCTGGCCCACACCAGTACAGTTAACTCTCCATGGCTTTATCCAAAGTTGTCCCTCATCCAGGGTGATTTAATTTTTTTCTTGAGGGAATATTGATTAAAATGACTGTCACATTACTATACCTTTTGGTGAAGAGGAGTAATGGTTGTGCGTATTTTAGCTCTTAGCTTAAACACGCGATCCTGCAGAATCTTGAGCAGCATACACAAAATGCCAGAGCACCAGGTGAGGGGGAAGGTGGGTGGGTGGGGAAGGGGTGAAGTACGAAGTTGGAAGGATCAGCGGGACATAAAGGAGAGAAGGGAAGATAATCTAATAGGCAAGGAGAGTGGACCATGGAAGGAAGGGAAGGAGGATGGGTACCAGTGGGATGTGATGGCCAGCTGAAGAGAAGAAAAGGGTTGAGAGGGTAACCAGAATGAAGAAAGGAAAAAGGGAGGAGGGGGGAGCAGAAATTACCAGAGTTTCCCTGGTCTCGCCTATCACCTACAAGATTGTACTCCTTCCCATCCCCTACCATCTTATTCTGGCTTCTGCTCCCTTCCTTTCCAGATCTGAAGAGGGGTCTTGGCCCGAAACGTCAATTGTTTGTTCCCCTCCATAGATACTGCCTGACTTGCTGAGTTCCTCAGGAATATTGTGTGTGCTGCCTAGGTTTTAATTTCCCGAGCATTGTAGAACTAAATCATGTTTGATGTATTTCCCTTTCCCCTGGAGGAGGACCCGTCTTCCCCATTTATAATCAGATACTTCCGTCCACATGATTTTCTTGATCTCTTCTCATACACTTTCAGTAAGGCCAAAGAGTCTACAGATTTCTTTATTACTAAGGTTATCTGTTTGGCTGCTTCACTACGTGTTGCTGTTTACTGTGCTCACCAAAGTCGAAGACATCCCTGCAAGAGACCTCTTGTACTTAGCACCAGACCTCTTCCCTTTTCCAGTAACAGATGATATTTTGTAGCAACTCAAGCTTTCCTCTAGTCTGACTCTGACCTGCTAGTAAACCAACCAGCAACATTCCCAACTATCCCTCAACAGAACTGCTGAAGCTTATGACTTTCCTACTCGGTGTCATATGTTCTTTGGGCTGGATTCTTCCCAACTCATACTCAATCATTCTCTTGAAGCTAGCAGTTTTCCTGCCAGATCTTCACAAAGATTTTCCCATACCCAGATTCCAGCCCAGGCGTTACTCTTGCTATCCAACTTTCCATCTGCTGGAATTGCTCCAAAGTACAGGCAACTTGGAAGCTTATCATAGCCACACACATAAAAATTGCTGGTGAACGCAGCAGGCCAGGCAACATCTATAGGAAGAGGTATAGTCGACGTTTTGGGCCAAGACCCTTCGTCAGGACTAACTGAAAGAAGAGCTAGTAAGAGATTTGAAAGTGGGAGTGGGAGGGGGAGATCCGAAATGATAGGAGAAGACAGGAGGGGGAGGGATGGAGCCAAGAGCTGGACAGTTGATTGGCAAAGGGGATATGAGAGGATCATGGGACGGGAGGCCTAGGGAGAAAGAAAGTGGGGGGAAACCCAGAGGATAGGCAAGGAGTATAATGAGAGGGACAGAGGGAGAATAAGGAGAGAGAGAGAGAGAAAAAAAATTTAATAACAATAATAAATAAATAAATAACGGATGGGGTACGAAGGGGAGGTGGGACATTAACAGAAGTTAGAGAAGTCAATGTTCATGCCATCAGGTTGGAGGCTACCCAGACGGAATATAAGGTGCTGTTCCTTCAACCTGAGTGTGGCCTCATCTTTACAGTAGAGGAGGCCGTGGATAGACATATCAGAATGGGAATGGGACGTGGAAATAAAATGTGTGGCCACTGGGAGATCCTGCTTTCTCTGGCGGACAGAGCGTAGGTGTTCAGCGAAATGGTCTCCCAGCCTGCGTCGCGTCTCGCCAATATACAGAAGGCTGCATCGGGAGCACCAGACGCAGTATATCACCCCAGCCGACTCACAGGTGAAGTGTTGCCTCACCTGAAAGGACTGTCTGGGGCCCTGAATGGTGGTGAGGGAGGAAGTGTAAGGACATGTGTAGCACTTGTTCCACTTACATGGATAAGTGCCGGGAGGGAGATCGGTGGGAAGGGATGGGGGGGACGAATGGACAAGGGAGTCACGTAGGGAGTGATCCCTGTGGAAAGCGGGGGTGGGGAGGGAAAGATGTGCTTAGTGGTGGGATCCCGTTGGCGGTGGCAGAAGTTACGGAGATTTATATGTTGGACCCGGAGGCTAGTGGTCTGCCAGGCCGGGTCTTCATGTGCTGCTACCATGACTCCCGTCTCCCCTTCCTCCACCACCACTCTGCAACCTCGTCTCCTTCACATCCTATCATCTACTCCTGGGGCCTCGGAGGCTTCTTCTTCCTCTCACCCCAACCCTCCCCTCTCCACTGACACCACCAGCCTCCCTCCCCCTCCCCCCTCTGATCCAAATTCTCATCCGTGTCGGGTCTTTACCATCCCCTCCGACCTTCAACTCTCTGAGGCAGAACGCTCTGTCCTCAGTAAGGGCCTCACCTTTGTCCACCTTCGCCCACACCTCAGCGAGTTCTGTGTTCGCCATGACGCTGAACTCCTCTTCCACCGGCTCTGTCTTCGAGCCTACTTCTTCGGCAAGGACTCTTCCACCCCCATCGATGACCCCTTCTCCCGTCTTTAACCCTCCTCCTCTTCATGGACACACCGCTCTGGTCTTCTGCCTGCTCCGGATCTCTTTATTGCTAACTGCCGATGGGACATCAACTGTCTCGACTTCACTGCACCTTGTTCCCGTTCCAACTTCACTCCTTCCGAATGCTCTGCTCTCCTCTGCTTCCGCACTAATCCTAACCTTACTATAAAACCCGCCGATAAGGGGGGTGCTGTTGTAGTCTGGCATACTGACCTCTACCTTGCTGAGGTACAGCGACAACTCGCAGATACCTCTTCTTATTTACTTCTCGATCGTGACCCCACGAAGGAGCACCAGGCCATTGTCTCCCACACCATCACCGACTTTATCTGCTCAGGGGATCTCCCATCCACTGCTACCAACCTTATAGTTCCCACACCCCGCACTTCCCGTTTCTACCTCCTACCCAAGATCCACAAACCTGCCTGTCCAGGTAGACCCATTGTCTCAGCTTGCTCCTGCCCCACCAAACTCATTTCTGCATACCTCGACACTGTTTTATCACCCCTTGTTCAATCCCTTCCTACCTATGTTCGTGACACTTCTCACGCTCTGAATTTTTTCGATGATTTTAAGTTCCCTGGCCCCCATCGCTTTATTTTCACCATGGATATCCATTCCCTGTGTACTTCCATTCCCCACCAGGAAGGTTTCAAAGCTCTCCGCTTCTGTTTGGATTCAAGACCTAACTAGTTCCCCTCTACCACCACTCTCTTCCGTCGAGTGGAATTAGTCAATGGACAATAGACAATAGACAATAAGTGCAGGAGTAGGCCGTTCAGCCCTTCAAGCCAGCACCACCATTCACTGTGATCATTGCTGATCATCCACAATCAGTACACTTTTCCTGCCTTCTCCCCATATCCCTTCACTCCGCTATCTTTAAGAGCTCTATCTAACTCTTTCTTGAAAGAATCCAGAGAATTGGACTCCACTGCCTTCTGAGGCACAGCATTGCACAGAACCACAACCTTCTGTGTGAAAAAGTCTTTCCTCAACTCCGTTCTAAATTGTCTACCCCTTATTTTTAAACTGTGGCCTCTGGTTCTGGACTCCCCCAACACTGGGAACATGTTTCCTGCCTCTAGCGTGCCCAATCCCTTAATAACCTTATATGTTTCAATCAGATCCCCTCTCATCCTTCTAAATTTCAGTGTATACAACCCCAGTTGCTCCGATCTTTCAACATATGATGGTCCCGCCATCCCAGGAATTAACCTCGTGAACCTATGCTACGCTCCCTCAATAGCAAGAATGTTCTTCCTCAAATTTGGAGACCAAAACTGTACACAATATTCCAGGTGCTGTCTCACCAGGGCCCTATACAACTGCAGAAGGACCTCTTTGCTCCTATACTCAATTCCCCTTGTTATAAAGGCCAGCATGCCATTAGCTTTCTTCACTGCCTGCATGCTTACTTTCAGTGACTGATGTACAAGAACACCTAGATCTTGTTGCACTTCCCCTTTTCCTAACTTGACACCATTCAGATAGTAATCTGCCTTCTTGTTCTTGCCACCGAAGTGGATAACCTCACATTTATCCACATTAAACTGCATCTGCCATGCATCTGCCCACTCACCCAACCTGTCCAAGTCACCCTGCATTCTCATAACATCCTCCTCACATTTCACACTGCCACCCAGCTTTGTGTCATCTGCAAATTTGCTAATGTTACTTTTAATTCCTTCATCTAAGTCATTAATATATATTGTAAATAGCTGCGGTCCCAGCACCGAGCCTTGCGGTACCCCACTAGTCACTGCCTGCCATTCTGAAAAGGACCCGTTAACCCCTACTCTTTGTTTCCTGTCTGCCAACCAATTTTCTATCCATATCAGTACCCTACCCCCAATACCATTTGTTCTAATTTTGCCCACTAATCTCTTATGTGGGACCTTATCAAAGGCTTTCTAAAAGTCCAGGTACACTACATCCACTAGCTTTCCCATGTCCATTTTCATAGTTACATCCTCTAAAAAATTCCAGAAGATTAGTCAAGCATGATTTCCCCTTCGTAAATCTATGCTGACTCGGACCGATCCTGCTACTGCTATCCAAATATGCCGCTATTACATCTTTTTATAATTGATTTCAGCATCTTCCCCACCACTGATGTCAGACTGATTGGTCTATAATTCCCTGTTTTCTCTCTCCCTCCTTTCTTAAAAAGTACGATAACATTAGCTACCCTCCAACCCACAGGAGCAGATCTTGAATCTATAGAACTTTGGAAAATGATTACCAATGCATCCACGATTTCTAGAGCCACCTCCTTAAGTACCCTGGGATGCAGACCATCAGGCCCTGGGGATTTATCAACCTTCAGTCCCATCAGTTTACCCAACACCATTTTGTGCCTGATGCGAATTTCCTTCAGTTCCTCTGTTACCCTAGGTCCTCTAGCCACTGTTACATCTGGGAGATTGATCCCTAGTGAAGACAGATCCAAAGAACTTGTTCAGCTCGTCTGCCATTTCCTTGTTCCCCATAATAATTTCACTCGTTTCTGTCTTCAAGGGCCTGACTTTGGTCTTAAGTAATTTTTTCCTCTTCACATACCTAAAGAAGCTTTTACTATCCTCCTTTATATTTTTGGCTAGCTTACCTTCATACCTCATCTCCCCCCCCCCACCCCCGTATTGCCTTTTTAGATAACTTCTGTTGCTCCTTAAAGGTCTCCCAATCCTCTGGCTTCCCGCTCATCCTTGTTATGTTATACTTCCTCTCTTTTATTTTTATACTGTCCTTGACTTCCCTTGTCATCCACGGTCACCGCTTACTCCCCTTAGAACCTTTCTTCATCTTTGGAATGAACTGATCCTGCATCTTCTGTATTATTCCCAGAAATACCTGCCATTGTTGCTCCACTGTCATCCCTGCGAGGGTATCTTTCCAGTCGACTTTTTCCAGCTCCTCCCTCATGTGTCCATAGTCCCCTTTGTTCAACTGTAATACTGACATTTTCGATCTTCTCAAATTGTAGATTAAAACTTATCATATTATGGTCACTACCTCCTAATGGCTCCTTTACCTCGAGTTCCCTTATCAAATCTGGCTCATTACACAACACTAAATCCAGCATTGCCTTCTCCCTGGTAGGCTTTAGTACAAGCTGCTCTAAGAATCCATCTCTGAGGCATTTCACTTAATAGTCCTTACTCTTAATAATTTCTCCTTTGGCTCCTCCCACTTCCTTCAAACTAAAGGTGTAACCATGGGCACCCGTATGGGTCCCAGCTATGCCTGCCTTTTTGTTCGCTTTGTGGAACAATCCATGTTCCAAGCCTATACTGTTATCTGTCCCCCACTTTTCCTTCGTTACATCGACAACTGCATTGGTGCTGCTTCCTACATGCATGCTGAGCTCGTTGACTTCATTAACTTTGCCTCCAACTTTCACCCTGCCCTCAAGTTTACCTGGTCCATTTCTGACACCTCCCTCCCCTTTCTTGATCTTTCTGTCTCTATCTCTGGAGACAGCTTATCTACTGATGTCTACTATAAGCCTACGGACTCTCACAGCTACCTGGACTATTACTCTTCTCACCCTGTCTCTTGCAAAAATGCCATCCCCTTCTCGCAATTCCTCCATCTCTGCTGCATCTGTTCTCAGGATGAGGCTTTTCATTCCAGGACGATGGAGATGTCCTCTTTTTTAAAAGAAAGGGGCTTCCCTTCTTCCACCATCAACTCTGCTCTCAAATGCATCCCTCCTATTTCACGCACATCTGCTCTCACCCCATTCTCTCACCACCCCACTAGGAATAAGGTTACCCATGTCCTCACCTACCACCCCACCAGCCTCCGGGTTCAACACATAATTCTCCATAGCTTCCGCCACCTTCAACGGGATCCCACAACTAAGTACCTTTCCCTCCCCCCCCCGCGTTCCGCAGGGATTGCTCCCTACGCAACTCCCTTGTCCATTCAGCCCCCCCATCCCTTCCCACCGATCTCCCTCCCGGCACTTATCCTTGTAAGTGGAACAAGTGCTACACATGCCCTTACACTTCCTCCCTCACCACCATTCAGGGCCCCAGACAGTCCTTCCAGGTGAGGCGACACTTCACCTGTGAGTCCGCTGGGGTGATATACTGCGTCCAGTGCTCCCGATGCGGCCTTCTATATATTGTTTAGACTCGACGCAGACTGGGAGACCGTTTCGCTGAACACCTACGCTCTGTCAGCCAGAGAAAGCAGGATCTCCCAGTGGCCACACATTTTAATTCCACGTTCCATTCCCATTATGATATGTCTATCCACGGCCTCCTCTACTATCAAGATGAGGCCACATTCAGGTTAGCGGAACAACACCTTATACAGTATTTCATTTGGGTAGCCTCCAACCTGATGGCATGAGCATTGACTTCTCTAACTTCCGTTAATGCCCCACCTCCCCTTCGTACCCTATCCATTATTTATTTATTTATTTATTATTATTATTGATTTTTTTTTCTCTCCTTTTTCTCCCTCTGTCCCTCTCACTATACTCCTTGCCCATCCTCTGGGCTTCCCCCCTCCCCCTTTCTTTCTCACTAGGCCTCCCATCCCATGATCCTCTCATATCCCTTTTGCCAGTCACCTGTCCAGCTCTTGGCTCCATCCCTCCCCCTCCTGTCTTCTCCTATCATTTTGGATCTCCCCCTGCCCCTCCCACTTTCATATCTCTTACTAGCTCTTCTTTCAGTTAGTCCTGACGAAGGGTCCCGGCCTGAAACGTCGACTGTACCTCTTTCTAGAGATGCTGCCTGACCTGCTGCGTTCACCAGCAACTTTGATGTGTGTTGCTTGAATTTCCAGCATTTGCAGATTTCCTTGTGTTTGAGCTTATCATAGTCATAGGGTTTTAGGACATGGATGCAGACGCTTAACCAAGTGAGCAAATCCCACCTGCCAGTATTTGAGCCATAGCCCTCCAAACCCTTCCTATCCATTTAGCATTGCTAATGTGTCTGCCTCAATCACTACTTCTGGCAGCACACTCACCTCTACTTCTTGGCAAAAATAGAATTCTCATTACAGCCCCTGATCATATGCTGCGTTCACATTTTTTCTCATTCCATCTATCATTATTTTTTCAATCACCATCATTCCCCTGATTCTTGACACTTCCATGAATAGGAACAGTTTCTTTGACTTAATCTTAAAATGATTTAAATAGCTCTAGCAGATCCCCCCCCCCCGCCACCCACAACCTTCTCTGCTCCAAGGAGAACAACTCTGTATCTAAAGTCCCTCACCCATGAAATGATTTTAGTATATCTTTACTGCAACCTCTCCAAAGCCTCTGCACCTTTGTCATGTGTGGCACCCAGAAATGGACACAATTCTGTAATTGTGGTTGAACAAATGTTTCATAAAGTTTCATCATGATCTCCTTGCTCTTATCTTATATGCCTCTTCTAAAGCCCAAGATCCTTTCTGCTTTGTTATTACTTCCTCAAGCAGCGTTGACGTTTTCAACAAGCTATATGGGTATACCCAGCAGTCTCTCTATCGGAGCAGCTATTTTGGAATCACGGCCTTTGGAATCATTGCCTTCCTTTTCCTTCCTGCCAATAATTTTTTCTGCACTAAATTTCATCTGCCACTTCTATCTAACTAGCCAGAGAATATTTTAGAAATTTATTGCTTTCTTCTTCATAGAATCAGAATCAATCATGTTTAGTATCATCGGTATCTGTCGTGAAATTTGCTAACTTTGCAGCACCAGTACAATGCAATACATGATAAATGTAGAAAAACAAATAAATTACGGTAAATATATACAGTATATGTATATTAAATAGTTAAATTGAAATAAATAGTGCAAAAACAGAAATTTTAAAAAAAGTATTGAGGTCGTGTTCATGGGTTCAGTGTCCATTTAGGAATTGGATGGCAGAGGGGAAGAAGCTGTTCCTGAATCACTGAGTGTGTGCCTTCAGGCTCTTGTACCTCCTTCCTGATGGTAGCAATGAGAAGAGGGCATGTCCTAGGTGGAGGGGTCCTTGAAGATGGAAACTGCTTTTCTGAGGCACCGTTTCTTGAAGATGTCCTGGATACGATGGAGGCTAGTACTTATAGTTCCCTCTACTTCAATTTCTGTGTCAATCTGCAGATTTAAAAATCATGAGTTATCACCAGTATATATTAAGAAAAGCAATGTTTCTAGTCCCCTGGGGTCTCCTCTATACACTTCTAATCTAAGTTCAATCCAATATTATTGTCGATCTTCTTTGTTGGATCTGGTTGAACCATTTTTGCTACTTTTCTCCATTAATTGAGAATTATGAGAGCATATCTTTATTTTGTTGTTGTTATTTATCTATAAACAAATCTTTCTTCTAATCTTCCATCCACCTTAGCTGCTATATTTCTCATATCCACGAAATCAGCTTTATTTAAGCTGAAGACTCTAACTGTCAATTAAATTGTGACCCTTATAAACTAAATGAAAATATCCATTATATACTGCTATAATGTTTGCAAAGGACTCATTACTCAATGGCAGCAAAACTAAAAGGCTGATGCTGAGATGCGTCCTAGAAAACGCGAGGACACATCATCAATGATGTAACCTGGGGCCATCCGTTTGGGTGCTTCGGGTCTCTCAAAATCAGATGCCCTTACCCAGGCAACTCAGCCGGGGTTGATCAGGCTCCAGCCTGTGCCCCAGCAGCATTGGTCCACCGGTTACACCTCTGGAGGCACGATCAGCAGCCTCTGTAATGGTCCTGAGGGCTCTTTTCTTTGCAGCCCCCATAACGCCAAGGAGAGATTAGGTCCTGCAGAGCAAGCAGCCAGCAAAGGCTCGCAATGTGTTCTCCAACCCTGTCTCTGGCACTGCTCTACCAGCTCCTGGTATTTGATTATTGACTACAGGAGAAAGAAGCCAGACGTTCATAAGGTGATTGGAGGAGGCGAGGGTCAGTAGCTTTAAATGCCTTGACATTATCATATCACATAAGTGCCATCACCAGGTGGATATGACAGTCCCTCAACTTTTTTAGAAGTAGGTACAGATTCAGTATGTCTCCAAACTTCTATCGATTCACAGTGGAGAGTATCCTATCTCATAAAATACACTGCAGCGGGTAATGAAGGATTTTCTCACTAGAGCTTTTGCACACCATCTATATGTGATTTTTGCTAGATGATGCTTTAAAAAGTCAAGTTTCCAAATATCATTCTACTTCTTCCAACTTGCGAATTCTCCAGCAACCTTTGCATCATGGTAATACATGCAGGTAACACCAAATTTTGTATTGCACATAAATATTTCTCATAGTTGCATGTTCCTGACCTCATGACCTTTCAGTGTAGCAGTTTCTACTGTTTCATTAAGCCATTCCTCTTTCAATGAACTAGCAGTTCTTTGGCCCTTCATGCTCTTTGCTTCTTTGGAATTTGACATAGCGAATCAATAATAAAAACAGTATAAATAAGCCAGCTCTAAAATCTGCAGACAGATCATCGCAACTCCACATTGTCGGCACCATCCGCATCAGAAACCAGAACAGGAAATGTGATTGTGTACGATCATGAAATATTCTTAACAGGCCAATGAGGTAGACAGAAACAACCTTTTGTTTAAGTTTCTTTGTGTGCTAGTAGTAAAAGATGTGTGCGTGTGCACACGTGAACACCTCAGAGGGAATGTTGCCTATAACCATCAAGCTCCTGAACCACTGGTGATAACTTCACTCACCACAACTCAGAACTAATGCCGCAACATGCAGACTCACTTTCAAGGACTCTTTACAACATGTTCTCAGTATTTTTTATTTGCATAAATTTTCTTCTTTTGCATATTCCTATAATAAAATTAGGTGTTGCTTTGGCCAGCCGAGGAGTCACTTTAAATGAGTTACAGAGTCATAGAGCACTACAGCGCAGAATAAGGCCCTTTGGCCCATCTAGTCTGTACCAAATATGAAATTTTAGGAAATATGGCAAATGATTGATTAGGCTTAAATATTTGAATAAACTTTTCTCGGGCTTCCAGCCGGGTACAGGTGTCGAATATAACTGAAGTGTCGATAACAAACTCTGCCATCTTCATCAGGGATGATGCCTGGGCATGTTTAGTCCGGTGGTGTTTATACTCCTGTAGTCCCCGTTCCATTAGGTTTCCACTCTCCCACCTTGTTTACAATCGAAATACAGTTCTTACAGCAGGATCTTCATTTATGCTAAAATTCTTTTCCACTAATTTTATTTCAAAGACTTCCTTTCCCAGGCGGTCCCAAAAGCCATTGGTGTGGCACAATAGTTTTGTGCCGTCGAAGTCTAACCTGTGGCCATTGCGAATGCAGTGTTCTGTTATCGCTGATTTCTCCAGGTAACCCAAATGGATACACCTCCTGTGCTCCTTGATACGGTTTCCACTGTGTATACTGTTCAGATGGTTGTGGAACTGTTGGTGTGCCTAGAGTCCATGAGGCCACACTACAGAGGTGTCGTCAACATATCTGAAGGAGCATTTGGGGAGTAAGGGTGATGAACTCCGAGCCTGCTCCTCAAGGTTCTCCATGTAGAAATTAGCGATAGCCAGCGACAAAGACAGGATACATCCAAACATTCAATTTACAATGGAGATGGAGAAGAATGGTTGCCTCCCATTCCTGGACATTCTAATATGATGGAAACCCAGCGGTAGCCTTGGACATGGTATCTATTGAAAACCCACTCACACGCACTTGTACCTCAACAATAACAGCTTACCAACACGCCTCCCAATGTAGAGCAGTTCTTTCTACTTTGATTAACTGTAAGAAAGCTATTTTAGACCTGGAGAGTCTCCCTGAGGAAGACGTTCCTACAGAATGGCTACAAGGTGAAGGAATTAAACGGGCTGACGGAAAAACCAGGAAACCTAACAATGAAGAGGAACCTGTCACTACCGCCTGTCTTCCCTATATTTCCATGGTTCCTGGAAGGACTGCCAGGATCCTGAAGAGATACCAGATTAGTACCATCCACAAACCCGTAAGAAAGCTCAAATCACAGTTTATGCCGGTCATTTACAGGATTCCCTGTGAATGTGGAGCAGCCTACATCGGCCAGATGAGACACACGGAGGAAACCTGCATCGAGGATCCAAACAACAGGAATTCTGCAGATGCTGGAAATTCAAGCAACATACATCAAAGTTGCTGGTGAACGCAGCAGGCCAAGCAGCATCTATAGGAAGAGGCGCAGTCGACGTTTCAGGCCGAGACCCTTCGTCAGGACTAACTGAAGGAAGAGTGAGTAAGGGATTTGAAAGCTGGAGGGGGAGGGGGAGATGCAAAATGATAGGAGAAGACAGGAGGGGGAGGGATAGAGCTGAGAGCTGGACAGGTGATAGGCAAAAGGGGATACGAGAGGATCATGGGACAGGAGGCCTAGGGAGAAAGACCGGGGGGGGTGACCCAGAGGATGGGCAAGAGGTATAGTCAGAGGGACAGAGGGAGAAAAAGGAGAGTGAGAGAAAGAATGTGTGCATAAAAAGGAGTAACAGCTGGGGTACGAGGGGGAGGTGGGGCCTAGCGGAAGTTAGAGAAGTCAATGTTCATGCCATCAGGTTGGAGGCTACCCAGACGGAATATAAGGTGTTGTTCCTCCAACCTGAGTGTGGCTTCATCTTTACAGTAGAGGAGGCCGTGGATAGACATGTCAGAATGGGAATGGGATGTGGAATTAAAATGTGTGGCCACTGGGAGATCCTGCTTTCTCTGGCGGACAGAGCGTAGATGTTCAGCAAAGCGGTCTCCCAGTCTGCGTCGGGTCTCACCAATATATAAAAGGCCACATCGGGAGCACCGGACGCAGTATATCACCCCAGTCGACTCACAGGTGAAGTGATGCCTCACCTGGAAGGACTGTTTGGGGCCCTGAATGGTGGTAAGGGAGGAAGTGTAAGGGCATGTGTAGCACTTGTTCCGCTTACACGGATAAGTGCCAGGAGGGAGATCAGTGGGGAGGGATGGGGGGGACGAATGGACAAGGGAGTTGTGTAGGGAGCGATCCCTGCGGAATGCAGAGAGAGGGGGGGAGGGAAAGATGTGCTTAGTGGTGGGATCCCGTTGGAGGTGGCGGAAGTTACGAAGAATAATATGTTGGACCCGGAGGCTGGTGGGGTGGTAGGTGAGGACCAGGGGAACCCTATTCCTAGTGGGGTGGTGGGAGGATGGAGTGAGAGCAGATGTACGTGAAATGGAGGAGATGCGTTTAAGAGCAGAGTTGATAGTGGAGGAAGGGAAGCCCCTTTCTTTAAAAAATGAAGACATCTCCCTCGTCCTAGAATGAAAAGCCTCATCCTGAGAGCAGATGCGGCGGAGACGGAGGAATTGCGAGAAGGGGATGGCGTTTTTGCAAGAGACAGGGTGAGAAGAGGAATAGTCCAGATAGCTGTGAGAGTCAGTAGGCTTATAGTAGATATCAGTGGATAAGCTGTCTCCAGAGACAGAGACAGAAAGATCTAGAAAGGGGAGAGAGGGGAGGGAAAGGGGATCAAGGATCCATTTGGGTTACCCAAAGAAATCAGCGGTAGCAGAACACTGCATTCGCAACGTCCACAGGATTGATTTCGACAGCACAAAATTGCTGCGCCTGGGAAAGGAAGCCATTGAAATAACACTAGAGAAAAAGAATTTTAACAAAGTCAAAGGTCTCACTCTAAGTAAGAATTGGAATTCAATTATAAACAAGGTGGGAGAACAGAAACCTGATTGGATGAGGACTAACCAATCAGGAGGGACGGACTACAGGGGTATATATACCACTGGACTAGACATGTCCAGGCATCATCCCTGATGAAGAGGGCAGAATTTGTCATTGAAACATCGGTTATAATCGGTACCTGTTTTTGGCCGGAAGCCCAAGAAGAGAGTATTTGTCATGTATGCCAGGAAATCACTTGATTTTTTTTTCGGCTGTGTGCTGTCTGTGACATTGGACAGGCACTACTGAACCTTTTCCATCACGGTTACAACAGATCTGCAGGAATCTAAGCCCTTACAACACCATTGTAGAAATTTATCTGATATGTGTTATGTTACAGACTGTACACCTCCTTAATGGTTAGTGTAATTTCAGCGGCATTTTGGAGCAAATCTCAGACAGACCTGTAAACTTTACAATGGTAACTGCCGTGGAAGTTAACGGAAAGGACATTAATTTTCACTGACAAGTGCACTATGAGTATATTGCTGAGAAATGAAGGCTATCATTTTGGTATCACAGCTAGGTCACTGTATTTGAAAATTGTTTGGCACTTTACTTTGGTAATGGCTTCCAGAATATCCAGTGTTTAAAGGGTTATACCCCCTTTCAGGCAGAAGATAAACATTCACCGTTTTCATTTAAGTGATGGTGTTCATCACTGGACTATTGTAAAACAACAGAGGCTGGAATAATGTTCAAGGGGTGTAGTGGTTGTTGCCTAGCAACATCTCGTCTGCCTCAACTATTAGGAAGATTTATACAAAAATGGATCATACGTTGACCTAACCTGAAGGATGGGGACTAAAATTTGAGCTCTGCTGCTGCAAAGTAATATCAGTACAAATGTTTGACAGTGATATTGGCTTTTCTGTTCATGAGGTGAAGTCACGGCGGGGGAGGGGTGGTTCGGGGAGAGGGGGAGGAGGACTGAATAATTCATAAGGACGGTGCAGACCTAAACATATATTAGACATCCAATGCCAAATATTGTGCAGGCAGTGATGTTTGTTCTGAATTTCCATGGACTTTCTTCCACTCACTGGAAAGGCCACACAAAGATGAATAAATCGCTAGGCACATCACCAGCCAGACTATTGGAGTGCCCAAGCGATGATTCTGCTCTTTGAATAGTGTTTGGGAACATCATCCAGTAGGCATTAATTGCATTTAATATTTATCTATGCATATCTGTTCCCTTCACTACTTTCAAACATATTGTTAGTAAGTCACCATATATTGTTCTGGAATTAATATATCGGCCACCTGCTATGCCAAAACATTGCTTAATTTTGTGAGTTCCCTGACCAGATTACGGGCCTCAGTCTGGTACCTGTTCAGATTTACAGGAAAGGTTAAAATAACTCTCATGAAGAAACAACACAACATTAATGACATTAATGCATTTTGAATCAGTTGTGATGAGTTGTATTCTCTGCTACTGACTGCTCTTTGCAAAACAAACTCTTTGGGATTTACTTCACTGGCTGTAAGCTTTCAATTTATATTAAATTGCTTCAGGCATTTTACAATGGCGTGGAATAAAACCATTTTACATTTACTTGCCAGCTGCAGGAAGCCCCATTAATATTATAGGCCCCGTGTCATGTTCTCAAAAGAGTCATAGCATTCTGCAGAGCAAGGAAGGGACTACAAGAGGACTTAATTAGTCTGTCAGTCTGCCATCCTTTCTATCTGGGCTGTCTTGCTCATTTCTGATTCATTTATTACTACATCATAAAAATATCCACCTTAAACATAAATTCAGTGCTTTTGGAGAATTAAGGTATTCCTTAATTTTAAGTGTCATTAATTGTCAGATGGTATGGCGATTTAGTGAACACTGAATTAGTGTCAGTCACAGTTTGGGAAGAAAGGTGATGCCCTTGATGGACATTAAAGAATCAGGGGGGCAGGTCCTGGTTCCTTTGGTCTAGTCATTGCATATGGTTCAGGAAATGCATAGAGAGTTAAAATGGGAACCACCTGAAAACAAATGTCAGGATTGTGATTCACAATTAATCTTAATCTATTTGACCCAATGCAGGCAGTGTGCCACATTTGTGCTACCTGATAACATTAAAGGTCTCAGCATTCAGTCAGTAATGACCTTGCTTTTTATTGGTTTACCTCTATAATCAAGCTCCCAGATACAAGTCAGGCCAATCCAGAACGTGGAAGGGGTTAGTGTCTGTTGCATGCATCGGGTAATGGAGCTAATAACAACAACGAAATAAATGGCGGACCAAGACAGGTAGTGAGCTTTTAGATGTGATATTTCTGCTATTGTGAGGAAGAGGAGCTCAGGAGGGTTAATGGCACCTAACAGCAACTCCTTTGCTTGCATCTTTGGAAACAGCTCTATTTCCATCTTTCATATCTCTATTTTTCCCTTTCAGGGTTCTTTTGAAGATCCTGACCCGGGGTTACACGTTGACTACGGTTCTTCGGGGGAATGGGACCTGCTCTCGGGGTTTCACGACTGGCCGTTATTCGGCATGCCAAGGGCTCGGCCTAAGAGCTCAGCTCGCCTCCGGAGGGCCGAGATCTCGTGGCTCTGGAGACGGGAGGATCGAAGGTCAGTGTGTTGGGGGAGATGGAAGATCTTTGGGCACAGAGCTCGGAAGAAGCGATGCAACAGACTTTTAACATCATAAACCAGCGAGTTGTTTGTTATGTCTCCCCTCTCGCTGTGAAACGGAGACATCTCTTTTTCCCTTATTAGGGAGAGAGAGCGAGCCTGTGGTATGTTGAATACTGGGGGAACAAGTAATCTTTGGGGTAACTGCAAGTCTGTGTGTTTGTTGTTGCTTTGCTCACGCTTGAGTGCTCGGTGGCGGGTGCCGATGCTTATTTTGCTGGGGGGTGGGGAGGTCGTTGCTTGCTGCCACTTACATGCAGGAGGGAGGGGTGTGGGGGGGGTACTTTGGGTTCTAACATTTAACTGTCATTCATTCTTTAGGGCACTCCTCTTTTTTCGTGGATGTTTGCGAAGAAAAAGCATTTCAGGATGTATATTGTATACATTTCTCTGACATTAAATTGAACCTTTGAAGTCCTTCTGCAAACATTAGAAGACAGCTTTGGTGGTCAATACCAGGGGGTCTGGGTAGATTTCCCCAAATAGTTCATGGGTCTCTGTTTCAGGGCTGAGGTCAGTGAACTATTTGTTAAATGCCATATTTTCACAGTCACCCATCAACTAACCCTTTCAATCAAGACTTTTATCTACACCTTCCCAGCCCTAGGAAAAAGATTGTGACTCTCTACCCTATCAATGCTTTTTAAAAATTTTATAAAACTCTATCATGTCACCTCTCAGCCTCCTCCTCTTCTGCGAAAACCATCCTAGTCCCAGCCTACTTGCTCTCTTCTATTTCAAACCCGCCAGTCCAGGCAGCATCCTATTGAACCATTTCTGCACTGTCTCTAGCTTAATCACTTCTTTCCTACAGCTTGGCGACCAACTGCACAAAATGCTGTGGCCGAACCAATGATATGTTCAACTGGAACAGGATGTCCCAACTCCTGTACTTAGTGCCTTGGCTGATAAAGGCAAATGCACCATAGCATTCTATTGCAAACACGAGGAAATCTGCAGATGCTGGAATTTCAAGCAACACACATAAAAGTTGCTGGTGAACGCAGCAGGCCAGGCAGCATCTCTAGGAGGAAGTACAGTTGACGTTTCAGGCTGAGACCCTTCGTCAGTACTAACTGAAGGAAGAGTGAGTAAGGGATTTGAAAGTTGGAGGGGGAGGAGGAGATCCAAAATGATAGGAGAAGACAGGAGGGGGAGGGATGGAGCCAAGAGCCAGACAGTTGATTGGCAAAAGGGATATGAGAGGATCATGGGACAGGAGGCCCAGGGATAAAGAAAATGGGGAGAGGGGGAAGCCCAGAGGATGGGCAAGCAGTATAGTGAGAGGGACAGAGGGGAAAAAAAGGAGGGAGAGAGAAAGAATATATATATATAAATAAATAACGGATGGGGTACAAGTGGGAGGTAGGGCATTAATGGAAGTTAGAGAAGTCCCGTCCTATGATCCTCTCATATCCCTTTTTCCAATCAACTGTCCGGCTCTTGGCTCCATCCCTCCCCCTCCTGTCTTCTCCTATCATTTTGGATCTCCCCCTCCCACTCCCACTTTCAAATCTCTTACCAGCTCTTCTTTCAGTTAGTCCTGACGAAGGGTCTCGGCCCAAAACGTCAACTGTACCTCTTCCAATAGATGCTGCCTGGCCTGCTGCGTTCACCAGCAACTTTGATGTCTGTTGCATAACATTCTATTGAGCTGAGTCACACATACCCTTCAGTCTCTCTGTAAAGCAACACTCCCCAAGGGCCTGTTATTCACTATGCATGACCTGGCCTGGTTTAACATACCAAAAGGTATGACTTTACACTTACTAATTCAATCAATCATTCCTTTACCCAATTCCCCTACTGGCATAGATCCTGTTGTAACATTAATCAACCCTCTTTGTTGTGTACAGTAGCACCAATTTTGGTGCCATCAGCTCATAGGGCCAAAGGGTCTGTTACCAGATTGTGCCTCAAAATAAAGTAAATTGATTAATCTGAAAATCAACCTTCACCTCTGTCTCCTACCGCCAAGCCGATTCTTGTGTCTCTAATTTTTTCATCCAGATTTGCTCTCACTCTTGGCTCCATATATTCTAAACTTCTGGACCAGCTTACATCGCAGGACTTTAACAAAGGCCACGATAAAGTCCATATGGACACTGTCCACTTTTCTGCACTTGCCAACCTCCTTAGTCACTCCTATGGCCCTTACTCAGTCCCTAAAGCAAAATATTCCAGGACTGTTGTCATTTTAGATGTTAAATGCAGATTTATAAATATAAGAACATAAGAAATAGGAGCAGGAGTGGGCCATTTGGCCCGTTGAGCCTGCTCTGCCATTCAATAAGGTCATAGCTGATCTGGCCATGAAATCTCCAGCTACCTGTTTTTTCCCCATAACCCTTAATTCCCCTACCATGCAAAAATCTATCCAACCTTGTCTTAAATATATTTACTGAGGTAGCCTTCACTGCTTCATTGGGTAGAGAATTCCACAGATTCACCACTTTCTAGGAAAAACAATTCCTCCTCATCTTCATCTTAAATCTACTCCCCCAAATCTTGAGGCTACGTCCCATAGTTCTAGTCTCACCTACCAGTGGAAACAACTTCTCTGCTTCTATCTTATCTATCCCTTTCATAATTGTATATGTTTCTCCTCTCATTCTTCTGAATTCCAGTGAGTACAGTCCCAGGCAACTCAATCTCTCCTCATACTGTAACCTCTTCATCTCTGGAATTAACCTATTGAACCTCCTCTGCACTGTCTCCAAAGCCAGTATATCCTTCCTCAAGTAAGGAGACCAGAACTACATGCAGTACTCCAGGTGCGGCCTCACCAGTACCCTCCCTGCTCTTAAATTCATTCCCTCTAGCAATGAAAGCCAACATTCCATTTGCCTTCTTGATAGCCTGCTGCACCTGCAAACCAACCTTTTGTGACTCATGCACAAGTACTCCCAAGTCCCTCTGCACAGCAGCATGTTGCAATTTTTTTTACTATTTATATAATAATCTTCTCTTTCATTTTTCCTTCCAAAGTGGATGACTTCACATTTACCAGCGTTGTACTCCATCTGCCAGACCCTTGCCCACTCACTTAACCTATCCATATCTCTCTGCAAACTCTCTGTATCTTCTGCACAATTTGCTTTTCCACTGGATTTATTATCATCAGCAAACTTAGATACACTACAGTCAGCCCCTCTTCCAGATCGTTAATGTATATGGTGAACAGCTGCGGGCCCAGCACTGATCCCTGTGGCACACCACTCACCACTAATTGCCAACCAGAGTAACACCCATGTATCCCAACTCTCTGCTTTCTATTAGTTAACCAATCCTCTGTCCATGCTACATCACCCCCATCTCTATGCATTCTTATCTTATGGATAAGTCTTTTATGTGGCACCTTATCAAACACCTTCTGGAAAACCGAGTAACTAAAGTCCATCTGTTCCCCTCTATCCACTGCGCTCATTATATCCTCAAAGAACTCCAGTAAGTTTGTCAAACAGGACCTGTGTTTGCTGAGTCCATGCTGTGTCTGCCTGATGGCTCAACTTCTTTCCAGATGCCATCCAGCTCAGGACACAGAAAATGATTGATTACATCCCAATGGATAGCTTCAGGAACCTCATGAACTTCTCTGCAGTAGTCCCCAGATAAATGCTAAGGTGATTGAAGTGACCCTAGAAGCTTCTCACACCTGGATATGTCAGGGTTCTGCATGGTAAGGGCTCTCTTAAAGTCCTGATGAAGGATCTCAGCCCGAAACATTGACTGCTCTTTTCTTTTGCATGGATGTTCCTCCAGCATTTTGTATGTGTTTCTCTTAAAGATTGGTGTTCCTTCATCATCAAGCAAAACATTAATTTTGCAGCTTATCCTCGAATTCTAATAACCTCTTTCAGATGTGCAGTTCGTTCTATTCCACTTAAACAGGGCAATAAAGGAAATGCAACATTTCAGCACAAATATGCCAAACAGATCTGAAACAGGTGAGCCTAAGCTGGCTTCAGCCAATCTGATAAAAATAAATCAGTTGGAGAAAAATTTCTTTTCCAACTGATAGTGGGAACAGAAAGTTGATACCTATGCATTCTGGTGGTTGCAACTGTTAAGCTAAATTTTGTACTCCACCGGACCAACAATGGTCACCAGCCTGCATCAGAATTGGGAAGTGGTACCCAGAATCTTGCTGGAGCAATGAGATGCTGACTTATTACAAGATATTGGAAGGCTTTATAGAATACAACTCAATTACTTTCCGTATATCACAAATCCCAGCACCATAAGTTAAGGTTTTCCAATTACACCATGTCAATTGTGTGTGTTTTGTAGTGGTATTGAATCATACAACAGTTGTTCACACACACGGTAGGACAGCGAATTCACTTTAAGGATATTGGGAACAGGACTAGGTCATCAAGCCTGCTCTGGCATTTGGTTCCACTTACACCATTGTTCTCATATCCTTGATTACCTAACCTGTCATATTCACTCTTAAAAGTTTTGGTTGACCTTGATCCACAGACTTGAAAATTTCTACTGCTCCAAAGTTCTGTCTTTTGAAAGAAAAAAATCTGATTTTTTAAACTCAGTAAAATTCCTACATTGCTCTAATACAACAAATGTACAGCAGCAACCTGACAGTAATTGGAATCAGAATCAGGTTTAATATCACTGACATTTGGGTGGCAGAGCGGAGATAAGTCTCTGCTGATGGAGGAGAAAGGCGCTCTTTCCCTCCACTAGCTTGTAGGTCACCGTTGGGCAAGGTGTAGCACCTGCTTAGCACCCCCCCCCCCGATCAGGGTCACATGAAGCCATGGAAACAGGTGGAGGATGGTCGTATGGGCAGCTGGTACATATCACAAATCCTGGTTATGCGACCACTGACCTCAGGCAGATAATCTCTGAAGAATATTGATAATGGCTGGGGTCACTTCATCTTGTAAAACACTGCCCAGAAGAAAGCAATGGCAAACCACTTCTGTAGAAAAATTTGCCAAGAACAATCATGGTCAAAGACCATGATCACACATGTCACATGACAGGGCACATACTGATAATGATGATGATCATTGACATAATGTAAGTTATGATATTTGTTGTTTTGTGGGAGCAGTACAGTGCAATACCTGAATAAGAATATAAATTTCTATAAGAATATATATATATGAAAGTTAAATTAAACAAGCAGTCCAAAATGAGCACAAAAATAGAGAGATGGTGTTCATGGGTTGGCTCATGAATGGGTTCATTGGGTTCATGTGTTGTAAATTACAGGAGTTAAAAGAAAAATTACATCAGTTAACAATATTGAAAGACAAATTCTTTTAATTTCTGCAAACACACACAAAAAGTGCTGGTGAACGCAGCAGGCCAGTAGTAAGAGATTTGAAAGTGAGAGGGGCAGGGGGAGATCCAAAATGATAGGAGAAGGCGGCGGTGGGGGGGGGGGGGTTCTCCTATCATTTCTGATCTCTCCCTGCCCCTCTCACTTTCAAATCTCTTACTCTCTCTTCTTTCAGTTAGTCCTGACAAAGGGTCTCAGCCCAAAACGTCGACTGTACCTCTTCCTATAGATGTTGCCTGGCCTGCTGCGTTCACTAGCATTTTTTGTGTGTGTTGCTTGAATTTCCAGCATCTGCAGATTTCCTCGTGTCTGTCCTTTTAATTTCTGATGGGGTTCTTCTGGTCATCTGCTTCTAGTTGTCTTTACATAGTTTCCTTTGTTTCCACAGATCTTTCACCAAATTTATAGTTGGATTAGAACGAAACAGAATTTCTAGCAGACAAAATTTTACAAATTCAACATGTTTAATACTATTTACTTAGCAATGAAAAAATGTATTTACTTTTTATAAAGAATCATTGAAAATAACTATATTCTCATTCTACTGTCATGCAGGCATATCTTTAAATCTATTTAAGATACTTCATAATTTTTGTTTGCTGATATTTTATGCTGGAATCCTAAAACCTGGAGTATCAAGGAGCAAGAAAAGTTAATGAGCTGCAAATATGAAACCAAAAGCAAACTGAGATCAAAGTGTTTTCAAGGGGGCTACAACTCAGATAATGGGGTTTGACCAATAAGAGGACAAAGCTCCATTTGATCTCTTTAGACAGTGAATTATAGTGTATGCAGAGGATATGTGATAATGTATCTGATTCTAATTCTGATTCAGGTCAGGATGCATCTTTGGAAGGAGACCGAGTTAATGAGTTAATGTTTCAAATCACAGGCCTTCCACCAGCGAGGCCACAGGCCCTGCAGAAGTCAGATTAGAACTAAAAGAGACGCAGTATTGTGCAGAAAGCAGACGCTGAGAAATAGTTAAGGGTGTTAGTCTGTCTGGATGTCTGAACATGTTTGAAAATAATTAAAAAATGAAGATAACAGAAATCCAAAACAAAAGTAGAAGATACAAGAAACAATCAGCTGGCCAGTCAGCATCTGTGGAGATGAAACAGAGTTATTGTTTCAGATCAATGACCTTCCTTTAGAATTGGAAAAGTTAATCAAAAGGCATATTTAACTTATAAAGAAGGAGGCAGTTTGGAGAGAACAGGGGGACTGTTTGAGAGAGCAAGGGGACCAAGAGCAAATGGACTTCTCAGGTTGTTGTTGACTGAAGAGGTACCAAGGATGTGTTAATGGCAGTTAATCTGTCCGGAGACGGTGCACGTTAGAGAAAGGATGTGGAGGGTCGGGGGTTAAGACCAGGAATGATGAGATTCAGTGGCTGCTGCAAACCTGAAATACAAAATAACACGAGAAAGGGCTGACAGGTCAGTTGGCATCTGCAGAGATGGGGATATTCAGCAGACCGGGCAGCACCTGTGGAAAGTGAAGCAGATCTAACATTCATGGGTAGCTCACCAAGGGAGGTCATTGACCCAGAATGCCAGCCTTATACACCCTGCCAACAGATGTTGCCTGGTTTCCTGAATACCAACACTGTAGCTTTTGTTTTTCTAAAGTAAAGTTACATTTTTCTAACTTTATATGCAATTCTGAAGGTAAAATAGGAAGTGACCATAAGGCCATAAGACCTGAGAGCAGAATTAGGCCATTCAGCCCATCGAGTCTGCGCCGCCGTTCAAACATGGTTGATCCTTCTTTCTATCTTCAGGCCCTGGAGCTGTTGGTGTGCCATGAAACAATCGTTAGAGTTTGGGTGCTGCCCCCTAATGCTCTGACCCTTGACTGCCTCCACAACTTTCTGTCACCTTTTACACTATCTCTATTTGCCTCTAATCAGAAACATTCAGTACCTCTCAAAATTACATTTATTAAAATTATTTCAATATTTATTAAAATTACATGGTAAAGTCAGTTAAACCACATTAAACTACGGTAAAAGTACACGGATGGGAGGGGTGTGGAGGACTATGGTCCAGGTGCAAGTCGATGGGACTAGGCAGAATAATAGTTTGGCACAAACTAGATGGGCTGAAGGGCCTTTTCCTGTGTCGTAGTGTAGTGTTGTAGTGTTTATGACTTTATGACTCTCAGGTTATTAATAAAAACCATGAATATCATGTGTAAGAAATGAAAGGAAATTTGATATTGCCTTTTTCAAGAAAGATTGATGAGAAGTTTTAAGGAGAAAGGAACATAGATTGTATCCATGCCCTGTAATAAACAGTCAGGAGCTCAATGATGCGCCAATGTCCGACCTTTACTGTGCCTATTCAGCACTTTTTTACTGCAGAGAGCAGACACAGAGGTTATAAATCCAGTATTCTATTGGAAGGACACATCCTGTGTTTTCATAATATCAAAATGAATTTCATTAGCAATAAAAAAATTATAAGAATACATGCAATGCTCTTCAGTCTTAGATTCCCAGACAGTGTGTTAAGTAGTGTTCTATTACAATAGACAATAGGTGCAGGAGTAGGCCATTCGGCCCTTCGAGCCAGCACTGCCATTCACTGTGATCATGGCTGATCATCCACAATCAGTATCCAGTTCCTGCTTTATCCCCAAAACCTTTGATTCCACTATCTTTAAGAGTTCTATCCATCTCTTTCTTGAAAGCATCCAGAGACTTGGCCTCCACAGCCTTATGGGGCAGAGCATTCCATATATCCACCACTCTCTGGGTGAAAAAGTTTTTCCCCACAACTTCGCTCTAAAAGGCCTACCCCTTATTCTTAAACTGTGGCCTCTGGTTCTGGACTCACCCATCAGCAGGAACATGCTTCCTGCCTCCAGCGTGTCCAATCCCTTAATAATCTTATATGTTTCAATAAGATCCCCTCTCAGCCTTCTAAATTACGGAGTATACAAGCCCAGTCGCTCCAGTCTTTCAACATATGACAGTCCCGCCATCCCGGGATTTAACCTCGTGAACCTACGCTGCACTCCCTCAATAGCAAGAATGTCCTTCCTCAAATTTGGAGAACAAAACTGCACACAGTACTCCAGGTGTGGTCTCACCAGGGCCCTGTACAGTTGCAGAAGGACCTCTCTGCTCTTATACTCAATTCCCCTTGTTATGAAGACCAGCATGCCATTAGCTTTCTTCACTGCCTGCTGTACTTGCATGCTTGCTTTCAGTGACTGATGTACAAGAACACCTAGATCTCGTTGTACGTCCCCTTTTCCTAACTTGACTCCATTTAGATCATAGTCATAGTCATACTTTATTGATCCCGGGGGAAATTGGTTTTCATTACAGTTGCACCACAAATAATTAAATAGTAATAATAAAACCATAAACAGTTAAATAGTAATATGTAGATTATGCCAGGAAATAAGTCCAGGACCAGCCTATTGGCTCAGGGTGTCTGACCCTCCAAGGGAGGAGTTGTAAAGTTTGTTGGCCACAGGCAGGAATGACTTCCTATGACGCTCTGTGTTGCATCTCGGTGGAATGAGTCTCTGGCTGAATGTACTCCTGTGCCCATCCAGTACATTATGTAGTGGATGGGAGACATTGTCCAAGATGGCATGCAACTTAGACAGCATCCTCTTTTCAGACACCACCGTCAGAGAGTCCAGTTCCATCCCCACAACATCACTGGCCTTACAAATGAGTTTGTTGATTCTGTTGGTGTCTGCCACCCTCAGCCTGCTGCCCCAGCACACAACAGCAAACATGATCGCACTGGCCACCACAGACTCGTAGAACATCCTCAGCATCGTCCGGCAGATGTTAAAGGACCTCAGTCTCCTCAGGAAATAGAGATGACTCTGACCCTTCTCGTAGACAGCCCTCAGTGTTCTTTGACCAGTCCAGTTTATTGTCAATTCATATCCCCAAGTATTTTTAATCCTTTACCATGTCCACACTGACCCACTGGATGGAAACAGGGGTCGCCAGTACCTTAGCTCTCCTCAGGTCTACCACCAGCTCCTTAGTCTTTTTCACATTAAGCTGCAGATAATTCTGCTCACACCATGTGACAAAGTTTCCTACCATAGCCCTGTACTCAGCCTCATCTCCCTTGCTGATGCATCCAACTATGGCAGAGTCATCAGAAAACTTCTGAAGATGACAAGACTCTGTGCAGTAGCTGAAGTCTGAGGTGTAAATGGTGAAGAGACAGGGAGACAAGACAGTCCCCTGTGGAGCCCCAGTGCTGCTGATCACTCTGTCGGACACACAGTGTTACAAGCACACGTACTGTGGTCTGCCAGTCAGGTAATCAAGAATCCATGACACCAAGAAAGCATCCACCTTTGTCGCTGTCAGCTTCTCCCCCAGCAGAGCAGGGTGGATGGTATTGAACGCACTGGAGAAGTCAAAAAACTTGACCCTCACAGTGCTGGCTGGCTTGTCCAGGTGGGCGTAGACACGGTTCAGCAGGTAGACGATGGCATCCTCAACTCCTAGTCAGGGCTGGTAGGCGAACTGGAGGGGATCTAAGTGTGGCCCGACCATAGGCCAGAGCAGCTCCAGAACAAGTCTCTCCAGGGTCTTCATGATGTGGGAGGTCAATGCCACCGGTCTGTAGTCATTGAGGCCGCTGGGGCGCGGCGTCTTCAGCACAGGGACGAGGTAGGACGTCTTCCACAGTACAGGAACCCTCCGGAGCCTCAGGCTCAGGTTGAAGACATGGCGAAGTACTCCACATAGCTGAGGGGCACAGGCTTTGAGCACCCTGGTACTGACACCATCCGGTCCTGCAGCCTTGCCTGGGTTGAGACGTTTCAGCTGTCTTCTCACCTGTTCAGCTGTGAAGCCCACCATGGTGGTTTCATGTGGGGAAGGGGTATAGTCATGAGAGCAGGGTGGGGGACTGTGAGGAGGGGTAGGAGGGGAGAGTGGAATATGTGTTGGTTGGGGGCCGACAACAGATGACTCATGTGGGGGATGGGCAGGGGCCACAATGTCAAATCTTTTAAAGAACAGGTTAAGTTCGTTGGCCCTGTCCACACTGCCTTCAGCTCCTCTGTTGTTAGTTTGCCAGAACCCAGTGATGGTCCTCATCCCCCTCCAGACCTCTCTCATGTTGTTCTGCTGGAGTTTCCACTCAAGCTTCCTCCTGTACCTGTCTTTAGCCTCTCTGATCCTGGCTTTCAGGTTCCTCTGTATTGCCCTCAGCTCCTCCCTATTTCCATCTCTAAACACCCTCTTTTTAGCATTCAGGATGTCCTTAATGTCCTTTGTTACCCATGGCTTATTATTTGAATAACAAAGATCAGTTCTTGTCGGAACATTGCAGTCCACACAGAAGTTGATGTAATCAGTGATGCACTCTGTGAGCCCATCAATATCCTCTCCATGTGGCTCACAGAGTGCCTGCCAGTCTGTCACCTCAAAACAACCCTGGAGTGCCTCATAAGCCTCCTCTGACCATTTCCTCACTGTCCTCGAGGTTGCAGGTTTACTCTTCACCAGAGGCCCGTAGCAGGGTTTTAGATGCACCAGGTTGTGACCTGACCTTTCCAGTGGGGGGAGGGGAGAGGAGCTGTATGCATCCTTAACGTTAGCGTACATCAAATCCAGAGTTCTCTCCCCTCTGGTTGTACAGCTGACATACTGCGTGAAGTTGGGCAGTGTTCTAGCCATGGTAACATGGTTGAAGTCACCCGAGATGGTAATGAGGGCACTCGGGTGCTGGGTTTGTAATCTGGCTATGACGGTGCAAATGATGTTACACACCGACGTCGGGTTGGCAGACGGATAATAATCTGCCTTCCTGTTCTTACCACCAAAGTGGATAACCTTACATTTATCCACATTAAACTGCATCTGTCCACTCACCCAGCCTGTCCAAGTCACCCTGCATTCTTATAACATCCTCCTCACATTTCACACTGCCACCCAGCTTTGTGTCATCGACAAATTTGCTAATGTTACTTTTAATTCCCTCATCTAAGTCATTAATATATTTTGTAAACAGCTGCGGTCCCAACACTGAACCCTACGGTACCCCACTGGTCACCGCCTGCCATTCAGAAAGGGACCCGTTATTCGCTACTCTTTGTTTTCTGTCAGCCAGCCAATTTTCAATCCATGTCAGTACTCTGCCCCCAATACCATGTGCCCTAATTTTGCCCACTAATCTCCTATGTGGGACTTTATCAAAGGCTTTCTGAAAGTCCAGGTACACTACATCCACTGGCTCTCCCTTGTCCATGTTCATAGTTACATTTCTTAAAACCAGCTGGATTTTTGCAACTCATAAGAGCAGAAGATATAGTAGCAGAATTAGGCCATTTGGCCCATTGAGACTGCTTCACCATTTCATCATGGCTGATCCATTTTCCTCTCAGCCCCAATCCCTTGTCTTCTCTCTGTAACTCTTCATTTCCTGACTATTGAAGAATCTAAAAGCCAACATTAGGAAATTGTGATAGATGTAAAACTGAGATAGCTACACTGACACATATATTTTGGTCTTGTTCTATATTGGAACAGTTCTGGAAGTCGGTTTTCTCAACAATTTCATAAGCACTTAAAATTAATTTACAACCTAATAAACTAACTGTGCTTTTTGGAATAGTTCCTCAAAATATTCATTATTTCTGTGTCTGATCAACATGTTATTGCATTTGTTACATTGATAGCTAGGAGGGCCATTTTGTTGAAGTGGAAGGATACATCAGCTCCCACTTTTGTCACAATGGTTCTCTCAAGTGATGCTATGTCTTAGTTTGGAGAAAATTAAGTCGAACCTTTGAACCTTTATTTGATTTTGAGAAAAGATGGGGCTCATTTGCTCGTTGTTATCATTTGAGTTAATTGATATAATTTTTCCATGATCTAATTGTAAATTTTTTTAGTATATTTTCTTTTCTTGCTGGTGGTTTGATGTTTATTTTTAGAAGCTTTTTATATGATGCATGGCTCCGGGGTTGTACACCTAATGGGTTCTCTTTTTTTTCTCACTTTCCTGCTTAGTAGGTTTTTTTTGTTATCACAAAATTTTGTTTTCAATCTTTAAGATAATGGTTTTTTTTTGAGGCATTGTAAGCGTTGTTACTTCGATGTACTCATGTTATTTTTCCTATATATACAATAAAAAGATTTGAAAAGAAAGTATCTAAAAGCCTCTGCCTTAAACTTATCCAAAGAGGTCGTCTCCACAGCCGGCTGTGGCAACAACTTCCACAGGTTCACTGCTCTCAGGCAAAATAAATCCCTCCTCATCTTTGTTCTAAATGGGAATTTCTCTATTCTGAGGCTGTGTCCTCTGGTCTTAGGAGCCTCCCCCCGCCCCCACCACCACGATAGGAAATAACCTCTCTACATCCATTCTACCAAGGCCTTTCAAGATTTGATTGGTTTCATATTCTAGTCCTTTTGAAATGAGTGCTAACATTGCAATTGCCTTCCTCACCAATGACGCAACCTGCAAATTAACCTTTAGGAAATCCCGCACAAATCTCTTTGCTCCTCAGAATTTTGAATTGTCCCTCTATTTAAAAAATAGTCACCAACAGCTAACCAGAAAAGGCTCTCTTTGCTTCCATTATTTGCCTTCTGCCAATCAGACAATGCTCCATCCATGCTAATATCTTTCCTGTAATGCCATGGGCTCTTAACTTGTTAAGCAGCCTCATATGTGGCACTTTGTCAAAGACCATCTGAAGATCCAAGAACACAACATCCATCAATTCTCCTTTGTCTATCCTGAACATTATTTCTTTATAGAATTCCTACAAATTTGTCGGGCAAGCTTTTCCCTTAAGGAAACCATGCTGACTTTGGCTTATTTTATCTACTCTGAAAGTACCCTGAAACCACATCCTTAACAATCAACTCCAGCATCCTTCCAACAACTGAGGTCAGATTAACTGGCCTATACTTTCCTTTCTTCTGTCTCTCTCCCTTCTTAAAGAGTGGAGTGACATTTGCAATTTTCCAGTCCTCCAGAACCATGCCAGAATCTATTGATTCTTGAAAGCTCATTACTAATGCCTCCACAATCTTTTCAGCCACCTCTTTCAGAACTTTATGATGTAACCATCTGGTTCAGTTGATTTATTTACCTTCAGACCTCTCAGTCTCCCAAGCACCTTCTCCCTAGTTATGGCAATTTCACTCTGAAATTGTCCCCTGACACTCTCCAACTTCTGGCATTCTGCTGGTGCCTTCCACAGTGAAGAATGATGAAAAATACTTATTCAGTTCATCCACAATTTCCTTCTCCCCCATTACTACCTCTCCAGCATCATTTTATCAGAAGAAGCTGTTGGTATCCTCTGTAATATTATTGGCTAATGTACCTTCATATTCCATCTATTCCCTCTTTATGACTCTTTTAGTTGCCTTCTGGTGGTTTTTAAAAGCTTCCAAAACCTCTAACTTCCCACAATTTTTTTGTTCTCCTTGGCTTTTATGTTGGCTCTGACATCCCTTCTCAGTCATGGTTGAGTCACCCTGCCTTTAGAATCCTTCTTCTTTGGGATGTATCTATCCTGTGCTTTCCAGGTTGCTTCCAGAAGCTCCAGCCATTGCTGCTCTGCATCATCTCTGTTAGTGCCTTCTTCCAATCAACTTTGGCCAGTTCCTCTCTTATGTCTCTGTAATTCCCTTTACTTCACTGTACTGATTACATCTGACTTTAGCTTCTCCCTCTTGGAATGCATGGTGAATTCCCTTAAAGGTTCTTTTATCTTAAGCTCTCTAATCAATTCTGGTTCATTGCACAACACCCGATCCAATATAATTCATCCCCTAGTGGGCTCAACCAGAAGCTGCTCTAAAAAGCCATCTGCTAGGTGTACACCCAGGGAAAGGGTTCACTGCTAATGTAATGGTTTCTCTGTAGCTGCAGTGTTTGAGTTATGACTAGCGATAATGGGGTCTTTGGAATGTGCATTGGCCAATGAGGGGAGGTGATTTTCTTTCTCATGTGCCCAATAGAAGGGAATTTGCGAGCTTTTGGTTCGGTCGAAGATGAAGAGAGAAAATGCCAGAATAGGGAAGCCGTAGACTGCAGGACTGAGCGGACTTGGAATGGGGTTGGGAGACGACGCCGGGGGGAAATCAATAGAGAACGACCAGACGGGAAAACAGTGAGCTCCAATGTGCACATTAGACTGTTTTATTAAAATGGGCCCTTTTTCTTTTTGTTTTATTTACTCACCCTATAGTCAAATTAAGAATTATAAAATTCATTCGTTTAATTGCATATTGTGTACTGTTTGCTATTTTGCAGTACCGATTTGTAACTGGGGAACATATCACACAGCATCCACCCAAACAAGATTTCTCAAATTTGGCTGGGCTGGAGGCTGTCTCCCCCTAGATTAATGCAACTGGACGAACCTGAGGGTTACAATTGTGGAGGCTCATCCAGGATTGATTTCGTTGTTTGCCGTGTGATTGCCCTGAACATTGAACCAGTGGGTTGTGTGTTTTAAGTTTCTGCTAGTATCGATGCTGCCAGGGTGGAGTGGTGGTGTTCATCCACGGGGGTTACTGGTAACTAATGCGTTCATGTTGAGTGGGGTAGATATTCGTACTCCGGATGAATTATTAATTCATAGAAACATAGAAAATAGGTGCAGGAGTAGGCCATTCGGCCCTTCGAGCCTGCACCGCCATTTATTATGATCATGGCTGATCATTCAACTCAGAACCCCGCCCCAGCCTTCCCTCCATACCCCCTGATCCCCGTAGCCACAAGGGCCATATCTAACTCCCTCTTAAATATAGCCAATGAACTGGCCTCAACTGTTTCCTGTGGCAGAGAATTCCACAGGTTCACCACTCTCTGTGTGAAGAAGTTTTTCCTAATCTCGGTCCTAAAAGGCTTCCCCTTTATCCTCAAACTGTGACCCCTTGTTCTGGACTTCCCCAACATCGGGAACAATCTTCCTGCATCTAGCCTGTCCAATCCCTTTAGGATTTTATACGTTTCAATCAGATCCCCCCTCAATCTTCTAAATTCCAATGAGTACAAGCCCAGTTCATCCAGTCTTTCTTCATATGAAAGTCCTGCCATCCCAAAGTTGCGGGGCAGAGGTTAGATAAAATGGCGGGCGCAGATCTCATTTTACTGCAGACTAGCGCTGACGTAACAGTAGTGGAGTGGGCCGAATCACAGGTCAAGTTTCCCGGAGCTGGGGTCGTGGTTGCCAAGCAGAATCAAGGAACTAAGAGGAGGTATGATCAAAAGGTGAGGTTCTCCCAACTCCTGCCAGGAGACTAAGTCCTCATAAGGAATTTGGGCCTACCTGGGAAGCATAATTTGGCTAACCACTGGGCAGCTGCGCCCTATCAGCGGTCCCCAACCACTGGGCTGTGGACCGGTACCAGGCCGCAAAGCATGTGCCTCCGGGCCGTGAAGAAACAATATGAGTCAGCTGCACCTTTCCTCATTCCCTGTCACGCACTGTTGAACTTGAACATAGGGTTGCCAACTATCCCGTATTTGCCGGGCCATCCCGTATATTGGGCTAAATTGGTTTGTCCTGTATTTCCGCCGCCAAGGTAGAGCGCTCCTATGAAACCTTTCATGCCGAAATGGCATGAAGTGAAGAAGCAATTACCATTAATTTATAGGGGAAAAATTTTTGAGCGTTCCCGACCCAAAAAATAACCTAACAAATCATATCGAATAACACATAAAACTGAAATAAATAACACTAATATATAGTAAAAGCAGGAATGATGATAAATACACAGCCTATATAAAGTAGAAATAATGTATGTACAGTATAGTTGGGAAGATGAAGGCAAAACCGATTTGTGGTGAAAAAAATCGGCGCTTACGTGCATGTACACATCACATGCGCACGTCACGCATGCGCACACAGGTGCCCGCGCAAGGCCTCATGGTCATGGTAGTCTTTCCTGGGGTAAAGTGTCCCGGGATTTGACTGCAACTTTTGACCCTTATTTGAGAGTGAGAAAGTTGGCAACTCTAACTGTAAAAGACATATTGAGGTGAGTTTAACCCTACTTGAACACCCCTCCGGTCGGCCGGTCTGCAAGAATATTGTCAATATTAAACCGGTCCACGGTGCAAAAAAGTTTGGGGACCCCTGCCCTATGTGGTGGAGAGTTAGATGCCAAACCTACCAGTTTTCTGGGTGAAACCAAAGGACAGGAATGGGTCTGTCAAGATTGTCCATTGGAACCACCTTCTGCATCTGAGACGAGAGGTGCGGGTTGACCCAGAGCCCGACCTGGAGTCTACACCCAGTAAGAGGCCTCTGTGGCGACTACAGGGCTAATAGCAGGAAAGGTTAGGCCAGCTCTGCCACTGTGTGAGATACTGATTCGGAGGATGAGGACCTGGAGGTGTGGTATATGCTGCCTTTTGCTAATTCCCCACTGATTGAGGAAGA
This sequence comes from Mobula hypostoma, assembly GCF_963921235.1. NCBI lineage: Eukaryota > Metazoa > Chordata > Chondrichthyes > Myliobatiformes > Myliobatidae > Mobula > Mobula hypostoma. The sequence continues at coordinate 228,633,745 of NC_086097.1, read as the reverse complement.
GACTTCCAACCCTTCTCACGCTGAGTCAGGTGAAATCAGGGAGGCTATCTGTGGATAACCTGAGTTGCAGTGGGACCCTGCAAGGGATGAAGCAGGGCTTAGCCAAGGGACAGAAGGGTCCAAGTTGCAGGTGGGCATGAGTGATAGGCCAGGGGAGGCCTCACCAGGTAGACCAGAAGTATCCCCAGTAGAGTCGGAACATTAATAGATAGATGAGGGGGTATGGAGGTCTCACAGAATAAGGAGACCACCGGATATGCTGGCCTATGTAGCACCGGGGGAACGGAGTGTGGTCCCTACTGCTTTGGGGAGCTACGTCACTGCCTTTTACACCTGGGTTGGACTTTGTGCTTTGCAGGAAGGGTTGGCAAATTATCTCAAAGTCATGAGGACATGACTAAATTTGTTGGGGGGAGAGTGTAACACCCTGGGAAAGGGTTCACTGCTAATGTAATGGTTTCTCTGTAGCTGCAGTGTTTGGGTTATGACTAGTGATAACGGAAGTTTTAAAATGTGCGCTGACCAATGAGGGGAGGTGTTTTTCTTTCTTATGTGTCTGAGAGAAGGGAATTTGAGTGCTCTGTTTGTACACCAACTGCCTCGTCTTTTGCCCTATCACTTTGTTTCCCATTCCCCTGCCAAATTAGTTTAAATCCTCCCCAACAGCTCTAGCAAACCTGCCCACGAGGATATTGGACCCCCTTCTCGGGTTCAGGTGTAACCCATCCCTTTTGTGCAGGTTGTACCTTTCCCAGGAGAGGTCCCAATGATCCAGAAATCTGAACCCTTGCTCCCTGCATCAGCTCCTCAGGCAAATGCTCTTATTGTTACCCTCACTGGTGTGTGGCACACTCAGCAATGAAGAGATTACTACCCAGGAGATCCTGTTTTTCAGCTTTCTACATAGCCCTCCAAAATTTCTCTTCAGGACCTCCTCACCTGTCCTACCTATGTCATTGGTGCCATTATGTACCAAGACTTCTGGCTGCTCACCCTCCCCTTTTAGAATGCCCTGGACCTGATCGGAGATATCCCTGACCCTGGCATCTGGGAGGAGACATGACATCTGGGTGTCTCTATTGCATCCACAGAATCTCTTTTCTGTTCCTCTACCTATGAAACTATGGACTATGGTACTGCAGTCCTCTTCACCTCTTCTGAACCACAGGGCCAGACTCACTACTAGGGACCCAGTCGCTGTGGCTTCTCCCTGCTAGACTGTCTCCCTCAACAGTATCCAAAGTGCTATACTTATTGTTGAGGGGAATGACCACAGCGGTACGCTGCATTGACTGTGCATTTCCCTTCCTTCTCCCGACAGTCTCACAGTTACCTGCCTCCTGCAACCCAGCAGTGACTAGCTCCTATCTATGACTTCCTCAGTCTCCCCTATGTGGCCCCCTGGGGTGGTACACTACTACAACAATTGAGTGGCCTCCTCATCCAGCCCCGCACCGCCTCGTCCAGTAGTGGAAGAACCCTACCTTCCCCACCCAGCCGTGGCTGCCCAAATCTCCAGCGTGCCCCTCAGCATTTACTCCTACTTGCAGCCCGGACTATGGCCGTCAGCAGCATTCCTCTACGGACATCTTGATTGTGCTGACAGACCAATAGGTTTCAGGCAGACCAAAAGACACAGCCAGATGTGGTCTCACCCACCACTGACAGTAGGTAAGTGCAATATAATGGAAATTCTGAAAGGCCTTGCAGCTGGTCCCCATAGAAGCAATCCTGGCTTCTCCCGACCCTAAGTCACACTTAGCCCTTTAAATTCATCAATTAGAACCTTTGTTCTAGAAATACCTGATGTATCGTTGTCTGCACGAGGTGTGTTTCCTCAGTCACCCTACTGTAGCTGGAGTGAGTCCATTCTATGCAGCCAATGGTAACTGACATTCCCAAGTGTTGACTGGAAGGCGGCCGAGCTCTCTCGATCAGTACTGCAAAGCAATGACTACAAGATCATTGTGGGAAGTAAGGAGAAGAAATAGTATTACAAATCCACTTTTAAAATAATATGCTAATGTAAAAATGCTTTAAATATTTATCAGCTATGTGCCCAATATTTTTTACCTGCAATAAATTTCAATTGTCCTGTGTACAGGTATATGTATTGACTGAAACCATACTCTGTTGCAGTTAACACCAAAAAAAATCACAGGAGAATAACAACAGAAAACCCCACAAAAAATAGTGGGAATAGCCCAGTCCATCACAGGTAAAGCCTTCCCAACCATTGAGCCCATCTACATGAAACGCTGTTGCAGGAAAGCAGCATCCACCATCAGGGAGCCCCACCACCCAGGCCATGCTCTCTTCTTGCTGCTGCCATCAGGAAGAAGGCACAGGAGCCTCAGGAGTCATACCACCAGGTTCAGGAATGGTTACTACCCCTCAGCCATCAGGCTCTTGAACCAGAGGGGATAATTTCACTCAACTTTATTTGCCTCAGCATTGAAATGCTCCCACAACAAATGGGTTTACTTTCAGGGACCCTTCATCTCGTTCTCAATACATGCTTATTTATTTATTATTATTATTTCTTCTTTTTGTGTTTGCAGTTTGTTGTCTTTTGCACTCTAGTTGAATGGCATAGTTAAGCAGTCTTTCATTGATTCTGTTATGGTTATTATCCTATAGATTTATTGAGTGTGTCCACAAGAAAATGAATTTCAGGGTTGTATATTGTGACATATATGTACTTAGATAATAAAATTTACTCATAACATTGAACTTTGAACAGAATGTTGGAAGAGCTCAGGGGATCAGTTAGGATCTGTCCTGTTTCAGGGTTTCAACCTGGGACATCAACCTGGAAACCTTGTGCTTTCGCAGTTGCTGATTGGCCTGCTGAGTTCTTCCAGTGTTCTGTTTGTTTTTGTTTCAGAATCCTTCATCTGTGGGCTCTTTTGTCATCATGGAAGAATAGCTCATATAATAGAAACCAACAGCAGTGAACTGGGTGTCGGGAGGATTTGGTTAGTTACCTGCAGTTCAGCAGTGACTCCTTAACTGTGACAGCTCTGCTGAACTGCAGGTAACTAACCAAATCCTCCCGAGACCTGTGAGAGAAGACAAGAGGGAGACTCCCAGGATGAAAGAGGTCACTGATGACATCAGGAGCCTGAGAAGCAACAAATCCACTGGCCCTCATGGGATCCCAGTAAAAATCCTCAAGAAAGGTGGACACACCCTCCTCCCAAAGATCTGGGCAAGGATCAGCTATCCGTAAAGCTCAGGGGTGCTCTATTTGTGACCATTTTCAAGAAGGGAGATGATGCAGATTGTGGCAGTTACAGAGGCATCTTATCACCTCCAGGAGGACTACGACTTTGTTGTAGTTTGGAGGTTTGAGTGCCTCAGTGACCTGGAGAGCTACATTAGCTGGAGTCAGAGCTCTCTGCTTTGGTAGAGTCACCCATACCAAGCAGGTCAAAGAGTAGAGGCCAGACTATGAGAGGTCCACTGATCTTCCAGGTTTGGGGATTCAGCTGACATCTAACAACCCTAACTGACCAAACAAGACTGTTACAGAAACAGCAATGAAGGATCCTTCTACATCTGTGTGTGACGGTATTCCTGAGTCTCCACCCGGGACCTGCATAGCTGATAGTAGTGAAAACCGAGAGGGAGCTACTGGCACGATGTAGGAAGCCCTGGACACTGCCAAAACCAAAATTTGTTTCGGCCAAGGACAGACAGAGAAGGGAGACCTTCATTGCTGCCCTAAATGCCACAAGGCATATTGAGCATTAAGTAAGTCTCTCCTATCAACAACAGGCAAAGTGCTTGCACATATTCTTGTCTACTGAATCCTGCTATCTGAAGAAGTACTCACTGAATCACAGTGTGATTTCTGCCCATCTAGAGGTACCATAGACACAATTTACACAACACTCCATTACAGGAAAATGCTGTAAACAGAGGCAACCCTTGTACTTGGCTTTCATAGATTTGACAAAGGCATTTGATAAGTAGGCAGCCAAGCTATCTGGCGTATACTATCAAAGCATGGCTCTCCTGACAAGTACTTACAAGTACTGAGGCTATTGTATGAAGACATGTCAGCCATAATACTCAGTAATAGTGGCACTAGATCAGAACCCTTCACTGTCAACACAGGAGTCAAACAGAACTGTATTATTGTGCCCACCCTATTTGCCAGCTTTATTGGTGTCATTGTTACTGCCAAGTCCATAAGACCATAAGACATTGGAACGGAATTAGGCCATTTGGCCCATCGAGTCTGCTCCACCATTTAATCATGGCTGATCCTTTTTTTCTCCTCCTCAACCCCATTTCCCGGCCTTCTGCCTGTAACCTTTCATGCCCTGTCCAATCAAGAACCTATCAATCTCTGCCTTAAATACACCCAATGACCTGGCCTCCACAGCTGCATGGGGCATCAAGTTCCACAAGTACTCCACCCTCTGGCTAAAGAAATTTCTCCACATCTCTGTTTTGAATGGATTCCCCTCTATCCTGAGGCTGTGCCCTCTTGTCCTAGACTCTCCCACCATGGGAAACATCCTTTCCACATCTACTTTGTCTAGTTCTTTCAACATTCGAAAGGTTTCAATGAGATCCATCGTCCCCACCTCATCCTTCTAAATTCCAACAAGTACAGACCCAGAGCCATCAAACATTTCTCATTCCTGGAATCATCCTTCTGAACCTCCTCTGAACCCTCTCCAATGCCAGCACATCTCTTCTAAGGTGAGGAACCCAAAACTGTACACAATACTCAAGGTGAGGCCTCACCAGTACCTTATAAAGCCTCAGCATCACACCCCTCTTGAAATGAATGCTAACATTGCATTTGCCTTCCTCACCACTTACTTAACCTGCAAGTTAACCTTCAGGCTGTTCTGCACAAGGACTCCCAAGTCCCTTTGCATCTCAGATTTTTGGATTTTGTCTTCGTTTAGAAAATAGTCCTCACATTTATTTCTACTACCAAAGTGCATGACCATACATTTTCAAATATTATATTTCATTAGCCAGCTTCTTGCCCATTCTCCTAATCTGTCTAAGTCCTTCTGCATCCTATCTGTTTCCTCAGTGCTACCAGTCTTCGTATCATCTGCAAACTTGGCAACAAAGCCATCTATTTCATCATCTATATCAGCTATATACAGCATAAAAAAAAGTGCTCCCAACACCGACCCCTGTGGAACACCACTAGTCACTGGCAGCCAACCAGACAAGGATCCTTTTACTCCCATTCACTGCCGCCTTCTAATCAGCCAATGCTCTAATCATCTTAGTTACTTTCCTGTAATACCATGGGCTCTTATGCGTAATACCAGCAGCCTCGTATTTGGCACCTTATCAAAGGCCTTCTGAAAGTTTAAATATATGACATCTACTGCATCCCCTTTATCTATCCTACTTGTAATCTCCTCAAAAAACTTGCCACAGGAAATCCTAATCATGTATAGAATGGATAACAGGATTTTCAGTCTCAATTGGTTTATGGCCAAGAACAAGGTCAGCACCACCACTATCATGAGACTTTGGTATGCGGATGACAATGCCATCACAGCACACTGTGAAGAAGACTCCATTGTATCCTGGATGCCTTTTCCAAGGCATATATTGCCCTGGGTCTTGTTTTGAATATAAATAAGACAGTTCCAATATCAGCTGCCCCCCAAACAGCTATTTATCTAGCCCTCCATAAAAGATGACGATACCGCCCTTGAAAATGCAGACCACTTTTCCTATCTCGACAGCTTTCTCTCCTCGAAAGCAGACATTGACTCAGAGATCAATCATCACCTGAGTTGTGCTAGTGCAGCCTATGCAAGATTCAGGAACAGAGTCTTTAAAGACTGCAACCTAAAGGTCCAGACAAAACTTTTGGACTATAAAACAGTCTTCTTCCCTACATTACTGCATGGAACTGAATCATGGACCACCTACTGTAGTCATTTGAAAGCCTGGAACAATACCACCAAAGAACCTTACGAGAGATTTTGACAATCAGCCTGAAGGACAGACGCACTACCACCAGCATACTGAAGGAGGCCAGCCAGAACAGTATCTACTCCATGATAAAGCAACACCAACTCCAATGTCATTTGGATGCTTAACTCAGGTCTCCCTGAACAGATCTTTTACTCCCAGTTGAAGGAAGGTCAACGAGCCCCTGGTGGGCAAAGGAGATGCTTCAAAGAACCGTCAAAATTAGACTGAAGAGATTTAGCATTACGTCTGAAAACTGGGAAGACTTCGCACTCAATTGATGCATCTGTTCAAGAGGGAGCTGCGCTACAGTGAGACTGACCTCTGCTGTCCTGCGGAGAGCACATGGCAGCTGTGAAAGGGGAGAACAGATAAACAAAGACCCAATCACGAACCACAGCCATCGCTTACTCGTGTCCGCACTGCATCAGAATACGTGGATCCCAGATCGGCCTCTGCAGACACCTGAGGATCCACCAATAGGCAAATCCTTAGAAGACCGTCTTACTCGATTTAAGTGATCGCACTAATACTACACTGCAGTGATTTACAGTTTGTAATCTCCAAGAAAATAACTGCCATTGGTTTTGTAGTTTTAATTAGCCAAAAATGCACCCTGTATGCTCTGGTTGTTCATCGGAAGCTGCACCTTAAGGAATTAGATTGAGCAGTAAGGTTACAGTTGGCTGCACAAATCATGTTTGAGAATGGTTTCAATACAAAATTGACGTTCATTCTGATAGCGAATTGGCTGTAACCTTCACCGAGCAATTCAAAGGTTGTCAGTATTCGTTCCTCTATTGTAAATTTGCCACATTCAGTTCAATAACTTCCGTCAACTTGGACCGGCTCCAACAAAAATGATCATGAAATGTACTTGGACGACCTTCAACAGAGGGGAATTTTCTGCCTTTACCAAATACAGCCCAGACAAGACTCCAGTCTATTTAAACTGAAATTCCGCTCCCAGCATATTGATGAGGTGTTATATGAGTAAGGGTCAAGGACATCTCATTAATATCAGACAAATGAGTGTGCAATTTCTAATCAGGTGAATGCTGAGGCTGGACAGAGAGTGGCTTGGGGAAACGGGAGAGGATGAACCATGGATTTCTTCTGCAGTTTTGAAACTGTAGGTCAACAAATTTTGTATCATAATTGAGAATTAAGTTAATATGCCAATGGATTCCATATGGTAATCATTCCTAATTCCCAGAGTGACATCATTGCTGTCTGTGGATGTGAAGTCATCATGGCTTTGAGTTACATTCAAAGCTTTTTAATTTTATTCCTCTTTTATATGACAGTTATTAAGGAGAATTCACTGCTGTTCATTTTTGCAATAAATTATTGTACAAGAAGGATCCTGGAAACAGAATTTGGAGGCAGTCCTTGTTAAGGTTGAGACAAGGTTCTGGATTGTAATCAGTGCTGAACCATATTAAATTATCAAATCTCTCTCGGGATCCGAAGGGATGATAATTTAAAGTGGCCGAGTGCTGATTGCAATCAAGCTTAATGTACAACAATGTGAAGTAAACTGCAGAAGAAATTCTGTTAGTATTAGAGGGCTCATTCAGCCATGGGGTTAAATTTTACAACACAAACCTATTGCATGTGCCTTAAAATTTATCCCCATCTTGGGAAGAGCGCTCTCAAAACAGGAAATGCTCGAAATATTCTGCAGGTGAACAAGAATTTTTGAATTAAATGAGTTAATATTTCAAGTCAAAAAGCAGCAGAACTTGTAAGATCTTGAGGAAGAACCATCAGAAGGAAAATAAGATCATCCAATATATGGTGTTTTTTCTTGTTAATTTATGGTTTGTGGATGATAGTGACAAGGGCATCAATTTTTGCCCATCTACCGTTGCCCTGATTAGTGGCAAGCTGTGTTCTTCAACTGCTGCTGTTCTTGTGATGAGGAAGCTTCCAACATGATATTAGGCTGTTCAAGCAGCAAACTTCAGGAGTCTTACCAGTAGAAAAAAGCATCAACTCTGTGTTTCAAAGTTAAAGCAGCACTTGCAAAGTGATGTAGATTGTGCTAGTTTCTGCTCTTGTTCTACTATCCCATAGACCACATTATGAAGACATGCAGATTGGTAGATTACTTGATCATTGTAAATTACCCTAGGTGTGTATCTGTCGCAATGTGTGCTGGCCCATTGCCGAAAGCTTGAGAAGTTGGGCACAGGCTGAATCGAAGCCGTGGGGCCCGGATCCCAGAGTGTAATGACACGACTGAACACTACGTTTGGATGGAGGTTTACAGGCCGAATCGTGGCAGCAAGTCCAATGTATCCAAGGGGCAGAGCCATTGTTTAGATGGAGATTTAGTGCTGGGCCAGATTGAAAAGCTCGGGGGCTGAGGCCCAAGGTGAGGTTCAGGCCAATTCAGATCACTGATTGAAGTGGTAGAACCCGATGTTTGGATGCAAATTTAAGCACCACGCCAGATTGAAAAAGTCAGGACGGTGGGGTCTGAGGTGAGATACGAGCCAGAACTGATCACTACTCTATGACGTTAACTTGGCTTGGTGCTGAACTATGGGGCTGTCCCTCTTGTGGCTTTCAGTTCAGAAACACTATTTGCTTGCGATTACTGTTTGCATGATTTCTTTTCATCGTACGTTGGGTGTTCAACAGTTCTTTTTTATGGGCTATTTTATTCTTTTACTTTTTATTGGTTCTTTTTTATGAGCATGATGTGGTTTTTATTCTCCGCACATTGGGTGTTAGACAGCCTTCATTTTATATTTATGTTTTTTTTTCTGGGGTCTCTTTGACTTGTGGCTGCCTGTTAAGAGATGAATCTCAAGGTTGTATAATGTATACATACTTTGATACTAAGTGCACTTTGAACTTTGAACTTAGGCAATGTTGGAACCCAAGTGCGGAGGAAAGACAGACTCCGATGTAGAGATGGTCACCAAAATTTTTCATAGAAGTTCCAACAGAACATTGGTGGCTTGACTGAGCAACACCACGAGATGAATCATTCTCAAAAGTAGGACCCCATGATTAGCTATAATCAGGCATCCGCTTAAATGACTCAAGAAACGCAGAATCCCCAAGTCTATCAAAATAAACTTAATAGGTTCAAACAGAATGTAGCAGGAGGCCGCATTACAAAGAGCAGATTACTCAAGAAAACACACAGGGAGCTATAAACAACTAACGACTCATTAAACAACAGTTACCATCGAGAAAGATGAGAACAGCAGATACCTGGGAACATCACCACTTGGAAATCCCCCTCGAAGTCACTCACCATCCTTACTTCAAAACATATCACCGTTCCTTCATTGTTGCTGGATCAAAATCATGGAATTCCCTCCCTGACAGCACTGTGGGTGTACCTACACCTCCGGGACTGCCGCGGTTCAAGAAGGCAACTCATCACCACCTTCTCAAGGGCAACTAGGGATGGGCAATAAATGCTGGCTTAGCTGGTGATGCCCACATCCCGTAAATGAATAAAAAAAAAGAACTGTATGTGAACCTAGCTTATTTTTTCTAATTCACAATTTTAAATGAACAGCCTTTGCTTTTGCATTTGATTTGTACATGCATAAAATGAAGTGTGCTCCCTGCATTATTTGGAGTTCAAAACTCGCTGTTATAGGTTCCACTCCCCACCATATTGTGAACAAAGCTCTCTTTACTTTGAAGTCCGTGTCTAATTTACTTGCGATCAACTTTAATCAAATTTCCTTAGCAAATTAATTTCTCTAACACATGTATACTGTCAGACAGGCCAACAGTTCTCCGAACTAGGGTGCAATGCACAGTAGTACATGTAACACACAATAACTTAAGAAAGTAAGAATTAAATCTATAGATGGATTACACATAGATAAACAAAGTAAATATCATAGTGTACAGTGCAAATTATCCGGTGACGCTTTGAAAGCGATGTAGCAGGGAGTTCAGAAGCCTAATGGCCTGAGGGAAGAAGCTATTTTCCATCCTGACCATCTTGTCTTTATGCATCAGAGTCTCCTGCCTGATGGTAGAAAGTCAAAAACGATGCTGGATGCATGGATCAGTACTCCTGATAAATGTCGTCGATAGATGGTAGGGAAACCCTTGTGATCCCCTCACAGTCCTTTGTAGGGACTAATGGTCTGATGCTCGACTGCTCCCATATCAGATGGAGATGCAGCTTGTCAGGACACTCTCAGTGCTGCTCCTGCAAAATTCAGTTAAGATGGTGGAGGGAGCCTCTCTTGCCTCAATCTCCTCAGGAAGTGGGTTCAGGGAGGTGATATTGAGGGACCAGGTGAGGTCATCCATGGTGTGAACTCCCAGGAACTTGGTGTACTTATCTCTCTCTATGGAGGGTCCATGCTTGTGCACAGGGGAATGGTTCATCTGCACCTTCCTAAAGCTAACCAACATTTCCTCATTTTCTTGGTCCTCTCCGTGTTCAGACTTAGGTTTTTGTTCTCACATCGGTCCACCAGCCACTCCACTTCCTCTCTGTACTCTGATGCCAACTATCTCTGTGTCACCTGCAAACCTGATGACACGGTTTGAGCTGGATCCTGCGACGCAGTCACGCATCAGCAGTGTGAACAGTGGTGGGCTGTGCACAAGCCCTGGGGGGGGGGGCGCCAGTGCTCAAAGTAATTGGATTAGAGATGTCGTTGCCCACGTGGAGGAACTGTGGCCTTTCTGTTAAGAACCAGGATCCTGTTACAGAAGGAGACATTGAGACCCAGCAAGGACAATTTCCCCACCTGTTTCTGGGGTCTGACAGTGCTAAACGCCGAACAGCATATAAACACTAGCCTGGCGTATGAGACCCCATTTTCCAGGTGGGACAGGACAGAGTGAAGGTTGAAGGCTATGGCACCGACAGTGGATTGATTCAAGAGATAAGTGAACTGGAAAGGGCCCAATGTAACCAGGAGAAAGGTTTTAATGTGCTCCATGACCAGCCACTCAAAGCATTTCATAATGGTTGATGTTAATGCCACAGGAATGTGTGGAAAATAAAAGGGGATTAGTGTAGGTTTAGTGCAGATGCATGCTTGATAGTGCAGAATATCTCAGCTGAAGGACCTGTTTCTGTGTCTGTCTGACTATGATTTTATAACTTGCCTTGGATCCCAAGAGTTCTAAATAATTAAACTACCACCCTTCCCTTAAATTCACTCGATCCATTTCTGATACCTCCCTCCCCTCTCCTCAGTCTCTGGAGACAAATTGTCGACCGACATCCTTTACAAGCTACCAATTCCCATGGCTATCTTGACTATACCTCTTCCCACCCTGTCTCCTGTAGAAATGCCATTCCCATTTCTCAGTCCTTCTGTCTCCACTGTATCTGTTCCCAGGACGAGGCTTTTCTTTAAAGGCATCAGAGATGTCCTCCTTCTTCAAAGAATGGAGTTCCCCTTCCTCCACCATTGATCACCTGCATCACCTCCATTTCCCGAACATTGGTGCTCTTTCTGCTGCCTTAACAGTGATAGAGTTCCTCTTGTCCTTACCTACCACCCCATAAGCTTCTGTTTTCAATACATCATTTTCCACACCTTCCACTATCTCTAAAGGGATGCTACCATCAAACACATATTTACCTACCCTCTACCCTCACCCCCTTACCAACACACACAAAATGTTGGAGGAACTCAGCAGGCCGGGCAGCATATATGGAAAAGAGTCCAGTCGATGTTTTGGGCTGAAACATCGACTACACTTTTCTCGATAGATGCTGCCTGGCCTGCTGAGTTCCTCCAGCATTTTGCGTTTGTTGCTTGGATTTCCAGCATCTGCATATTTTCTCTTGTTTACTTCCCCCCTTCCCTCCTCAGCTTTCTGCAGGGATTGTTCCCTCCAAGATTCCCTTGTCCATTCATTCCTCCTCACTAATCTCCAACTCGGAACTTATCCCTGCAAGCGGCCAAAGTGCTACACTTTCCCATTCAACTCCTCTTCTTACTTCCGTTCAGGGCCCACAACAGTCCTTTCAGATGAGGCAACACTTCACCTGTGAATCTGCTGCGGTCGTCTGTGGTGTCCAGTGTCCCCAATGAAACCTTCTTCAAATTGGTGAGACCCATCATAAATTGGGGAACCGCTTTGTCAAGCTCCTCTGCTCCTCTGCTCCATCCACCAAAAGCAGAACTTTCTGATGCCCAAACATTTTAATTCTGATTCCCATCCCCATTTTGACATGTTGGTCCATGATCTCCTCTTCTGCCATTTTGAGGCCACCCTCTTGGTGCAAGAGCAACGTCTTATATTCCATCTTGGTAGCCTCCAAACTGATGGTACGAATATCGATTTCTCTTTCTGGTAAAAGAATTTCCATTCCCGCCCCCCTCTTCTATTCCTCTCTCTGGCCTTTTACTTCTTGTCACCTGCCTATCACCCCTTCTTTCCTTTTCTCCTATGATCCACTCTCCTCTCCTATCAGATTCCTTCCCACTCTGGAGGTTCCCTCTTCTCCCCGCTTCCCATCAGAAAATGGATATAAAAGCCTGAAAGTCCATACTAGCAGGCTCAATCTTCCACCTTCCCTTTTCTTCTATTTCCCACACTGGCTTCTACCTCTTCTCCTCACCTGCCCATCGACATCCTGTGGTGCCCCTCCTCCTTCCTTTTCTCCTAAGGTCCACTCTTTTCTCCTATTAGATTCATTCTTCTCTAGCTCTTTATCTTTCCTACTCACCTGACTTCACCTATCACCTTCTGGCTATCCTCCTACCCCTTCCCCCTCTGTTTTATCCTGTTGCTTACCCCCTTCCTTTCCAGTTCTGAAGAGGGGTCTCTGCCTGAAACCTCGACTGGTCACTCATTTTCATAGATGCTGCCACGAACTGTTAAGATCCTTCAGTATTTTGGTGTGTTGCTTTCATTTCCAGCATATGCAGAATCTCTTCTGTCATTGGACCAGATGCCTATGTAGACCTTGTCAACAGCCTTGCTGATGTCTATGTTGATTACATCAACAACACAGTGTGTTAGCTCTTTGAAAATTTTGATCACTTGTGCAAGATGCTTTGTTCATCAGTAACTCACCTCTTACACACGCAACAGTTGGTTATGTCAAATAACATCAAATGGTACTGGGTGCCTTTTTTGACATTTTGCACGAAATGTTATGTACCTGTCCTTTGGAAGGTGTGGGCAACAACCATGAAAGCAGCCCTGAATAGGAAGGTTAAGACTTTCTTCAATATCAGTTAAATTGTCTAATCCAACTTGGTCATTAATAGGGGGATGGAAATAGCCTTTAAGGAAAAAATATATCCGTTCTTCAATATGTTTTTCTTAATCTGATCACCCATCTCTTTCATCCTTGATGATTCACTCACAGTGTGTGATTTCTTTTCTCTGAATGATTCTGATTATTATCTCTCCCATCAATTTTATTGCCAAACCAGTCCCAAGCACACTTACCTTGTCATTCCGATTCCCCCTCATGGGAGGGAACAACAGAAGAGAGGCCTTTGTGCATGTCTAAATCTACAGCACAGAACCCCTTGTACTTAGTGGACAATAGAACATCCTGCAAGAAAGTGCTGTCGACCCACTGCACTGTGTTATTTTGATGTATGTTTTGAAGGGTATTGCAAGTGATGGTCCTCAAAAATTCACATTTTTGAATGTTTCCTTTCTTTTCCTTTTCTCTCTGTTAGTCCAATCTTTCTTTCTTCCTCTATAGTTCTCTTTCTTCACCTGATCTGGCATTGAACTCATTCACTATTATTTACACTTCCTTGTGCTGCCAATTTTGCAGACCTTCAGTGTGATTGGTGAACGTGATTCACAGGTCCCTGATGTCTGCTTAGCTTGGTGAAGTTATTGTTTTGTATTACACAAACATGGATTTGCTTGACTAATGGAAGACACTGTAAGATCCTCCACCACAGCAAATTATAGACCATTAAAATACTGTTGAAAAATGTGATTCATAAAAGCTTGGATTAAAAAAAAGATTTAAACTATTAATTATAACCCCATTTTTCTTGGATTTATTCAATATATCTTTCTTGAGTATTCAATGTCACTAGAGATATGTTATCAGTCTGTTCTAATTTTACTCATTCTTATCTGTTCCAAGATCACATGTCAGAGATCAGCATATGGCTGGCACTCAGTGGAAGCTGGATACCTTTGTTTAACTCTTATTCCCTTTCTGGTAGTAGTTTGTTTTGTTAGCTCTTTCACAGAGAGCCACTTTAACATTTCAGTGTCTCAACACTGGACAAATATTAGGATCAAACTAATCAGTGAGAATTCTCATGGAAAAGAGATCCCCAGGAAATAATAGCTTGTAAAGTGCTATAGTGAAAAACTGAGAGGTCAAAACAGTACTTATTACATCCACAGAAATTTTATTGCAAGGTGTTCATGTGAAACAACATCTAGTTTTTGTATGTATTATAACAAATCAAGCTTTTATGGGTGTCTTAGTGATTATAAATGGCCATTTTTTAAGGCTCTGGGTCTGTACTCACTGGAATTCAGAAGAATGGGGGTGATCTCATTGAAGCCTATGGAATGTTGAAAGGCCTTGATAGTGTGGATGTGGAGAGGTTGCTTCCTATGGTGGGGAAGTCTAAGACCAGAGGGTACAGCCTTGGAATTGAGGGGCATCCTTTTAGAATGGTGATGAGGAGGAATTTTCATAGCCAGGGAGTGGTGAATCTGTGGAATTTGTTGAGCAGACTTGATGGCCAAATGCAAAATTCTGCTTCTATATCTTACAGTTTTATTTTTTTCACCCTTATGGCGTGTGACAGTAACATGAAGGAAGAAAAAATGATGGTAATTCTTAATCTTCAATTATTTGAATGGATACACCCCTGCTCTGCCCTGCTCAATCCTGTTCCTGCAGTTTTGCCAGAGGGATTTTAAAAAATTGTTTATACTTGCATCTCTTATGCATTTTCATCACCAAGCTAGGCTTGAAGAGTTGACAGAAGGGTGATCCCCATCTGTGTTCCCTCCGCAGGCAGTTCTGCACACGAGCATCTTTCATAAGATCATTTGGGTATGATGGTGTCTGTACCTGCCTGCACTTCTTTGTGTTTGATAGTTAATTAAACATTGCAGATCAACCACCACAGAAGAGAATGCTGATGCCATATTATCCTTCAACCATTGGGGAAGAACCAGGGTGGATAACTTTACTCACCACAACACAAGGCTGATCAATGAATACGGGATATGGGGAGAAGGCAGGAGATTGGGGGCTGAGAGGGAAAATGGATCAGACATGATGAAATGGCAGAGCAGACTCGATGGGACAAATGGCTCCTATACCTTATCATCTTATGAATACAACCTATGGATTCACTTTCAAGGACTCTACAACTCATGTCTTCAGTATTATTTATTTAGTTATTTATCTACCTGTTAATGATTGAATGAATGAATTAATTCATTCATTTATTGTTTTAATTTGTATTTGCACAGTTTGTCTTCTTCTGCACATTGGTTGTTGTCAGGCTTTGTTCGCATGTAATTAATTTAGATCACTTTGTAGAGACTTGTTTTCACTTTGACATGAAAGAGTCTTTTTCTTTTTTTAAATTTTATTTTTATTTGGATAAGGAGTTAAGCCAAATTAAATCCACTGTGATTCAATGATATAAAATGATAAAACATGATAACTTCCAAGGGGGTGAATACCTTTTTTAGGCACAGTAGCTGAAGCTTTTACTTTTTCATTTACCTTTCATGGTAATGTTGACAGGTTCTAGTCATATTGTTAGTTCTTCCCATTGTTTATCTACAGTTATAAAGGTTCAAAGGTTCATTTTATTTTTAAAGTATGCATTACAATACAGCTCTGATATTCCTCTTCTCCAGATAGCCATGAAATACAGCAGAAACATGGGAGTTCTTGAAAGAAAAGGCATCAACCCAGAACACCCCCCACACGAAAAAGAAACAGAAACAAAATTCATAAACCCCAAACCCCCACACACAAAAGCTAAAAGATTGCCCACATAGAAAACGGCAGCTAGGACATTAAACCTCAAAACCCCAACCCCTCCCTTGCACAAAAAACTAACCACACAAAAACCGGCAGCTAGAACGTGAAACCCCAAACCTCCAGCTCTCATCCCTCACAAAAAAAACAGTTATACTTGTAATCCTACTTGTTAATATTTATGAAGATGCAGAGGGCCCATGTGCAGGATCTACTGAAATAGTTTCCGTGGCTGAACGAGTCTCAGGGCCACACTGCAGGCAGAGGAGATAAGTGATTGACAGTCTCAAGCTTGAGCTACGTCTCTATGTTATAAATCCTGTGAACAGGTGCCCAAAGAACATGTTTGCTTGCTTGATATAGCTGGTAACCTCATTGCGAACAATTCCATTATTGAAGATAATGCTGCCTAGATGTGTTAGTGAGTGAGCTGACTCTACTGCTGCTAGGTGTCAGTGCCGCAGATGAAAAGGATTTTTTCTTTGTGTGTGTGTGGTAATAACTGTCTGATTATTGACCAACCACTTGTGAAAGGATTTTCACATATGAATATTACCAGGGGACCTGCAAAATCAAGATCCAGTTTCAAAATATCAAAACAAGTTTATCAAAGCTGATATACTGAGGATTTCTCTCCGCTTTGCTTAGCTTTGGGATAAATGGAGACGAATTATTTCCACTTGACAGACTAGTTATAAGACTTATTAGAGGGTTCTTTGCAAATTCCACTGTGCAGGAGTACAGCATGTTGAATGTTGGAACGTGGAGGCTGATGTGACTGCCTCTTTCACAGCACTTCGGTGGTCTGGGAATTGAATGATGATCACAACAGCAGAAGTTAATATTTGTGTAGGGGAGGAATTGATCCTGTGAAGCTGCGAGAGCAAGATTCCTCTTCACTTTAACTTCACAATACTTGTGTTTGTTTACATATTATTGATTCAAACCATTCAGAGACACAACCTAGACCCATTAACAGTGAACAAAAATACTCCAAAATTTATCAAGAATGCCAACATCTGTTGGGAACCGCAAAAGCCCAGATCTTCCTCAGTTTGTTTTGAACCCCAAGACTGCATCCTCAACTTCACACCCAAGACCAGGTGCCAGTGGAATTTTACCTTTAGATGTTTACTGGACTGTAAGGCTTGTTAAATGGAAACCTTTATTTGACTGACGTTTAGAATGTGTTTCTGCCCTTCGGCATGGAGACTAATCAAATGTCCCTATTGAGCAAGAACATTGCAAAATGCCAGAATGAATCACTAAAAAACATTTGGAACCAAATTGGCAGAATAACCCGACCAGGCAGCTGTTGATGATTCTTGCTTTGTTTCTTCACCGAAAGGGCTAAGAATGTTTCTCAAAATGCTTTATGAATTCCTCACCAGTAAATAGAAAATGGTATACCAGTGAATATAACCCAAACAGCATGCTTTAACTCCTACTGATTTACCCTGGATGAGAAAACTTTCAGCTGGTTCTAAAACAACAGGAATTCTGCAGATGCTGGAAATTCAAGCAACACACCTTCTCCCGTCTTCAACCCTCCTCTTCTTCATGGAGACCCCTTCTCCCGTCTTCAACCCTCCTCTTCTTCATGGAGACACCTTCTCCCGTCTTCAACCCTCCTCTTCTTCATGGACACCCCGCTCTGGTCTTCTGCCTGCTCTGGATCTCTTTATTGCTAACTGCCGACGGGACATCAACCGTCTCGACTTCACCGCACCTTGTCCCCATTCCAACCTCACTCCTTCGGAACGCTCTGCTCTCCACTCCCTCCGCACTAATGCTAACCTTATTATTAAACCCGCCGATAAGGGGGGTGCTGTTGTAGTCTGGCGTACTGACCTCTACCTTGCCGAGGCACAGCGACAACTTGCGGATACCTCCTCTTATTTACTCCTCGATCGTGACCCCACTAAGGAGCACCAGGCCATTGTCTCCCACACCATCATCGACTTTATCCGCTCAGGGGATCTCCCATCCACTGCTACCAACCTTATAGTTCCCACACCCTGCACTTCCCGTTTCTACCTCCTACCCAAGATCCACAAACCTGCCTGTCCTGGCCGACCTATTGTCTCAGCTTGCTCCTGCCCCACCGAACTCATTTCTGCATACCTCGACACTGTTTTATCACCTCTTGTTCAATCCCTTCCGACCTATGTTCGTGACACTTCTCACGCTCTTAAACTTTTCGATGATTTTAGGTTCCCTGGCCCCCACTGCTTTATTTTCACCATGGATGTCCAGTCCTTATATACTTCCATCCCCCATCAGGAAGGTCTCAAAGCTCTACGCTTCTTTTTGGATTCCAGACCTAATCAGTTCCCCTCTACCACCACTCTGCTCCGTCTAGCGGAATTAGTCCTTACTCTTAATAATTTCTCCTTTGGCTCCTCCCACTTCCTCCAAACTAAAGGTGTAGCTATGGGCACCCGTATGGGTCCTAGCTATGCCTGCCTTTTTGTTGGGTTTGTGGAACAATCTATGTTCCGTGCCTATTCTGGTATCTGTCCCCCACTTTTCCTTCGCTACATCGACGACTGCATTGGCGCTGCTTCCTGCACGCATGCAGAATTCGTTGACTTTATTCACTTTGCCTCCAACTTTCACCTTGCCCTCAAGTTTACCTGGTCCATTTCCGACACCTCCCTCCCCTTTTTAGATCTTTCTGTCTCTGTCTCTGGAGACAGCTTATCCACTGATGTCTACTATAAGTCTACTGACTCTCACAGCTATCTGGACTATTCCTCTTTTCACCCTGTCTCTTGCAAAAACGCCATCCCCTTCTCACAATTCCTCTGTCTCCGCCGCATCTGCTCTCAGGATGAGGCTTTTCATTCTAGGACGAGGGAGATGTCTTCATTTTTTAAAGAAAGGGGCTTCCCTTCCTCCACTATCAACTCTGCTCTTAAATGCATTTCCCCCATTTCATGTACATCTGCTCTCACTCCATCCTCCCGCCACCCCACTAGGAATAGGGTTCCCCTGGTCCTCACCTACCACCCCACCAGCCTCCGGGTTCAACATATTAGTCTCCGTAACTTCCGCCACCTCCAACGGGATCCCACCACTAAGCACATCTTTCCCTCCCCGCCTCTCTCTGCATTCCGCAGGGATCGCTCCCTACACAACTCCCTTGTCCATTCGTCCCCCCCATCCCTCCCCACTGATCTCCCTCCTGGCACTTATCCGTGTAAGCAGAACAAGTGCTACACATGCCCTTACACTTCCTCCCTTACCACCATTCAGGGCCCCAAACAGTCCTTCCAGGTGAGGCAACACTTCACCTGTGAGTCGACTGGGGTGATATACTGCGTCCAGTGCTCCCGATGTGGCCTTTTATATATTGGTGAGACCCGACGCAGACTGGGAGACCGCTTTGCTGAACATCTACGCTCTGTCTGCCAGAGAAAGCAGGATCTCCCAGTGGCCACACATTTTAATTCCACATCCCATTCCCATTCTGACATGTCTATCTACGACCTCCTCTACTGTAAAGATGAAGCCACACTCAGGTTGGAGGAACAACACCTTATATTCCATCTGGGTAGCCTCCAACCTGATGGCATGAACATAGACTTCTCTAACTTCCGCTAAGGCCCCACCTCCCCCTCGTACCCCATCTGTTACTCATTTTTATGCACACATTCTTTCTCTCACTCTCCTTTTTCTCGCTCTGTCCCTCTGAATATACCTCTTGCCCATCTTCTGGGTCCTCCCTCCCCCTCCTTGTCTTTCTTCCCGGACCTCCTGTCCCATGATCCTCTCGTATCCCCTTTTGCCTATCACCTGTCCAGCTCTTGGCTCCATCCTTCCCCCTCCTGTCTTCTCCTATCATTTTGGATCTCCCCCTCCCCCTCCAACTTTCAAATCCCTTACTCACTCTTCCTTCAGTTAGTCCTGACGAAGGGTCTCGGCCTGAAATGTCGACTGCACCTCTTCCTACAGATGCTGCTTGGCCTTCTGCGTTCACCAGCAACTTTGATGTGTGCAGCTGGTTCTAAAGCTTGCTTCTCAATGCTGTTGTTATAAAAAGTGAAAAAATAATATGTGCCAACACGAGGTCATTCATCAAAGTGCCTTGCTGTTCTTGAGACCTTGCTGAAACCCAGCACCATTTTTATGATTTCGATTTATCAGCCTTCAGCAGAATGTAGTTTTCTATTCAAACCCTCAATATCCATATGTTTACTGTTTTACCTATAGCACATGCAGCCGACCATTTTCGTGATGTATAAAACGATTAAGCATTAAAACCACAGGGCTGAAATCAATCGCAAGTTATAGACAGACAGCAGCTTGGTATCAAAAGCATCATCAATCAGATATCCAGGCTTTTTCATTTGTATGCCGCTAGACTAACCAGACTTTGAAATCAGAGGACTTGACAATAACATATAACATCATAAGGGATAGCTTGCAACGAGAAAAGCTGCTGTTGTAGAATTTATTTTGAAGAGGTCTGGACAGAAGTTCATTCTGAATTAATTTCATTTCTGTCTGCAATTCAAGGACGAAACTGCAGTCTACACAGACTGTTTTAATCTCACATTTGAAATAGATGGTCCTAAACAATGCGCAAGACAGGGTTTTCACTGTATCTTGATACATGTGAAAATATTAAACCAATACCAATACCAGATTCTCATTGACACTTGGATATTTGCTGCCTGTCCAACACCACCAGGATCAAGAACAGTTTCTACCATTTGACACTAGACACTAGAGTACTACAGCACGGTACAGGCCCTTTGGCCCTCGATGTTCTGTCGACCCATATATTCCTTAAAAGAAAACGTACTAAACCCACACTACCCCATAACCCTCTATTTTTCTTTATCCATGTGCCTGTCCAAGAGGCTCTTAAATACCCCTAATGTTTTAGCCTCCACCACCATCCCTGGCAAGTCATTCCAGGCACCCACAACCCTCTGTGTAAAAAAACTTACCCCTAATGTCTCCCCTAAACTTCCCTCCCTTAACTTTGTACATATGCCCTCTGGTGTTTGCAATTCGTGCCCTGGGAAACAGGTACTGGCTATCCACCCTATCTATGCCTCTCATAATCTTGTAGACCTCTATCAAGTCCCCTCTCATCCTTCTACGCTCCAAAGAGAAAAGTCCCAACTCTGCTAACCTTGCCTCTCATAAGACTTGTTTCCCAATCCAGGCAACATCCTGGTAAATCTCCTCTGCACCCTTTCCGTAGCTTCCACATCCTTCCTATAATGAGGTGACCAGAACTGAACACAATACTTTTAAGTGTGGTCTCACCAGAGATTTGTAGAGTTGCAACATGACCTCTCTACGCTTGAACTCAATCTCCCTATTAATGAAGCCCAGCATCCCATAGGCCTTCTTAACTATCCTATCAACATCCTATCATCCTATGTGCAGCGACCTTGAGGGATGTATCATCAGATTTGACCATCAGATTTCTGAACCAGAGGGCATAACTTCACTTGCCTCAACATTGAACTGCTTCTACAACTATGGATTCACTTTCAAGGACTTTACAACTCATGTTCTCAGTATTATTTAGTTACTTATTTATCTATTATTATTATTATTATTTACATATTACTGGTCCGACCTCATGGTGGATTTCATCACTGGTCTGTCTCCATCAGATGGGGACAGTATCACTCTGGTAATTGTGGACCGATTTTCTAAAGCAGCCCACTTCATTGCTCTCCCCAAGCTCCCTTCACTCATGAGACGGCCAACCTTGTGGTTCAGGCTGCACATCTTCCCTCAGGACATAGTGTCTGATGGAGGGCCACAGATCATGTTCTGTTTCTGGAAGGTTCTTTGTTCTCTTTTGGGATCCACAGCCAACCTCTCATCAGGTTACCGCCCCCAATCTAATGTCCAGATTGCGAGAGTGAATCAGGAGTTGGAGACAACCCTGCGTTGCCTTGTCCCTCCTAACCCCACAACCTGGAGTTCCCAACTGAGATGTACCAGGGTTTCTGTGCTGTGCACCCAGAAACACTATGCCCAGACAGGTGAGGCCTCTCAGGCCAGGGCAAAAAGTCTGGCTGGTGTCCAGAGATCTTCCACTGAAAATAGAAAGCCACAAGTTGGCTCCACGCAACATGGGACCATTTGTAGTGGAGAGAGAGAGAGCCTCCAATAGGCTATGCCTACCATCATCCAGGAATATTCCCTCTGTTCAATGTTTCCCAGCTCAAGCTGCTGACTTCCTCACCCCCTTGCTCCAGTCACTGCCCCTCCCCTTCCTCTTTGCTTGGTGCATGAGTCCCTGGTCTGATCTGTGCGATGCATCTCGCCGGGTATGGGACAGTGTCTAATACCTCATTGACTGGGAGGGATATGGGGCAGAGAAACATTCTTGGCTTCCGGCTCAACACATCCCGGTCAAATCCCTCATCCTGGACTTCCAGCCGGCACAGGCCTCTGGCGCTTCATGAGCTGCCTTAACTGCAGAGACACTGCTACAGACTCTGTGCACTCTTGCAGGCAGGCAGCTGAGAAAAGAAGTCAATCACACCTGGGAGAATGCACACGTTCCAGCCAATTAAGGGTTACAGGTATTTGCAGCCAAATTTTACTCCCTTCCTTTAGTTTCAGTCGTCGAGGCTTGGTCAAAGTACAATGATGACAATGCTCCCTGCTTAGCTTAGTCCACGTCTGGGGAAAGAAGATTGGTGATTTAGATGGATACTGGTAAAGGGGCGGTATTAATTTAGGTCTAGGTCACTGTTTTCGAGCCGCAGTGACAGTATTAGTTTTTAGTTACTTTGAGTGATTTTAGTTAGTGGCCCTGTTGGCCTTGTGTTTATTATTTTCCTTTGTTCCTATTAAAACTCAGTGAACTGTTCATTCTGTGTCTGTGTCTTTCCCTCTGCTCTTGGGCCTTCACTGAACTTGTGTCACTGCGACCAGCATTCTGACTGTCTGATATGGAGGCACCTATGCCCAGGATTGGAAAATGTTGCAGAGAGTCATAAGCTCAGCCAGCTCCATCGTGGCCACTCGTCCCACCTCTGAGGACATTGTCAAAAGACAATGCTTCAGGAAGGTGGCATCAATTTTTAAGGATGTCCATCCTCTGGGACATGGCCTTTTCTCATTACTACCACCAAAGAGGAACTACTGGAGTATAATGATACACACTCAGCATTTTAGGAAAGGGTTCTTCCAGTCTGTCATCAAATTTCTGAACAGTTCATGGACACTAATTCGCTATTCCTCTGTCGCATTTCTCATTGTTGCACCTTACAGTAATTTGTTTGTTACAGTCATAGTCATACTTTATTGATCCCAGGGGGAGATTGGTTTTCGTTACAGTTGCACCATAAATAATAACATAGAAACATAGAAAGTAGGTGCAGGAGTAGGCCACTCGGCCCTTCGAGCCTGCACCGCTATTTATTATGATCATGGCTGATCATCCAACTCAGAACCCTGCACCAGCCTTCCCTCCATACCCGCTGATCCCTGTAGCCACAAGGGCCAAATCTAACTCCCTCTTAAATATAGCCAATGAACTGGCCTCAATTGTTTCCTGTGGCAGAGAATTCCACAGATTCACCACTCTCTGTGTGAAGAAGTTTTTCCTAATCTCAGTCCTAAAAGGCTTCGCCTTTATCCTCAAACCGTGACCCCTCGTTCTGGACTTCCCCAACATCGGGAACAATCTTCCTGCATCTAGCCTGTCCAATCCCTTTAGGATTTTATACGTTTCAATCAGATCTCCCCTCAATCTTCTAAATTCCAACGAGTACAAGCCTAGTTCATCCAGTCTTTCTTCATATGAAAGTCCTGCCATCCCAGGAATCAATCTGGTGAACCTTCTTTGTACTCCCTCTATGGCAAGGATGTCTTTCCTCAGATTAGGGGACCAAAACTGCACACAATACTCCAGGTGTGGTCTCACCAAGGCCTTGTACAACTGCAGTAGTACCTCCCTGCTCCTGTACTCGAATCCTCTTGCTATAAATGCCAGCATACCATTTGCCTTTTTCACCGCCTGCTGTACCTGCATGCCCACTTTCAATGACTGGTGTATAATGACACCCAGGTCTCGTTGCACCTCCCCTTTTCCTAATCGCCTACCATTCAGATAATAATCTGTTTTCCTATTTTTGCCACCAAAGTGGATAACTTCACATTTATCCACATTAAATTGCATCTGCCATGTATTTGCCCACTCACCCAACCTATCCAAGTCACCCTGCATCCTCTTAGCATCCTTCTCACAGCTAACACTGCCGCCCAGCTTCGTGTCATCCGCAAACTTGGAGATGCTGCATTTAATTCCCTCATCCAAGTCATTAATATATATTGTAAACAACTGGGGTCCCAGCACTGAGCCTTGCGGTACGCCACTAGTCACTGCCTGCCATTCTGAAAAGGTCCCGTTTATTCCCACTCTTTGCTTCCTGACTGCTAACCAATTCTCTATCCACATCAATACCTCACCCCCAATACCGTGTGCTTTAAGTTTGCGCACTAATCTCCTGTGTGGGACCTTGTCAAAAGCCTTTTGAAAATCCAAATATACCACATCCACTGGTTCTCCCCTATCCACTCTACTAGTTACATCCTCAAAAAATTCTATGAATGGAAATAGAACCTTAAATAGTACTATGTAAATTATCCAGTAAGTTATGAAATAAGTCCAGGATCAGCCTATCGGCACAGGGTGTCTGACCCTCCAAGGGAGGAGTTGTAAAGTTTGATGGCCACTGGCAGGAATGACTTCCTATGACGCTCTGTGTTGCATCTTGGTGGAATGAGTCTCTGGCTGAATGTACTCCTGTGCCCAACCAGTCCATTATGTAGTGGATGGGAGACATTGACCAAGATGGCATGCAACTTAGACAGCATCCTCTTTTCAGACACCACCATATGTACGCAAAACCACAAATTTCACGACTGTGTCAGTGATAATAAAGCTGATTGTGATTCTGACTCTCTCTGACAAGAGGAAGTGAAATGTAATTGCTCCTCTTTGAACCGAGAGGGATTTGGTGACCCTCTTTCTCAGCACTGGAGAGTGGAATGTTACATGTAACACTGAGAGGCTGAATGTATCCAGTAGTCAATGATGGATGATAGGGCACGGAGTGATTGGAGGTACAAAGTCATGTGATGAAGCACTCCACCAGGAAGGTGCAAGGAGGTTTGGTGCATGATCATCTTGAAAACCACTGCCTCAGTCAAACTGAGGAGATGACAGGTGCAATTGTAGCTTATGGCAGCTTTCAGTGATAATGCCCCACTGAAGAGATGACATTATCACCCCTTGCTGATATCATTCAGGGCAGAGAAGAAATTTCTTCATCCAGAGGGTGATGAATCCTTAGAATTCTTCACACAAGGGAGTTGTATATGCTCAGTCACTGAACACGTTCAAGGCAGAGAGTGAATTTTGGATATTAAGGGAATCAGGAGATATTGGCATATTGCCAAAAGGCAGTGCCCACTGAGATAAAAGATCATCATCTTGTATTGGTGAAGACACGATGTTTTGACTATTTGAACGCTGGGTCTGATTGAAAAGGCAGGGTGTTCGGAGTTGAGCCGAGGGTTGGGCCTTGCTGCTCCTCGATGTTTACTCAGCTCTGTGCTGAACTGAGGCTGCGGCCTGCTGCAGCAGCCTTGTGTCTCTGGACTCACCTTTGTCCCGAATGCTATTTGCTTACTTATATTGTTTGCACAATTTGTTTTTTTCTCTCTCTCTGCACATTGCCTGTTTGACAGTCTCGTTTTTCCTTTGTTTTGTGGCTGCCTGTAAGGAAATGAATCTCAAGGTTGTATGAAGTATACGTACTTTGTTAATAAGTGTACGTTGAATTTTGGACTTGAATTTAATGGTAAGGCAGCATGATAGGCTGAGTGACTGCTTCATTTCCTTATCCATTGGCTCCCTTAAGAGGCTGGGCAGAGCAAGTCTGCTGCCTGGATTCTAGACATTGACCGACATGATACCCTACTTTTCTCTTCGCAGGGATTCCCTTCTTCTTCCTCTCCCTCGTCCTCCTCCTCTTCTGCCCTTCTTGCAGAAGAGAGTCCAGAGGAGGTTCGCTAGGACACTGCCTGGATTCGAGGGCATATGCTATTAGGAGAAGCTCATTATATCCCCTGGAGCAGCAGAGGCCGAAAGGGGATAGAAACATAGAAAATAGGTGCAGGAGTAGGCCATTCGGCCCTTCGAGCCTGCACCGCCGTTTATTATGATCATGGCTGATCATCCAACTCAGAACCCCGCCCCAGCCTTCCCTCCATACCCCCTGACCCCCGTAGCCACAAGGGCCATATCTAACTCCCTCTTAAATATAGCCAATGAACTGGCCTCAACTGTTTCCTGTGGCAGAGAATTCCACAGATTCACCACTCTCTGTGTGAAGAAGTTTTTCCTAATCTCGGTCCTAAAAGGCTTCCTCTCTATCCTCAAACTGTGGCCCCTCGTTCTGGACTTCCCCAACATCGGGAACAATCTTCCTGCATCTAGCCTGTCCAATCCCTTTAGGATCTTATACGTTTCAATCAGATCCCCCCTCAATCTTCTAAATTCCAACGAGTACAAGCCCAGTTCATCCAGTCTTTCTTCATATGAAAGTCCTGCCATCCCAGGAATCAATCTGGTGAACCTTCTTTGTACTCCCTCTATGGCAAAGATGTCTTTCCTCAGATTAGGGGACCAAAACTGCACACAATACTCCAGGTGTGGTCTCACCAAGGCCTTGTACAACTGCAGTAGTACCTCCCTGCTCCTGTACTCGAATCCTCTCGCTATAAATGCCAGCATACCATTCGCCTTTTTCACCGCCTGCTGTACCTGCATGCCCACTTTCAATGACTGGTGTATAATGACACCCAGGTCTCGTTGCACCTCCCCTTTTCCTAATCGGCCACCATTCAGATAATAATCTGTTTTCCTATTTTTGCCACCAAAGTGGATAACTTCACATTTATCCACATTAAATTGCATCTGCCATGAATTTGCCCACTCACCCAACCTATCCAAGTCACCCTGCATCCTCTTAGCATCCTCCTCACTGCTAACACTGCCATCCAGCTTCGTGTCATCCGCAAACTTGGAGATGCTGCATTTAATTCCCTCATCCAAGTTATTAATATATATTGTAAACAACTGGGGTCCCAGCACTGAGCCTTGCGGTACCCCACTAGTCACCGCCTGCCATTCTGAAAAGGTCCCGTTTATTCCCACTCTTTGCTTCCTGTCTGCTAACCAATTCTCTATCCACACCAATACCTTACCCCCAATACCGTGTGCTTTAAGTTTGCACACTAATCTCCTGTGTGGGACCTTGTGAAAAGCCTTTTGAAAATCCAAATATACCACATCCACTGGTTCTCCCCAACCACTCTACTAGTTACATCCTCAAAAAATTCTATGAGATTCGTCAGACATGATTTTCCTTTCACAAATCCATGCTGACTTTGTCCGATCATTTCACCGCTTTCCAAATGTGCTGTTATCACATCCTTGATAACTGACTCCAGCAGTTTCCCCACCACCGACGTTAGGCTAACCGGTCTATAATTCCCCGGTTTCTCTCTCCCTCCTTTTTTAAAAAGTGGGGTTACATTAGCCACCCTCCAATCCTCAGGAACTAGCCCAGAATCTAACGAGTTTTGAAAAATTATCACTAATGCATCCACTATTTCTTGGGCTACTTCCTTAAGCACTCTAGGATGCAGACCATCTGGCCCTGGGGATTTATCTGCCTTCAATCCCTTCAATTTACCTAACACCACTTCCCTACTAACATGTATTTCGCTCAGTTCCTCCATCTCACTGGACCCTCTGTCCCTTACTATTTCTGGAAGATAATTTATGTCCTCCTTAGTGAAGACAGAACCAAAGTAATTATTCAATTGGTCTGCCATGTCCTTGCTCCCCATAATTAATTCACCTGTTTCTGTCTGCAGGGGACCTACATTTGTCTTTATCCGTCTTTTCCTTTTTACATATCTATAAAAGCTTTTACAGTCCGTTTTTATGTTCCCTGCCAGCTTTCTCTCATAATCTTTTTTCCCCTTCCTAATTAAGCCCTTTGTCCTCCTCTGCTGAACTCTGAATTTCTCCCAGTCCTCAGGTGAGCCACTTTCTCTGGCTAATTTGTATGCTTCTTCTTTGGAATTGATACTATCCCTAATTTCCCTTGTCAGCCACGGGTGCACTACCTTCCTTGATTTATTCTTTTGCCAAACTGGGATGAACAATTGTTGTAGTTCATCCATGCAACCTTTAAATGCTTGCCATTGCATATCCACCGTCAATCCTTTAAGTGTCACTTGCCAGTCTATCTTAGCTAATTCACATCTCATACCTTCAAAGTTACCCCTCTTTAAGTTCAGAACCTTTGTTTCTGAATTAACTATGTCACTCTCCATCTTAATGAAGAATTCCACCATATTATGGTCACTCTTACTCAAGGGGCCTCTCACGACAAGATTGCTAATTAACCCTTCCTCATTGCTCAAAACCCAGTCCAGAATAGCCTGCTCTCTAGTTGGTTCCTCGACATGTTGGTTCAAAAAACCATCCCGCATACATTCCAAGAAATCCTCTTCCTCAGCACCTTTACCAATTTGGTTCACCCAATCTACATGTAGATCTGGGAGAAGTTGTGAGAGGCATACCTGAAATAGGCAGCCAGTATTTTTCCCGAACGTTGAAATGTCTTATAGTAAAGAGCATAAATTTAAGATGAGGTAAAGCAAGGCTTCCCCTCCCCTACCAATTTTTACAGGAGTACCATTGGGAATGTCCTGACCAGCTGCATCACTGTCTGGTAGGGAATTGCAAAGCATCCGACTACAAGTCCCTACAAAGGGTTGTGAGGACTGCTGAGAGGATCATTGGGGTCTCTCAAAGATATTTATCAGGGGTGCTACGTACACTGGGCCCTTAGCATTGTTAATGATCCCTCCCATCCATCCAACAATCTCTTTGACCCCTCCTACCATAGCATCAGGACAAGATCTGTTAGAATGGGAATCAGCTTCTTCCACCAGAACATGAGACTAATGCTTCCACCTAGGTCTCATCACATATGAAGCACCAGTGGTGTTATACTGTTTACTTTTAACCAAAGCTGTAAATGCATCTTAATATTTATTAATTTATTTGTGGTAATATTACTTATGAGCTCTATGTGAGTTATATGCTCTGTGTTATGCACTTTGGTTCCAGAGGAACTCTGTTTCGTTTAATGGTGTACATGTATACAGTTGAATGGCAATAACTATGAACTTGAATGTACACAAAATGCTGGAGGGACTCAGCAGGTCAGACAGCATCTGTGGAGGATATAAACAGTCGACCTTTCGGGCTGAGACACTTCATCAGAACCCAGTGCTGATAAGGGGTCTCTCCCCAAAACATCAGCTGATCTTCAAAATCTCTTGTGTTAATAAATTTAAGGGAGATATGCAGGGCAAGTTTTGTTTATCACAGAAAATTGTGGGTATCTGGAATGCGCTGTTGGGATGATACTGGAGGCAAGACAGTGGAGCAGTCACAAAGCTCTTAGATTGGCTTATGAATGTGCAGGGAATGAAGGGACATGGACGTTGTGTAGGCAGAAGGCCTTCATTTAGTTGGGCATTTAATTACACGGTAACGTAGTGGTTAGCACGACCTATTACAGCTACGGGCATAGAGGTTCAGAATTCAGTCATGGCTTCCTCTGTAAGAAGTCTATAAGTCCTCCCCATGGAATATGTAGATTTTCTGGTTTCCTCACACAGTCCAAAGACGTACCGGGCAGGTTCAGTAGGTTAGGTTGTACCACGATTAGGATAGGGTTAAATTGGGGCTGTTGGGGTTGCTGGGCAGTATGACTCGAGGGGTCAGAAAGGTCCTATCCCACGCTGAACCCCTCAATAATAAATAAAATAAAACCACATTGTGCCCTGTGTCTGCATGTCCTGATCTGTTTCCCTTCAACTGGTTCTTCCACCTCACACAGTTTGCCGCGGGATGGCAAGGTGGACAATGAAGCAATCTTTCCGAGCATACAACAGGATGTGTTATTTCCTGATAATGCATTCCCAACAGTGAACAACAGGTTTGTGTAGTTCTAGAGGACTCAAAGTCAGCATAAAGACTTTCAGCAGCTGCCACACCAGCATATTAAGCAGGTTGATGATGAATTATTGGCAGTACAGTCACTGTCACACCTGACCACAGTTTCACCAGAAACCACTCAAGACATCTGCACTTCACCAAATTTTGGAAAACAATTCTTGATTAGCAACAAAATATCCAAATGAACGCAGGAGGCTCTGCAGATGATGGAAATCCAAAGCAACACGTAGACAATGCAGAAGGTTACACTTCGGCTTTTTACCTCTTCTAAGTATCACCTCCCTGCTTCTTGCTTCATTCCCCCATTCCCCATCCACCCATCTACCCCTCACTTGGTCTCACCTCCCAGATTGTCCTCTTCCCCTCCCCCCCTCACCTTCTTATTCTGGCTTTTTACCTCTCCCTGTCAGGTCCTGATGAAGGGTCTCGGTCCAAAGTGTCAACAGTCGATTCCCCTCCACAGATGTTGCCTGACCTGCTGAGTCCAGCAGCATATTGTGTGTGTTGCTCTGGATTTCCAGCACCTGGAGAATCTCTTGTGTTTAAAATACGAAAAGATCCAAATAATCGGTAAGGAAGGTCCTTCCTGTGGCTAAACATTTGTTCATCTGCATGAGGTCAGGGCAGGGGAATGGCAAGAGCACTGAGCTGTAATATTCCTTCACTGATGCTGGAGGAAAGCCAGATTCTGCCTGCTTTGTATACTTTCCTTAATGTTTACTCTGCATGCAATACTGCCCCAGCATTATGGGCTCACACATGATTTTTCTCCTTTTTGTGGCTCTGAGAGCAGTTGAAGAATTCGTAAGAAGGGCACCAGTGATCAGAATGTCATGCCAAATATTTCTCACATTGCCCCAAAAATTTGTAAAATGATATTGTGTGACATGTGGTAGTCAACTCAATCAGTTTGTCTCTGTCCTCTGGAAGATTCTCCGGGTCCCTCTCATTATTCATATTCACAACAAGTTTCATGTCATCAGCAAATCGGGAAATGTTATCTTTGGTCCTTTTCGTCAAATTGTTGACATAGATTGTGAAGAGTTAGGGCTTAAACACAGCTCTCTGCGGCACCCAACTAGACACAGCCTGTACTCAGAACACTGAATAATGACGGGAAGCAGGACAAATGGCTTCTTCACCACTCCGCATACGTGTGTCCCCACTCTGAGGGACCTGTGCACCTGTAGCCCTAGGTCTGTCTATTCCATAGTAATCCCCAGGGTCCGGTAATTCACTGTGTATGTCCTGCCCTGGTTTAACTTCACAAAATGCAATACTTGCATTTGCCTGAGTTCAATTTCATCTGCTATTCCTTGGCCACTTTCCGAGCTGATTCAGATCCCAGAATTAGAATTGGGTTTAATATCACCAGCATACATTGTGAAATTTGTTTTATCTGGTGTAATCTGCATCATTACCCAATTTATCATCAACTTTGGTGTTATTTGTAAATTTACTAACCACTCCAAATATATACAAATCAAAATAGTTAATATACTGGTGATGATGAACAAGAATGGATCCAGCACCAGTCCCAGTGGCACACCAGTATTCACATTTCCCAATCATCAAAATAACCCTCCACTATCACGCTCGGATTTCTGCCTCCAAGCCAATTTTGTATCCTATCAGCTTGCTCACCCTGGATCCCACCTGATCTAACTTTCTGGATCAGCTTATCATGTGGGACTTTGTCAAAGGTCTTGCTTAAAGTCCATGTGCACAGTGTCTACCACCCAGCCCCCATTAATCATAGAAACATAAAAAACCTACAGCACAATACAGGCCTTTCAGCCCACAATGCTGTGCTGAACATGTACTTTCTTTAGAAATTACCTAGGGTTACCCATAACGCTCTATTTTTCTAAGCTCCATGTACCTATCCAGGAGTCTCTTAAAAGAACCTATTGTATCTGGCTCCAGCACCACCGCCGGCAGCCCATTCCACACACTCACCACCCTCTGCGTAAAAAATTTACCCCTGACATATCCTCTGTATCTGCTTCCAAGCACCTTAAAACTGTGCCCTCTCGTGTTAGCCATTTCAGCCCTGGGAATAAGCCTCTGACTATCCACACGATCAATGCCTCTCATCAGCTTGTTCACCTCTATCAGGTCACTTCTCATCCTCCGCAGCTCCAAGGAGAAAAGACCGAGTTCACTCAACCTGTTCTCATAAGGCATGCTCCCCAATCCAGGCAACATCCTTGTAGATCTCCTCTGCACCCTTTCTATAGTTTCCACATCCTTCCTGTAGTGAGGTGACCAGAACTGAGCACAGTACTCCAAGCTCCTATATAGCTGCAACATTACCTCTTGGCTCTTAAACTCAGTCCCATGGTTGATAAAGGCCAATGCACCATATGCCTTCTTAACCACAGAGTCAACCTGCGCAGCAGCTTTGAGTGACCTATGGACTCGGACCCCAAGATCCCTCTGACCCTCCACACTGCCAAGAATCTTATCATTAATGCTATATTCTGCCATCATATTTGACCTACCAGAATGAACCACCTCACACTTATCTGGGTTGAACTCCATCTGCCACTTCTCAGCCCAGTTTTGTATCCTTTTGATGCCCTGCTGTAACCTTTGAAAGCCCTCCACACTATCCATAACACCCCCAACCTTTCCTGCTATATTCACATATATATTGCTGTATATTACTGTACTTATTATTGCCATTACTTCATGAGCTTCATGTGAACAAGAAATTGCTTTGTACCCTGGTATGTATGAAAATATACTAATCTGAATCTAAATCTGAATCAATACTGTACCTTGCTGACTATCCTTAATCAGTCTTTGCTTTTCCAAATGCAGGTAGTTTGCATTTCTCAGAAGCCTATCCAGTAACTTGGCCACTGTCCTTCCCGTGGAATGTGTAGGTTTTCCCTGGGTCCTCTGGTTTCCTCACACAGTCTAAAGACATACTGGGCAGGTTCAGTAGGTTAGGTTAATTGTCCCGCAATTAGGATAGGGTTAAATTGGGGCTCCTCGGAGGTTGCTGGGCAGTATGACTCAATGGTTCAGAAAAGTCTTAATCCATGCTGAACCTCTAACTAATAAATAAAATAAAACCACATTGTGCCCTGTGTCTGCATGTCCTGATCTGTTTCCCTTCAACTGGTTCTTCCACCTCACACAGTTTGCCACTGGATGGCAAGGTGGACAATGAAGCAATTTATCCAAGCGTACAACAGGATGTGTTATTTCCTGATAACACATTCCCAACTGTGAGCAACAGGTTTATGTAGTTCTAGAGTCTCAAAGTCAGCATAAAGACTTTCAGCAGCTGCCACACCAGCATATTAAGCAGGTTGATGATGAATTATTGGCAGTACAGTCACTGTCACTCCTGATCACAGTTTCACCAGAAACCACTCAAGACTTCTGCACTTGACCAATTGTGGAAAACAATTCTTGATCAGCAACAAAATATCAAATTAACGCAGGAGACTAGGCAGATGATGGAAATCCAGGCTCGCCTATCTTTGCCTGGCTTGTCTTTGCAACCCTTCTTAAATAAAGGCCTAACGTTACCCACCTTCCAGCCTTCTGGTATCTTACTTGTGGCTGACAGTGCTACAAATTCTTTTTCCAGGGCCTCAGTAATTTCTTCCCTGGCTTTCCATGATGTCGCCTTGGGGTACACTCGGTCAGGCCCAGGGACATCCAGCTTTATGTGTTTTAAGATCATCAGCACCTCCCTTTTGTAATGTGAATATGTTTCAAGACATAATATTCTCTTCCCTGAATTCTCAAGTTACCATGACCTTTCCTATGTTAAATTCAGACAAGAAATAATTTAATAACTTGCCCATCTTCTGTGGCTCCACACAGAGATGACCATGTTGACCTTAAAGGGGATAAATTCTATCTAGTTCTCTTGCTCTCAAAATGCTTATGCAATCCTCTATGATAGAGCAGTTATAATGGGTGACTTCAATCTACATGTAGACTGGGTGAACCAAATTGGTAAAGGTGCTGAGGAAGAGGATTTCTTGGAATGTATGCGGGATGGTTTTTTGAACCAACATGTCGAGGAACCAACTAGAGAGCAGGCTATTCTGGACTGAGTTTTGAGCAATGAGGAAGGGTTAATTAGCAATCTTGTCGTGAGAGGCCCCTTGGGTAAGAGTGACCATAATATGGTGGAATTCTTCATTAAGATGGAGAGTGACATAGTTAATTCAGAAACAAAGGTTCTGAACTTAAAGAGGGGTAACTTTGAAGGTATAAGACGTGAATTAGTTAAGATAGACTGGCAAATGACACTTAAAGGATTGACGGTGGATATGCAATGGCAAGCATTTAAAGGTTGCATGGATGAACTACAACAATTGTTCATCCCAGTTTGGCAAAAGAATAAATCAAGGAAGGTAGTGCACCCGTGGCTGACAAGAGAAATTAGGGATAGTATCAATTCCAAAGAAGAAGCATACAAATTAGCCAGAGAAAGTGGCTCACCTGAGGACTGGGAGAAATTCAGAGTTCAGCAGAGGAGGACAAAGGGCTTAATTAGGAAGGGGAAAAAAGATTATGAGAGAAAGCTGGCAGGGAACATAAAAACGGACTGTAAAAGCTTTTATAGATATGTAAAAAGGAAAAGACTGATAAAGACAAATGTAGGTCCCCTGCAGACAGAAACAGGTGAATTGATTATGGGGAGCAAGGACATGGCAGACCAATTGAATAATTACTTTGGTTCTGTCTTCACTAAGGAGGACATAAATTATCTTCCAGAAATAGTAAGGGACAGAGGGTCCAGTGAGATGGAGGAACTGAGCGAAATACATGTTAGTAGGGAAGTGGTGTTAGGTAAATTGAAGGGATTGAAGGCAGATAAATCCCCAGGGCCAGATGGTCTGCATCCTAGAGTGCTTAAGGAAGTAGCCCAAGAAATAGTGGATGCATTAGTGATAATTTTTCAAAACTCGTTAGATTCTGGGCTAGTTCCTGAGGATTGGAGGGTGGCTAATGTAACCCCACTTTTTAAAAAAGGAGGGAGAGAGAAACCGGGGAATTATAGACCGGTTAGCCTAACGTCGGTGGTGGGGAAACTGCTGGAGTCAGTTATCAAGGATGTGATAACAGCACATTTGGAAAGCAGTGAAATGATCGGACAAAGTCAGCATGGATTTGTGAAAGGAAAATCATGTCTGACGAATCTCATAGAATTTTTTGAGGATGTAACTAGTAGAGTGGATAGGGGAGAACCATTGAATGTGGTATATTTGGATTTTCAAAAGGCTTTTGACAAGGTCCAACACAGGAGATTAGTGTGCAAACTTAAAGCACACGGTATTGGGGGTAAGGTATTGGTGTGGGTGGAGAATTGGTTAGCAGACAGGAAGCAAAGAGTGGGAATAAACGGGACCTTTTCAGAATGGCAGGCGGTGACTAGTGGGGTACCGCAAGGCTCAGTGCTGGGACCCCAGTTGTTTACAATATATATTAATGACTTGGATGAGGGAATTAAATGAAGCATCTCCAAGTTTGCGGATGACGCAAAGCTGGATGGCAGTGTTAGCAGTGAGGAGGATGCTAAGAGGATGCAGGGTGACTTGGATAGGTTGGGTGAGTGGGCAAATTCATGGCAGATGCAATTTAATGTGAATAAATGTGAAGTCATCCACTTTGGTGGCAAAAATAGGAAAACAGATTATTATCTGAATGGTGGCCGATTAGGAAAAGGGGAGGTGCAACGAGACCTGGGTGTCATTATACACCAGTCATTGAAAGTGGGCATGCAGGTACAGCAGGCGGTGAAAAAGGCGAATGGTATGCTGGCATTTATAGCGAGAGGATTCGAGTACAGGAGCAGGGAGATACTACTGCAGTTGTACAAGGCCTTGGTGAGACCACACCTGGAGTATTGTGTGCAGTTTCCTCAGTTTTAATCTGAGGAAAGACATCTTTGCCATAGAGGGAGTACAAAGAGGGTTCACCAGATTGATTCCTGGGATGGCAGGACTTTCATATGAAGAAAGACTGGATGAACTAGGCTTGTACTCGTTGGAATTTAGAAGATTGAGGGGAGATCTGATTGAAACGTATAAAATCCTAAAGGGATTGGACAGGCTAGATGCAGGAAGATTGTTCCCGATGTTGGGGAAGTCCAGAACAAGGGGTTACGGTTTGAGGATAAAGGGGAAGCCTTTTAGGACCGAGATTAGGAAAAACTTCTTCACACAGAGAGTGGTGAATCTGTGGAATTCTCTGCCACAGGAAACAGTTGAGGCCAGTTCATTGGCTATATTTAAGAGGGAGTTAGATATGGCCCTTGTGGCTACAGGGGTCAGGGGGTATGGAGGGAAGGCTGGGGCGGGGTTCTGAGTTGGATGATCAGCCATGATCATAATAAATGGCGGTGCAGGCTCGAAGGGCCGAATGGCCTACTCCTGCACCTATTTTCTATGTTTCTATGTTTCTAAAATGCTTATGCAATCCTCCATGATTTTCCTGTACCTTATCTGCCTCCTTTTGCCTTTCTATCTTGTGTACTTCTACATCCTTATACTTCTCAACTAATTAGCTGAGCTTAATGCTTATAACTGACATGTGCTGCCTTCCTTTTCCTGATGAATGACTCAATATCCCTTGTCAACCAGGATGCCCTAACTTGCCTACCTTACTCTTCATTCTAACAGGAACATGTTGGCCCTGAACTCTCTCTATCTCACTTCTACAATTCTTCCACTTATCAAATGTCCTTTTACCTGCAAACAGCTTTTCCAACTAAACTTTGCAAGGTTCTGACTAATGTCACCAAAATTAGCTTTGCCCCAGTTTAGGACTTTAACTTGTATACCAGTCCTGCCAGTTTCCATAACTTTTTTAAAACTAGTAAAATTATGGTCACAGATCCCAAAGTGGTCCCTCACTGACACTTCAGCTACCCTGCTCAGTCTCACTTCCCAACGGCAGGTTGAGTGTTGCCCCTGAATGCTAGGAGCATCTACCCATTATTTGAGGACTCATTAAACAAACTCCATCCAATTCAAGCCCTTAGACCTATGATAGTTCTAGTCAATATTAGGGAAGTTGAAATCACCTCAAAGGTTCGAAAGTACAATTTAACATCAGAGAAATGTATACAATATACATCCTGAAATGCTTTATTATTCCTGAAATCCTTAAATCCTATTATTATTCTTACAGCTATTTCCTCCATATTTGTCCCTCTATTTCTTGCTATTTGTGAGACTATAGTACAATCCCATCAAAGCGATCATCCTTGCTTATCTTTCCTCTTTACTTCCTTTCTTGAATAGTGATTCTGCTGAAAATCTCATTGACAATATTTTCTCCAACCACTAACACAAAATTCTGGCCCTGCCTATCAGTCAGGTTTACCAAGTGTCCAGGAGTTCTCAGAATTAATAATTAAGGTTTAAGGAGATTTTGCAAGAAACAGTATGAAGGATAATAAAACAAAAACTGATTGCTTTCATATACTATAACTGAGATCTCTAGGGAGTTGTAAAGATACAAGAGATGGGTAAAAACAGCTGTTTGACTGAGAGCCTAGACTGAGGAGTAGTTAGTTTGCTTTCCCATTGGTTTTGAAGTCCACTGATGAATTGTTTGATGACAGACAAGGGAAGTGGAAGGTAATATGAAGAAATATCTGGGATATGTCCATCTACAGTTCCCAGCCCATCGGTCGTTCCCAAGCTACGGAATAGATGTCTGGGAGTTAAAATGTCCCATTCACCTTGAATCCCATCCATATAACAGGCCTTTAGTGCATGCTGGCAGATGGCATTTATGGTCTACATTTGGCAAGTCTGCATGGCTCCAACCAATGCAAGTTTCATTAACCTAGCAAAAATAGAACACATTTGTGCATATTTGGTCGTAGATCCTGACTTTCATTTTGAAGTCGTTTTTTTTATTGTTATGCCAGAAGCCCAACAGTGGAAAGTTTTATTCATAAATCCACATCATCCAGGTTAGATTGTATTGTGATGGGTATTCGCTTCCTAAGCCAGAAGGCCTCTTCTTTTTTGTCAAACGCAGCTTTCTAAACTCACCAACTGGCATTTCTAAATGATAGGAGAAGACAGGAGGGGGAGGGATGGAGCCAAGAGCTGGACAGTTGATTGGCAAAAGGGATATGAGAGGATCATGGGACAGGAGGCTAGGGAGAAAGAAAAGGGGGAGGGGGGAAAACCAGAGGACAACTTGTACCCCATCCGTTATTTATTTATAT